>NW_027256883.1:84394988-85594988 GCF_029215685.1 Pituophis catenifer annectens
ATTGTAATGCCTATGCAACTGCAAAATGTTATTGCATTGTATAAGGGTTCCAGATGTGACTGATGGGTCATGGAAGAGGAAAGGTTTTAATATATTGCCTCCAGTGGCAGTTGCACCAAAATTATTGCAGGGGGAGAAACATAGCTGTTGGCTTAGAACTTTTTCTTTTCATATCTTAATATGTTAGTCTTTCCATGTGCAGTGAAGTCAGTTGCTCTAAGCCAGGGGTGTCAAACTCAAGGCCCGGGGCCCGGATCCAGCCCATGGGGAGCTTAGATCTGGCCCATGGGACCACCCTAGAAACAGCAAAGGACTGGCCTGCGGTGCTTCTGCCAGTGAAAATGGACCTTGGGAGGATCTCGCGCGGTCCTCCCAAGCTCCATTTTCAGCTGTGATGGCCTCCTGCCACCCTCTGCCAGTGAAAATGGAGCTCAGGAGGGCGCGTGCCATTGCGGAGTCTGTCACGGCTGAAAATGAAGCTCAGGAGCCCGTTTTCACTGGCAGAGTGCTCGGGCCACCGCAGATGCCCCGACACAAATGACAACAAGCTGCCACACCTACCCTGGCCATGCCCAGCCCAGCCCCCGAGGTCAAACCAAATCCTGATGAGGCCCTCAGTGAAATCGAGTTTGACACCCCTGTTCTAAGCGATAAATAAGATTCAAAGCAGAAACAGAAACTGTGGCTCGATGGTTTAACTGCACAAAAAACTTTCTTTTCCCACTTGTGGGGCTATTACATTAAATATATCTATAAACAAGGCAGTTTCTCATCAAGTGGAAAGAAAGGAATTATTATAAACAACTATGGTGTGTGTACTAACAAGCGCTACTAGACTTGCTAGTGTCATAAAAATGTTTTGCTACTGTAGTCAAGTAAATAGCTCTATTAGTGTAGTAAATTACGGGATATTATCTGGAAGTACTTCTAATTGTTAATTATCAGCAGTTTTACTCATTTTAGACTGGGGAATAATAAAACATGTATTATTATGGGCAATGAAATTTTATATTCCAAACCCAATTTTTTTCATCATTGGTGATTATTAAATGGGTATATTTTGCATCAATTGTATTGATTGCAGGTTCTGTTCAGTATGAAACAATGGTGGCTCGTATTTTTTTCTATTTGAGAATTGAAAACAAATAAGCTGTTTATACCAAAGTTTTAGAATTCTTTATACAAGCAAATAAAAATAGCACCTTTACTGCTGAATCTTCTAGGCAGCCTTTGAAATAACAATTATTAATATGATTAACTTATTGCTTAAGAATGATAAGCCGATACAACATATTGCTTTGAAAAAATGTGTGAACAAATATTGATATAAAAAGAAATTAACTCAGTTATGTTATTATCTTTTTCTGGACTATAACGTCAGATTGCCTATTTGGAAAAGACATATTAGGAAAAGTGTAAGTTGAAAACATGATAGGAACATGCTTGAAAGAATATATACAGTATTATGCCTGCAGTTGATCTGCTATACAGTAGTGGCCAAAATTGTGGAAACCTTTTGTGGAAAGTGTATTTTTGAGGTTTGATGGCTAATAACACCACTTTTTTTTCTTTTCTTTTTGTTTTTTGGAGTTTCAAGATAATCATATTCCACTGCTGGAATGTGTGGGAGTAGCCCAGACCAGGGGTGAAATCCAGCAGGTTCTGACAGGTTCTGGAGGACCGGTAGCAGACATTTTGAGCAGTTTGGACAACTGGTAGCAGAAATTTTGAGTAGTTTGGAGAACCGGCAAATACCACCTCTGGCTGGCCCCAGAGTGGGGTGGGAATGGAGATTTTGCAATATCCTTCCCCCAGGAGTCAGGAGGGAATGAAGATTTTGCAGTATCCTTCCCCTGGAGCGGGGAGGGAATGCAATATCCTTCCCCTGCCATGCCCACCAAGCCATACCATGCCCACCAAGCCACGCCCACAGAACTGGTAGTAAAAAAAAATCAGATTTCACCACTGGCCCAGACCCTAACCCAAGTGAAAATCTATGGAGCCGACTAAAGAAACTTGTTAGTCAGAAGTGACCCAGCAATAAAACTCAGTTAATAGAAGCAATCATCCAATCTTGGTTTCACATTATAGCAGCTGCAGAACTAAAAGACTTAGGATTTACAGTACTAAGAATGCATTGTTAAAGAACAGTTTACTTATTCATGAATTTAATGTTTTGGATTATTATTTGATCTGCAAATGAACAAGTATAGTTGCATCAATAAACCACTTTCATATATGGTGTTCAACAATGATTTATTTTCCACCTATATTATCCGATTTTTGATATGACATATATAATGAAACCAACTCTCAATGCAATTTCAGACTTGAGGGGTTTAGTTTTGTTTTGTAAATGGAGAAATTGTGTATAATTAAGCCAATATCTCATGTGAACCCAGTAATGATAGCAGTAATCTGTAATAATATCTGTACAGTTAAATAAGCAACATGATGCAGAATTGCATATGGTAATATAGATGCAGTGTGTAAAAACAATCTCATGCTTGGTTTTGTGGATTAGAGCTGTAAAGAAACAAACACCGTTGCATGGAAAAATGAACATATTAGTATAAACAAAGAACTATAATTCTATATATTATAGACTATAATATATATGATGAACCTATAGATTAAACATAAAATGAACTTTCAAGGATCGGCATATTTTTTTCACCTTTCATGTTTAAAGCTGTGGTGGTACAGTGGTGAGAATGTAGTACTGCTGGCTAATTCACTGCTCACTTCAGGAGTTTGATTTGGAACTGTTCAAGGTTGACTCAAACTTCCACCCTTCTGAGGTTGATAAAATGAGGACCCAGATTGTTGGGGGAAATATGCTGACTCTGTAAACTGCTTAGAGAGGGCTGGAAAGCACTGTGAAGCGCTATATAAATCTAAGTGCTATTGCTATTATATAAGAGCCTGCACAAAAGGGAGACTGTTTGAATAAAGAGCAGGGATGCTCATTCAAGATCAAAATAATTCAAAATCATTTTCAATGCATACAAAGCTCTTAGAAACCAATTTCTTAGGTAAATAATGCAGGGCACTGGATTCACTAGTGATAAAAAGCATGCCAATTGTGATGAACCAATTCCAGCCTTATCAGTAATCACTTTTGTTGTCTCCTCTGTACAAATTTTCTCAAAGAGGGCTCTCATTTCAATTTTAAGGAATTTAGAATTAGGATATCTGGACTGCAAAACACCAGAAAGACATCAAATAGCAAAAGATAAATACTGAAAAATTGGACAATTGTTGCCTGGGTAAGGGAAGCACTATTTCTTGAATAAAACTCACATAATTTGGATTCTGTCCTCTTTTTTGTCTGAAAAATGTTCTAATCATTTTACAACCTAAATCGTAAGAGATTATGAATAGGAGCCTAGGTTGATCCTAGCTTTTGAAAAGTGGTACAAAATTTTGCAGCAGAAGCTAAGGTCATTGTAGGAAGAGTCTACTTTAGTCTGAATAATTGTTTCTGGGGATGAGCTTAAACTGAACTGGTATCGAGGTTTTTATCACAGGATAACTAAGATTAATATAAGAAAAAGGGATTGGAAATAAAAAGTGAAGATTCTATAATGGGATAGTGCAGTGTTGGTGAAACTTTTCAGCACCAAGTGCCAAAACGGAAGTGTGCGTGTGCATGCAGGGGAGCCCCAGATACCGGAAGAGCAGCTCCCTGGTGTGCACGCATGGAAGTGCCAAAAACCAGAAGAGCAGTTCCCTGACGTGCTGAGTTTCTGTTGTGTGCATGTGCGCCAGTCACCTGGTCTTCTGGTTTCTGACACGCATGTTTACATGAGAACCAGGTGGCCAGTGCACTTGTCTGCACTGGAAACCAGAAGCTCAGCTTCCTGGTGCGCGCATGTGTGTCAGGGAGCTGCTTTTCTGGTTTCTGGCACTCCCATGCACGTGAAGACCAGCTGGCCGGTGTGCATATGCACGCTGGAACCTGTAAGAGCAACAGGCGATGGCTGGCATGCCCAGAGAGATGGTTCGGTGTGCCCCTTCTGGCACGCATGCCATAGGTTCGCCATCATGGGGATAGTGTAACAGTTAAGATATTAGATTAGGATTAGGAAGACCATTCTCAGACATGTAGGATTTTGGGTCAGGAGAAAAGTAAAAAAAAAAAATCTAGGAAATAAATAATGGAGATCACTTTATTCAAATTCATTTATATATCTGAAGCCATCTGTTCTTCTGGAAGAGAACATTTTCTTCCATATTGTAGTCATAATTTAAAGAGTGGTAATCCTATGCATAGCATAAAACAGTAGGCAAATCAAAATAGTTTCTGCTCATGGAATGAGAAGAGATGATTCATTTGTCCCCTACAGATTTCTCTTGTCCTCAGAATCTAGTCTGTGAAATCACCAAAGAAACTGAAATGGGTTTTGAGCATGGATGTTGTAGTAAAACATGAAAAAGTTTTGCGAAGCACAGTACATGAAAACTTTTGCATCTAGATTTCCCCTGATGTGAATAAATGCTACTCCAGTTCCTGTAAATGGATATTTTTTTTCTTGTGATTGAGGAAGTTGGGAGCTGTGTAATTTTAATTAAAAATTACTCTACCGTGTCTCCCTGAAAATAAGACCCTGTCTTATATTTTTTTTTGAACCCTGAAATAAGTGCTTGGCCTTATTGCCATGCGCTCAAAAGCCCGATTGGGCTTACTAGCCGGGGATGTCTTATTTTGGGGAAAACAGGGTATTTATTATATGTTGTGATAAATATAGGTTTTTTTTTTCCATAGCAAGGACAGGAAGCACTGCTTTCTTAATGGCCTTTGTGACCTTTTATAGGTCAGTCTGACTATGTGCCACTGTAATAGTGTGCCCCTTGTTAAGTCCGTGATAATTTTGAACAAAATTCCATGTTTATGACAGTATTGTAAAAATAGCACTTATTAACCTGAAGTCTTCACCATTGATCCAGGAGATATGCACAAAATCTTCTTTTGTTTGGTGAATCACTAAATCAGCCATTGGCAGCCATTTAGGAATGGCTAAGTCCTCTCTCTTTAATAGCCAGATTCTAAATGGGCCCACAGGTCACACATTGGGGATCTGTGTCCTAATATATACCCTTTTAAAAAATTATTAATATGACTTAACAAATAAAACAAAGAGGTAATTATATCACTCCATGAACAGAGTGGTCTTCCCACAAGGCAGGGAGGACAACCTACAGTCCTTCAGATGTTGCTTACCTGCAACTCCTCTTGGTCATGCTGGCTACGTCTGATGGGAGTTGATATTCAGCAATATTTGAAAGGCTACAACAGGCCATCCCTGCCATAGAATTTGGTCTGGTATCACATATTGTGTTTATTCATTCTTGTCTTTTAAATAAATTACATTTGTATCTTTAAATCTGGGGTTGCTTTAGTTTCTTTTTTTTTCTTTTTTTTATTAAACATTTTTTTAATATAAACAAACAAACAACAATGAAACATACATACACACAAACAAAGATCCATCTTTACATCTTCTTTTCAACGTGTTGCATCAGTAGTCTATATTCACATTTATATATTTTCTCTTTCTTATTTTAACATAACCCTTATACATATATTCCTAATATATCATCTACATGTGTTCTCCTAATCTACATATTTAGCTTACTATTTACATAAATTGGTACTTAATTTCCTATCCACAATTTATATCTTCTCATTTATTTCCATATCTTTTTTCCTTTTTATCCTCCAACCATTTATACCATTTCTCCCATACTAAGTAATAATCCGTTTCCTCTTTTTCTTGTATCTCTTTTGTGAGCCTGTCCATTTCCACACATTCCATAATTTTGCTAATCACCTTATCCTCTGATGGTATATCATTGTTTTTCCAATTTTGAACGAAAACTATTCGTGCTGCTGTCAATATGCAAATAATTAAATATCTTATATCTTTTTCATATTGTCCGGTAATTATTCCCAATAAGAAGATTTCTGGCCTCATTTCTATTTTTGGGTTTATAATTTTTTCTATTTGTATTCTAATTATTTGCCAAAATTGTTTTGCTTTCTGACAGGACCACAACATGTGGTAATCGGTTCCTTTTTGATGTTTGCATTTCCAGCATAGCGGGGACGTGTTCGGGAACATCTTTGCCAATCTGGCAGGTGGAAGGTGCCACCTATAAAACATTTTGTATGTTTTCTTTATAGGGTACAGACATTGTTAGTTTATAATTTATATTCCATAATTTCTCCCATTTTTCTAATTCAATATTGTAACTGAAATTTTTCACCCAAATTATCATATTTTCTTTAACTACTTCTTCTTCTAATTTGTATCCTAATAAATAATTATAAGTTTTTTTTTATCAATTTGTTGTCCATTCCTTGTAAATTTTTATCTAATTCATATGGTCCCTTTTGAAATCCAAATTGTGCCAAATCTTTCTTATATCTAGATTTTATTTGCATACATGGCCACCAATCAATGTCTGTACCCAGTTCTTTCAATTCTTGTCTTGATCTTAGTTCCCCTTGATTATTCAGCAGGTCTTTGTAAATTTTCATTTTGGCAATATCCATGGTATTAGGGTAGATTTGTGCCTCCATAGTAGATAGCCATTCTGGAATTTTATTGTAATGTTTCTTTTTTATACCCTGCCATGTCTGGAGCAATGCTTCTCTGATAATATGTCTTTGGAAATATCCATGTTGCCTATTTTTTCCCTCCCACAGGAAAGCATGCCATCCTCTTTGCAGATTGTATCCTTCTAAAGTCAGTATTCTTTTATTTTTTAGTTCTATCCAGTCGTTAATCCAAATCAGTGAAGATGCTTTATAGTATGTTTCCCAGTCAGGAAGTGCTAATCCTCCTCTCTCCCTTTTATCTTGTAAGTGCTTTATTTCGATCCTTGCTTTCTTCCCCTGCCAGATGTAGTTTGCAGTAAGTTTGTTGAAATCTTTAAAGAAGTTCTTCCCCGGTTTTATTGGAATCACTTGAAATAAGTATAGCATTCTAGGTAAGCATTGTAAGCTGCCCTGAGTCTCCGGAGAAGGGCGGCATATAAATCAAACTAATAAATAATAAATAAATAAGACATTCATTTTAATTGAGGCTATCTTTCCAAGAAATGATAATTGTAATTTACTCCAAATTTCTAAATCTTTTTTTATCTGTCTTGCTAATTTATTATAGTTATCTTCTCTAATTGATGATCCTTTGTTGGTTAGCCAAATTCCTAAATATTTTACTTTTTTTGTCATTTGACTACCCATTTTATCTTCTAGTTTCTTCTCTTGCTGTATTGTAAGATTTTTCGTTAATGCCTTTGTTTTTTGTTTGTTAATTTTAAGTGTGGCTATCCTCCCATATTCTTCTATTCTTGCTAGTAGTTTGGGTCCTGTTGCTATTGGCTGCTCTATGATAAAGACCATATCGTCGGCGAAGGCTTGAAGTTTATACTCCTCTTTTTTGACTTTCAATCCTTTTATTTCTTTGTCTCTTCTAATTTCATTTAGTAATGTCTCTAAAGATAGTATAAACAACGAAGGGGATAAAGGGCACCCTGTCTCACTCCTTTTGATATTGTTCTAATTTTCCTGGATGCACAGAAGGCCTTTGATAACTTAAATTGGAAATTTCCCATGCTTCATTTGGAAAATATGAAATTCGGCGATAAATTTGTGAACATGATAAAGAAAATATACTCTTCCCAGACCACAAAAATAACAATAAATGGAGACATGACGGAACAATTCACAATTGCTTTAGTTTCATTATTATTATTATTATTATTATTATTATTATTATTATTATTATTATTATTATTATCTCTTTTATTCATTAAACATGAAACTCAGTCAACTGAATATTTAAAAATGTGTCACAAATACGATTGACTGGTGCTAAAGGTTGACACCGGTTGCTGCCAGCATCTTAGGTATCAACCAAGTATCTTCTTAAAATAAATGATGTTCCGAGTAGCATAATTTTTTTGCAGTTCCACTGGTGTTATTGCAGGAAGCTGCAATTTCTTGATGTGTTTTGTAAAATTATTGGACATGGTACCAAGTGCCCCAATGACAATGGGTATCACTCAGAGGTGGGTTCTACTTACCTTTACTACTGGTTCGCAACGGGGTCACGCGGACGCGCTTGCTTTGCTCACGTGCGCATGCACACTCTTCTGTGTAAGCACAGAAGCTTCTGCATAAGCACACCATTTTGGTGACATTGGGGTCGGTGGGCGGAGCCTCCCGCTGGTTTTACTATTGGTTCTATAGAACTGGTGTGAACCAGGGGCAACCCACCACTGGTATCACTGTTACATGTTTCATCCATAGCCATGTAGTTTCGAAGGCCAGGTCACGATATTTCATGATTTTTTCCAGTTCTTTTTCTTTGACTCTGGTGTCTCCTGGTATAGCGATATCAATAAACTGTACGCTTCAGCTCTCAAAAACCATGATATCTGGCATGTTATGTTCCAAATGACGATCCCTCTGTATTTGAAAGTCCCACAAGATGATGAGGATGATGCCGTAATTTGCACTAAAACTATTGTTATACTTTGGCTTACCCAGAGAATTTTAGATTCAAAATTTATTAATAATGGAGCTTCACTAAACTCCTCAGGATAGCTAGCAACATTTAATGTAATTAAAAGTAATGTAGCCTAATATATGTTTAAACAGTAATTCAAATAAACACTATATTTTCAGATGAAATCATGAAATCCATCTGTTAGATTTGAAGGCAGAAATAACTGTGCTAGTCTATTAGAACAATATCTGATTCCCTAAAGATAAGAAGAGACCTATTGTTTTTGAAAAAGAGAGAAAAAGAGGAAGAGAAAGAGAAGTTGCTTTTCAGAATACTTATATTTAAAACTATTGGCTTTATATGTGATAAAAAGTTTTCGCCTACTGAATGAAAGCAGGGAGAGTTTATTACAAATACCTCAACCTTTACAGGATATAACATTTTAAGACTTGTAGTATTCAAATATGGATAATGAATTCTGGTTTTGTAAATTACCATATTATTTTTGGTATTCCATTGCATAAAATTCACTTTTATACAATAGACATTTATAGCACATTGCTCTCCCCATACATCTTATTTCCTTTTCCAGTGGAATAAATATTGTATAGTGCATGATAATCTTCAATAAACTCCCATTTCTATTAGAGAGTCTTGCTTGAAATTTATAACAGAATGCTCCAAATCCATGTTTGATGTAAAGTGCATAGTGAATATGACAATGGGGTAATATCTGAGTCTTTACGAAAGTAGACTTTTTCCTAAACTGATACCTTAAGTGAAGCATTAATCACTTCTTCCTGTTGGTCTCTTTTCTCTGGACGTAGTTGTTTGGACTTGAAAGTTTCAGAATAGCTGCCCACATGAATGTTTTTCATCCATTGATGCCCACACTTCTTAATGTGCTTTGTCCTAAGGAAAGTTCTTTCACTGTCAAGATACTTGCTGTGTGATCTCTTGGAGCCCTGCCGACATTCTCATCCTTTCCCACAGTCATTTGGAAGATTGCAGCTTCAGATTTACAGATGTCTTCCTTCACAAACTGTGGCAGTGTTATGGACCAAGCAATTTTCCCACATAGTTGTAAGGATGTTGGTTATATTGCTGCCTATATTTCTGGCCATAGGAGGAAAGAAATATGTGCAGAGCTATTTTTTCCCATCAAAAATAAAACAGATGATGCAAGTGGAATAACCATAACCTAATGATTAATAGACTGCCTTCTCTGTAGTTGAATTTTTTTTTATTTTGTAATTAAGATAGTAATCAATTTTTTTCTTTTTTCTTTTTTCATTTCATTTGGTGAATGAAGTGAACAAAGCAATGTATAATGGTGGCTTCTCTTTCTGGGCAGTAGAAAGTGTTTGTGTTAGAAACTGGAACCCTGTGAGAACTTGTGCTTTCAAAGGTAGGCAACGGCAAGATAATATTAAGTTCCCCAAAAAATGAATTGTGTTGTCACAGCCCAAAATAGGAGGTTGCATAATTTAGCTTTCCACATTTACCAGACAACATGCAGCTTCTGTCCTTCAAGAGCTTTCCACCTTTCCATGACATGGAAAGATAATAGATAACTGAGGTGTTTATCATTCACCTCATTCAGCTTTTCATTTGAAAGCTTGCTCAGTACCATATTAAAAGAGAAATCTTTCAAAGTTTGCTAGTGGGACCCCCGCTGGGTTGAGACAGATGCTTAATTTCCATGTTTAAACCATCCACTGTGAATATCATGTGCAGTTATCATGGTGTTTAAGATGTCACCAAAAAAAAAAAAAAAAAAAAAGATTAAAAAAACCCTGCAAATTTAAAGTCATAGTGAGAAAATTATAAAAAACAAGGGGAACATTTGTTGCTTCCTTCCTCCTTTCCAAAAGCTACTCTTTGCACAATGGATTTTAGTATATTTTTTTTAGTATAGGATCTGCTTCTCTGATCCATGTTTTGATGGCTTGAGACACTTTAGAATCGAATAGAATAACAGAGTTGGAAGGGATCTTGGAGGTCTTCTAGTCTAACCCCTTGCTTAGGCAGGAAACCCTACACCACTTCAGACAAATGGTTGTCCAACATCTTCTTAAAAATTTCCAGTGTTGGAGCATTCACAACTTCTGCAGGCAAGTTGTTCCACTGATTAATTGTTCTAACTGTCAGGAAATTAAAGTATCACTTAAAGTACCACTTTGCCAACACTGAATTCCAAGCAGATTGTGAATGTTATATTCAAATGTATCTGTAAAAAAAAGATAATCCCAAATCAATCTGGTGCTCTCAAGATGGGTTCCAATATAACATGTTCAAGGTCCTGTTGACTGGGAAATTAGAGAAGCTGAAGTTCATTGAATCTGGCAGCAGTTGTTACCATTAAGGACAATTCATGAGGAACCGTTTGTGGTTGTCTCTGTCAGTAGCCTGGAATTGACTTGGTTTACTAGGAATTAGAGAGTTGAGGGCATGTTGTTAGTCACTTGATGTTTGAAGTTGGATTCAGAAATTTTTGCATCCTCTCCTCATTTACCAACCACTGTCCTTCAAACAGCGTGCCCCATTCTTATGATGGTGAGAAGAAGCTTTCTGAATGTTGTCCAAAACATTGTGAGAATGGAATGTACTATTTGAAGAATTGTTCTAGTGGCCTTAGGAAGAAGGCCTGCCATGGCCACCAGATGTCTTGCATAGGACCAGGCCAGATGCAACTTGTCAGCAGTGAGAAGAAGACAACTAAGGCCAGCTGTGCATGGCAGGACCTGCAGAACACAGGTCAGCAGGGTTTTGCACTATGATCCTGAATCAATAGCAATAGTATTTAGACTTATATAATGCTTTACAACCCTCTCTAAATGGTCAGCATCTTGCTGCCAACAATGTGGGTTACTAACCTTGGAAGGATGGAAGGCTGAGTCAATCTTGAACTGCTTAGTTCAAGATGCTAACTCTGGCAGTTGCCAGAGTTAGCCTGCAATACTGCATTCTAACCACTGCATATCTTTCCTATGGCGGACAACTGTGACTGCTGAAGGTCCTGGGCTTCTTTCAGCCCTAGCATCATTAGTGTTATAGTAGGTGGGGAGTGCTGCTGTGCAGGGCAGCCCAAAAGGCAGAGATGAGGGGAGATAGGTATGTGTGTGGGTTTAATTCAACAGGAGGCATTCGCTTTCTTTATTTGAGGTTTGGAGCTGGGAAGACCATGCTAGGAATGACTGGGATCAGATGGGTCCTCATGTAATGACTGGTGAGATTCAGTTAACAATGGCAATAGGAGCTACTGGGATTGCCATTGCTAAATGACATGGTTGTGTGATATTTCCCCTAATGATTGCATTGCTTAGTGATAGAAATTCTGGTCCCACTTATGTACCATTGTAACTTAAACACTACCTGTAAGTTAATATCAAACACACACTTCAAGAATATTTTTAAAAAGTTCTGCATTTACCGTATTTTTCGGAGTATAAGAGGCACTTTTTTCCCTCCTAAAAGAGGCTGAAAATTTGGGTGTGTCTTGTACTCCGAATGTAACTTTTTTGAAGCTTTTTTTTCAGCCCTAACGAGGCGCTAGCGAATGAAGAAATATCTGCTTCCCTGCTTTGCCTGCTCCCTCGGACTCTCAGCTGTGAAGCTTTTTTTCAGCCCTAACGAGGTGCTAGCAATGAAGCGCTTTGCCTGCTCCCTCGGACTCTCAGCTGTGAAGTTTTTTTCAGCTCTAATGAGGCACTAGTGAGTGAAGCGATCTCCATAGTTTGCCTGCTTTTCTCACTGCTTCTCTCTCCAAAGATGAGTTGTGCTTTAGAAGCTGTTTTTTATCCCCAAGCAGGGGATAAAAACTAGCAAACTAGTGTGCTAAAGCTGACCAGCCTAAGGACGCTAACCAGATGAATACCTGGTAGGCAGATTTTCCCCCCTATTTTCCTCCCCAAAAACTAAGCTGGGTCTTATACTCCGGTGCGTCTTATACTCTGAAAAATACAATAAGTTGAAAATCATTAAGAAAAAGAAATTCTTACCTTTTTGCAGATTAGTTTCCTCCATTGGCAAATGTATGATGTATTTTATGATTTAAGAAAAAAGATGACAAATTCATATATTATTAAATGTAATATTTATATGAAGTAAAAATGATTTAGATCCAATTTCAACTTGATTGTGCTGGTGTGCATGGAGAGTGAAAGAGAGAGAGAGAGAGAGAAAGGGAGGGAGGGAGAGAGAGGATGAACTTGCATCCACATTTATGGACATGCATTGCCAGACTGTCTTGCTTTTTAATCTGCTTGTATAAGCCTTTTTTTATTAAAGCATTAATGGAGGATTTATGTGGTTATGGATCTGGGACTTGAAGATAAAAGGATGTTGCTTCGAGTGTAGAAATTGCACATAAATTACACTTGGATATTTGCTGATTGTTGAGAATCACCTTTATATATAACAGATTTTTTTTCTTTGTCTGGTGTTGTTATTGAGTTGCTTTAAATATGTATTATGGCAAGAGTGCCATGATTGATTTCCAATGCTTATAAAAATTACATTTTGTCATTGTTTGTATTCTAATTTCATTGGGGAAGTGATAGGATGTAAAGGATGTTTGAGCAGTCCTTGATATCATTAGCCTCGAGAACAAATGGAACAAATAAATGTAGCTGTATTAAATTTCTGTTACTCTTCTACACAAAGTAATCTAGCAGTTTAAAGAGATATGGTTTAGTGCAGGAAAACCAAAATCCCTTCCAACTCTGTTATTCTCTTATTAACCATTTATGTTCAATTGGGGAAAATATTTTTTAAAAAAATATCTATGCCTTTTTATTGTAAATACTCAAAACATTTGGGATAAGAAAGATTATTGTTGGAGATATCAAGCAAAGTAGATCTTCTTTCTCTTCTTCTGACATATGAACATACTTAATTGATCTGGAATGATAGACAATGTAATAATCAACAATGGTTAGTTCTTTTATTTTTAGCTGGAAGAATTTAACCGTTTAATGCCAATTTTAGAAGATATTTGCCAATCTCTCTGGCTTGCCTTCAGACCTAATACAAAAGATGGCTTCCAGGCCTGACACTTATTTTCTTTACCCATATTTTCTAAAGTAATCTAAATGAGAATAATATCTTTAGAAGGTGCTTTATTTTGGAGGCCTACTCTGGCTGATATATTTCAGATGAATTTTATATGCTGTTATGAACAGTTTCATTTTGATTTTTGTTCAGTGATGTGAGTTCTTAAATAGGACTTCCCCTAGTGATAAATTGAAGAGTCCTATGTTTCATTTCATTGCTTTTGATCATAACATATGGTAGTTAATAAAACTAGTAGTGTATTCTTCTTATTCCATGTGTCTGGTTCTGGAATGAGTCTTTTTGGCAGATGATGGGGAAAAGGTGTAGGGGAAAACATAAGGTTGTTGTATTATTATCTTAGGTTCACATCTTAGGTTTGAATAATAATAAATGGGTGAAGTTTTTACGTGCATGTTTCCACTCTGTTTTGCTGTTTGTTGACAGAATGAAGAAATTTGTAGCACAAAAAATATCATGGGTAAAACAAAAAGTCATATAATAACCAGCTTTGCTAGGTAAAGGTGACACAGGTTTATTTTTATGGAGACAAAAACATGTGCTTATAATGCTTGGTTCTGGATCCAATTGTATTAGGTTGGATTGGTTAAGTAACATAAATGATATATTCTATACTATAGTAGATAATAGGACTATGAAGAACTGAGATTGGTTTCTAGAAAAGATTTTTCAGAATGTATAGTGGTGGAAATACTTTAGCATTTGTCTGAAACTCTTTAAAACAGTTTCATTTTATCACAAAAATCACATCTGGCTTTGAAAATCTGGGAAAAGGTGTGGCTACATCAAAGAATTACTGAAAGTTGCCATATTCATATTTCCACCTATTCTAAAACACTTTTCCTTAATTATTTTTGCAGCATTGTACAACTGTAGTAACTAATAATTACAAATGCACTGAAAAATATCAGGTCCTACTAGTACTGAATGACAGCAAATTCTTAAAATGAAATTTATAAATATAATTATATAAAGAAAAACAAGCCAAATGAACACTTTCTTTCTTCTTATCCATTTACCTATTATTATTATTTAAAAAAAAAGCAATTCCATTTTACTTTAAGAACTATTTGTATTGGAAATTGTATGTGCATTAGCTGGACCTGAATCCCCATGATGTCAGTTTGCTTCAGTGCAGAAAACGTGCATTTTTGAATCTAATTTACTAAAAGACCTTCCTTGTTCCTACGATAAAGTTAGAATAAATCTGTCAAGATAATGTCAAAGTCAAGAAAGTAATCCAAGTTTCATACACACATAAGTAGATTCATTAAATAGAGAGCATCTAAAGCTGTAATGGCTAAATTTTTCCAGACTGAGTGCCCAAAGCGCATGCGTGAACCCCCAAAATGCAATGTGTGTGGCCCCTGTGCATGCGTCCCACCCCTGTGCATGCACCCAGCCTCCATGCATGTGTAGCAGAGATCTGAAGACCAGCTGGCTGGTGGGAGGTATGCGCGCATGCTCAGCAGAGCTGAGCTGGGGCGACGGCTCACGTTCCCACAGAGAGAGCGCTGCATACCACCTCTGGTACCCATGCCATATGTTCGCCATCATGGATCTAAAGGAACAACAAAAACAAAAATTCCCCCCAAAAGTCTGAGTAGCCAGCAATACTAAGAGATGAATCCACAAAGACATTCACTATTTGGTGCAGTTTAAAGATTTTAACAAGTGCAGATTGCTCCTTAATTACCGGGGTCTTGCTGTGACAAGGATCCCGGATCTTTTAGCTGCTGATCTCTGAGCAGCCTTGCCAGGTTCACTTACTTCATTTTTATCTTCCTAGTTTGGGGACAGTTCTTGAAAGATGAGGCCATAGTATTCAAGCTTTTTTTTGGGAGGGGGGGAGAGGAGAAGGTTTCAGAAAACTCTGGTAGATGTGTTTCAATTTATATTGCAAGATGTCAGCTTTTGTTTACTGCTAAAGCTTGTTGAGTGGCATTGTGCTGAGATACTTGGGAACATAATTATAAAAGCACATCAAATTGATGCAGTGGGAGAGGGGATTAATGACATTTGGTTAATTATTGGTATATGCTGATTTATTTGCATATGTAAATCACCAACATTCAAATCTGACTTTTATTCGTTTACTAATTTATTTATTGTTTCAAATCTGATCTCTGGTTTATTTATCCATGTTTTCTCTCCAGTCTTTCTCCATTAAAATGTATTTGAAATATTTTACAATAAACCATAGATTACTATGGATTATAAAATGCAACTTTATTAATAGAAGCCAGCTTTAAAACCGAATGAGCTAATACATTTTGTGGTACATAGCATTTCCTAGAGGCTTATAAAATATAAAAATTGCACATTTCATTTGTCAAATTATTATATATGCACAAGCTCACAGCTATGGGCATACTGACACATCACTTCATTAATATCATGAAAAGGTGTTGCTTAAAATATGGTAAATGTGAAAGAGTAACCAAGTAGCCCAAGAGCAAAAACACCAGGCATTCTTTATAACAGACAGTGTAAAGACTGTACCAGAATGCATCCATAAACACCAGCTAACAGTTAGAAGACACAATGAAAATGCCTTAATTTCACAGCATATGGACAGACAATCATAGCTTCAACTGGAAAGTGTGAATATCCTAGATTAAGGTCAATCTGAAATCTCTAGGGAATTCCTGGAGCTTGGCATTCAGACAAATCAGCCATCAATAGACATACAGAAAGAAATCACATTTTCCACAATACAAAAAAACAAAAAACAAAACACAATATAAAAAGCTGAGAAGGAAACAGAAAGTTCAGAACACATCCTCCCCAGCAGCCAACATCTGGATAAGCAGGGATTATCACCAGACAAACAATCAGGCAGAAACGATAACCTAATCAAAAAATTACCAAAGTGAAAACTACATTCCCCCCCCCCCCAAAAAAAAAAATACTGGCAGGCCAGGTTATTGTGTATAAAGAGCAAGCAAACCTCACTCACAGTGATGTCACCTACTCAGATATTGAAATATTTGCAAGCAAACAACTAATCTTAGAGAGCACCAAGGATTCTACAGTTCCATTTTGAGTTACATAAATTCTCTTTTGATGGAACGAAAAGAACGAAGCATGGGGTTTTAAGTGAAAATTGTATTTTTCCTATATCCCAGATACACTTAGTTACATCTAGCCTTTACAGATGCTATTTCTATCTACCCTATTGAAGTGGTTCCGTCAGACACATTCACAGACTTTTGCAAAATTACTATAGAAAATATTGATCTCTTTTTCATGTATGGCTGTGCAAAGATTAATGAGGTTTCACAGATAAAAGTGTCATAAAAATACAGAGCACTAAAAGAATGCTAAGTTAAAACCAACCAACCAAGCTGTGCTCCTTCAATGAATGCCACACTCAGAAAGTACTATGGTTGTTCTTTTTATGAATAGGGTTTTTATTCTCTCTGGCTTAGAAAACTAGAACGCTGCAATCATTTTTGACAATATATGCTTTTGCTAGAATTTTTGGACAGAAGATCTTAAGTTCTACCTAGGGAAATGAGTTCCCAAGTGGGTTGCTCTTGTTTCTATACTTAGCTTGAAATCCAATGGAGCAAAAGAAGACTGAGTACACAAAGAGAAATGATGAATTAGGCTTTCAGCATAAAAACAAGACACATAACATGAGGTGTAAAGAAAAGAAAAAAGCTCAATGTAGATCTAAAGCAGTTCATTTCTGAAGAATTATCATTTGGAGTGTGTGATGAATAGCTGTTTCCTACTCTGGAATGCAACTGAAAAAAGGCTAAAATCATGTTTAGTTTTTTATCTCTCACACAATGCAGTTTAAAATGGAAAAGATATCCTTGTATTCTGTGTGTGTCTCTTCTGGTTGGATTCAAGTACAAGGGTGTAGAAATTTGAACTCTTTGAACATGCTCAGCATTCAAAGATAGGTGCATCTCTTGGCTGAAAAAGTTGCTGTCCCTTGCTGTAGAACATTTAGGAATATATGAGAAAAAGCACTGGGAGTAGGAGTTTGGCATATGGCATGGCTTTTATGGAATTGGAAAGTGTGTGATTTCCCCTTTGTGAGTGTACCCTGTTTTCCCCAAAATAAGACATCCCCTGATAATAAGCCTAATCGGGTTTTTGAGCACATGGCAATAAGGCCAAGCACCTATTTCAGGATTCAAAAAAATATAAGACAGGGTCTTATTTTCAGGGAAACATGGTATTGTAATCAGCTACAGCTCTTAGATGGTATTGAGGGATCCTGGGGATCTCTCTGCTGTATTTTATGGTATTCATAGCCAACAGTTAATTATTTTGGCCAAACACATTGCAGAAACATCCCATTGCCCTCCAAAAGCTAAAGGAGCTTCAAAATGATGTTAAAAATTGGCCTGAGAGGCTTGCAAAGGCTTATCATAAGGAGATATTTATTGAAAACTTACATTTCCAATGTTAAAGCCATTCAACATTAAGTTCTCTAGACATTAACTTAGATGGCCAGCTTAATTTGAACTCATTCATTCATAGCTGCCATTTTCTAGCCTTGCCTTGGGATCTTCCCTCAATATCCAAGCTATATCATTGATTCCAGCTTAGTTCATGAGAATTGTTGTAGTTTTTTAAATTGTTATTTCCCCCCTAAAAGAATTTAGTTTGATTTTTAATTGAATTGTACAGTTTATATGTTATATTAAAGATGGAAAGAATATGAAGTGATTTATCTTGGTGTGATTTTTTTTTTTGTTTACATCTCTAAAACCTGGTCTCAGGAATGCCGTGCGAGACGCAATCAAAACACAGCTACAGCCTTATTCAGCTCTTTTGGCACGCTGGTTTATTCGCATCCGCATCCGGCTACACACTGTGATTCGTAAACACGATTGAAATCGGCGCTACATTACACCAAGAATGGGGCGTTTATATAGCCCATCTTTCCATTAACTCATTAGGACCGCGCCCTTGTTTGTTACCACGCCCCTCTTTTAGGGGCGTAGATCGCGCCCTTGTTTATTACCACGCCCCTCTTCTAGGGGCGTAATTGGTCTTCAGCGTGTTCTGGAAGGTGCTGCCGCTGTGTCCTCCGGAATGGCCCTAATCCCGTCGCACCCGATACCACCACCCCACACCCCGCATACGGCCGCCTTCACCCAGTGCCACCACCACCAAGTATGTATATGTCCCTTGATGCTTTCAGCACGCGTTAGCGATGTCGAGCAGGTTGCTAGGCTCGACAGGCGGCTCCCCTTTCACCACGTGTCCTTCTGTAAGAGATAAGTTACACATATTAGTAGATAACCGTGGTTTGTGAGGATACATTCTATGAAACCGTCGAATCAATCGGTTTGCTTTTACATTACTATGCGGTATCCAAGAAGCCTCTTCTACTGGATAACCCTTCCATTTAACAAGGTAAGAGAGGACCCCCCTTGTCCATCTAGAATCTAGGACTTCATCAATCTCGTAATGGCCCTCCGTGACCGGACCAGGACGGTCGAATACTTGGATATGTTTGGCGGGTTTGAGAAGACTACTATGAAATACGGGGTGGATCTTCCCCAATAACGGAGGTAACTTTAGTACTACAGTCACAGGATTTACTACTCGTATCACCGGAAACGGGCCCAGATATTTCGGTCCCAGTTTCCTACTAGGAAGCCTTAATTTGATGTATTTGGTAAAGAGAAATACCATGTCCCCTACCTTGAATGGTTGAAACGGTGCTCGTTTCTTATTCACCTGGCTTTTATATGCGAGGGCTGCTTTATCTAATGCCTCTCTGACCTGGGGCCATACCGTATTCATCTTATCGGCCCACTCATGGGGCATTGGCGACGTTGTCGGTGGTTGATCTAACTCGGGTATCTCTACGAAGTCTCGTCCCATTGCCACCCGAAAAGGAGTGAGACCCGTACTGCTATGAACTGCATTGTTATAGGCGACCTCCGCAAACGGTAGCAGTGAAGACCAATCGGTCTGTTGATATGAAACATAGCAATGAAGGTATCGCTCTATCATTGCATTTGCTCTCTCTGCAGCCCCATTGGTACTAGGGTGGAATGCCGAACTGAGGCCTTGCGTTGATCCAATAGCCGAGAGGAAGTTTCTCCAAAATCGGGCTGTAAATTGCACCCCTCTTTCAGAAATAATACGACGGGGTACCCCGTGTAACCTATAAATGTGTTGTATAAATAGCTTAGATAGCTTACGAGCTGAGGGTAATCCTCGGCATGGAATGAAATGAGCTTGTTTAGAAAATAAATCGATAACAGTCCAAATAACTGTGTTCCCATTGCTGTCTGGCAAATCGACTATAAAGTCCATCCCTATCTCCTCCCACGGTTGGGTAGGTGTGGCTACAGTCTGTAGTACTCCCAAAGGTTTTCCAGGGCGGGATTTGGCCTTGGCGCATATGGAACAGTCTTGTGTGTATGTTTCTATATCTTTCCTCATATGTGGCCACCAAAACTGACGCCGTGTTAAATGCAGGGTTTTAAGGAAACCGTAATGCCCAGCCAATTTATTATCATGGCATCGGTGTAACACCAGGCCCCGGACCCCTTCCGGTACATACATTTTGTCCCCTTTCCAAGAAAACCCGTCCCTATGCGTGAGCAGGTGTTTGTTTTCCTTAAACCAGCTATCAGTGTTTAACTCCCTTTGCACCTGCTCTTTCCAGTCTATTGTAGTCTCTGTGGTTACAGCTGCTGCAGTCCTATCACCGTTGGGCACCATAGCTTGTACTATCTCATCCCGTTTGCTCTGGAATTGAGGCATCCGAGAGAGAGCATCGGCCAAGAAGTTCTTGCCACCGGGCATGTGTTTTAGCGTGAACCGGAAACGCTGAAAATAATGTGCCCACCGGACTTGTTTAGGAGACAGTCGTCTGGGAGTTTGTAATGCTATATGGTTGCGGTGATCCGTCCACACCTCAAATGGTACCTGTGCTCCTTCCAAAAGATGCCTCCAGGTGAGAAGAGCCCAACGAACAGTAAACGCCTCCTTTTCCCAGATAGCCCAACCCCTTTCTGTGGGACTGAATTTTTTGGAGGTGTACGCACATGGGTGTAACTGACCTTGGACATCGGTTTGTAACAACACGGCCCCTACTGCAACATCACTTGCATCCACTTGTACTATGAATGGTTTCAATTGATCAGGATGTTGCAGTACGGGTGCCTCAGCAAAACAACGTTTCAGGGTTTCAAAAGCTGTCTGGCACTCCATCGTCCAATCCAAGCGCCGTCCAGGTTGCGGAGGCCCCTCCCCTTTTGTGCGTAGCAGGTTTGTTAGTGGCAGAGCAATATGTGCGAATGTTGGGATGAACTGACGATAGAAGTTAGCAAACCCAAGGAAGCTTTGTAACTGTTTCCTTGTTGTAGGGGCCAGCCATTCCAACACAGTATTTACTTTTGTTGGATCCATCACTATACCGTCCTTGGATATCCTATATCCGAGATAGTCTAGTTCTGTGCGATGGAATTCGCACTTGGACACCTTAACATACAGGCGGGCTTTTAACAACCGTTCCAGTACCTGACGGACTAAACTAATATGTTCCTCCATAGACTCAGTGTATATTAAGATATCGTCTAGATACACTAGAACCCCTTGGTATAGATAATCGTGTAATACCTCATTAATCAATTGCATAAAGACTGCGGGAGCACCCTGCAATCCAAACGGCATAACACAAAACTTATAACTGCCCAACGGGCAGTTAAAGGTGGTTTTCCACTCGTCTCCTTGTTTTACACGTACCCTATAGTAGGCCTCCCGTAAGTCCAATTTTGTAAAATACTTTCCGGTCGCTAATGCAGCTAACAGGTCCTTCATTAATGGGTAATGGGTAATGGGTATAATGGTTCTACGCTTACTGCGTTCAAACCTCGATAGTCCACACATAAACGAAGCCCACCATCCTTTTTCTCACGGAACAACACCGGAGCGGCCATACGTGACCGACTAGGTTGTATAAACCCACGGGCTAGGTTTTTGTCAATGTATCTACGTAATTCTTCCACCTCACGTGGGGTCATGGCATACATGTGTGGTTTTGGCAGCTTTACCCCAGGTATTAGTTCAATAGCGCAGTCAGTGGGACGGTGTGGTGGTAACGTATCACATTCCCCTTCATCAAACACTGCCGCTAGATCTGCATATACTGCTGGTACTCCAACAGGACATATATCGCTATCCAGCCCCAATGAAACTCCTTGCTCTTTCGGAACCTTCTGTGAGCTACCTGGATCTGGTCCTATCGACAGATGGAGTTTCCTGAAACCCCCCTCCCACCAGATCGTGGGCTTCAATTTATCCAACCAAGCCAATCCCAAAATCACGGGTTCGATCATTGTGTCCACCACCACAAACCGTATGTTTTCCCAGTGAGCTCCTATCTCCATTTTTACTAATTCAGTCACTTGGGTTGCTGGGGCTCTCCCTAAGGTAGATCCATCCATCTGTTCGAATGTTATTGGGGTTTTTAACGACCGTAACCGTATACCCAAACGGGTGGCTACAGTTCGCCTTATCAAACACCTTGTACACCCAGAATCAATAAGGGCTTCATGCTGTACTCGTGTTGGCCCCTGTAATGGTGTCAGGGTTATGGGTATGAGGAAGGGACGGATGGGTTCACTTACCATTGGGTCATTGGTGTCCTCTTCCTCATCACTATCAGCTAGCACCACATGAACTATCCCAGGATGTACAGCAGGACCCGGTTCCTTTGTTGTGGTTCCATTGGGGCTCTGTCCTGGTTGCGATAGACCTCTGGTCTTTTCCGGGGTTGGTCGCCCACGAGACTTTCCACTAGCTGTCAGGGTGTTCGGTCCAGGTGGTTGAGCCGGTGGTAGCGGGCATTCCAGAGCCCTATGGCCAGGTTGATTACACCGGAAACAGCGTAACAGCCGCCATGTGGAATCAGCTACTCGAGGATCAGGCTCCCCTCGCCCCGCTGCTCTGACAGGACCCAGCCGATCTGGTTGGCGTCGGATGGGGATCGTACTCACACCTCCCCTAACCCGGAACTCTCTTAGTCCCACGTCCAGGTCAATAGCTGCTTTACACCACTCAGACAAACGGGGTGGCATGCCCCAATATACACAGGCTTGTCTTAGGTCACGATCCAGTCCAAGATGGAATTGATGAACAAGCATGCATTCGGGCCAACCCCTAACTCTCCCCGCTAGCCGACGAAACTCTTTTACGTATTCCTTTGCCGAACGGCCCTGTTGTTTCAAGGCCACAAGCTCCCCCTCAGCTACTTGTGTTCGTGTGTCATCTTCAAATCGTACCCTGAGGCCTTCCAGGAATAAGCCAACATCAGTGAGCTCTCGAGCGTGGTCGTTATGCAAGCCCGCTACCCAATCCGCAGCTTCACCTGTTAAAGTCGTTGTAATGGCCACTACCATGGACCACTGAGTTGGATATAAGCGCCCATATAAATCAATATAACTGAGTACCTGGCTCAGGAACAGGGCTACACGGTCTGGGTTGCCATCAAACGTGGTCTGCAAGGGGGGTGGTCCCCAGACTGGTTGGGATCCCCATACCCCAGGCTGCCCAGCCGGTACTGGAGGATAAGCTATCTGTCCTGAGACCTGACTTGGCCCCTGCCCCGGAGGGGGGCGAAGCGACCCAGATGCTGTCCCTGTAGCCACGCCCGCCAATGATCCAAGTGATTGGGTTGCAGTATATTGTGTGGCCGGTGGTCGGGGATTGCTTTGGGAGGGACCCACCCGTAATTTGGGGCTAGCCAGGCGGAACCGGGTCTCTGTCCCTGCGGAGGATGTTGGCCAGCCAGGGTTAGGTTCCGTCCCTGTCATCCACGGTTGCCATGATTGTGCATCCCTGAAGCTGGCTTCACCAAAACGCTCCCGAAGGACTTCTATGGTGGAGTGGCCCAATCCTGTTGAATAGCTCCACTCCCCGTCATCATCTTCTGCCCAGCGCCTTTCTCTCCAGCGGTGGAAACGTTCGCTGTAAGGGGGCGACACCTGGTCCTTCGGGGCCCTTGCCGGAGCAGCCAAAGCGGGGCTCTGCCACCACTCTCCTAGCAATGCCGGGGTGGCCCCCCCCCTTGCTGCAACAGCGTCCTTACCATCCACTTCCTGGCTTTGACAGCGTTCTTTCAGACGTACCGAGGGCTGAGCTTCAGCCGGGCTTTCCTTAGCTGCAGGCAGCCCCTCCTCCTCCGAGGGCGGCGTTGCAACAGTCGTATCCACTCCCTCTGCCATTCCGTAGGCTTGCAAAGGGAAGCGCCGATTTCCTCTCAGGAATGCTGTGCGAGACGCAATCAAAACACAGCTACAGCCTTATTCAGCTCTTTTGGCACGCTGGTTTATTCGCATCCGCATCCGGCTACACACTGTGATTCGTAAACACGATTGAAATCGGCGCTACATTACACCAAGAATGGGGCGTTTATATAGCCCATCTTTCCATTAACTCATTAGGACCGCGCCCTTGTTTGTTACCACGCCCCTCTTTTAGGGGCGTAGATCGCGCCCTTGTTTATTACCACGCCCCTCTTCTAGGGGCGTAATTGGTCTTCAGCGTGTTCTGGAAGGTGCTGCCGCTGTGTCCTCCGGAATGGCCCTAATCCCGTCGCACCCGATACCACCACCCCACACCCCGCATACGGCCGCCTTCACCCAGTGCCACCACCACCAAGTATGTATATGTCCCTCGATGCTTTCAGCACGCATTAGCGATGTCGAGCAGGTTGCTAGGCTCGACACCTGGCATTTTAACAGGGGTGTGTAGACTTTTTACATCCATTAAATAGCCATTCCTAAATGCATGTGACATCTTCTGTTACATGACATATTCCCATAATTAAAATGAAGCAAGGAGAACAAATAAATAGAACACAGATGTGATATGGGCAAAATTGCTAACAAAGGGATTTAGCAGTCAAAATCTGAATAGTAGTTTAAAATTTGTTCTAGTTGTTATACAATAGCACAGACCACCTGATTTTATGTGGTCTTTCTGAACATATCAGCAAATAAATGTGTGCATAAGAAAACAACACAAGTGTTTTACAGAGAAATTATTATTTCAGAAAATTTAATATTGTAAAAGGACCAAATCCTATTAACCTCTATAGCAGCACGAAGGCATATTTAATTTCTTTATGATGTCTTTATGTTATGCACTTTCCTTTTGCACTTGAAGTTTGATTCCAAATTTAAATTCCAGGTTTTGTCCTGTATATTGTTTAAAGCCCAAAATACAACCTGTTTCAAAATTCATTGGTATCTCAGTACCAGGGCCGGATTTTCCTATAGGCTAACTAGACTTCAGCCTAGGGCCTTAAGATCAAGAGGGGCCTACATTCAAATTGTTAGCAAAATTAAAATTACACTTTCACTATAGGTGAAAGGGCCTCATAAGTGGAATAGCCTAGGGCCTCTTTTCATCTAAATCCGGCCCTGCTCAGTACTCATCGTTATTGGGTTCTGGGAGGAGTGATGAGTACCAAAAATGATGAGTAGCAAACAATATTCCCCCCATAAGGACTAATGTAGTAAATCACAAGGCAGCTGACGCTGATAAGTTCTAGCTTGTGCATTGAGCACCAAACAAACAATGAGTACTAGGAAATTTTCACATCAAAATGTGTTGAGTACCAAATTTGATGAGTTTCAAAGCAGTTGAGTACCAAGGTGTCATCATAATTGCCAAGAACTTGGAAGTTCATCAGGGTATTTTTCTCACCACTTTCTTCTTCCTTTCTTCTAGGTCTGTTAATAAGTAATGTGCTATAAAAGAAAATACTTAAAGGTAATAGTGGAATTTCCTTAGTCACATGTTCCAGTTCTGTCCTTTAAATACCAAAAAGTGTGTTAATATTTAGATGTCACTAAATACTATTATATTTCAGAAAATCTATTAGAGGAGTTCCGGGCTTGATGATCTGTAACGTACATATAGCACTTTATATTTCAATGACAAATAAATAAGAACTGACTCTTCTACTGCTTCCTGTTCCTGTCTTTAGAAGTTTAAGCTACTCATTGCTTAAACTTAAGCTTAAGATACACCCTTGACAATCCTCCCAGCCCCCAAGGAGCTCCATCCTGTTTTGGAGTGTAGCTTTTAACATGCTTCACAAAGTCTGCTGCAACCTGTATACAATGTGTGGACTGCTGAACAAATCTAATAGCAATAGCAATAGCACTTAGACTTATATACTGCTTCAAAGTGCTTTACAGCCCTCTCTAAGCAGTTTACAGAGTCATCATATTACCCCCAGCAATCTGGGTCCTCATTTTACCGACCTCAGAAGGATGGAAGGCTGAGTTCAACCTTGAGCCAGTGAAATTGTAATATTGTCAACACTGAACACTAGCTGTCCACTGTATCACTCTACTTGTTGTTTGTTTTTACTTAAAAAGGCCAAATAGTGGTCTGGTAACTTCTAAATGCAAAATATATCCTTTACTACTCTAGACTTCACCTATAGTAATTAGAGCTGTAGAAGGAGAACCAAAGAGAGACATTTTACAGTATATATTGTTTGTTTCTTCAGTGTTTTAAAGCTTGATCTAGCCAGATGGTGGCTTGAAGCTGGAGAAACAGCTCTGTCCAGCTTCTGTTTCTTACTGTATGTGTTTAATTCAAAAGTGAATTTGTATAATTGGTGATGGTTTATATAACTTTTAATTCATATAATCTTCACTGTCAAAGTTAATCACACTATGTTTGTTTCCAGGCTCCACTTCTTTTCTACTAGGATTAAAAAGTATCATGATATTAATAAAGATGAGCTTCAATTCAGCAAACATCTAAATTATTTTTTAAAAAACCTTCCATTCTAATAGGTCTAGTTCAGGGGTGGGTTTTACTTACCTTTACTACTGGTTTGTAATGGGATTGCACTCACGCTCTTGCTTTGCTCACGTGCGTGCCTTGCTTCTGCGCATGTGCAGAAGCTTCTGCACATGCGCAGATCACTGATGACGACATCCAGGATGGTGGGCAGGGCCACCCATCGATTTTACTACCGGTTATTGTGAACTAGTCCGAACCAGGGGCAACCCACCACTGGTCTAGTTAGATCCATATTTCTTTCCTATGCAAACCAATTTAATACAACTACTACGTTTTCTGCTCAGGAGCTGAAAATCTCTCTTGGATTTTGGCTCACTCTCATCTCTGAGGGTTGGCTAAAATTGCTCTCTGTTGAAGGATTTCAGCTCAATGCCTGCTTGAATTTTGACTGCTGAAATCCAAGCAGGCATGGAGCTGAAATCCTTCAATGGGGAGCTGTTTACCCAATCCCCAAAGATGAGGGAGTCCTCTCAACAGATGGCAGTAGCTTACAACTGTCTCTGACAGCTTCCTCATTGACTTTCTGTGGAAAATCAGCAAGGTGGCAATGAAATGATTGTGGGGTGCTTGGCAACCAGAGTCCAGAGGTGCTATTCAGCAGGTTTTGACAGGTTCTGCAGAACTGATAGCGGAAATTTTGGGTAGTTCGGAGAACCGGTAAATACCACCTCTGGCTGGCCCCAGAGTGGTGTGGGAATGGAGATTTTGCAATATCTTTCCCCCAGGAGTGGGGAGGGAATGGAGATTTTGCAGTATCGTTCCCCTGCCATGCCCACCAAGCCACGGCCACAAAACCTGTAGTAAAAAAAATTGAATTCCACCACTGCCACAGTCCCTCCCTTTGGAATATCATCCCTGCAAAAATTAGACTTTGACAATCTTTTGTAAGGCTCTTAAGACTTGGTTTTGCCAGTGGGCCTAGGGAATCCAGACTGGGTTGGAGACCATCAAGTAGCTTATCTGACTGTGTGTTATTACCGGGAGGATAAGAGGTTATTAGGTTTTCTTTATTTTTTATTTTTTAATACTTTTTTTTTCCTGCTTGTAAACTGCCCAGAGTGAGTGAGTGAGTGAGGCGGTCATATAAATTTCCCAAATAAATAAATAAACCAATTGTAAGTATGAACAGATTGCAAAGCACCCAGATTGTGATCGCATGACTCAGGGGAATGGTGCAATGTTTTATGACAGTGAGAATTCTTTTGGAGGCTTTTGTTAATTCAAACTGTTGTTAAGTGAGTGGTCATAACTCGAGGGCTACCTGTACCGTATTGTTGCTCCAGTTATCATATACTCAATATATCAATATATCAATATACTTATCAATATACTCTTAAGTGTTTTCTAGTTCATTGTCTATAAGTCCCAATAAAGTATGCTCTCCAACTCTCAATGACTCTGGGTGCCTCACAACAATCACAGAAATTACAATAAAATCAATAAAATAAGAGATAGAAGGTAAAACATGGCAAGCACAATGAAGTAAGGAGTCCCATTTTCCCTCACCAAAATCTGGGAGAAGAGCCAGGACTTCATGGCTCTTCTGAACAATACTAGTTTAGAGCAATGGTTGTTTCAAATATTAATTTTACAAGGTAGACGCAGCATATTGTAAAACTACTATATGTTGGCTAATAGTATATGCAGAAATTATTTGCTGAGATACCTAGTTTGCATTAATATGATAACTATGAGGAAATCTGGCTGAAATTTGTCAGAGATAGTTACATAATTTCTCAATGTGCTACAGCAGAAATTCTCACACTTTTTTTGATTCATGTCACCTCAGGCCAAGAGTTCCAAACTTCCTTGATTCATGTTGCCTCAGAAAACCTAACATTACAAACATACGACATTGAAAATGGATGTTGCAAGCAATTGAAGTATCCAGTAGCACTTTCTTAGTAGAGTAAAATGCCCTAGGCCAGTGATGGCTAACCTTTTTGCCATCACGTGCCAGGAGGAGGGGAATGGGGGGAGTCACACATGTGCATGCCCACACTCATAATTCTATACACCCCGCCCCTGGGCATACGCACATGAACCCCCTCCCCCTGCTCCTGGCACGTTTTTCTTTCTCATCTGGCTCCAGGGCCTCTCTAGGAGTCTGGGGAGGACGAAAATGGTCTTCCCCACCCCCCCAGGCCCTACGGAGGCAGGAAACAACCTGTTTTCCTACTTCTGGATGTGTCCAGAAGACCCGAAAATCAGCTGGCCAGCATGCGCATGTGCACCGGAGCTGAGCTCGCGTGCCCACTGATATGGCTACATGTGCCACCTGTGGCACGCGTGCCATAGGTTTGCCATCACGGCCCTAGGCCAATACAATGCAGAGTAGGGGATCATAATTCTAGAGTACTCTGGAAAATCTTAATAAATCCTCTTTGCTTTACTGTAATGGGCTGTGAGAATAAGTATGGGAGACAGGAATAGCTTCAACTAAGACAATGATCAAATAAACAAAATGTGAACCCAAACCAGAAATGTAATTTTTTAAATTATATTTTTAAAAAATATAATTTAGACCCTGCCTAATTCTATGGGATGTAAAGGAAGCGGAAGGGAAAACACTTTCAAACTTTGGAATTTATTTTTTAATAATAATGTTGCAATAAAAGTAGCATTAGTGCTTATGATTTTGGTTTCTTGATCTGGACTACCTGAAAAGGTTGACTGTTACTGCCAACATCACCATATTTTTTTCTATTATGGTTCACAAATATTTTTTCCCCAAATAGTTTTATAATTTGAATTTGCCATGCTTCCAAAAGCATTCCATATTTATGACTGGCTAATGTGATGCTTATCTTTGTTACAGCTGCATAGTTTTATTTATCTTCTGGTGCTAGAAAAATTATGTTCAATAAACTTAGTGTCAAGATCATGAAGTGTTGAAAGAACACCATGCAAATAACATGCTGTTGTTGATAAAAGTCATGTCATTAAAGAGTATTATTCCAATTTCTTAAAAATTAATAGGCAAAGAAGATTTAGAACTGAAAATCAAAATACTACTGGAATAGTAAATAATGCAGATTATTCATTTGGAAGTCAGATTCATTTGGAATTGTAATGGACTGTATGGTACAGCTGTAAAAAATAGTACAAGAACTTCAAAGTTTGAACATTCCCATTGAAAAAATGAATTTTAGTCATGCTATTCCTGTATCTCTCTTAGGTTTAGAAAGTGTTTACTGTTTATCACCTGCACATCAGCTGTTTGTAAATGTATGAACAATATTTCATAAATGGATTTTAGCTATCTTAGATATGCTTAACAAGTCAAGAATGTAACAATCGCTTTGAAACAAAAGGGCACCTATTTCTGCAGTTAGCATTGTGCATCACAATGTTAGAAATAAGATACAGTGCTCAGATTTCAGTAATTTATATTTTTAGGTTCTAGGATGGAGACATGTTAAATTTTGAATGCTGTAAGTAGTACTGTAACCATAGAAAGGAATACACTATGATATCAGATAGACTTTTTTTTAATGTTTACTACAATTCTATCCCTGGAATTAATTGTAGTTGAACAAACTATTTTGCATTACTATACAGAAAGATTACATGTTAAGGTTCTGATAATTCAAACTTTGGGAATAGGCTCCAACTAAACTCTGCAGGTCTTAGTTCTATCTAAATGTATATGAGATTGTGGTATAATAATGAAATTATTAAAATGTTTGGTGAACATTAAAAGATTGAGAAATTCATTTCAAATGCTTCCATTCCTTAAATATTACAGTTATAAAAACATGAGGTAATAAGAAACGATGGTATGAGCAACTTTTTAGAATTGTAGTGCCATAAAAGTGAGAATCATAGAGAAACGACATTATCCATTTTGAGTAGGGTTATAAGGCTTTGACTTCTTCTTTTTCTTATTGTTCCACTGATGTGTTAAATTGTGCCTCCTATGTAGGTAAAGAGCATCAACACTTAAATAAGATCTGTGAGGTACTTCTTTTTTTTTTCTTAAGCTTTAGATACAGGTAAGATGCTAGTACTTGATGTGTCTGAGGAGAGTACAATATTTTAATCACTTCTACAATAAACATTATTTATTGTATAATAAATATTATTTATTATAATTAATAATTATAATAATTATTACAATTACAATAATTATTCTAAGGGAAGCGGTGGCTCACTGGCTAAGACGCTGAGCTTGTCAATTGAAAGGTCGGAAGTTCAGTGGTTCGAATCCCTATTGCCGCATAACGGGGTGAGTTCCCGTTAGTTGTCCCAGCTTCTGCCAACCTAACAGTTCGAAAGCACGTAAAAAATGCAAGTAGAAAAATAGGGACCACCTTTGGTGGGAAGGTAACAGTGTTCCGTGCGCCTTTGGCATTTAGTCATGCCAGCCACATGACCATGGAGACGTCTTCGGACAGCGCTGGCCCTTCAGCTTTGAAACGGAGATGAGCACCACCCGTAGAGTCGGGAACGACTAGCACATATGTGCGAGGGGAACCTTTACCTTTACCTTTTACAATAAACCACAAAACTGACTTCTGCAACAAACAAAGCGAAAATTAATCAAAGCTTAAATTTCTTGATCTTAATCCAAACAGAATAGGTTTGTTTATTAACTACCGATGAAAACATGCTGAAACAAAGTGGTATTTTATAGATTGAGGGAGTACCTTTAAACTGAAACAAATGATTCTGGCTATTTGTGAAGGGAATATGGACCAGGAAAAACCTCTTTGTTGAGAATATCACGAGAATTCATTCCAAATTTTGCTTAGCAGAAAAATCCACAGATTTAGAAGACTGCTCAGAGAAGGAGAGAGGAATATCTTGTTGAAATCAAAGTCCAAATACAGAGACAAGAGACAAAGCCTTGCTTGCCTCTACTTTCCCTTTTGTCCTCATAAAACGTCTATCTCCCAAAGCTGATCTCTTACAAGTTTGCTTGGTGGGATCCCTTTGTCTCCTTCCCTTTGGTTGTCTTGTGTACATAGCAAAAACAATTGCACTCTGGAATGGATGATTCACAACCATCCTGCATGGATTTCACCATTTCAGTTTTATTATGGAGCCTTTGGTGGTATCAGGATCTTAGTATATTACAGATCTGGATGGTTGTGATTCTTTTAGGCCTTTTCAAGGCATTTCCTGGCTTCTATCCAGGCATTTTTGTCAGGAGGTTAGATGAGCATTGGTGCTATTGATGTGTTCTTTTCTGTGTGGGTTTATTATTTGATCCTTGGGATGCTAGGAATGGTCTGCTGTGTTTTTGTGTTTCAATTTTTGTCACTCAGAAACACTGTTGTGTGATGTGCTGCACACACAAAAAAAAGTCAAACTGAGAGTTTCTCAGTTCCTTCTTCATTGGCTGGATGAGGAATTGCCTGCCCTCCCACGGTACAAACTGGTCTGTCTGTTACAATATCCAAGAGAGACTGAACAAGGGTTGGCTATGATCTCAACTCCTTATGGCAGTTCTTTTGGAATCAACATTTTTTTTTTAAATTACATGGGCCTGGGCCTTTAGGAAAAGCTGCTGTTGTATGCTCTGATAAGCCTGCATGACCATGATATTGCTGTGGAGAAATTCTCAATTTTTCCTTCCTTGAACTCTTTGACTTTGTTGGTAAGAATGATTCAAGATATTGAATTTTAGGTATTTAATTCTGCTGTATATGAACTTCAAATTCAGGACAGTTTCTGGCCTCAAAGCTGTCTCTTTCAAATATTTATAATTATGGGTTTCCATAATAAACCTGGAGGGTGTGATCTCTTCCTTTGGTTCACCTTCTGGATTTTATTTTCTGGAGGTGCTGGCTGGCACAACTGACATGGCATCCTTTTGTTGTAGCATGATAGACATACTATGCAAAAAACAGTTGTCCAGACTCAGCAACATAATGAAGGGGCACATCAAAATATTACTGTATTATTAGTAAAACTAGACACCCATTGATTGCCTTGATGATTGTCAAACACTTCAAAGGTGGAAAACTCAGGAAACAACCCAGGATCTTAAAACCCACTAAAGCACTTTCCCAGATTAACTTGCCTCTAGCATAATTAATCAATATATTTCCTCAGGACCAAGCAATCTGTTTTATGATTGTACATGGAAGAGGCAAATGTTTCTTGTAGCCCTCTGCTGCTGTCTTTGCTTCCTGACAATGAGAAGGAGAAGAAGGGCAAAGTGATGGTTGTTTTTGGTCAAGACAATAGATGGAAACAAAATAAAACAGGAAATAACCTCATGCAAAATCAATGAAAAAACTCTTCTCCTTCTCCTCCTCTTCCTCCTCCTCTATACGATAACCACAAACATCTGACTACTTGGGGGTGGGGTGGGGGTTGGTTTGAGGCAGGGAAGAAAGGAATCTTTTATGTAAAGTGCTACTCTACTTCAGACATAAAGCTAGATTATACCAGGAATGAAATGCTACCGGTTCGGACTGATTTTGGAGAACTGGTAGTAATAAAAGTTACCGGTTCGGGGGAACTGGTAGTAAAAAAAATGCTATCAGTTTGGACAAAGTGGTATTTCCAACGATCAGCTGGGCCGCACGATTGATATTTGCTCGAAAGCTGGAAATCCTGCTTTCTAGCAAATCTAAATCGTGTGGCACAACTGTTCCCCCCCCTCGCTGTTCTACTTACTTTAGAAAAGGCTTCTTAAGCCTTCTTTTTCAGTGCTGTGTGGTAGCACCTGTGGTGCAGATGCGCGTGCACAGCAAACCGGTTGCAAACCTCAGAGGATTTCACCACTGGATTATACCCAACAGATGCATGCATAGGAAGACTTGGTAATTTTTTTCTTTTCCAAAGGCCAGTAAATGCTTTTCTAATAAATGCTTTGTTTTCTTTTTCTTACTTATACTAAAATTGTGCTCTAGATGAAAGGAGCTGGCTGCCCATCAAATTAAAGCAGGAGGGAGAGGTTTAAAATTTTCTCCTCTCTGGAGGTAACAACATCCTTAAACCATACCCCCTTTCAATGGCACAGTGATTAAGTAGTAATTCTGCTGTTACTATCCAATTCCATCAGTGGCTTTTGAGAAAATGAGGATAGGTATCTGGTACTCCGACAACTGCCACATAAATGAGAAAGATAGTGGTGATGATGATGATAACATCATCATGTTAATATGATGATGTTAAGATGATGATAACCTAGAATGAATTATGCTCTCTCCTGGCTGAAGTAGCCATGGGGAAGGTTGGATCTCAGGTAAAACTTAATATACAATAATAAAAAAAAAAGGCAATGAATTTCAGATAGAGAAATTTTCCCCAGAGACCTGCTTACTATAGGGATTATACCAGAGGTGGGTTTCAGCAGGTTCTGACCAGTTCTGGAGAACCATTAGTGGAAATTTTGAGTAGTTCGGAGAGCCAGTAGTAAAAATTCTGACTGGCCCTGACCCCATCTATTCTCTGCCTCCCAAATCCAAGCTGATCGGGAGGAAATGGGGATTTTGCAGTATCCTTCCCCTGCCACGCCCACCAAGCCACACCGGAAATAAAAAATTTTGAAACCCACCACTGGCTTATACTATACCTTCCCAGAACTCCTTCTCCTTCCTCCCAATTACATCTTCCAGTTGTCTTTCTTATTTCTCCCCCAGTCTCTCTTCCACATCTTAAACCAAGGCTTTTAAAATAAATGAAATTCCTTTTAATTTGTCTCAAGCAAAATTATTTCCTTTCTCCCTCCTTCCCTTCCTTTATGAGGCTAGAATTCCAAAGTGACTACATTTTTGTACTGTCTAGCCAAATTTTTTGAAATCCTCTCTCTCTGTCCGTTTCTGATTTCAAAAATTTCCACATAATCAAAGATCTTTTCCTCATCTAATAAAATGCCACTGCTGATTTAATGTTCTGTTTTTCCTGATGCACATCCACAATGACAGTTACTAATCTAACATCCTGGTAACCTTTTATAAAAGCAGTTTCTGCAGATTAAATAATCTGCGAGTTGACACTAAGGTCATATCATCTGTAATCTATGTGCCAGGGATACTATTAATGTGTTTGCATCAGTCTTTAACTAGGAAATTGGAGGACAGCTTGCACGATTGGCAGGATTTTTATAAACTGTCAAAATCACACTTATATAAACTTCATTGAAGGAGGTTGAGACATTGGATAGGCATAATTATAAACCTCAATATATAGCTTACACTACTCAAATCATCAATCCTAAGGGCATTTCCGCTTTGCAAATAATTAGTTTCTCTTGTTCCTTGGGGTTTTTTAGAATTAGTTTCTAAACAACTTGGTTTCAAAGTATTAGTTTCTCTTGTTTCTAAAGCTGCAACCAGATACAATTCCATCTAATTTGTTCAATGGATAAAGAATGTTTGTTACAATTAGGAATTTATTTCAAGGTGAATACACAGTCTTTGCTCAGATGCTGCTACTATCTTTGATGCTCTTCAGTGTGGTTTTTGGAGTATTAACAGAAATTTTGTGTTGCGATTCCCTTTCCTACCAGGGTACATATGGCAGCTTTTTCCACACTGTCTATTATCTCCTGTATTGCTAATCTAGAAATAGGAGGTAGGGGAATTTGGAGGAAGCCTTATGAATGTCACTTCAGACATCATTCATGTACCCCTTCATTGTGGCTAAGGACAGACATTTTCTATTAAAGTGAACCAAACCCCATGCTGTTGTAAAAAGACAAGTACCATGAAATATATCTCCAGTGAACCAGACTTTCCAGAGCTATGTAATAACTGGTATTTATGCACGTAGTAAAACCCTTGGCACTTTCCCCAATATTTGATTCTTTCAGATAATTCACAGATCACTTCTGAGTCTCTGCTGTAGTATTTCTTCTTTAACAGATTTGGAGTCTGTGGTAGAAGGATAGTGAATGCTATTATAGTCATTTGTTTCATCTGGAAGTGCACTGCATTTTAATACATTGCTTTTGTGCCATGCTCTTCTTCCTGTGCAATTATATTTATTTATCTTTTAATTGGTTCAGTTATAGGTTCTTTTCTGAAACAGGGTTTTGAAATCTAAATTTCTTAAGATCACATAGTGGTTTCTACAATCCAGAATTCTTTTATTTCTTCACAAGATCTATTAGTCTGTCAGATACTTCTGCTTTGGGTATGAATTTTTGTGTGCTTAAATTGTTTAGAGCTGCGTTGGCGAACCTATGGAATGCGTGCCAGAAGCGGCACGCAGAACCATTCTGTGAGGCATGCACAGCCTCACTGGCTCATCTTCCACGTTCCTGTGCACACACATGCACCGATCAGCTGGCCTTCGTGCACGTGGGATTGCCGAAAGCCGGAAGAGCAGCGTTCCATTGCGCAAGCGCGAGCCTGCACCCAAACTTCCAGGATTATGTCCTGTGCATCCGTGAGCTGGCACCCAAACTTCTGGTTTCTGGCATGGACATGCACCCGATGAACAGCTGGCTGTCGTGCATGCGCAGGACATAAACCTGGAAGTTCAGGTGCAGGCTCACGCATACACAATGGAACCCTGCTCTTCTGGGTTTCAGTGCTCCTGCACACGTGAAGGCCAGTGAGGCCGTGTGGTCCAGACGTGATGGTTTTGCGTGCCATTTCCAGCATGCAGGCTGGCACGCAGTGACATAAAAGATTAGCCATCACTGGTCTAGGGCTTTAGATTCTTCCTCTTAGCCAATTATGACAATTAACCTGGAAGCCTAGGCTCATAGGAACACATTTGGAGGACCAAGTTTTCTGAAAATCAATTGTTTTCTCAGGACATCTGATTCAGAAGAAGGAGGAGGATTTTTTTCCTCTCTGATGAAAATTCTTCCACAGATTTAGAAGCAGGCACTGGGTCCAATCTGCACTGCGTCCCAGATAGGAGAAATAAACATTTCCTCCCCACCCTTTATTAACCCTTACTCCATATCTGCTATTTGCATTAAGAGGAAAATTCCTGCACTAACATGCATATATGCATTCAATCTGTCAATCAGAATAGAGCTGGAAGAAACCTTGGAGGTCTTCTAATCCAACTCCCTGCTCAAGCAGGAGATGCTATACCATTAAATGGCTGCCCAATCTTTTACTAAAAACCTCCAGTGATGAAGCACCTACAACTTCTGAAGGCAACCTGTTCCACTGGTTAATTGTCCAAACTGTTAGGAAGTTTTTCCTTGATTCCATTAAGTCAAAGGTTCAAGCATTTGCCCAGCCAATATTGCCTTTCTTGAGCTCCTATTTCTATTAAATTGTAAAATTAAATCATATTCTGCTCTATACCTCCCTTATTTATTCTTCAGAGAAAACCACTTTGGTATTTCAGGAAAGGTATGTACATCTCTGTGTTTTCTGCTGTTGGGATATTTCAGCACTTACATATCATGCCTTGATAGAGAGACATCAAAAATAATGGGGAGAAGAGGATAGTAAACTATTGTTTTCAAATATCCTAGAAAGGTTAATTTGTGAGAGCTTGGTTGAAGGTGAAAAACACTGGTTGGTTGCTTTTGACTTCAGCTGGCTGAGCAATACAAACCACGAATGAATTGCAGACTTCAGTTGTTGGGCATTGTGCCAGCAGCTAAGCTATTAAAGCTGGCTTTCCCATCAACACTTATGCAAAAGATTTTTTAGAAATCAGCTTTAAAAGGACAGTTAAAGTTAGATAAAGGGCTTTATTGCTTAAGCCTTAATTAATGAGTTCTTGAGTAATTTAAGGCTGCTTTGCCAATCATTCCCTGCTTTCTCATATACACACATGTACACTCATAGACTGCAGTAAAATATGCTTATATTTCAGCTATGAGAATAACATTTTAAAGGTCATGCAGAACCCAAATACATGCAGAGTATGTGGAAAAAACTCGGCATTGTGATATTATTTATCATGTGTAAATTGCCTTCTTTTATCCTTTGTTTGCCACTTTTTAAAGTTTCTCTATTTTGACCCTCCTCTGTGTCTCACTATGGTATGAAGGTCTCCCTGCTCCATCAAATTATTTTTTCTCATGATTTATTTATTTATTAAATCTTAAGTAGCATTCTACAAATCAAAGTACTACTCCTCAAGTATTATTTCAAAGAACACTTTGGGGTTATTGGTTAATGCTGAAGATATTGTCAATAATAATAATAATAATAATAATAATAATAATAATAATAATAATAATAATAATAATTTATTTATAAATAATAAATAATAATACTTTTTATATTCTCAATGCTACCACTGACCATCATTTTGAAGAAGATGAACTGTGGATACGAACTTGCAAAGAAAGTACTGAAAATCTCGCACTTGATGTACATGGATGATTTGAAGCTGTTTGGTAAAACAAAAGCTGAACTGAATTTATTAATTGAAAACACAAAAGAATTCAGCCAAGACATTGGTATGCAGTTTGGAACTGACAAATGTGCAACAATAGCAACCAAAGCAGGCAAGATCATAGAAGAGGATGGAATAGAACTAGAGAATGAAGAAATGATAAAGGCAGTAAAATCAGATGAAGGCTACAAGTACTTGGGGATTTTAGAAGCCTCTGACTTAATGCATAATAAAGTCAAGGAATTAACTTCAGCCAAGTACATTCGGTGAATTCATAAGATATTAATGTTCAAATTGAGTGGAGGAAACATCATAAAAGCCATAAATACCTGGGCTATACCTGTGATTAGATACTCTGCAGGAATAATTGACTGGATCCAGATGGAGTTAGACAATTTGGACAGAAAAACAAGGAAGCTTATGACAATGAATCATGCCTTGCACCCTAAAAGTGATGTTGACCGATTATATTTACCAAGAGCAGAGGGTGGTTGAGGACTCCTACAAGTAAAGCAGACTGTGGAAGAAGAAAAATGCAGCTTGAATGATTACATCCAAAAAAGTGAAGAACCAATGATTAAGGAAGTAAATAAAGGAGGCCTTTTAAAGACAACTAAAACAAAAGCACAATATAAGAAAGAAGTAATTGAGCAGCAAGCTGAAAATTGGAAAAGCAAAGCTCTGCATGGCTAATACTTGAAAAGTATTGAAGGCAAAGCTGACCTAACTTGGAACTGGTTAAGATCAGGAGTACTGAAAAAAGAAACAGAAAGCTTTATTTTGGCAGCTCAAGAACAAGCCCTAGCCACAAACTGCATGAAGGCAAAAATTCAACATGTTACCACCAACAGCAAATGCCACCTCTGCAATGAGAAAGATGAGACAGTCGACCACCTGATCAGTGGGTGCAGCAAAATTTCACAAACTGACTACCTACAACGCCATGACTGTGTTGCTAAGATCATTCACTGGAAATTGTGCCAGAAGTTTGGATTTGGGTTCAGCAAAAACCACTGGGAACATCAGGTTGAGAAAGTTTTAGAAAATGAAAAACTCAAGATCTTGTGGGACTTTAGGATTCAGACTGACAGGCACTTGGTCCACAACACACCTGACATAACAATAGTTGAAAAGAAAAAAGTATGGTTCATTGACATTGCAATACCTGGTGATGCACGGATTGAAGATAAGCAGCAAGAAAAAATCACAAAGTACCAGGACTTGCAAATTGAAGTTGAGCGACTGTAGAAAAAGAAATCGTGTGTTGTCCCGATTGTAATTGGAGTCCTTGGAGCAATACCCAAAGGGCTACCCTGCTATTTAGAAATTCTAAATTTGCCGGACTTGAACATTTTGACTCTACAAAAAACCACCTTACTCGGAACAGCTTACATCCTCCGACGATATCTTAACAGTTCCTAGGTCCTTGGTTAGGACCCGAGCTGCTGAGCTATTAACCAGCCTCAAAGATTGTGAATCTCACTAAAGATTAATAATAATAATAATAATAATAATAATAATAATAATAATAATAATAATAATAATAATAATAATAATAATAATAACTTTACAACGACAAGGTTGAAACTGTTTCACACTTAATATGTGAGTGAGTGAGAGCCCCACTGAACTTAAATCAATACTCAACACAGTTCAACTGTTCAGAGGCGACATCAAAATGAACTTTGGACTTGAAAAATGTGCTGTATTATCCATGCAGCAAGGAAAAATGGAAAAAAATAGAAAGAATAGAACTGGGAAATGGAAATGTAGTAAAAGCATTAGCAAAGGATGATGGTTACAAATACCTAGGCATATTGGAAGCAGATAACATCTTGAATGGAAAAGTCAAAGAGTCAACGCAAAGGGAATACAGGAGGGCCCGCAAAATATTAAAATCGAAGCTGAATGCTGGAAACATAATTAAAGCCATTAATACATGGGCAGTTCCAGTGATATGCTACTCAGCTGGAATCATCAACTGGACTTTGCTTAACTGGAAAACCTGGACTGGAAAACATGGAAACTTTTGAATATATATCACACTTTGCATCCACGAAGTGACATCGACAGGTTGTATCTGCCAAGAAAAATAGGGGGCAGAAGACTATTGCAAATCCATCAGACTGTAGAAGAAGAAAAACAGAGTTTGAATGATTGTGTGAACCAAAGTACAGAAAAATTGCTGCAGGCTGTGAAAACGAAGAACATTATAAAAACAACATAAACAAAGGCAGAATATAAGGAAAAACAGTTGGATGACAGATTAAATAGAGGGAAAACCAAAGCTTTGCATGGACAACACTTGAAAAACATTGAAAGAAAATGTGATGACAACTTTACATGGCCATGGCTTAAGATGGGAACCATCAAGAAAGAAACGGAAGGTTTAATACTCACTGCTCAAGAACAAGCACTACAAACTAATGCCATGAAAGCGAAGATACAAAAATCCACCGACAATCCAAACTGCTGACTTTGCAACAACAAAGTTGAAACTGGTTCACATTTAATATGTGAATGCAGCAAAATCACACAAACTGATTACAAAGCTAGACATGACCGAGTTACTAAATTAATCCACTGGTCATTATGTAAAAAATACGACTTACCTGTATCCAAAAAGTCATGGGAACATAAAGTGGAAAAAGTTATAGAACATGAGAAGGTGAAGATCTTGTGGAACTTTCAAATACAGACGGATCACCGTTGTGTGTGGAACACAACACACCAGATATCAGGGTTGTCGAGGGCTGAAGTGTACAGTTTATTGATATTGCTGTACCAGGAGACGCCAGAGTCGAAGAAAAAGAACTGGAAAAAATCACAAAATATTGCGACCTGGCCATCGAAACTACAGGGCTATGGATGAAACATGTAACAGTGATGCCCATTGTCATTGGGGCACTTGGTACCAATGTCCAAGAATTTTATAAGATACATCAAGAAATTGCAGCTTCCTGCAATAATACCAGCGGAACTGCAAAAAACTATGCTACTTGGAACATCGTACATGTTAAGAAGGTACTTGGTTGATACCTAGGACGCTGGCAGCAACTCGCATCAACCATTAGCACCAGTCAATTGTGACACATTTCTTAATGTTCAGTTGACTGAGTTTCATGTTTAATGAATAAAAGAGATAACAACAACAACAACAACAACAACAATACTAATAATACTAATAATACTAATAATAATAATAATAATAATAATAATAATAATAATAATAATAATAATAATAATAATAATAGTGGCTGCAGCCCACTGCTTTGTTTGGAAATGTTCTTATGTTAGACAGCATTCTTTGATATTAGTGGAGATGGAGAAAGCTCACCTGGTTATTGTCTGGCAAATGAGTACTTTGGGATAGAACTTGTCAGTCAGTTTGTAACAGAACCCATAAAAGGTTCTCATCATCTCAAATGTGACCATAAACTGCAGAAAGCCAAGAAAAACCCTGTTGTGTGAAAGCTTTTCTCACCTAGTGCTTCTTTTTGCCAATATACTAGCATAAAAAGAAGAAGAAAATCAGATGGGTCTCACAGAGAACTATACTCAGTGCTCACAAGTTGAGGTGAGAATTAGAGAGAGTGAATAAAAGGAAAAGGTGAGAGATAGCCCTCAAGCAAAAACAATACTTTGCCAAAATCCTGTGGCTACCTGAGAGAAAGAAACAGATAGCAGACATGTTTTGGATCTGTCTAATGAAAAATGGAGGCAGAAGAAGAAAGAAATTGAAGAGAGAACCTCATGTAGCTCATTTCTGAAATGGAGGAAGAAAGAAAAAGCCTCTTAATATTGGCAACGTTTTCCTTTGACTAAAGCTGCTTGGAAGAGGAAAAAAGAGGATAATTGCCAATCCCCTCCAGTCTATACTCCTTTTATCTTTTTTTCTTTTCTTTCTGTGCAGTTGACTTACTGATCAGTTAATTTTAACATGTGATGGCTATTTTAAAGGCAATCCCTTTTATGTACTGGTTTTGCCATGCTTTCTTATTTAAATGTTCAGGAGGATTTTTTAAGTTTTCACCTTTATGATGTTGTTGTTTTTTTACTTCTATTAAAATTTATTACTTACATAAAATTATTTTTTAAAGAAGTGAGAGAAAGATCTACTGGATAAGAAAATAATAAAGGTGGGATAAAAATAAATACAAATAATGTAATGTGTTTCCCCCCCCCTTTTGTGAACAAACTTCCAAGAAATAGCTTTCCCAAAATGTTGGGCAATATTGGAAGTTATTTTATTTCACTGAAAGTTATCTTTGCTTACGCTGAGTTTGGGAAATAATGGAAAAAATATGGTGCATTAGCAACAGTAAATCTCAGGTAACTTCTTTCTCTTATGCTTGCTAAACATTACGTTAATTTACTGTACTAGAACTGGCTTTTAACAAATTGAATTGTAGCAGACCAAGCAAGAAATGACCAGAAGGAGTATGTCTTCCATCTGTTTTGGATCAACCATAGTCTAGATTAACATTTTTTTGGTTTATTTTTTATTTTTTAAATTTTTTATTGTATTTTTATTGTTAAAGAATAACAGAAAGAAAAAAAACAATACAAAAATCAATGGTAAAGAAAGAAATTTTTTTTTCCCCCAACGTGCTATACAAATGGAAAGGAAGTTTTAGGAAATTTAGGACATTTTTTTGGTTTAATGAAGACAGTCATGGTTTTCATTCTTTCCATCCTAAAAATTTTTTTACTTTGAATTCTCTGCCAATAATCCTGGTACATCTTTCTGATAAAACTCAGTAGGTAAGTCTAGATTTTGAGGGTCAGAATCAACTCCTATAGAGTTTTGATGTAGCATATTTCACTCACATTACCACATTCTTACATATTTTGCTTCATCCTCGTGTTTCGCAGCTTTGATGGGATTTGGATTATTTTTGCATTGAATCCTTGTGTATAGTTAAATGGAAAATCTTCAGATTCCTGTACCTACCTCCAATATGGCTACAAGGTGATTAAAGACATAATTTGGTTAGCTGTCTGACCAAATCTAGATTATTAGATTTGGTCAGACAGTTAATCTAGATTATTCAAATAAATCAAAATGTTTTCTGATTCTATCTTGCTTGGGTACAACACAACTTCAGCTATTCCTTGACTCAGCTGAAATATAAAATCACTATGAGCAAAAATCTGCTATTCACAAAAGCACATAATATATTTACGTGAAAACTACAGGATTTTTTCTTCCTCGGTTCATTTATATAATGGGAGAGTAATTTTAGATTCATTGAGCATTGCTAATGAGGCAAAGAAAGTCTGTTTACTTACTCTGCAGGGTCAGTACAGATTCATCTTAAGTTCAGGATAATTTCCCTTTCATATAAATGCAGACATTGCTGTCTCCTTGTAGCACTGCTGAGGAAAATAGGTGGGAATTGAGTGATCTCTAAAACTCTAAAGAATCATCTAAAATTATGTTTGCTTGACAGGGTGTGATGACATATGACATACCTATTTCCGTTCTACCTTCAGACTAGATGTGGCTCCTGGCAACTACAGAGATATGTCCCTGCAGTTTGGTAACATTTTTGGGGTGTAGTTTGCCAACATCTTCTCCCTAGGGTTGAGACTGAGGGATTGACCCAAGGTCACCCAGCTTCTTTTGTGGCTAAAATGGAATTAAAATTTATGGTCTTCTGGTTTCTAGCCTGGTAAATTAACCACTATATCAGACTGGCTCTCCTATGCTATTAAATTATCCACCTTTCCCTTACACTTAAATGTAAGAGAATGAGTAGGGGGAGGAAAGGAGAAAAAAAATCTCTGTATTGGAATTCTTAATTCTGCTGCTCTTTCTCTGGGTAAGAGGAGGATGCTAGAAGATTCCTTTCTGATTTGCATTTTGAATCAAGCAGGCAAAAAAAAAAAATCAGAACATTTGCCTTTTCTTTTGAAAACATACATTTTGCCTTTTCTGTATATTTTTGAAGTTTGGTTTGAACATAATTTGAAAATTTACTTATCTACTAGCTGATTTCCTCCTTTATATTCTATCCAGGGATGGGTTCTAATTTTTTTTACTACTAGATCTGTGGGCATGGCTTATTTTGTGGGTGTGGCTTGGTGGGGGTAATGTGACTGGGTGGGCGTGGCCAACTTTTTTTTTTAACTTTTAAAAGCATTTTTTCTACAACCTTAAGAGGTTGCAGAAAAAAATGCTTTTTTAAAAAAGAAGCCTCTGATGAGGTGGGGCGGGGTAAGCGAGCGGCGACCGGACAGGGGACCGGTTCGGGGGTGTGGCCAGCCAATGTTATTACTTGTTCTCTGAACTACTACAAATTTACAAACAGGCTAGCTGTTTATAATTACATGGGGCAGACCCTGCATGCATGCTACTGTATCTATTGTGAACATTCATAAATTCAGACAAGTGCGTGGCCAGCATTTTGGTAATATATGAATCAAGGCAGTTGAACTTGAGTCTGCAGTTCTCACAGTGAATCAGCTTATGTGCTGTTCAGCTGGGCCTGTGTGCCATCCTAGTAGTGAGACTTCATTAACTATGCAGCACAGTGCCAGAGTTGGGTTCCTGGGAATTCATTAACACTTTTCTGCTTCAATAAGCAGGAATTGGTATATTCTAATAACTTTCAGCTATGCTAGAAAATTTCATCCTTCCATTCCCACAACTAGCACCCAGGCCTTGTTTAATTATTTATTTTAATTTCAGCTTTCTGTGAGTTCTGAAATTTATTTCATGGAGATCCCCAGGTGATGACAAAGTCCAAAGTAGCACAGTGGAAATGCATGCTTTTCTCTCTTGCATAAGGAACAAAAGCCAGAGCTGCTTTTAACGGCTTATTATTGAATTAAATATCATATTTAGTTTCAAGCTTAGTTACATTTTGTCAAGGATATATTCTGTATGCTCATATAGAAGCTTAGTAATCAACAATTCATCTATACCTCCAATGATTGCAATTGAAACCAATTGCCTTATAAACAAGGAACAGCAGAAATAAAGCACATACTTCTTTAATCCAAAGTACTATGTTGTGCAAGTTCGTGATATTCAATAAAGAACTTTTCTCAGGAATGCCAAAATTACTACAAAATTGACTTTCATTCTAATTAATAGAATGCTAAAGTTTGACTCTTAATATTATTGTCTTCCTCAGAAGGATGAGTTGTCTGTCCTGGACTCTTTTTCATCCCAATCAATATTTATTTCTTTGGACCTTGCTAATTATCATAATTAAAGAATTAGTTCTGAGGAACCTAATGAGTTATGGAATGAACAACGAGGATAAAAGGAATCAGAGTAACAAAAGTAAAAGAAAAAGAGAGAGAGGTCCTCCAGAGGCAATTTATTTAAGAAGACTTCAGAATGGTAAAGCAGAAGTGATTCTGGATTGTGATAAAGAGATAATAAAGCAAAAAAAAAATCTAATTTGTTTTTGAACGAAGGTAAAATGATATTTCAAAAATATACTAGATTATTGAAAAGGAAGAGTACTGCTAAGAATAACAGGAATTATTGAAAATATATAGGAAAAATATAGGAAGTCTAATAATGAATCTTGTGCAACTAATTTTGCTTTTTTTAAAAAAAAGAGAATGGAACTCTGATAAAGCATTTTTGAAAAAGATTGTTGCACTTTGAAACACATTCAGTAATATTTAGACTGCCATGTACAGAAAAGAAAAGAAAGAAAAAGAAAAGGAACAATAGGTACATGCAACAAAAGCTTTATTCCTTCTCTTTGACTAAGAAAAAATATACAGATTTCAAAAGCTGACATGATCAAAGTCTATATGCTGTTTTGTTTTCTGAAAAAAACAAGATATGCAAAAGAATAATAATATAGTTAACAATATTCCTTATACAAGTATATTTCTAGACATTTCAGGTAGCAAAGAACAATGCACATGTAAAACACTGATCTGTATCTAACAGGATTAATTCTTTGGAAGGAGAAATGAAAGTAGAGGCTAGAAGCATTGTATATGAAGTGATATAAACTATTCACATTATTTTTTCTTTTGAGAAAAGCTATGGTGCCATCTTGCTGTTATTGCTTCATTTGTATTGGAAAATATATGCATCTCCAGGGGGGTAGCTCCCTTCTTAATTAGTAGAAAAAGTCTGGGCTGGTGTTTGCTCTCTGCCCTGACGACTCCTGACAGAAGTGTATTTGGACAGAGTACAGACACTTGTTCCATGGGAATTATCATTTTTAAATGTATGTGTAGAAAGATAGAAGAAAATTCACATCCCAATGTGGAGCTGGATTTGTTATCAGATCCTACATCTTTCCTGTGACTTGACTTTGTTATTGTTTTTCAAGAATTTGCCCAGATATGCCCTTAAAATGTATGTCTTAAAATTTCCTCTACTGGCTACTGAATATATATTCATTTTTTTCCTCTGCCACATTACCATAAGATAATGGTACTCATGGGTATGAAAAGTTTTTGTGTGTGAGTTGTAGTAGTTGTTTTGTTAGATTTTGGGGTTACCTGCATTGTAGAATGATTAGGAGTGCCCTGGTAAGTCTAAAAATTAGTCTGTTTTAGAGTGTTATGTCTTCAGCCCATCATATCAAATATCCACTTACTTTTGCAGACTTTAAAAAGGCATAAGATTTGCATTTATTTCATATATATATATATGTTTTTTTAAAAAATATTCAAGCTTCTTGACTGCTCTAAAAACGTTAGAAAAAGTGTATATTAGAGAAGGGGGTAAATGAATTCCAGTTCACGCTAATTTGGGAAGTGCAAATTAGATTCAGTTGGCTCAAAAAATGCTGTGCCATACCCTAGGAGTTATCATCCAGGTACTGTTTAACAGTTGTCTTTATGTGTTGCCCAGTAATGTGGAAAGTTCTGTATTTCCAAAACAAATGCATATAGCATTGTTTCTACAGTTTTCTTGCTTCTCATAATCTGTCTTGAGCTGGGATGACAAAAACTATTTATAGAGGCTTGAGTATAAAAGCTAACTTCCCAAAATAAATTAAATAAACAAACATGATGTATCAAAATTTTGTTACTTGACCTTTTAATGACTGGTAAACCTTCATAAATAAAATAAATTTGTATATGGGGGCTTCATACACGTTGTAGTTTTATTCTCTTGATTCTATTCATCTTGACACACAATACTAATTCTAAATGCATATATATAGTGTTTTTCTATCAAAGCACCTGGTCTACCTCAATATGGGAGGGTGCATACTGCTTCCCTTTCGCCTTTCAGCTCCAATCCAGGAGCCCTCAAGCAGTTGCATTCAAACCATTTTATACCAAATCAGAGGTTAAAACAATTGTCTAATATGCAGGCTGTTCAAGTTCGAATCCAAGTAAGGGTATAGATAGCTGATGAGAACTAAATAGCTTGAAATAGATCTATACTAGTCTTCCTTTATTTCTTTATCAGCAAATATAAATTTGGTATGTATGTATGTATGTACACACACACACACACACACACACACATCTCCACCCCATTCACAAATTCGTTCTTTCAAAAGGTTTCTGTGGGATACTTCCTTGGCATAACCATCTAATACTGTCAGATAAATGCTCATTATTCAAAGTAGAAAACTGAGACTTTGGTTCTTGGTAGTATGTAATGTTTTTCTTTTTTTCCCCACTAGGTATAAAATGTGTGGCTTCAACAATCGGTTGTGAAGATCACCAATGTCAACAGTTTCTTCACTTGGCTTTTCATGATGTGAACAGACCAATGGGCAATTGAACCATGGACAAACTAAAAAAAACTTTATGGACTGTTTTTTTAAATCAGTTATTTCCTTCATCCATGGGAGACTATTAACGGATTATAGTGGGAAAGAGAAAGTGGAAAACGGAGAAAGAAGCACTTTGAATTGGAAAGTGATCCTACAATGAGAATTACGAGCACATCTTGCATCTGTCCAGTCCTAGTTTGTCTCTGTTTTGTGCAGAGGTGTTATGGAACTGCACATCATGGCTCCATTAAGGTGACTAGAAATCAAACCAAACATATAGAGGGGGAAACAGAAGTCCACCATCGCCCCAAACGTGGATGGGTATGGAACCAGTTCTTTGTTTTAGAAGAGCACATGGGACCGGATCCACAATATGTTGGAAAGGTAGTATCTCTCTAGTGTTCTACAAATGCCTTCTGTGTCACAATTAACCAAACCTCTTCAAGGCCAAATGTTATACAAGGTGGTGCAGTGGTTAGAATGCAATTCTGCTGACTGCCAGCTGCCAGCAGTTCAGCAGTTTGAGTCTCACTGGCTCAAGGTTGACTCAGCTTTCCATCCTTCCAAGGTTGGTAAAATGAGGACCCAGATTGATGGGGCTGACTCTGTAAACCACTTAGAGAGGGCTGTAAAGCACTGGGAAGTGGTATATAAGTCTAAGTGCTATTAAAAGGTAAAGGTTCCCCTCGCACATATGTGCTAGTCGTTCCCAACTCTAGGGGGCAGTGCTCATCTCTGTTTCAAAGCCAAAGAGCCAGCGTTGTCCAAAGACGTCTCCATGGTCACGTGGCCAGCATGATTAAATGCCAAAGGTGCACAGAACGCTGTTTCCTTCCCACTAAAGGTGGTCCCTATTTTTCTACTTGCATTTTTTACGTGCTTTTGAACTGCTAGGTTGGCAGAAGCTGAGACAAGCTCCGCATTTTAGCCACTGAGCCACCACATCCCATCTAAGTGCTATTACTATTGCTATATTTGGTAAATTCACTAAAGTACTTTGACATTCTACAGAAACTATTTCTAGAAAGAACATCTCACTTAATTGTGGAATGTTTCCTTACAAACAGCCAGTTATTGCTAATATGAGGATAAATTCTAGCAATACAATATTAGAGAATTTGTGTTTGTTGCGGATACAGGAGCAATGTGAATTGCATGAATTTGAATTTCACTCTGGGCTTAAACCTATAGTAGGAGAATATTATAATCCAGAATAGAATTAATGATCAGAGAACCACTGGATTTTTTAGAACAATCTTTATATATGGCTGTTACCTGGGTTTTGTGTGTATGTGTGTGTGTCTGTATGTATGTACGTAGGTACGTATATATGTATTTTTAACATATTTCTGTATTGCCACAGTCCAAAGAGTCTCTTAGTGTCTGTTAAAATATTGGCTGAGTTACACAACCTTTTTTACATGTTACCAACTTTGTTTTGTATTTATTTTGAATTGGGAATAATGCCAGACTTTCATGATTAAGAAGTAGTCAGGAAATCTCTGTAAGGTAATGACGTGAAAGATAATATTTTAGTACCATTCTATGAATGTGCATGATGTAATTATTATGAAACATGGCCTGCTCTAATATATAGTGTGAAATATATTTAAAAGATATATGTTTTATAACATATGTTTAGATATATGATATCTAACATATATGTTTAAGGAATAAGAATGCTGTGTTTGGCTCTGCGTGTTTCTGTGTGTATTTCTGTGTGTTCCTGTTATTTTCAGGAAACTGTTATGCTAGATATATGAAAGAAAGGAAATGCAGTTTGCATATATGAAACTATTGACTGTCTATTGCAAATTAGAGGGTTTTTTCCTATTTTACAGGAAATATGTCATGAAGCAAAAGATCTATGAGAAGTTGCCTTTAATTTTTGTTTGCTCTATTTCACCATTGTAGTCAGTTCCTTATCTCATCCCTATCCTGTTTTTAAATCGTATTTTAAGGAACCCTAGGCTTTTGCAAGAATTTCTGGGATTGTGTGAGGGGGAAAAAATCACTCAAATGCAGCCAACCACTAAAGCTTTATCTTTTGGTCAAGGCTTTTGGAATTTATTTATTTATTTTTATTTAAGAGGTTCAGTAGCCTAAAAGACATAGGAAATACCTATGTTATCTCCCTGGTCTATTCTTTGTCACTGTTAATATGTTATAGATTTGTTGCATATGCATATTTGTTACATCCACTTTCAAGCTTAGAATCTTTGCAACAAGCAGAATTATTTTACATATTCTCATAAACACAAACAAAAGAAATGTCTTTCTGTAGTTGATTATATTGTAAATATGCAAACAAGCATATTTCTTTTCAAAACATTGTTAAGTTTAAGGATTTGTTCATAAGCATGTGTTGACACAATCATTTTGAATATATTTTCCAAGAAAAAGGTGTGGAAGAAACAGAAAATATAGAATTATATATTCTCTGTGTTTTAGTGGGACAGGAATAATGAAAAATAGGCTTTTAGGAACACAATGTGATAATGAAAAGAAAATGCAATGTTTTATGAGTGCTTACTACTTCCTCACATTTGAGATAGCCCATAACTGTGTCATGATTTAATGCGTAATTTTATACTGTCAGATTTTGTTATTTTGAAAATAAGTATTTCTAATCAGTATTTCTAAGTGCTGAATAATTGGTTCAAAATCTATTTGGTAATAATAGGGGGGGGCTTAAAAAGGATTTAAAGTTTCAGAACACTGTGAAATAAAAATAACAGATATAAACCAACACAAATATCTGTCTAGGATTTAACCAATCCTTAAATCTAGAACAGCTCTATGAGCTGAGTTTGTTATCAGATCATGCATCTGTCCTGTGACTTGACTTTGCTATTGTTTTTCAAGAACTTGCCCAGATGTGCCCTTAAAGGCCTGGATATAACAAATTCCAGAGAAAGAGAGGGGGGAAAAGTCACACTATGATTTTTCTTTGCTCTAAACTCAGCTGCTTTTTCCCAAAGAGGAAAAACTTAGCTCTAAATAAGAGGCCCAGCGACCAAGTCCTGAGTTGTTGCTATGTCAAAACCGCTGGCTTTCCTTTGAAAGCATATTATCCCTCTACAATTTATACATGATTACAGCTTTTGGAAGTTTCTGAGAAATGTGCATATATATATTTATGTGCTTCAAAAATGTATCTTACCTTCTGCTTGAGGTAAGGTGTGAGGGGAGTGGGAATGGAGCTCCTCTTTTAAACCTGACAGAATTAATTTCATGCAACCATGGAAAAGGGCTTGCTTAACAAAGAGGGAACAAGAAGTGACCTGTTTTCTTTTCTAGATTTTTCTTCAAGTGTGTCTCAGGTTCATTTGCAATAATTGTACTCCCCTTCAAGTGATTTGCTGCACGGAGTGTTCCAACATTTCTACAACTGTAGAATTGTTGCTGAAATCAAGATATAAAATCAAAAGGAAAGAAACAAGATTAGTTTGCATCCTGATTTCTGTGCCTTCGGAAAGGGGCATGGCAAGACAAGCTAATATTTAGAAACTTAATGGTAATTGCATACCACTTTTTTTTTTTATTAAATCCTATCCATATATTTAAAATCTTCAGCAACTGCTTGGATAGACAAATATATACAGTAAATGTGACGATTCAAGATTTTTCCTTTGTGTTTAATCCTGTTTTGTCTGGGCTTTATACCAAACTAAAGGGATAGATCTTTGTTTTTTAGGCAAAGTAATGTTATAATGGCAGTAGGCTCCCATACTTTAAAAGGGAAAGCAATTGTAGCTACAGCAGAGATATATATATTTATCAGTTTGACCAGAAAAGAATAATGGATGACATATTTCAATCTTCCAAGTTTTTTTTTTTTTAATTTAAATCATCCTGAGACTCTTATTTATTTGACAAATGGCAGAAATATGAGTGTTACAGAGTCACTTGTAGTTTGGGCAAAGAGAGAGAGATACCAAGATTGAGAAAATATCAGAAATAATTGGACATCTTTCATCTCCTATATTATATTTACAGTGTAATGAAAATCGGCAGCTTTCCTCATCTATAAATGCATCTCCTCAAAAAAAAACTATAGGCAAATCAGTCGAAGTTTGCATGTAAATTGATAGTGACATTAAGTGATAGTGATTATAATTAACTCTCAAAGTTCTTTACCAGTTTTGTTTGTTTGACTTTTTTTCCACCTTAAAATGAAACCTATACATTTTGATTAATTATAGAGATTAATACTTCACATGATCTATAGTCATGTTATCTTTGTTTCTTTTGTTTGTGTTTCTCCTCTTACATCAAGTTTCTATTAAATTTGTCTTCTTTTTTTCATTTTGGAGAAATCTGGGTATTTGCTATGAGTTGACACCAACTGGCATATAATCAATTAGTTTTTAATTGTACACTGCTGAGAGTCATTTTTGAGTTGAGGCATCACTATAAATTAGAAATATAACCAACCAACCAAATAAATAAAGTTGCTGGAGCTTGATGAATTGGATTTCCACAAGGAGACAAGGCTGGGTTTCCACAAGGAATTTTGCAAGTATTTTTTGGAACGTGTCCTGACTCAAACCTTGGATGGTTTGTAACTTCTGAAATTCTCTGAGTTCTATAGTGTTTTATTCATTTCTCTTTCTGCTCCAATACACATAACGAAAAACTGTACAGCACTGTGGAGGACAAAGGGGAAAAAATCTAAGGGGCAAATAAGTAAGTAAGGCAAAAGAGGAAATGCTAAGTGGTAGCAAGCAGTTACAGATTGCTTTGAATTCTTTCAGTGTGTGGTGTGTTTCTCCATATGTGTATATGAGAATAATGTATATGTATATATTTACATATCTGTCTGTCTGTCTGTCTGTCTGTCTGTCTATCTATCATCTATCTAAATATCTAAATATCTAAATATACATCATATTGTCTGTCTGTCCGTCCGTCTATCTATCTATCTATCTATCTATCTATCTATCTATCTATCTATCTATCTATCTTTCTATCTGTCTGTCTGTCTGTCTGTCTATCGGAAATGACACTGAGAACTCTTCTAATATGATCCTTAAAAATATACAGTGATTTGCTGCCACACGGTTTTAACTGTGATACAAGAAAGGATGGAGCAGATTAAACCAAGTAAATCTTGGAAGAAGGGGAAAAAACCCTGCTAATTTCTTAAATTTTCATATTTATCACAATTTCTTAGTCTTTAGGGCCTTGAGAGGATATCAGCTCCAGTATTATATGCCTGAATAGTTTCTTTGAAGAGGTATTACTGCATCTTTTCATCTTAAATTTGGCAGTAAGAAGGATTTATTTCAATCCTAGAAAATTTTTTAGACCTCTCAGTGGGAATGTTATACAGTATGTGGCATATATGTATGAAAGGCAAATGATGGACTAAAGGGGATGAAGAAACCGAGTGTTTAATATCTTCCATTGAGATAATTTTAAAATGAGGAGAGAAAATCTCTACCAGTATATGATAGCAATTATCACTACCTAATACCCGACTCTGTAATTAAGCCAATTTAGCTGCTTATCTGGGAACATGGAGTCTAATTTTACTGTACAAAGACCAATTTTCCTAAAGAAATAGGATTTTTCCATGAAGGATAATGGCCAATAAAGAACAGCCTTTTAAAAAGTTGCAATATATCTAATAATGCTGGCCTTGTTTTGCTTTTGGTCTGATTCTAAACTTGTTTTTGTGGTTTATAATAGAGAGCTAGGGACACTGAATCTGTGTAGGTTCTCTTGAGTCATTAGAATCATACCTTTGAGCTTTTGGCCTGGTGCCCATAATATTTCCCTTAACAAATAAATGAAGTGCTAGAAAATGTGTTGGTTAGCAGTTTCTTAGTAAATTTGTTCCTTATAGATTTCAACAAAATACATTCCATATTGAGTGGATTTGCCTATTTGACAACAAATTTAAACATGGTATAAATATATTGCATCCTTTTTGCAAGGCATGAAAAAATATAATCCCTGTATCTGTTAGTAAGAATTTGTACTTGGATGATGGAACATCTCTGATGAATCAAGGTTAGCAAAGAATAATTAACAAAGAGGATCATGGTCCCTTATGTGAATTTACTTTGATAGACTTTATTTAGCCCCATATTATGACCCCATTGGTTTAAAGAAGTAAATAGTTTAATATTCATATCCATACAGAGGATTTTTTTATTTCTTTAACTGTAGGGAACATTATATATTCAGTTTTCATTTCTGTAGTTGATTTTGACTGGCAACATAATCTTACAAAGATTGGAGACTTTTTTCACAGTTGGGTTACTTCCGAAAAGCAGATTCTTTGTCAGGATTTCCTTAAATCTATATTACATTCGTGACATTTTAGTTAGACATTTGCTATAATATATGTTTCATGCTGGAATTTAATGAATAAATCATAAAATGTGTGTTTTAAAACAAAGCTTCAGTGATCATTGTAGGCATTTTTCCAACGCAGATTTCAGAACAGTAAACTTTGAAATGATTATCAAGATATCAATTGTATGAGTATATTTATATATTAGGGAATTCTGAAGAGGTTAAGAACAAGATTGATGTTTGGGAGAACATTCAACTATTAGAAAGTTGTGAGAATGGAGCTCATAAGTAATTTGAGGTGCATTTACATGTGTGACTCAAAATATATATTAGTATTTTACTAAATTTTACTAATAAAAATTCCTGACCTCCTTATATTAAACCAGGAATCCTAGATGGGCTTTTATTAACAATCATTTGATGATGGATTTACCTTTTTTTGGGGGGGAGGGTTATTTAAAAACCTGAAAAAGGAAGTGTCCAGTCATGTGGAAGAGCCTGCTATTTGAACACAAAAACACTTTGGATTTCCCAAATCCGTAAAAGCAGGAACTGAAGAGAATGGCACAAATCATGTAAGGATCTTGAGGACAGAGTTCGCTGTACAAAGTTCTGTATCTGAATAAGTTGTGCCTTAGATATCACAGTGTTCTGGTACAGTGTTTCAGCATAGTTGATTAAAGAAAAATATAGTTTGCCTAAAATAGTGTTGAATTGCTTCCAAGCTCATTAAAATATTATTAAAAGGTTGTATCACTTTTTAAGGCTCTTAGATTGGATTTACAGACAGTATACCACTATTTTCTTATTTTGGGGGGAACTAAGAAATAATTATTTACTGGCTTAATGCAATAGCCAAAAGATGAAAAAGTGATATAACCTTGTTTGTTTCTCTTTTCCTTTTTAAAATGGCAAGTATAGATGAGAGCACATATTAATAGGCTAATTTATCCAGCTCTAATGTGACCATTCTATTTTATTACTTTGACAGTATTATGCTTAGGCATTTATTACATGACCCAGGCCTTGTAACAGTCACAGTTGGGGCATTCCCTGCTAGTTTACAATGCAGCCAATCCACTTCAGAATGTTAATTGTTTAATAAATATAACCAAATGTCTTTGGTGCTTGACTAAACCTAATTACATTATCATAGTGCAGTAATGTAGAAGGTTGCAATAATTGCTTAATAGACAAATTGGTTGGGGAAAAAAGTCATTAGAAATGCTAGGCTGGTGTATTATTTTAACATAGTTACATGAGGCAAAGGACTTTATACAGCTATCTGCTACACAAATTACGTTGTTCTACTTTAGCAGAACCGTCCCTATTGGTGTTACACATACATTTTAAGGAATAATGGATTATATGGTAGGTCAGTGATTGCAGAATTGAACCAGAAATATCATACATAGCAAGAATTGTATATATTGGAGTAAAACCCCATTCCTAGAATTTTGTTGCCTTGTCAACATGTTTGGGCTATCTTGAAGGGGCCATGTCAAGCTTTTGAGAGTTTGCAGAAATTTGGATAGTCAGTTCAGAGAGGTGCTGCGTGAAACAACCTCGATGTGGTTTTGCAGAGTACTATGAGTTCAGCACCATTTTTGGCCATGAAAGGGGAAAAGGATATGTAGTGTCACTGCCTTTCACTGGCAAACTGAACATGGCTTTCAGCTTCCACGTAGTCACTCTTATTATTCCACTTTCTTCAATCACTGCCTTCTTCAGGGAATCTGAACTTCAGAGCTAACGTAGATTTATTTTTCTACGTTGACATTATTACAATCATATGTAATTGCACCAGCCTCACCCTGGTGGAATTCTTCGAGACAAATGTACCACTCGCAGTTTATCATACAACACTGATCTTACTCAACTTTCTCAATTTTAGAAAGGTTCACATGGATACTAAAAACACATCCTGGGCCTTATCCAAATTGGAATTTGGAAGATGCAAAATATAGTTGTGTGTGTGTGTGTGTGTGTGTGTGTGTGTGTGTGTGTGTGTGTGTAAAATATTTTATTATGACCAATTTAGTAGCTTATTGAGCCTAAGGAAATTGATTATTACTGATAACTGAAAATATTTTAGATTATTGTATCTATGTTCTGTTACTATTACTGAATACTTAGCATAATCAAAAACATTACCATGTAGAGGCAAATAATATATCCTGAGAGAGTAGGCTAGAATCTTTTTCCATAGCTTTTTATATTTATGAAATCAACTGTATAAACTTCTGTCTTAAATATCAGAGTATGAAAACTTGTGGCACATGATGAGATGTTTGCATAGTCTGAAGTATGTTTCTTCATTCCACTGTATGCAAGAACAGGAGTAATATGTCAGGTCTTCCATTTCCACATCTCTCTGATTCAATGGCAAATCTGTTCAGTTAACAGTAAATTAGTTTGTGTTCTGTAGCTTTCATACCAAATGTTAATGCCAACCCCTCAAACAGAAGATACAGGCAATTGCAATGCCATGCTACTGTTCCTTTACAACTGGGCTTAATACTGCATAATTTATTTTATTTTATATTTTTAGTAATGCATAAGCATTATTATTAGTAACTGCTAATAGCATTATCTCCATAAAATGTTCTAACAATGTTTTAAAGCCCTGTAAATTAGTGCCATGACTGTATGTTGTGGTAGCAAAATCCACCATGTGCTCTGTTTAGAAACATTTCTCCTTTATCTGTTCCTGATCTCCCACCATTCTATTTTACTATATACCCTTCTGTAGGAGATTAATGAGATCAGGCAATTATGAGAGAGGTGGAGAATTCCTTATGTACTTTCTCTATGCCATTTTTTCTTTTATATAGTCTTTCTTTTTTCCTCTTAATCTAAGCAAGCAAACAAAATCAAATACACCTTCTTCCATAGGAGAATTACTGTAGTCCTTTGATGATTCAGTTGTTCTTTTCTGCTTGAACCAAAACAATTCAGGCAATCCTCGACTTACAACAGTTTGTTTAGTGAACATTCAAAGTTACAACGGCACTGAAAAGAAAGTAACTTATGACCATTTTTCACACGACCATTGTGGCATCCCCATGGTCACGTGATAAAAATTCAGATGCTTGGCAGTTGACTTATATTTATGACAGTTGCAGTGTCCTGGGTCATGTCATCACCTTTTGCGACCTTCTGACAAGCAAAGTCAAAGGGGATTCCAGATTCACTTAACAATCATATTATTAACTTGACAACTGCAGTGATTTTCTTAACAACTGTGACAAGAAATGTGGTAAAATGAGACAAAACCTAGTTAACAAATGTCTCACTTAGCAACAGAAATTTTGGGCTCAGTTGTAGTCGTAAGTTGAGGACTACCTATATAACATATTCTGATTAAACCATAGATTTGCATTAAAATACATTGTGCTGTTGACATTATAATGCTCTTTTCTAATGCTCTTCAAAACAGTATTTGCTTTTTTCATAACAGCTCTATTGCTGGAGCTGGACCATTGCCAAGATCCTTTATGTAATTTGATGCCATTTCCTCACCTCTTCCCTTATTGTCCATGCACTTCATATTAAATTATTGTTGAATGGATTGAGCATGACAGCAAAGTGACTTGTTATCTAAATCATGCTAAGTCTAATAGAAAGCTGTTATCACATTCTGTCGTTAAAGGTTAATATTCTTCATTAGTGGGGAAATGAAAATATAAAGTCAACTAGTAGGGAATTCACCTCATATCAGAAATCAATCTATTCTAAATGTTTCAGATTTCCTAGTCTTCAGATACAGGCTTCTTTGAAAACTGATTTTTAAGAGACCGTTAGTGCAGCCTGTATCTAGCCATAACCTTATGCAGAGTTTTAAGTATAAGAATAAGGCAGAGTTGACCTTATGTCTTACTTCAGAGAGGACAGTCCCTCTAACTCTACTATCACAAAAAAATATAATAAAAGTTGGGTAGCTTGAAGTTGCTTATCATAAACACCAAGGTTGAAGACCAAACAGGCAGATTGAAGTACTGATTGAAATTGGCTTCATCTTTATAAGATGTATTTCCATTTAAATTATACTATATTTTTTAAACATTTGTATTTGTTGCAATATTTTCAGGATCAGACTCAATAAAATTAGTGAGAGTTAAAGGTTTAAATATATTTCCTTTTATTTACAATAGGCATTCTATATTCACTGAATATTCACAGATAGAAGCAAGGAAAAGGGTGTAGGTGGCTCCTTATATATACAATGGGTGGAGCTATAAATGGGAGTGGTGAATTATGAATACATTAAGAAGTGAAGAATAAGTTAACCCCTGATACCCCATTCATATACTATTTACACATTAGAGAATAAGGCATTTACATCTGACAAATCCCCCTCTAAATGCCGATTCGTTATACAACACCAATTACATTCTGATTCAGGACAATACAAGACATACAATTTAGATGTTAAATATTTGTGTTGCTTAGAAGGTAAAGGCTTTGTCAATATGTCAGCTAATTGTTCTGAAGTATCACAATGCACTGCTTTAATAAATCCATCCTGAGATAATTGCCTCACATGTTTAAATTTTATATCTATATGCCTGGACCTTTGTCCAATGGCATCAGATCTAGATATTTCAATGGCCGCTTTATTGTCTTCATGCATAACAAAAGGCAAAGCAGGTTTTTTCCAAACATCTGAAATTAAATCATTAAACCATACAAGGTTATTTGCAGCTTTGGATAAACAAACATATTCCGCTTCTGTCGTTGAAGTGGCTACTAGTTCTTGTTTACCAGTATACCAGTAAACTGGACAGTCATTTAAGAGAAAAATATAACCAGATGTACTTTTTCTGCATGATGTGTCTCCAGCCCAGTCCGCATCTGCATAACATGCAAGCTTTGGTTCTTTATTATCACTAGGTTCTAATACTAAGCAAAAATCTAGTGTACTTTTCAGATATCTTAAAATTCTTTTAACAGCTTCCCAGTGATACATTGTTGGTTTGCTGACGTGTCTGGATAATAAATTGAGTGGTAAGGCGATATCTGGTCTAGTCCAATTAGATATATAAAGAAGTGAACCTATGATTGATCTATAAAACGTGTTATCCTTGAATTCAGGGGAAGATTCATCAGTATTTCTAAGAAAATCAGTTTGCATAGGAATATCACAGGGTTTGGCATTGTTTAAATTGCATTTATTTAAAAGTTCTATAATCTTATCTCTCTGAGTAAGTTTGAATCCCCTTCTAGTCTTATTAATTTGAACACCAAGATATTTGTTCACTTTACCTAGAGATTTCAACGAGAAATGTTCATTTAACTTATTTACAAAAGTTTCTCTTCTCTCTTTGTGTTTTCCTATATATAAAATGTCATCTACATAAATCAACACAAATTCAATGTAATCATCACCCTTTTTGACAAAGAAACAGTTATCAGCAGTGGTAGCGTTGAAATCCATGGTCTTAAGTACTTTTACTAAACAATCATACCATCTTTTACCAGATTGTTTTAATCCGTATAAACTCTTGTTCAACAGCCAAATTTCATTTTTGTTGGTGTATTGACTGTGAGGTGCTCTTACGTATATTTCCTTATCTAGTTTTGCGTGTAGATACGCAGTCTGTATGTCATATTGAAATACATCAAGATTGAGTGCTGATGCTACCACTAGAGCTGTTTTGACACTCTCTGTTCTTACAGTGGGGGAATACGTGTCAGTATAGTCCTCCGGATATTTCTGTGCATAACCTTGTGCAACTAATCTAGCTTTATATAGAGTATTGCCTCCTTCTAAGTTCTTAATTTTATATATCCACCTGGTACCAATAATTGTTTTATCTTTAGGTGCAATTGCAGGTGTAAATACATTTAATCCTTGTAAACTTTCCATCTCCTTTTTCATAGCTAATTCCCATTTTTCTTTTTCTTCACGAGGGAGTTTTAACACTTCCTCATAAGTATTAGGTGTTATTGGCTCACCATCCATATGCATTATGTAATCTCTGTATTTATTTGGCATTTGATTTCTGTTGTTTCTAATGACTCTTTCAGGTTTGCTATTGTTATCATGCAAATATCTTGCTTCTTTTTTTGTTAGTGTGTCTGTCTTTATTTTGTGTTGGCTATTTGTCCAAGTTTTGGTTTTGCTTTTATATTTGTTGATATTCTGTTTTTCTATGGTCCCTTTCTCATGAGATTTTGTATCTTTACATTTATTTGGAAATATTTCATTAAGATGTAATTTAGACCAGTTGGCCTGTTCATGGAACACAGCTGTTCTGGAAACTATAAATTTGTTATTATTATCAATGAATCTGTACCCTTTGGTGCCAGTTTCATATCCCATAAATCTGAGTCTTCTGGATACGTTTTCTCCCTTTCTTCTCAACTGCTTAGGTATGTGTACGTCTGCAGTGACTCCAAATATGTGCATGTGTGCTAATTTTGGTTTCCTATTATACATTACTTCATATGGTGTCTTATTTACAATACTGGACCAGGTTCTATTTTGTGTGTAATTTGAATAATGTAAGGCTTCTGACCAAAATTGTTTGCTTAAGCCAGCATCCTCTAATGTGCATCTAATCATGGTTTGTAATGTGGAATTCTTTCTCTCTGCAATCCCGTTCTGAAACGCAGAAAATGGACTAGACGTGTAATGTAGCATTCCTCTATCCTTTAACCATTGGGAGAATTCTTTAGACATGAATTCACATCCCCTATCTGTCATAATTTGTTTTATTCTGATATTGTGTTGTGTTTCTATGCGTTTGTAAAATTCCTTAAATTTTTGAAAGGTTTCATCTTTGTGTTTTAATGTATAAACAAACCCATAACGGCTATAATCGTCTACTATTGTCAGGAAGTAACGTTTTCTATAGGTGATTGATGGAGTTAATGGGCCAACTAAGTCCATGTGTACTAAGTCAAAAATTTTGTTAGTTGATCTAGTAGATTTTCTTGGCCTGGGACTAGTTTTTAGTTTTGTAGATTTACATACTGAGCATTCCAAATAGTTTTCACAATTTTTTATTTTGACACCTTCTGCGTGTTCAGTCATTTTTTGTACTACAGGAAAACTGGCATGTCCTAACTTCCTATGTAAGATGTGAGCACACTCATCATGAATTGGTTTACCTATTTTTGGTTTTTTTTTTCATTGTGGGCATCTGCGTGATCATGAGATATTTTACATTCATCATTGTCACTGTTACTAATATTTTCATCATCTGCTTCAATACAATCTTCCATATTTGAATCAATGTTATGCAACCATTTTTCCTTCGTTATCAGATAAGGTAGGCCTCCTTTAATCATCACAGTGCCTATATTTATTTTATTCTTCTCCAAAGTCGCTTTTCCCTTTGAGAAAACTATATTAATGTCAGAATCTCTACTTAGTTTTATGGCACTTAGTATGTTATGAGGTATTTCAGGTATTAACAATACCCCGTCTATTTTTCCTAGACCAGGCAAGGTTACATTTCCTCTGCCTAATACTTGAACCTTTTCTTGGTTAGCTACCTTTATTACAAATTTATCTTCTGTAAATGAAGACAATATATTTTTGTTATTAGTGGTGTGATTAGTTGCTCCAGAATCAATAAGCCAATTATTGTTCTCATTTTGCTGTATTTTAGTGTTGTCTTGTTTATTTAATCCATTCAGTGAACCAGATTTTCTATCCTTTGAATTATCTCTGCCCCCTCTATTCTCTTTGTAATTTGGTGGGCTTCTATATCTATGTCTATCAATGGAAGACTGTCTATAATTGTATTTGTTCCTATATTCTGACCTATGTCTTTCCTTTGAAATTTTGGGACAATCTCTTCTATTGTGTTCCCTGGATCCACAATTGTGACATTTGAATGTTTCATTATATTTTTCTTGGAAAGCTACTTTCCTATAAGGTTTGTGTATTCGTTGATTATTTCTTGTTCTGTTTCCATTTCTTTGCTGTAGGCCCTGGTGTTGGGCCTATCTTTCTTAGACATTTTTTAAGTTTTTTATTGAGTCAATTAACCATCCTCTGCTACCAGCTTGTTGCAATATTTTCAGGATCAGACTCAATAAAATTAGTGAAAGTTAAAGGTTTAAATATATTTCCTTTTATTTACAATAGGCATTCTATATTCACTGAATATTCACAGATAGAAGCAAGGAAAAGGGTGTAGGTGGCTCCTTATATATACAATGGGTGGAGCTATAAATGGGAGTGGTGAATTATGAATACATTAAGAAGTGAAGAATAAGTTAACCCCTGATACCCCATTCATATACTATTTACACATTAGAGAATAAGGCATTTACATCTGACAGTATTTATACATTTAAGTGCATATAAGTACCTGTGCATTTTGGTGCAAATCTCTGTGATGTCATTTAGGAATGAATTTTCTCTTGGATGATGCATTAAGTGGTCATCTGAATATAGCCGTGATGGCGAACTTATGGCATGCATGCCACAGGTGGCACACGCCAGGTCAGTTCTGGCGTGCATGCGTGCACAGGCCAACTGATTTTTGGGCCTTCTGGGCCTACCAGAATTAGGGAAACAGGCTGTTTCCTGCTTCCAGAGGGCCTGGGGGGGGAAGGCCTGTTTTTCTTTCTCACCTGGCTCCAGATCCTCTCTGTGTATCTGGGGAGGACGAAAACAGCCTTTCCTACTCCCTCGGAGGCTCCTAGAGAGGCTCTGGAGGTTGGGGACAGCAAAAAATGTCACTTCCTGTCCCACTGGGAGTTGGGAAATGGGCCTTTCCCAACTCCCAGTGGGAAAGGAGGGCCCAACTCCGGAGGGCCTGGGAGAGGGTGGTGAAGGCTGTTTTCGCCCTCCGCAGATGCATAGAGAGGATCTGGAGCCAGGTGAGAAAGAAAAACGGGCCTACCGGGCCATCACATGCCAGGAGCGGGGGGTGGGTGGGGTTACACGCGCATGCGAAGAGCGGGGCACATAGAATTATGGGTGCGGGTACGCGCACACGTGAACCTCCCCCGCGCCCCCCTCCTGGCAGGCGATGGTAAAAAGGTTAGCCATCACTGGAATATAGGAACATGTAAAGGAAAGTCAGTGACTTTAATTTAGGCAGGGAGTGAAATAAAATTGGCAAACATACACTAAAGACATTTAACAGTGACAGGAATTATGACCTTACATTGCATTGTTTTTGAAGATGAACTGTCATATAAATGTGTGAAATTAACATCCTTGAGAATGATGGCAGATTGTTTCCAAGGCTAAAAAGACCACAGTAGTCACAGGAAAGAAAAATGTAGCAAGGACACCCAGAGGGAAGGGGTGAAAAATGGCAAGGTGATGGATAGAGTGTTGCAGTGTGAACCCTGCTCCTTGCAATCAACACCCATTAAAAAAAGCAGATGGGATTTATATTGCTGTGCTTTATTCACCATTGTCTTAATTTTGATTCATCCCCAGCCCAAAAGATGATGATTAAGCTAAGGTGGGCATACTCCAAAGTAATCACAGATGAGATCTAATAAAGGCAAATCAAAATGGAAAGGTTATATCCTTTAAAATGGAATTATAGAATGGCAAATATTTGCAAAGAAAAATCTTTTTTAGAAAACTCACTAGAAAGTGAGATATGACAGGCAATAGACCAGCTGTCAAATAAAAAAAGCAACTAGCACGGATGGAATACCCATTGAACTATTTAAAACTGCAGGAGGGAATACAGTTCAAGTGCTCATAGCTTTGTGTCAACTAATTTAGGAGTGTGGTTTAGAGATTTTGGAGAGAATGCTGCATGCTTTCTACAAAAAAGGAAGGTACAAGAAAAGAGCCAAATTATCAAAGCATTACACTTACTCTTCATCCAAGCAGAGTTTTATTTAGAATCTCAGAAAGGCAAAGTCATACATGAAGAAGACAAATACCAAATTAACAAGCAAATTTCAGAAAATATGAGTAACATGAGACCATGTAGGTAAGAGTTGTTGATAATTAAATAAAAACATTGGATAGCTTTTTATTCTTATTTTCAAGCACAGATAAAGAGAGACAGAAAGCTGAGAAAATGAATTAATTCTGCAGTACGAAGCATCGACAAACTGAGGCAAGATTATAAAGGACTAGCTGAATACCCATGCTTCACTACGAAACTATGTGATCGGGCTTGATAAATCGACACTTATAGCTTGAAAATTAATGAGTAGTTATGATTGGACTCTCCTCTCCCCTTCTCTCCCTCAGGTTTGCCCCACAGAAGGCTGTCCTGTCCTAGCCCCTTCTCTCTCTCAGGCTTGCCCCACAGAAGCCCCCCCCCTATCCTATCCCGTTCTCTCCCTCAGGCTTGCCCCACAGAAGCCTCTCCTATCCTATCCCCTTCTCTCCAGAGTTATTTCCAGGTTGGGAGGGGGAGTAGAATGTCTAACTAATTAGCATCAGAACGTGTTAACAATAATATTAAAAATACTAATGATCTGATGGTCATTTTGAAAAATCCTTTCTTAGCGAGCACCTAGAATCCAAGAGGAATATACATGCCAAATTTCAAGTTTATAGGCTTTACGGTTCTGGAGATTTCGTGATCACTGAGTGACTGGTTTTTGCTTTTATATATACACTGCTCAAAAAAATAAAGGGAACACAAGCAGAAGACATCCGAGATCTGAATGAATGAAATAGCCTTATTAAATACTTTGTTCGTTACATACAATAGTTTTGCGTTCCCTTTAGTTGTTTGAGCAGTGTATAAACTACTGTATGTAAAGAACAAAGTATTTAATAAGGCTATTTCATTCATTCAGATCTCAGATGTCTTCTGCTTGTGTTCCCTTTATTTTTTTGAGCAGTATATATAGATAAGGATATTATAATAACAACAAAACTAAGTTATGAAAGATAAGGACAATGTAAAAGCAGTGCTAATCTGATTATTACTATTTTTAAAATTTGTTTACCACACAACAACCTATGGCTCTGGGCAGTTCACAATTAAACAACATTAAAAGGAATAAGACAATATAATAAAGGAATAAAAAGAATGAGTAATAAATTATTCATTCCAGAAAGGAGCAAAAAAAAAAAAAAAAACCATCACCAAAAGGGGTCTTTGATCACTCTCAGAAAAGTCCTAAGCAAAGAGTGAGGTCTTCATGGCCCTTTGTATCACAAGATTGAATCAGCTGGGCAAAAGTAAAGACAGGTTATCCCTCAGGTAATTGGGACCTATGCCACATAGAGCTATACAGATAATGATCAACACCTTATATTGCATCCAGAACCAAATTGGCAAGAGATGCAGCTCATGAAATGAGCACATTAGATGGATATACCAAGGATATACCATTACTGCCTGCATTGCTCTTTTGCGCATGCCCAAGATGGCGACTCCCGATGGAGCTCCGGTTTTGCGGGGGTGATGTCCTGGCGATTAGGGGGTCCTTAGGGCCAATTTGTCCACCTATGGCCCATGGCGTGGTGAGAGGGCTGATTCACCGATCCGTTGGGAGCATTTTCGGCTCCAGAAGACCTTTTGGGAGAGCAGTTTATGGCTTGGCTCTCTGGAACAGCTTGAAGTGAGACGGGCAGTGCTGGCGGGGTGTAAGACGACGAGACAGGCCTGGAGCTCCGTGACAGCCGACCCTGCATCTGTCAGAGGCTGCCGGAGGGATGGCGGTGTGCGGCTGCGGTGGCCATCTGGCACCCTGGGCGAGATTCCGTTGGACCCTGGCGATGGCAGGAGTTGCTTGCGGAGGCCAGCGGTGGGCGGAGTCGGCGCAGAGGAGGCTGATGGTGATGGCAGCAGTGATGGCGCCTGAAATGGCGGTTACTGGCGGCGGTAGTGGGAGTGGCGGAGACCAAAGAGGCCACAAGCGGGAGAGCAGGGACCTGCCTGACTATTTTCAGCGGAAACTCCTGGGCAACGGAGGGATGCTGACCCATTCATTGTCGGGCCAGCCCTGGACTGCCTCCCAGAGGCCTCCCCCCTCTTTTTTCTATGTGTGGGGGGGTTAAACAGGCGGAACAGGCTCAGGCTCAACCCTTCCAAGACTGAGTGGCTGTGGCTCCCTGCATCCCGATATAGTCAGTTGACTCCATCACTGACTATTGGGGGCGAGTCTTTGGCCCCCACTGAAAGGGCTCGCAATCTGGGAGTCCTCCTGGATAGGCAGCTGTCTTTGGAGGAACATCTGACGGCTGTTACCAGGGGGACCTTTTATCAGGTTCGCCTGATTCGCCAGTTGCGGCCCTTTCTTGATCAGGATTCCTTGTGCACAGTCACTCACGCCCTCGTCACCTCTCGCCTTGACTACTGCAACGCTCTCTACATGGGGCTCCCCTTGAAGAGCACCCGGAGGCTCCAGCTGGTCCAGAATGCAGCAGCGCGGGTAGTGATGGGAGCAACATGGCGCTCCCATGTAACACCGCTCCTGCGCGAGCTGCACTGGCTCCCGGTGGTCTTCCGGGTGCGCTTCAAGGTGTTGGTTATCACCTTTAAAGCACTCCATGGCATAGGGCCTAGCTATCTCCGAGACCGCCTGCTGCTACCGATGACCTCCCATCGACCCGTGCGCTCCCACAGAGAGGGCCTCCTCAGGGTGCCATCAGCCAAACAATGTAGGCTGGTGGCCCCCAGGGGGAGGGCCTTCTCTGTGGGGGCTCCCACCCTCTGGAATCAGTTGCCCCCGGAGATAAGAAGAATCCAGGACCTCAATGCCTTCCGTCGTTCCCTGAAAACCTATCTTTTTCAGCAAGCCGGGTTGGCTTAAGAAGAAATTTTTAAAATTTTTAAATTCTTTTAATTAGTCTGTGATTCTTAACTTTCGGGCCAAAATTTATATATATTTTTAAATGTTTTAATATTTGTATTCTATGTTTTTTATCTTGGCTGTACACCGCCCTGAGTCCTCAGGGAGAAGGGCGGTATATAAATTGGAAATAATTAAAAAATTAAATTAAATTAAATTAAATTAAATTAAATTAAATTAAATTAAATTAAATTAAATTAAATTAAATTAAATTATTAAATTAAATTAAATTAAATTAAATTAAATAATTAAATTAAATTAAATTAAATTAAATTAAATTAAATTAAATTAAATTAAATTAAATTAATTAAATTAAATTAAATTAAATTAAATTAAATTAAATTAAATTAAATTAAATTAAATTAAATTAAATAATTAAATTAAATTAAATTAAATTAAATTAAATTAAATTAAATTAAATTATTAAATTAAATTAAATTAAATTAAATTAAATTAAATTAAATTAAATTAAATTAAATTAAATTAAATTAAATTAAATTAAATTAAATTAAATTAAATTAAATTAAATTAAATTAAATTAAATTAAATTAATTAAATTAAATTAAATTAAATTAAATTAAATTAAATTAAATTAAATTAAATTAAATTAAATTAAATTAAATTAAATTAAATTAAATTAAATTAAATTAAATTAAATTAAATTAAATTAAATTAAATTAAATTAAATTAAATTAAACCTTTATGCATGGAAGACCTGAAGGTGGCTAAGGAGATGGGAAGGGGATTGTAGTGTCTACCATGGGGGCTTTGCTTCTGCAAAGTGACTGCCTTACTCCATCTCCCCCCCTCCTGTATTCTCATCTCCCGTGCCCCTTTTGTGGCCGGATATTCGGCCTTTTGTGATCATTTGCTATCCAGGTTTGTTGTTTCCTGTATGTCAGGATGAGAGTTTCCCTACTGTTATGTTATCTGAGTCTCCCTGGATTCGCCTACTACATATTTCCCACAGACTATCCGTGTCTCTGAACTCAAGGATTGGCTATTCCATCTGTGCCTAGGTACAACATTGAAAGAACCGGACTAAAGCTGCTGTTTTTCTCCCTTATATCTGGTTGCCGTGAGAGGGTAACCGATGTTTACATCTGAGTTCAAAATGGCTTAAGTTTTCTACTGCTGATGTGAGAGGTCAGTGGGACTAAAATGACTTGTACCTCTGATTGATACTCTCTCCACGGGACCCTGGATAGCTAGGACATGCCTACCAGCTATGGACTATCTAGCTACAAAATGTACTCATTGGGAGAACTCCTCAAACTGCGAGATTCCCCCCTCTCGCAGGTCTGGCCCTCTGCTTTATTGAGGGCCTATCTCGATGACGGACTTTGGAGTCCGGAGAGATGGCATACAGCAAAAACAGGGTTATGGGTTTTTTTAGTGAAATTTTTTAATAGGATTTTAAGGGATTCTGGGAGGGGGGTAGGTTACGTGGATTTGGGGGTACACCCGCGGGGGAGGGTATTTGGGCCAGCCAAGGGGCGTGGCATGGGAGGTGCGGACTCAGGGGTCAAGGAGGGGGTTAGAGCTTATGATACAGATGGCCATGACATCGATACTGTAGGTGGGAGGGGCAGATATGGTGGGAGCAGGGGGCCACATCATCTTGCGGGAGTACGTCGGTGCAAGCGACGGCACGTTCCGGCCCCCAAAGCTCTTCTCGTTCCCCAGGTTGTACGGAACCTCGGGCCACAGGCCTTCGGCTGATGCTGTGCAACGCCAGGTCCGTGGTAAATAAAGCCCCCCTCATTTGTGATCTTATTCAGGAGGGGGGTGCGGACCTGGTGGGTATTACGGAGACCTGGTTGGGCCAGGAGGGGGGAGCTCCCCTTATTGATATGTGCCCACCCGGTTTCCATGCATTCCATCAGCCAAGGTCACAGGGGAGGGGCGGAGGGGTGGTGGTTGTCATTAACGAGGGTCTTGGACTGAGGGAGGCCACTGTTCCTCAGACGGCTGGATGTGAGTCCCTCCTTGTGAAGTGGGGTCATAGGGTGCAGTTGGGCTTGCTAGTCACGTACCTGGCTCCCTGCCACGTGGCAGCAGCCCTGCCCGAGCTGCTCGACATTATAGTCGTGGTGGCAGTTGACACCCCCAGGCTTATGGTCATGGGGGATTTTAACCTGCCATCAGCTGGCGAGATGTCTGAGGTTGCTCGGGAGTTCATGGCTTCCATAACAGCTATGGACCTGACCCAGTTAATTTATGGCCCTACTCACATGGGGGGACACACACTGGACCTGGTTTTTGTCTCTGGACAGTGGTTGAGTGATCTGGAGATAGGGGATATAGCGATTGAACCCTTGTCATGGTCAGATCACTCCCTCCTTCACCTAGACCTTCGAACCACCACACCCCGCCACAGGGAGGCAGAACTGACCAGGTGGTTCCGCCCCAGGCACCTGATGGATCCTGATAGGTTCCAGATGGAGCTTGGGCCATTTCCTGAGGTTCTGGCACACGACTCGGCTGAGGACTTAGTAGCCGCCTGGGATAGGGTGGCTGCTGGGGCTTTGGACCGAGTCGTGCCTTTGCGGCCTCTGACCCAGCGCCGGTCTCACCTGGCTCCTTGGTATACTGAGGAGCTGAGGGAGATGAAGCACCAGAAAAGATGCCTAGAGAGCAGTTGGAGGGCTAGTCGTTCTGAATCCGACCGGACACTGATAAGATCTCATATTAAGAATTCCCTAGTGGCGATAAAAGTAGAGAAGAGTAACTACTTTTCTGCTCTTATTGCATCATCAGATAATCGCCCAGCCGCCCTGTTTAGGGTGACCCGTTCCCTGCTCCACCAGGGGGCACGGGAGGACCCCTTGGAGGGTAGAGCTGAGGATTTTGTACAATATCTGTATGACAAAATTGCTCAGATTCAGGAACAGCTGGACTCTGACTGGGTAGATCCAGGGGAGATGACAGGGGCAGGTCCTGAGAATATTATATGGGAAGAGTTTGATCCTGTGACTCCCGAAAGCGTGGACAGGATACTGAGCAGACTGAGTGCAGCCACATGTTTATTGGACCCGTGTCCCTCCTGGTTGGTACTGGCCTCCCGGGAGGTGACGCGAGGCTGGCTCCAGGGGATTATAAATGCTTCTTTGAGTGAGGGTGTCTTTCCCGCCGCCTTGAAAGAGGTGGTGGTGAGGCCCCTCCTCAAGAAGCCCTCCCTGGACCCGGCTATGTTAGCAAATTATCATCCTGTCTCCAACCTTCGCTTTGTTGCGAAGGTTGTTGAGAGTGTGGTTGCACGACAGCTACCTCAGTACCTGGATAAATCGACTTATCTAGATCCGTTCCAGTCAGGCTTCAGGCCTGGGTACAACACAGAGACGGCATTGGTCGCATTGGTTGATGATCTCTGGAGGGCTCGGGACAGGGGTTGCTCCTCTGTCCTGGTCCTATTAGACCTCTCAGCAGCTTTTGATACCATCGACCATGGTATCATGCTGCATCGGTTGGAAGGGTTGGGGGTGTGGGGCACTGTTTTATAGTGGTTCTCCTCCTTTCTCTCCGACCGGTCGCAGTCTGTGTTGACAGGGGGGCAGAGGTCGACCCCGAGGCCCCTTGTATGTGGGGTGCCGCAAGGATCGGTCCTCTCAACATTTATGTGAAGCCGCTGGGTGAGATCATCCGTGGTTTTGGGGTGAACTACCATCAGTATGCTGATGACACCCAGCTGTACATCTCCAACCCAGACCACCCCAATGATGCCCTCAAGGTGATGCCCCGGTGCCTGGAGGCTGTACGGATCTGGATGGGGAGGAACAGACTCAGGCTCAACCCATCCAAGACCGAGTGGCTGTGGTTTCTGACGTCCCGATATAGTCAGTTGGCGCCATCTCTGACTATTGGGGGTGAGTCGTTGGCCCCCACAGATGGGGTTTGCAACTTGGGCGTCCTCCCACTGTCTTTAGAAGAGCATATGGTGGCCGTGGCCAGGAGGACATTTTATCAGGTTCACCTGATTCACCAGTTGCGTCCCTTTCTGGATCGGGACTCGTTACGCACGGTCACTCACGCCCTTGTCACCTCATGCCTGGATTATTGCAATGCTCTCTACATGGGGCTCCCCTTGAGGAGCACCCGGAGGCTCCAATTGGTCCAGAATGCGGCTGCGCGGGTGGTGACGGGAGCGATGTGGTGCTCCCATGTGACCCCCCCTCCTGCGCGAGCTGCACTGCCTCCTAGTGGTCTTCTGGGTGCACTTCAAGGTTTTGGTTACCACCTTTAGAGCGCTCCATGGCTCAGGACCAGGGACCTTACGAGACCACCTTCTGCCACCAGTAGCCTCTCATCGACCAGTTTGCTCCCATAGAGAGGGGCTTCTCAGGGTGCCGTCGGCCAAACAATGTCGACTGGCGGCCCCCAGGGGGAGAGCCTTCTCTGTGGGGCACCTGCCATCTGGAACAAGCTCCCCCCGGAGATACGGAGGATCCAAGACTTACGCATCTTCCGCCGCGCCCTAAAAACGTTTTTATTCCAACAGGCTGATCTGGCCTAACTCTCCCTTTTAAATTGGCTTTTAAATTGGGTTTTAAATGTTTTTTAGATAAATTGGATGTTTTAATTTGTTTTCTGAGCCTAAATTATTTAATCTGTTTTTAATAGTTTTTTTTTAACTTTTGTATGTCTTTGTATTTTATCTTGGCTGTTCACCGCCCTGAGTCCTTCGGGAGTAGGGTGGTATACAAATATGATAAATAAATAAATAAATAAATAAATAAATAAATAAATAAATAAATAAATAAATAAATAAAATTGCTGCATCCTGGACCCACTGGAGCTTCCAGATAGTCTTCAAAGACTGCCTGTATAGAGTGTGTTGCAGTAGTCAAGCGGGGAGGTGATCAGGGTATGGGTAACTGTCCGAAGGACATTCTAATCTAAGATAAAGATCAATTGATACAACAGTTCCTGTCCACAACTGCCACCTGTTCATCAAGCAGGAGTTATAAATGCAGAGCCCCATATTGTGTACCACTCTGGGATTGTGTTGCATATACCTATTGTAACTACGTGTAAATAGTGTCACTGTATGTAGTAACAGTGCATCAATATCCACACTGCCTTAGTTCTCGGAGGTAGTTGCCATCCTTGCAAACCAAAATAACCCCCAGTTCTAGAAGTTCCCAGGTACCCGAGGACAAAAGTCTGTTTGCTTGTCTGAATTCTCTGTTTATTTCCTTTTATCTACTTTCTATCTGCTACCAGGTAGTGAATGATTTAGCATGCTAACAAATTCTTAAAGTGAATCAAGGAGGGCAGAAATCTGCATATTGTCTACAGTGTATTACAAATCCCTTGATTATCTCTTCTGGTTAGTTTCATGGAGATAGTTAATAAAAAAAAGAGACAACCAATTTCAAGAATCATTTAGCGAAACAAACCTTTGGAAAAAAAAACTAGAATGGTGCGTGCTAAACTTATCTTCACTAAGTGATCCACAAGCTTACTAGAATCAGTGACAGTGAATACCTCAGAGGTTCAGCAGAACCATTCTGCTATGCAGTTTCTGCTGTACATGACTAATGTGAGCAATCAAGGTTATTCTGGACTACTGATGTGGATCTTAATGGTCTCTGATCCAAGAATCCTTGAAATTCTGCCACATGCTAAAGTGTTTCACCAAGAATGGAAAATAAAAGTCCCAACAGAAATCATGCAACTCAGTGTGACTCAGAACACCTACTAAGGGCTAAATGGCACAATTACTTCCTCCAATGGTGCTTACACTCTACCCATTCAACCAGAATGCATGCTGTGATCTCATGCCATCAAAAGTCTGGTCTGTTGACTAAGTCTGCATATAAATTAAAACTGATCCAGTATAAATTTAAACTTAAAAACAAATCAACAAGCCGTCATCACAGGTACATAATTAGAGTTGGTAAAAGCAGGGGGTTTATTACAATTAAAAGACCAATAACAAAGATGAAGAGAGTGGGATTCTTCTTTTTCCTATTCAGTCAGATGGGATGACATTAAGGCCCAGTGGAACTGGACAGTGTTTCATTCCAACAGAGTCTATTTTCTACAATAAAATTTCCAGATTCCCCAAACCCTCTACACAATTCAATGTGGAATGGATTTTATTAAGGCAGAGATTAGATGGAAGGCTAAATTCTGTTTCTTTTACATCCTCCTTTTTGGTGCTTTAAATCAGTTCACTCACCTTCCTCCAAGTTAGCTCTAAAGTTGCTTAGAAAGGACATTCACTTCTGCTTGCTAATATTGTATTTTTTTGGAGTATAAGACACACCCTAATTTTTGGGGAGGAAAAGAAGAAAAAAGCTAATTGGAGGGTGGATCAGCCTCCCCAAATATCCCCAATCAGCTGTTTCCAGAGGAGAATTTTAGCAACTGGTCCATTGGTTGTGAGCTCAGTGCCTTGCTTTTTTTTCTACCTCTGAAAGCCTCCGAAACAGAGCTTCAGAAAAAAAGCTTTTTTCAGAGGCTTTTATTCTTTTTTTTCTCATTAAAAGTTTTTATTTTATAAACAAACAAACAATACATAATCAATCATTCAATATATCTTCTGAATATATCTTTTATATCTTCTTTGTACTCCTCCAATATTTATCATATCTTAATATTATCATTTCCTTTATTATGACATTTCCCCCACATTTCTTACTTCTCTATTAATACATTTATCTATCTTTTAATTTTATTAAAAATTAAACAACAATTTTATCCCCAACAACCTTCAACCCCCTCCCCCCTCCCCCACCCCGACTTCCCAGAGCAAAAACAGGGTGTGACATTAAACAAACATAAGCTAAAATATACTAACTTACTACAAGATTCAAAACTCCCTCAGACTCTTTAACTCCTCTTTTAAAAATTATTCATCAGCCTCCCCTTTTAAAATTCTAAATTAAACATTTTAAAACTTTTCTTAAAGCATATCTTCTTAAAAGAAAAGAAAAAAAAACATATTATCGTAAATTAAATCTTTTAAAATCTCTTAATACCTTTAATAAGACACTCTTCAAGATATAAGTTTCAAAACTTTCTTTTTCCTTCAAAAGGCTATCCATATAATCTTAAAAATACTAATAATCCATTAAGTTAAATTATTTCTAACTCTTGAGTTCATTCTTCAAAATATCTATTTCAAAGCTTTCAAAAAGTTATCAATTAAGTTTAAAGTTAAGCATTTTAATACCTCAATAACTTTTTTAAAAAAGCTATCCATTTTTAGTTAAACATTTTTACTTAAACTTGAAAAATACTAATTTCAGTAAACTTTTCAAATTTATTATTAAAATCCTCCCCAAAAGGAACTAATCTTCACTTCTTCCTTTCTTTCTATATTTTTTCCAGTCCTTCTTCTTCAATAGTACTTTCTTCTTCAACATTGCTCCTCCCCCTGCTTTTCTTTTTGAAAATTTTTGAATATAGATTTGAGGCTGATGCATCTTTGGAAATCGTTCTCTTCTAAAAGTTAACTCCTTCAATTTGAAACCTCCATTTCGACTCTTCCTGCTTATATAATCAGTCACTTCCTTCCTTGAAAATTGATTCTGTCTATCAAGCCAAAAATTGTCACGATAAAGTTTATCAGTCTGCAGGAAAGAGTCTATTTGCTGCTTTTCAGTTAACTGCCTAGAAACTTCTGCCAAAACCTCTGTTTTCAGTGTGCTAACTTCCATCGTGATCCTGACAGCCTCTTTTTCCTGCTCCAAAGTCGAAATAGCTTGATTTTCTTCCTCTTTTCCAGCCAGCAAGTCATTGTTATTCTCCAGATTATAATTTTGAATAGTCCTTTCAACTGATTCCAATATAACAGAAGTATAAAAATTTAAGAGTTCTTGTAAAATCTTTACAGACACAACTTGTGAATTTGCTGGCTCATATAATAATGATCCTCCATCCTTGATGTCAGCCATATTTCAATTTCCACTTTAAATTTATTCAGCTGTCAGGTCAATAAATCCAATAATTTCCCACACAATTTAGAAGTATAAAGTAGTTGGGGTCAGTACCATAGTCTTTTTCATTCCACTGGCACTTTAAATCTTTTTCTTGCCGCGTAATCCAGTAGCTTTTACAATGTTGCAGCTTTAACAATCACTTTCACTAGTAAGTTTCATTTCAATGCACTTAAGCGCCATCTTTTTTCTTTTTCTTTTAAACAGAGTTAAAGTTTAATACTTGCATTTTCTGTTCTCCTGATTTTGCTCTGCCAGCGTCCAGGTTCAAATTTGGCGGGGCTACATTCTGAGTATAAGATGCACCCAGATTTTCACCCTCTTTTTTTGAGGAAAAATTGAGTTTTATACTTTGAAAAATACGGTAAATACATAAGATGTCTCTTGGTATAATGATTGAGATATTGAACATCTGGTGTACATGCAGTGATTTCAGTGGCACAGAGAAGTGACATCTCTGTGGAATCTTTGTAGAGGTTTTGGGGACAATGTAGAAGTGCAAATATACAACATATCTACAGATCCTATGTTCAAAATAAACTGGGTTTTTTAGTGACTTATCATTTATATATACTCAGGATGGTTATCTGGCTAGATCATATACTGGATGCTATATACTGTAAGTCTAATTAGATGGATGGAGAAAGATGATGAGCATGTTTGATATGTTTTCAGCTTCGTAGCTTCTCTGCAAGATAATTTCCCTTTTCATCATTTTATTTTTTAAACAAAATCTTCATGTAATTTTTATATAAAGGAATGCAAGAAAGTTGAAATAACTATTTAGGAGGGTTTTTGAAAAAAAAGATTATGTAATCCAAAGATTGCAGTAAGCACGAGAAAGACATTCAGAATAACCCTGTTTTGATTTTGTTTCAAGAGAAACGTGGAGAGTTTTCAACATTCTAACATTGCATTCTGTAAGAGTTTTTTTTTTTTTTAATCAGCTATTGAAAATTTATCAGGGTATCCATCCATCTTCTTGCTTTAAATTCTTCAGCTGGATTCTATTCGCTTGTTGGAATTTCATAAAGTGGGAATGCAATTATTATATTATTTAATCCTTGAAAGCCTGTTCACAACTCTACCTGTGTTGTTTTCATCTGGGACTCTAGCAGTGCATCCTCTCCTCCTCCTCCTCCTCCCTTCATGTAAAATTTGCATAGTTCTCCAATGACAGGGCACCCACAGCTTCTGAAGGTAAGCCATTCCACAGGTTGATTGTTCTCATCCTTAGGAAATTTCTGCTTACTTTTAGGTTGCTTCTCTCCTTGATCAGTTTCCATCTATTAGTGAGCAGAATAATGAATTAGGTCAGAGGTATTGTGAAAATGTTAAAATACAGTCAACTTGCAAATATAGGGCATATCTCAAGTATTTATTAAAATATGACATGATTTGGTTATGAAAGCCTAGTTAACACAATGTATTCAATATATATCAAAACTGCATCTGTCTGATGAATGGAAAATGCTATTAAGTTTGCCTCATGCAAAGAGAAGAGTAACAGAAGTGAACATCTGTTTGCTGATTTAGAGAAAGTGAGTAGGCTTGAATTATTGAGCATTTTGCACTCAACATTTAGAGTTGAAGATTGGTTGCTAAATGCATTAAAAGTGGTATATTATGGAAGTAAAGTGTTATGAAGTAAAAACAATTCTTAATGAATAATTCAACTTTAAGCAGAAAGAAAAGTGTTTGAAGTCCTTTTGCTTGTTTAACATTTATGGATAAATGTATTAAGAATACTTAAATTGATATTAGAAGTGTTTTGGTTAGGGTTTGTGAATATGGTGTATAGTTTTACTGTTGACTGAAAAGCCAAATTCTTTGCAGTGAGTATTAGATTGCAATGTCAACAAATAGCATGGAACTTAAAATTAACCAATTAAAAACTAAGTTAATTGCCCAGGGAACTATAGAGTGAATGTTTGCAAATTAAAATAAACTTTAAAAAACATAGAACAAATAGATGAATGTATATACCTTGGGAGAAATTTTTTTTCCTGAAAATGACAAAAAATAGATTGAAAAATTGTAAAATGTGTCAATGCAGGTGGAAAAAAATAGTATGTGCCTTGTTGTAAGGAATAAATGTGCAGATGGCTGTGAGTTTACTTCTGCCTGCTTTTTCAACTGAGAATTCAGTATGCCAATAGATTGACTTAAGTGTTTGTGAAATAAATAAGAAGAGGTAAGCTGAAGAATGAATGAATGAATGAATGAATGAATGAATGAATGAATGAATGAATGCTATGTGGATGTAGATTGAATACAGAAATGAATGACTACTTTGAAAGATATATGCTAATGTAATCTTGATATGTAGAGATAGATAGATAGATAGATAGATAGATAGATAGATAGATAGATAGATAGATAATTTTATTTCTATACTGCCCCTCTCCCGAAGGACTAGGGGCGGTACACAGCCAAGTAAAAAACACAATACAAATCCCAATTAAATTTAAAAATTATTAAAATTATTACATTTACGGCCAAGATTCATTAAAAACCCAAAGATTTAAAACTCCGAATTTAAAACTCCTTTACAAAGATAGCCCTGCCTGTCGGAAGAGCAGGGTCTTGAGGGCACAGCAAAAAACTCGGAGGTCAGAGATTGTGCATATTTCCGGGGGCAGTTCGTTCCAAAGGGCAGGAGCTCCCACCGAGAAGGCTCTCCCCCTGGGTGTCGCCAGCGGGCATAGTTTGGCCGATGGCACCCTGAGGAGTCTCTCTCTGTGGGAGCGAACCGGTCAGTGGGAGGCTATCGGTGGCAGAAGGTGGTCTCGTAAGTACCCAGGTTCTGAGCCATGGAGTGCTTTAAAGGTGGTAACCAACACCTTGAATCGCACCCGGAAGGCCACTGGGAGCCAGTGCAGCTCACGCAGGAGAGGTGTTACATGAGCACAATGAGTTGCACCCATAATCACCTGCGCGGCTGCATTCTGGACCAGTTGGAGCCTCCGAGTGCTCTTCAAGGGGAGCCCCATGTAGAGAGCAATACAGTAGTCCAGCCGAGAGGTAACGAGGGCATGAGTGACAATGCGCAAGGCGTCACGGTCCAGAAAGGGACGCAACTGGCAGATCAGGTGAACCTGATAGAAGGCCCCCCTGGCCACGGCCATCATATGCTCTTCTAAAGACAGCCATGTGTCCAGGAGGACATCCTTCTCTGTGGGGGGTAAAGATTCATCCCCTATAGACAGCAATGGCGATAGCTGACTATACCGGGATGCCGGAAGCCACAGCCACTCGGTCTGGAAGGGTTGAGTTTGAGCCTATTTCTCCCCATTCAGACCTGCACGGCCTCCAGGCAGCGGGACATCACGTCAGGGGCATCACTGGGATGGTCTGGGGTGGAGATGTACAGCTGAGTATCATCAGCGTACTGATGTTCCCTCACCCCAAAACCATGGATGATCTCGCCCAGTGGCTTCACATAAATGTTGAACAGAAGGGGTGAGAGCACCGACCCTTGTGGCGCTCCCCAAGCGAGGTGCCTCGAGGTCGACCTCTGCCCCCCTGCCAACACAAATTGCGAGTGGTCAGAGAGGAAGGAGGAGAACCACCACAACACGGTGCCCCCTATTCCTAACCCCCTCAACCGCTGCAGCATGATACCATGGTCGATGGTATCAAAAACCGCTGAGAGATCTAATAGGATCAGGACAGAGGAACAACCCCTGTCCCGGGCCCTCCAGAGATCATCAACCAATGCGACCAATGCCGTTTCCATGCTGTACCCCTGCCTGAACCCCGACTGGTATGGGTCTAGATAGACAGCTTCATCCAGGTACCGGGGGAGCTGTCGTGCCACCACACTCTCAACAACCTTCACCACAAAACGAAGGTTGGAGACCGGACGATAATTAGCTAATACAGCCGGGTCCAGGGAAGGCTTCTTGAAGTGAGGCCTCACCACCGCCTCTTTTAAGGCAGCGGGAAAGGCACCCTCACTCAAAGAGAGAATAAACAAGAAGCAGACTGAAGAACAAATATATGAAAGTGTGAAGGTGTTGAGAAGAAGGGGAAGACTGAGAAAGTCTTTATTAGGTAGGATTGATGAAATCCTGAGAAAGAGAGATAAGAAATTTAAGCAACCTAAACAATGTGGTGGAAGCAAGAATGTTTATTTATTTTATTTATTTATTTATTTTCAATTTATATACCGCCCTTCTCCCTGAGGACTCAGGGCAGTGCACAGCCAGAATTAAAAACATGAAACACAAATATTAAAAACAATTAAAATCTATATAAATTTGGCCCAAAATTTAAAAAACCACAAACCAATTAAACATTTAAAAATTTTAAAAAAATTCTTCCTAAGCCAGCCCGGCTTGCTGGAAAAAGTGAGTTTTAAGGGCACGGCGGAAGGCACTGAGGTCTTGGATTCTCCTTATCTCTGGGGGCAGCTGATTCCAGAGGGTAGGTGCCCCCACAGAGAAGGCTCTCCCCCTGGGGGTCACCAGCCTACATTGTTTGGCTGATGGCACCCTGAGGAGGCCCTCTCTGTGGGAGCGCACAGGTCGCTGGGAGGTCGTCGGTAGCAGCAGGCGGTCTCGAAGATAGCTAGGCCCTATGCCATGGAGCGCTTTAAAGGTGATAACCAACACCTTGAAGCGCACCCGGAAGACCACCGGGAGCCAGTGCAGCTCGCGCAGGAGCGGTGTTACATGGGAGCGCCATGCTGCTCCCATCACTACCCGCGCTGCTGCGTTCTGGACCAGCTGGAGCCTCCGGGTGCCCCTCAAGGGGAGCCCCATGTAGAGAGCATTGCAGTAGTCAAGGCGAGAGGTGACGAGGGCGTGAGTGACTGTGCACAGGGAATCCCGATCAAGAAAGGGCCGCAACTGGCGAATCAGGCAAACCTGATAAAAGGTCCCCCTGATTACAGCCGTCAGATGTTCCTCCAAGGACAGCTGCATATCCAGGAGGACTCCCAGATTGTGAGCCCTTTCTGTGGGGGCCAAAGACTCACCCCCAATAGTCAGTGATGGAGTCAACTGACTATATCGGGATGCCGGGATCCACAGCCACTCAGTCTTGGAAGGGTTGAGCTTGAGCCTGTTCCTCCCCATCCAGATCCGCACAGCCTCCAGGAACTGAGACATCACTTCAAGGGCATCATTGGGGTGCCCTGGGGTGAAGATGTACAGCTGGGTGTCATCAGCGTACTGATGGTATCTCACCCCGAAGCCACAGATGATCTCGCCCAGCAGCTTCACATAAATGTTGAACAGGAGGGGCGAGAGGACCGATCCCTGCGGCACTCCACAGACGAGAGGCCTCGAGGTCGACCTCTGCCCCCCTGCCAACACAAACTGCGACCGGTCAGAGAGAAAGGAGGAGAACCACCGCAATACGGTGCCTCCCACCCCCAGCTCTTCCAGCCGGTGCAGCATGATACTATGGTCGATGGTATCAAAAGCCGCTGAGAGGTCTAACAGGACCAGAACAGAGGAGCAACCCCTGTCCCGAGCCCTCCAGAGATCATCAACCAATGCGACCAATGCCGTTTCCGTGCTGTGCCCAGACCTGAAACCCGACTGGAACGCGTTTCACAAGGATAGAACTCTATGGAGAAGTATAATGAATGGTATAGCAAACACTAAATATAATTTAATTTTCTTCTTTTTTCTGTTATCTTCAACTTCCAATTTCTTTTCCTTCTTTCTTCTTTTTCAATAGTTTGGGTAATGTTGTTTACCGACAAAGGGAATAATTTGTTGGCCACCTATGTTTTTATGATGTAAAAAGAAACTTTGTGTATCTTTTAAAATTTACATGATCCTTTTCGGCAAAATTGAAATAGGCTTGTGTGATATATACATAGAATACATGTTTTCATTATTTCTTTTTAAAAAATCATTAAATCATTGAATAGTTTTCCTGATCTAAGTTTCCTGATAAGATCCAGATAGTTTGCTTAATCAATCATTGCAAATGAGCTCTTTTGATTTTGTTGGCCATAATTCAGGCAGACAGATACACAGAGAGGATGTACTTTAGTATCTGTCTGTATAAGAGGAAATGGCCATGAAATATGCATTGTTGTTGTATGTGTCTGGGTTTGGACATTTTATTGGCTAAGCTGATGCATACATGTTTAAAACCTTTTAGCTGTAAAAATGGTAATCTGAGCAAAGCAAAATGAACAGATCTGTGTATTTCTACACTCATCGCCACTGTTGATACTAATGGGAATATTAAAATGCATAAGCTATCCCAGACATGCTTGTAAATAAGAAAAAATAGTAATTCTTTTAATTTATGAATAACAACTTCCCAGGACAGAGTTAATTGGATGCTTCTTAAAAACCTTTAGATGCTAAGCCAAATGTTGCAAATAGCCAGTTACAAAGTCTCTGGTGACATCATTGAGCTCATCAATGAATAACCATTCAGAAATCCTTTTGAGTTAGGTTGTTATGTTGTATTATGTTTTAGGTGATGTTAATTACACTATTATAAGGGCAAAACATAATAGAAAAGAAGAAAAATAACTATTTTAAAAGTACAGGTAGTCCTCCACTTATGACCACAATTGACCCCAACATTTCTGTTGTTAAAGGAGACATTTGTTGAGTGTTGCCCCATTTTATGACCTTTCTTGCCACGGTTGTTAAGTGAATCATTGCAGCTGTTAAGTTAGTCATGTGGTTGTTAAGTGAATCTGCCTTCCCGACTGACTTTGCTTGTCAAAAGGTTGCAAAAGGGGATCACATGACTTTGGGACACAGCAATGGTTATAAGTATGAACCAGTTGCCAAGCATCTGAATTTTATCACATGATCATGGGGATGCTACAAAGGTTGTAACTGTGAAAAATAGTCATAAGTCACTTTTTTCAGTGATGTTGTAACTTTGAACGGCCACTAAATGAACTGCTGTAAGTCAAGGACTACTGATATGGTATGGTATGGTATGGTATGGTACGGTACGGTACGGTACGGTACAGTACGGTACGGTACAGTACAGTACAGGGGTGTCAAACTCGCGTTGTCACATGATGTATCACAACTTTTTTCCCCTTCGCTAAACTGGGGGTGGGGGTGACCAGTGTGTGACACATCTGGCCCATGGTCCGTGAGTTTAAAAACCCTCATATAGTATTGCAATATAATAATATATGATGTGATATGATAATGTTATTTTTTTCTTTTCTACATGATTTTCCCTGATAATAGCAGATATAAATGTACACGATGGGCTGATAATTTAAAAAAAAAAATCAATCACACAATATCTTGAGTCACTTTGGCAAAAACAAGTCATCCATTACCTCATTATTATTCTGTGTCCAATTGTGTTACATTGTCTTAAATGAATTGGTGAATTCATGCAGGTTTGGATGAGAGATTTTGTCTCACAAGTTGTAATTGGGCCATATGCTTCTTGGGCTAGTGTTGCTGAACTTCATTTGAGCTGAACTGCTTCAAGCGAGTTAAATTGGGTGAAGATTATCAAAATAAATGAGATAATTGGAAGTACTGTAGGTGTCAACAGGTGAGCATTTGAAGCTGAATATTGAAGGGAGGGGGAAAGCTCTCAATCCTGTAAAGAATTACTATTTTTGACTTTGATTATGACCAATGTTATATAACTGTTATGTAATGGTTTTCAGGAAATTCCTTCAGTCGGATGAAGAATTTCAGAAAAGTTTATTGCTCAAGCAAAGTTACATCATTAGCAAACTGTTGCACTTGGGCCTTATAAACACAGCATGTGCTTCTTAGAAAATGTAACAAAGAGCTGACTTATATAAGCACTGCATAAAAAGCACATATTCATTCAGAGTTGTATGTGACCCATGGCTCCCTTTAAATGGTTCTTGATGTTTTAGCCTTTTCATACCCATTTCTCACAACTGCTTGTTTTTTTCCCCTCCAGATTGCTGTGTGACTGATAACCTCTTTAAACAAGCCATGTGCCATACCGGAAAATAGTTTTTCAGTCTAGCTCCCATTAAATTATTTCCTATTTTACAAAATAATTGTCTGTTCATTTCACTGAACATGTTTTTTTATACATGTTTGTCCTCCCGTACTTGCTGTAACAAATGCTGTGGAATTTGATAGAGAAACACTGAATATCAATATACAATCAGTGGTGAGTTGCCCCCGGTTTGCACCGGTTCTATAGAACGGCCCCACGTGGCCCCGTTGTGAACCGGTAGTAAAGGTAAGTAGAACCCACCCCTGTATACAATGCCTGCCTGAAACCACTAGGTGATCAGGGCAGATTAACGATTATTTCAATTGGGCATTCATTTTATTGTTTCAATTTCTAAAATTGATTTGCATTTGTGTTTATTGAAAACCAATAGATATACTAGTTATTTAGGAAGAAAAAGGCATGAGATACAAAGCTGCTGGCATTCTGAGATATACTATCTTTTCAATTGGTCAACTAATGCCTCGAAATGCCGATCAAAATGCTGTCTTCACTCTCTATTGATAAACATCCCTTCACCAATCACCTTAATGTATTAAGTTTCACTGAAATAAACTTCTCCAGCCTGACCATAGTGACCTAGTGTTCAAAATAAAATAACTTCATATGAGCAAAAATCAAAGTAAAGTACAAAGCACTAAAGACTTGGATGTGAATACTTCTGGAAGAATGAAACCAACATGTTAACTGTGAAAAGATATAGATCAGCAAATTTGTGTGATAAAAGAAGAAGCAAAAATATTCTGGTGGCCATGATGCAATCTTGATCTGTTGTTGTTGTTGTTGCTGTTGTTGGATAATAGAATGGAAGACAAAATTTAAAGTATTAGGGCAAATGTACACAGAACTTTCATCAATTTAGTATCTGTTCTACAGCCATATATTTCCATACTCAGGGTCAGTCAGGTATAGAAATTGTACTGTTATGCTTTGGCTCTTTTTTCAATTTTTGTTAGAAATTTCAAAAAGCTGTCTTCTTTTATCTTGGTATCTTCAGGTTTTCTTTTTTTATCTTTACACCTATGATTTTCGCACTAGAATTTTTTTTCTTTTCTTAGACATAACCCAATTTACACTGAGTAATTCTTGAGTGGGCACACTGACTCACTGATTGTCTTTTTTATTGTGTGTGGGTTTTTTTTTTTGGAAGACTTTTAAGTTTGGGGTCCTTCTGAAATCTGATGCCCCTAGGCTTAGACTAGAGTAGACCCTGCCCATACCATCACCAGTTTTATTATGATACAGAATTTGTCATTTGGCTGCCTCTCCTATGAACACCCTGCATTCCTAACTCAGCTATATTCTTTTATGTTTTTACACAGTTACAAAAAAAGTATAGAATGTATGGGTGATCTGTTTTTCCAATTGTAGGAACATTTGCTTATTCTGCTGTCAACTCACAAAGCATCCCTGGCCTGCTCTCAAATTGCCATAGGCCAGGGGGGATGGGAAACCGCCGAAACGGCACGGAGCCAAAGACAGATGCACATTCCATGCTTATCTCTCTCAAGGCTGTATCCCAGGGTTACCTACAGCAGCCAGAGGGGAGTGACCTCTACAACCCGCGAAATTGCTCCGTTGGCGAATGTGATTGATGACACACCCTGGGGGGAGGGGGGGAAACAGGGTCAAAATTGGGGCATAAATTACATAGGGTCATAGGGCTTCACTTGGGAACGTGCCAACATGAAGCCCCTAATAAATAACTGGATTTCTTTTGAAGCTTGGATTGAGGCTCATGATTTAATTAGGGCATCCATCGGAACCCTGAGAGCAAGCCAGCTCTTCATGGCTCTTAGGTTTCAACAAATAAAGAGTATTCTTTCCACAGATCCTTAAAGGTAAAAGTTGGTATCAAAGCTTCAGAGATCCCACCTCAGTTTTTTATTTGAGGGGCCAAATGGGCCCTCAAATGGACACCATCGTGCTGACTGAAATGCCCTTTTACTCTCTACAAATCTTTATGATTGTTCCTACCAGGCTACCCAGAGAGTTGGGATGAAATTAACCAGCGTTTTGTTGATTTCCCTTCTCATTTGGCACTGGACAAGCTGAATGTCAAGGAACGGCTTCTCCTTGGTTTTGTTTTCCTATTCTCCAGTGACTCTTTACTGAATGGTATATGTTGTGTAGGGAGAAAAGAGGAGGTTATTAACATTTTTTTTCTTTTTGTGTAGAATCTTACTCCCATTCTGTCTTTCCCCACTCTACAAGTGCCTCTCAGCATCCTGTCCATTCTGCCTGTCTGCATCTTCCTTTCTCCATCATGCCAATGACTTCAGCAACATAGAATCATGATTACTTCTATAGGGAAAAGTGATTTGTGGCCAGATTGCTACCATATTATCATTACTTTTTCTCTGCTAGCCATAGGTGTTTAAATATTGCAAAGGAATTGTGTCTTGGTTCCCACTCACCCACCCCTTCTTTATACCAGTTCTTCAGGTTTTGAATGAAAGACTTGACAAATACACACAGTATGTTCTGGAAATATGGAGGGGAGGGAGCAAAGCAATTTATTTGTATTTTATGCAGGATCAGGGGTGATTGATTGATTTATTTGCTTGTCTGCTTCCAAGACCTGACAATATTTAGATTGGGCACTGCTGGAATGAATCGTCCATTGTTCAGCAGGAGGAAGAACACTAATTGATTCACTGTGTGTGTTACTTGTCTGTTTTCCTCATATTGAGGTTTACACTGGCAAAGATGTTTGCAAAGCTAATGTTTGAGGGATAGGGGACTGGAATAATAATACTATATTGAAGAGCATTTAATTGGATGCTTCAAGGCATGCTTTGGGTGGATATATACTCCATTGAAAACACAAGAGATAGCAATTATTCAAATATTTTTGTGGCATTAATTGAACTTTGTATCTCTTGTCAAGCAGCAATCAGAAGGAAAGGAGGGGAAAAAATTGACAAGTTTATGTAATAGCCAAGAACTGAGCTTGACTTAAGAACATCTTTATTTGTATTTTAGCAATTTGGCTATTCCTGTTAGATTATTCACATATACTGTATTTTCCGGCGTATAAGACTACTGGGCATATAAGATGACCCCTGAATTTTCCTGTTAAAATATAGGGTTTGGGCTATACTCGCCGTATAAGACTACCCCTCTTCCAACGCACACCAAATAAAAATTAAAAAACATCAACTGGCTCACCCACAATGTAAAAGCAGCTGTGCTAGACCCAAAATGGCCCCTGAAACAAGCAGGAACCTCACACAGCCACAAAAAGCCCAAAAAAACAATTTTCACACTTTACACACACACAACACAACACAACACAACACAACTGGCTTACCCACAATGTAAAAGCAGCTGTGCTAGACCCAAAATGGCCCCTGAAACAAGCAGGAACCTCACACAGCTACAAAAGCCACTCAAAAAACAACTTTCACACTTTACACACACACAACACAACACAACACAACTGGCTCACCCACAATGTAAAAGCAGCTGTGCTAGACCCAAAATGGCCCCTGAAACAAGCAGGAACCTCACACAGCCACAAAAAGCCACTCAAAAAACAACTTTCACACTTTACACACACACAACACAACACAACACAACTGGCTCACCCACAATGTAAAAGCAGCTGTGCTAGACCCAAAATGGCCCCTGAAACAAGCAGGAACCTCACACAGCCACAAAAAGCCCAAAAAAACAACTTTCACACTTCACACACACAAAATTCCACGTACAGCTTTGTGAGATTTTGTGTGTTTGTGTAGTTAGAGTGAAACACTACAAAAACATACTAAATCTCAGAAAGCTGCACAAATATTATTTTATTTTATTTTATTTTATTTTTATTTTTATATGAAAGCTAAATTTAAAACTTCCTAAACTTTAAATGGCTAGGTCTAAAAAAGAACAACTAAAAAACCCCCCAATTAACTATTTTTTTTAAAGATCCCAAAGGGGAAAAAAACCTACCCAATGGAACAGGGGTCTCCAACCTTGGCAACTTTAAGACTTGTAGACTTCAACTCCCAGAATTCCTCAGCCAGCTTTGTTTTGCTGGCTGAGGAATTCTGGGAATTGAAGTCCACAACTCCCTGACTGCTTGATTGCAGGCAGGGAGTTGCTTGCTGATGGAATGGATTCAGGCAAGCGAAGCAAGGCAAGCAGCTAAGGTAAGCAAGCTGGAGGGGGAAAACTTTTTTCCTTCTCCATGGCTCTGGCGATCCCAGCTGAGTTGCCTGATTAGCAGATCGTCAGGGCTTGGATCGTCAGAGCCATGTGAAAGGAGAAAAGTTTTTCCCTTCCCCATGGCTCTGGCGATCCCAGCTGAGTTGCCTGATTAGCAGATCGTCAGGGCTTGGATCGTCAGAGCCATGTGAAAGGAGAAAAGTTTTTTTCTTCTCCATGGCTCTGGCGATCCCAGCTGAGTTGCCTGATCAGCAGATCGTCAGGGCTTGGATCGTCAGAGCCATGTGAAAGGAGAAAAGTTTTTTTCCTTTTCCATGGCTCTGGCAATCCCAGCTGAGTTGCCTGATTAGCAGATCGTCAGGGCTTGGATCGTCAGAGCCATTTAAGGATCGTCAGAGCCTTTTGGGCTGGTCTGCCTGGTTACAGGAGAACAACACCCGGCGTATAAGATGACCCCCGACTTTTGAGAAGATTTTCATGTGTTAAAAAGTCATCTTATACGCCAGAAAATACGGTATCAGTAATAGATGAAATAGATATTTCAGCCAGTAACACATTTTTTTTCTCCCACTTCTTGCCAGAACCATACAGTCAACAAGCTACAGTAGTCAACAAACTATAGTTTCCATCTTCACTTAGTATGCTATCTCCAAATGAATAAACCAAATTATATATTATATAATACATTCTATCTTAATATAATATACTATCTCTTAATGTAATGGCCTGGTTTACACAACATTCAACCAATTATCTACAGATTGAACTACTGTACAATGATTTCCAGACACTCACTTTTTCTTGCTAAATATTGAGTTGGTAGTTTGCCAAACTTGAACACTAGCATCTCGTTCTTATCTCCTTGTACAGTTGATATGGAATTCCAAGATTTGTGAACTTTTTAATCTGAATGACCTCTTCGTGCCCAAGATACTTACCTGTCTTTGGCTTCATTGCCTGGTTTGTACTATTTTTTTTTCCAGTTCACAGTCACATTCTCTTTCTATTGCAATTTCCCTGAATTCCACATGGGACAATGATGGGCAGTGTTTGCCGATTGAAGGGTAATGAACTGCGGATTTTCTAGAATTAGAGAATAATTCGTTTGTTGGTATGACAGGAAAAAAATCTGGTTTAAAAAATGGTAGATAACACTGTGACTCTGTGTTGAACTCAAATGTTCTTTGGAAATGTTTCTCTTTTCTTTTTAATGCTGGAATATCGCATTAAAGAAGTGATTGCAGAAGACTTCAGTAGGACCTGTGGGTCACTAAGATAGATAGGGATGTGGATAAACAGAGGAAAGTTAGAATTTAATGAGCTGCACATAACTTTTGATTTTTTTTAAAAAACTGCTTGTTTAAAAGGCAGGCTATCCACTTACTCTTCTTTGATGCCTGAAAAGTCCATGAAGGCATAAATTAAAATCTGTGTGAGGTTTAAGATTAATACAATCTGATTAATGCAGAGTTCGGCCTTTTTAATAATTGAATTGTGCTTGTCTAGTTTTAATATGTTTTAAAGAGTAATTTAACAGTAATTATATTCATAACATTTCTATTTTGTTCATGCCTGACAAAAGAAAGAAAGAAGCTATATAGATCTGGTAACTTACAGCATAAAATGTTAGCTGGTTATACAACTGCTTGTATTTCAGAAGTTTGATAAATGAAAAAGTGCTATGGATTCTATGTTATTTCCTCATTTTTTTTCTTTAAATATGTAGGGTAATGAAATTTTAATAGCAAAGTTTTAAATGTATAGTAAAAGGCAGAAGATTTATATCAGCGGTACTCAACCTTTATGGCTTGGCAGCCCGGTGAGGGGAAGAGGGGAACCAGGCCACACAAGCAGGCTGGCACGCATGCATGTACAGCTCAATTTATGTGAGTGGTGGGCCGGCACACATGTACATGCAGCTCGACGCAAAATTGAGCTACGCACATGTGCACACGGGGACACTGCTCAGAGGACCCTGTTAAGAATAGGCCATAGCCCAGTAATGGACTGTGACCCAGGTTTTGGGGACCCCTGATTTATATCATCTGAAGAGAAACCAGAATATTGCTTTAGTCTTCCACATACTAACCTTTGTGCTCCTATATTTGGAGCCCCTCTGATAAGTAGATGAACTCTAGCTCCTCTGTGAGGTACTTTTAAAATTGTTATAATAAATAAATAATTTAATGTTCCTACCCCCCTTTTTTAGATTCTTTTATGCTCTTGGTTTTGTTTTTTTTAAATAAACCTTCTTTTTTAATATATTGTAGCTTTTTATTTTAAACTCTGATGCTGGTCCAAGACAATAATAAAAAAATTAACTTGATTTGAGATCTCTATCTATCTATCTATCTATCTATCTATCTATCTATCTATCTATAATATATTGTACACACACACACACACACACACACACACACACACACACACACAGTCAGGTCCAGAAATATTGGGACATCGACACAATTCTAACATCTTTGGCTCTATACACCACCACAATGGAGTTGGAATGAAACAAACACAATGTGCGTTAACTGCAGACTGTCAGCTTTAATTTGAGGGTATGTACATCCAACTCAGGTGAACGGTGTAGGATTTACAGCAGTTTGCATGTGCCTCCCACTTGTTAAGGGACCAAAAGTAATGGGACAGAATAATAATCATAAATCAGACTTTCCCTTCTTAATACTTGGTTGCAAATCCTTTGCAGTCAATCACAGCCTGAAGTCTGGAACGCATAGACATCACCAGATGCTGGGTTTCATCCCTGGTGATGCTCTGCCAGGCCTCTACTGCAACTGTCTTCAGTTCCTGCTTGTTCTTGGGGCATTTTCCCTTCAGTTTTGTCTTCAGCAAGTGAAATGCATGCTCAATGGGATTCAGGTCAGATGATTGACTTGGCCATTGCATAACATTCCACTTCTGTCCCTTCAAAAACTCTTTGGTTGCTTTTGCAGTATGCTTTGGGTCATTGTCCATCTGCACTGTGAAGCGCCGTCCAATGAGTTCTGCAGCATTTGGCTGAATGTGAGCAGATAATATTGCCCGAAATACTTCAGAATTCATCCTGCTGCTTTTGTCAGCAGTCACATCATCAATAAATACAAGAGAATCAGTTCCATTGGCAGCCATACATGCCCACGCCATGACACTACCACCACCATGCTTCACTGATGAGGTGGTATGCTTAGGATCATGAGCAATTCCTTTCCTTCTCCATACTCTTCTGTTCCCATCACTCTGGTACAAGTTGATCTTGGTCTCATCTGTCCATAGGATCTTGTTCCAGAACTGTGAAGGCTTTGTTAGATGTTGTTTGGCAAACTCTAATCTGGCCTTCCTATTTTTCATTTTCATTTCATTTTTCATTTTATTAAATTTGTATACCGCCCTACTCCCGAAGGACTCAGGGCGGTGAACAGCCATAAAATAAAACATATAAATACAAAATTTAAAATGGAGATAAAACAAATTAAATAAATTTGGCTGAACCATTTTAAAACCCCAATAATTTAAAACCAAATTTAAAATTCCCATTTAAAAAGAGGAAAAGTTTAGGTCAGGCCAGCTTGATGGAATAGGAATGTCTTAAGCGTTTTTGAGGCTCACCAATGGTTTACATCTTGTGGTGAACCCTCTGTATTCACTCTGGTGAAGTCTTCTCTTGATTGTTGACTTCGACACACATACACCTACCTCCTGGAGAGTGTTCTTGATCTGGCCAACTGTTGTGAAGGGTGTTTTCTTCACCAGGGAAAGAATTCTTCGGTCATCCACCACACTTGTTTTCCGTGGTCTCCCAGGTCTTTTGGTGTTGCTGAGCTCACCGGTGCATTCCTTCTTTTTGAGAATGTTTCAAACAGTTGTTTTGGCCATGCCTAATGTTCTTGCTATCTCTCTGATGGGTTTGTTTTGTTTCTTCAGCCTAATGATGGCTTGCTTCACTGATAGTGACAGCTCTTTGGATCTCATCTTGAGAGTTGACAGCAACAGATTCCAAATGCAAATAGCACACTTGAAATGAACTCTGGGCCTTTTATCTGCACATTATAATTGGGGTAATGAGAGAATATCACACACCTGGCCATGGAACAGCTGAGAAGCCAATTGTCCCATTACTTTTGGTCCCTTAACAAGTGGGAGGCACATATACAAACTGCTGTAAGTCCTACACCGTTCACCTGAGTTGGATGTACATACCCTCAAATTAAAGCTGACAGTCTGCAGTTAATGCACATTGTGTTTGTTTCATTCCAACTCCATTGTGGTGGTGTATAGAGCCAAAGATGTTAGAATTGTGTTGATGTCTATGCAGTACTTTGCTAATTTTATCTGTTGTTCCTCTTATATAGGGCAAGATGGCTTTCCCATTGTTTTGTTCCTCTTGTTGTTTTTTCTTTTGTCTAGGTGTTGCATGTTGGATCATACTGATGATTTTATTTCCACAGAACCCATTTGATGTCAGTACATTAGTTAGTGTATATAATTCTGTTTGTAAATGTGCTTCATCAGCCAGACGTTTAGTTCTTGTGGTTAATGTTTTGGCAACAGAGTTTATTTGTGCAGGATGGTGGTGTGATTTGGCGTTGAGATAGCGGTTCGTATGTGTCTTCTTTTGATAGATGGTATGTCCTAAGGTGCCATCAGATTTTTTATAAATTAATACATCGAGGAAAGGTAACTGGTTTTCTGATTCTATCTCCATGGTGAACTTTATTTTGGGATGGAGGCTGTTCAAATATACTAAGAAGTTTTCTAGTTTATCTCTTCCATGTGGCTAGATCACAAAAGTGTCATCAACATATCTGAGCCATAATTTTGGTTTGTTAACAGTTTTTTCTAAAGCATTGGATTCAAAATCTTCCATGAAAAGATTAGCGATGACCGATGATAATGGTGATCCCATTGGTGCGCCTTCTACTTGTTTATATTTCTGTCCTTTGTGTATGAAATATGTGTTGGATAAACAATGTTCTGTTAAATCTGCGATATGTTTCGGTAGTTGATATTTGTTTTTAATTGATGACAGGGCTTCTTTGACAGGTATTTGTGTGAATAGTGATACAACGTCGAAGCTTACAAGAAGGTCATTTTCTTTTATGTGTTGCTTTTTTATTATTTGTATGAAATGGTATGAGTTCTGTACATATGAAGCAGCAGATTCTGCATAAGGTTGTAGATGTTTTGCTAAATATCTGGCTAGATTTTGTAACAGTGAGCCTATGGAACTTACTATGGGTCTAAGAGATATTCCATCTTTGTGTATGTTTTTTCTAGATATGTTGTTGGGTATGTGTTTCATGGAAGATTTCAAATCCAATGCTTTAGAAAAAACTGTTAACAAACCAAAATTATGGCTCAGATATGTTGATGACACTTTTGTGATCTGGCCACATGGAAGAGATAAACTAGAAAACTTCTTAGTATATTTGAACAGCCTCCATCCCAAAATAAAGTTCACCATGGAGATAGAATCAGAAAACCAGTTACCTTTCCTCGATGTATTAATTTATAAAAAATCTGATGGCACCTTAGGACATACCATCTATCAAAAGAAGACACATACGAACCTCTATCTCAACGCCAAATCACACCACCATCCAGCACAAATAAACTCTGTTGCCAAAACATTAACCACAAGAACTAAACGTCTGGCTGATGAAGCACATTTACAAACAGAATTATATACACTAACTAATGTACTGACATCAAATGGGTTCTGTAGAAATAAAATCATCAGTATGATCCAACATGCAACACCTAGACAAAAGAAAAAACAACAAGAGGAACAAAACAATGGGAAAGCCATCTTGCCCTATATAAGGGGAACAACAGATAAAATTAGCAAAGTACTGCATAGACATAACATCAAAACCATATTTTGCACAGATAGAAAGATATCATCCATTCTGAGAAACCCTAAGGACAAAATAGAATTAGAAGATCAAGGCATATACGAAATCCCGTGTGCTTCCTGCCCATCAACATACATTGGACAGACCAACAGAAGAATGAGTGTGCGCATCGAGGAACACAAAAACTCAATACAAAAGCAAGAACACACATCATCATTAGTTCAACACATAAACACAACAGGACATAATATTAATTTTAATAACACAAAAACAGTTGCAAAAATAGAACATCTCAATGGCAGAATAATCAGAGAGGCCATAGAAATAGAGAAAAGACCATATTGCATGAATAAACGGGATGACACTTCACGTCTGCCTATTATTTGGAAACCTGCTCTCATAGATAGACGAATCTTAACACCAAATATAAAACATAGATTAAGTGTTAATCAAAAGACATGTATTTCCACAAGTCCCAGCCAAATCATATCCAAACCAGCCACAAAGATGAAGCCCTGCCACCTGGTGGAGAAAAACCAACCATACACCCGAAGCCAAGCCAATAAACACAAACTGGGACTCCCAACCAATCAGAATGAAAAGGTGGAGCCATCCCAGACTACCAGCACCAGATTTGAAATAGTAACGGCAGTTACAGCAAAAGACCCTTCACATAAGCCTGATGATGGCAGATGAGATTCTGTCGAAACGTCGCTTCTACCCTTTTAGGGATATGTTCACAATTACACGGGAAGAAACCCAAAATATTAACTGTACACACATATATACCCGTGAAAACTTACATAGACAAATATATATATATATATATATATATATATATATATATATATATATATATATATATATATATAAACAAATATAAGAATCTTGATATGGTACTTATTTGGAAGTGATAGTGAAGCTCAATAAAATTTGTCAAAATAAAATGCAAATAAAAAATAAAATATTACAAGAATCAATGAATTCTGCAGTTGTTGAACATATTGGCATACAGCAAAAAGAGGGTTATGGGGTTTTTTAGGGAAATTTCTTAATAAGATTTTAAGGGATTCTGGGAGGGGGGGTAGATTACGTAGGTTTGGGGAAAGACCCGCAGGGGAGGGTATCTGGGCCAGCCGTAGGGCGTGGCATGGGAGGTGTGAACTCTGGGGTCAAGGAGATGATTAGATCTTACGATACAGATGCCCATAACATCGATACTGTAGGTGGGAGGGGCAGATATGGCGGGAGCAGGGGGCCACATCATCCTACGGGAGTGCGTCCTCGCTGTTTACAAGCGGTGGCACACTCCGACCCTCAAAGCTCTTCTCGCTCCCCAGGTTGTATGGAACCTCGGGCCCCAGGCCTTCGGCTGATGCTGTGCAACGCCAGGTCCGTGGTAAATAAAGCCCCCCTCATTTGTGATCTTATTCAGGAGGGGGGTGCGGACCTGGCGGGTATTACAGAGACCTGGTTGGGCCAGGAAGGGGGAGCCCCCCTTGTTGATATGTGCCCACCAGGTTTCCGTGCTTTCCATCAGCCAAGGTCTCAGGGGAGGGGCGGAGGGGTGGCGGTTGTAATTAACGAGGGTCTTGGACCAAGGGAGGCCACTGTTCCTCAGACGGCTGGATGTGAGTCCCTTCTTGTGAAGTGGGGTCATAGGGTGCAGTTGGGCTTGCTAGTCACATACCTGGCTCCCTGCCATGTGGCAGCAGCCCTGCCTGAGCTGCTTGATGTTATAGCCGCGGTGGCTGTTGACACCCCCAGGCTTATGGTCATGGGGGATTTTAACCTGTCATCAGTTGGCGAGACATCTGAGGTGGCTCGGGAGTTCATGGCTTCCATGACGGCTATGGACCTGACCCAGTTAATTTATGGCTCTACTCACATGGGGGGACACACACTGGACCTTGTTTTTGTCTCTGGACAGTGGTTGAGTGATCTCAAGATAGGGGATATAGTGATTGAACCCTTGTCATGGTCAGATCACTCCCTCCTTCGCCTGGACCTTCGAACCGCCACACCCCGCCGCAGGGAGGTGGAACCGACCAGGTGGTTCCGCCCCAGGCGCCTGATGGATCCTGAGAGATTCCAGATGGAGCTTGGGCCATTTCCTGAGGTTCTAGCACACGACTCGGCTGAGGACTTAGTGGCCGCCTGGGATAGGGCGGCGGCTGATGCTTTAGACCGAGTCGTGCCTTTGCGGCCTCTGACCCGGCGCCGGTCTCACCTGGCTCCTTGGTATACTGAGGAGCTGAGGGAGATGAAGCACCGGAAAAGATGCCTAGAGAGCAGTTGGAGGGCTAGTCGTTCTGAATCTGACCGAACACTGGTAAGATCTCATATTAAGAATTACCTAGTGGCGATAAGAGTAGAGAAGAGTAACTACTTTTCTACTCTTATTGCATCATCAGATAATCGCCCAGCCGCCCTGTTTAGGGTGACCCGCTCTCTGCTCCATCAAGAGACGCGGGAAGACCCCTTGGAAGGTAGAGCTGAGGATTTTGTACAATATCTGTATGACAAAATTGCTCAGATTCGTGAACAGCTAGACTCTGACTGGATTGATCCAGAGGAGATGACAGGGGCAGGTCCTGAGAATATTATTTGGGAAGAGTTTGATCCTGTGACTCCCGAAAGCGTGGACAGGATACTGAACAGACTAAATGCGACCACATGTTTATTGGACCCGTGTCCATCCTGGTTGGTACTGGCCTCCCGGGAGGTGATGCGAGGCTGGCTCCAGGAGATTATAAATGCTTCTTTGAGTGAGGGTGTCTTTCCCACCGTCCTGAAAGAGGCGGTGGTGAGGCCCCTCCTCAAGAAGCCCTCCCTGGATCCAGCTGTATTAGCAAATTATTGTCCTGTCTCCAACCTTCGCTTTGTTGCAAAGGTTGTTGAGAGTGTGGTTGCACGACAACTGCCTCAGTACCTGGATGAATCGAATTATCTAGATCCATTCCAGTCGGGATTCAGGCCCGGGTACAGCACAGAGACAGCATTGGTCGCATTGGTTGATGATCTCTGGAGGGCTCGGGACAGGGGTTGCTCCTCTGTCCTGGTCCTACTAGACCTCTCAGCGGCTTTTGATACCATCGATCATGATATCATGCTGCACCGGTTGGAAGGGTTGGGGGTGGGGGGCACTGTTCTACAGTGGTTCTCCTCCTTTCTCTCTTACCGGTCGCAGTCTGTGTTGACAGGGGGGCAGAGGTCGACTCCGAGGCCCCTTATATGTGGGGTGCCACAAGGATCGGTCCTCTCGCCCCTTCTATTCAACATTTATGTGAAGCCGCTGGGTGAGATCATCTGTGGTTTTGGGGTGAAGTACCATCAGTACGCTGATGACACCCAGCTGTACATCTCCACCCCAGACTACCCCAATGATGCCCTCGAGGTGATGTTCCGGTGCCTGGAGGCCGTACGGATCTGGATGGGGAGGAACAAACTCAGACTCAACCCATCCAAGACCGGGTGGCTATGGTTTCCGACATCCCGATATAGTCAGTTGGCGCCATCTCTGACTATTGGGGGCGAGTCGTTGGCCCCCACAGATGGGGTTCGCAACTTGGGCATCCTCCTGGACTCACGTCTGTCTTTTGAAGAGCATATGACGGCCGTAGCCAGGAGGACTTTTTATCAGGTTCGCCTGATTCGCCAGTTGCATCCCTTTCTGGATCGGGACTCGTTATGCATGGTCACTCAAGCCCTTGTCACCTCACGCCTGGATTATTGTAATGCTCTCTACATGGGGCTCCCCTTGAGGAGCACCCGAAGGCTCCAACTGGTCCAGAATGCGGCCGCGCAGGTGGTAATGGGAGCAATGTGGCGCTCTCATGTAACCCCCCTCCTGCGCGAGCTGCACTGGCTCCCAGTGGTCTTCCGGGTGCGCTTCAAGGTTTTGGTTACTATCTTTAGAGCGCTCCATGGCTCAGGACCAGGGTACTTACGAGACCGCCTCCTGCCACCAATAGCCTCTCACCGACCAGTTCGCTCCCATAGAGAGGGACTCCTCAGGGTGCCGTCGGCCAAACAATGTCGACTGACGGCCCCCAGGGGGAGAGCTTTTTCTGTGGGGGCACCTACCATCTGGAACGGGCTTCCCCCGGAGTTACGAAACATCCAAGACTTACGTATATTCTGCCGTGCCCTGAAAACATTTCTATTCCAACAAGCTGGTCTGGCCTAACTCTCCCTTTTAATTGGCTTTTAAACTGGCTTTTAAATTGGGTTTTAAACCTCTTTAGATAAATTTGGATGTTTTTAATCTTTGAGCCTAAATTACTTAATCTGTTTCTTAATAGTTTTTAACTTCTATATGTATTTGTATTTATTATGGCTGTTCACCGCCCTGAGTCCTTCGGGAGTAGGGCAGTATACAAATATGAAAAATAAATAAATAAATAAATAAATAAATAAATAAATATAAATATAAATAGCCACAGTGGTGCAGTGGTCACATTGCAGTACTGCAGGCTACTTTGGCTGACTGCCAGCTGACTGCAATTTGGCAGTTCAAATCTCACCAGGCTCAAAGTTGATTCATGCTTTCATCCTTCTGAGATCGATAAAATGAGGACCCAGATTGCTGGGGGCAATATGCTGACTCTGTAAACTGCTTAGAGAGGAGCACTGTGAAGTGCTATATAAATCTAAGTGCTATTGCTATTGCTACATTCAGCTAACTCTGATATTCAAACCTACTGCAAAATAGTATTGTGTATGTTTTCAAAACAACTGTTCAAGATATCTAGTTAGCTAAATTTGTGTAAATTTCATCTTTCATCTAAGAATCGGTACTTACTTTACCCTGACCATAATCTCATGAAGTACATAAGGCAAACCAATAGTTAACTGGCCTAAAGTTATGCAGTTAAACTTAAACTTAATCATCCCTGGTCTCAGTTTGACCATAATTTCAAAACTACATAATTTTACAGAGATTTGAAAATCCTGTTTTTCCATTGGTCTTTTGATGTTTGATATTTAGACTTATGGTGGCTTGGCAGCAATATTTATATAACTTTATTTTAGTTGACTCTTAGGGAATTGAGCTCTAAATATCTTCAAAAGGTAAGTGAGTGAATAGTGACAGGGTGATGGGGAGAAGTGTGTGGAATCTGATATGATGACAAAGCAAGCTCAGTCCCTCTGAGAACCTGGTAGGGCACGATGGGACAATAATAGGTGGATGGATATGCTGCAGTGTCTCTGCAGTCATTTGTAAGGGTGAATGACCATAGAGGCACTGCAGAGTTCATGAAATGGGTTTGTATTTAGCTTTTGGGGTCTGTGTTGTAACATTGAACGTTTGTTAAATGGTTTGTCTTACCTTGAGAATTACCCACGGGTGAAATCTACTTACTTTCCCTACCGGTTCGGAAGTGCACATGCCGTGTGTGCGCCATCTTCATGTCCAATTTTGGACCTTCTACGCATGCGCAAAGCATTCTGCGTATGCACAGAGGGTCAAAAACAGGTTACTTCCTGGTTAAAATCAGGAAGTAACAACATCCGGGTGGGTGGGCAGAGCGTCATGCTGCTGCCGCTACCAGTTTGCCAAACCATGCACCGCCGCCGCTACCGGTTTGCTTGAACCAGAGCGAACTGGTAGCATTTCACCCCTGGAATTACCTGTATAAGTCCCTGGATACTATATTGAAATGAAATCCTGATTTGTGATATGATAGCTTACTCATTGCAGCAATGGTGGAATGACTATACAAATCTTTTATTGTTCTTAGAGATTGCTGTTTGCTTACTAAATATATGAGACACAGTACCATACAACAGCAAATCTAATTCCTCTGTAAAGTCATACATATATATTGGGGGCTGTGGGTCACAAAAAAAGAGAGAAAGAACTAAGCTCTACTTTTGCATATAGTTGACATATCATATGAGTTTGATTTATCTGTTGAGATTCCTTTATTAATGGAAGAAATTGTAGTCGAAACTCATGAGCTAAGAAATTAGATTGGGCAGAAATAAAGACCAAAGAGGCAAGTGTTTGACAATCCCAGATTTACTAAGAGAAGACAAACCCTAGCAAGCATGGACAACATTTTTGGTTTGGATAGTTCATATCCTTTTTCTGTTCTATAGACAGGAAGCTAGTATTGTGATCCTGGAGGGCAGGTGCAATAAGTTGGGACTTTCTCCCCCCCCCACACCATTTGGAGGGCATTGGGGGTTTCAGCAATAAACCTTGATTTTTCCCTTGTGTCCTCCAAAATAATAAAACACCTATTTTATTCCATATCTAGTCCCCCAATGAAAAGATGCCCTGACCATTCTGATTCAAGTGTAAGGCCTCTGGTAGCCATAAATAGGCTGATAGGGGAATTACCTAGAAGAGAGATTTAAGACAATAATAAATGTTTATGTTTCTTGAGGGGGATAAATATAAATGATGGTAGTAGTTATACACCTCTTTAGGTTTGTGACAAGGAAATGGATTAAAGTTTTTCCTTGGTATTCTTTATACTTAGGCAATTAGAAGGATTTATAGTAGCAACCATTGTGCACATTTGAAATTTGTTTACACGTGATTTTCCTAATTGACACCTTTTTCCCCCCTTAAATAAGCACATTTACCATTCTCTTTATATGATACTCAAAATCCTTTACAGTTGGGGATAGTTAACAATGTAAGCTGTCCAACTTATACTATAAATTGCCTAATAATGTTTAAGATTCTTAATTTTATAATACACCTCTGCAAATTTACGGTGTGAGGCATCATAATCCTTTGCTGTTGAACATTCATTAACAGGTTTTGGGGAGGTTAAAATCACTGAGACAGAAATGATAGATGACATCCCTGCCAGTGTCTAAGAAATTCACGTAAAGGAGTGGAAATGTCTGACTGTAATAAATTTCTAGTGTTTCATATACTCAAAAACTGTGGTCTAAGAGAAGGGTCAAACAGCAGTATATTGAACTGAATATGGTATCTCTTCAGAGATTTCATGGAGTCTTCCAGCTGTATCACTTGGGAAAGAAACACAGCTGAGCTTCCTGAACTGAGAAAAATTATTGGAGAGAAAAGAACTAGAATTAGTTTTTAAATTGTTGTTAATGCTACAACTTCTGTTTGTAAAGTGAAGATACAGACAGAATTCAGCATGGGAGCAAATGACATAATAAGCAAATAACACAAGATTTGTTAAAAGATCAATAGACTATAGAGCCTAATTTGAGTGTGATGGACATAAATAAGAGGAGCATGTTTTCTTCCTGAACACTTTTTCTTTCCTTTATAAAAATTCCCACCTCATCCCAAGAATAAATACTCAACTGTGCTGAAATAAGTAAAAGAAGGTAGAAGAATAGGATAAGCCAGATTCGTTTAATGAACACACCATTCAATTAACGATCATGGTGACTCACTTAACAACTGTGGCAAAAAGGTGATAAAATTGGATACGACTCACTTAATGACTGCCTTGCTTAGTGCTGGAAGTTCTGGTCCCAACTGTGGTCAAAAGTTGAGGATTACCTATATAACTACACTATCTGTAGCTCATGGTATGGCAACATATTCCTCTGCACAATCTGAATCAAACATCCTCACCAGCCCATTCCATTGAGAGTGAGTTGAATTGGCTAAGCAAAGCATGGGTTGTTGGGGGAAGAAGACTACCGATTACAGGTGGAAGGTCTGAATAATGAATCTCCAAACAGAAACTTGTATAGCTTGTCCTTTTATCCCCCCCCCCAGTGTTATTCATTGCATTCCAACTTGACTACTGAGAAGGGAGAGTGAACCTCTTTTATTGCTGAATCTGATGTTGTTATAAAAGGATGGCAGCCTGATTGCATAAGAAAGCAGAGTTTTGAGCTCCCCCTCTTTCAGATTGTTTCTGGCTGTATGAAAGAGTTGATGGCCTCTCTCAGTATGAAGGATCACTTCCTTCTTTCCCTATGGCAATTTCAATCCATTGCTGCTGCTTTCCACATTTGAATGGGCACTTTGCTCTCACTTTTGTGATCTTTTAATGAAGTGATTGTTGGTTGCTGGCATAATTGAAGTCTGCTCTCAAAACAATTAACTCTTGGCTTCTCCATCAGAAAAGCACCTATTAATCCTTGCTTTGCATGCATAGGACTCTTAAATGCTTGCTTTCCCCTAGCTATGCTGCGTGGTCCCAGCTTGATTAAGCAATACCATATGGATGCTAAAGCCACATCTGATGTAATTTTTCTAACAGACTGTCCTACTACCTGTAAGTAGGTACTTTACTACCTACCTATGTGTATAATGCCAGAGACTATTATAAAGAATAGACTACTAACATATGTGTCAACTTAATCAAGTCATTTTCTATGATTCATTCTGTGGCTCAAAGATAGGCATATTTGGTTACACATTTACTCCTGCACTGACCTTGTAAACTGAAGTAAAAATACATTTTTTCCATTAAAAATACACAATATAAGAGGGTGGCCTTCAAATACCAAAGGCAGCTGTGGTTTAAAACTCTTTGAAGAGATCTACATAGGCCCTGAAAACCCATATGCAATATGTGGATGCACTGATGATTATTCGAAGAATAATCTCTGTCTGTATTGATCAGTGTATCAGTAAACACTTCACATTTTAGCTGCTTTACTCCAAATAATTTGAAGAGTCAAATAATTTAACTAGAGAAATTTGATTGGACAAGTAGTTTCGGTTTGGGGGGGAGGTAATCTAAGCATCCTTTTTTACTGAATTCCCCCATGTTACTTCATGCATAGGGAGAACCTAAACAGAACGAGTCACTGAATTAAGAATATTTTCCTGTAGAGAGGGGAAAAACAATATCACATTAGAATATTGGAGGAGAAATAGCACTTTTCTACCAGGCCCACTAGGCTAGTAATGTTTGTGTGTCCTATAGAGAGAAAGTTAGGACATATGTCATCCAAATAAATAAACATATATACATTGCAAAAACATCCTTGCAGATAGTAATACTGTCAAAGAAATATTCATTGGAGCAGGAAATTTGAAAGGACCAACAAAATTCAGCTGGATGAGATCAGTCCCCTTTCATGGTAGGAGTTACAATATTGATGATATACATTGGCATTTTAATTCATCTGCAATAAAATGTCATATTAATTTAGAGAGTTTCTTCTCCACTAATCTTGGAATCAGAGGAATGAAAAGATTTCCATTAACCGTGGCATTATTTATTTATTATTATTATTTCTTTTATTCATTAAACATGAAACTCAGTCAACTGAACATTAAAAATGTGTCACAAAAATATGGCAATGGATTTTGGAAATTACACAGATCAATTTGGAATTAAGGCCCAAGATTTTCCTGTTGGGGGCAAAACCTTTGAATGTTAAATCAGGTATATGGTTCTTGTTGATTCACATTATTACTGCAGCAAGATTAGCGTATGCGCAGGAGTGGAAAAATCAATACTTACCGATGGATTTGAAAATAATATATAAAATTAATGAATGTGCAGAATCAGATAGATTAACTAGATTGATCAATGGTAAAAAAGATTCAGAATTTTATAACAGTTGGAAATTATGGTACGATTGGGTCCAGAAAAGGTGGGATAGAATAGATATATGATGATGTATATATATGATGGCAAGTATGTATGTATAAAGGAATGACTTTATATTTATGGACAATGTACTCACATTACACCATGGTGGCAGGGTTGTATATTTCATTTGTGTATTGGTGCATAGAATATATTAATAAAAATTATTTAAAAAAATGTGTCACAACTACTGCTAATGGTTGATACGGGTTGCTGCCAGCGTCCTAGGTATCAACCAAGTATCTTCTTAAAATATATGATGTTCCAAGTAGCACAGTTTTTTGCAGTTCCACTGGTGTTATTGCAGGAAGCAGCAATTTCTTGATGTGTTTTGTAAAATTCTTGGACATGGTGCCAAGTGCACTGATGACAATGGGTATCACTGTTACATTTCTTCCATAGCCATGTAGTTTCGATGGCCAGGTTTTTTTTATTATTATTATTATTAATGTGGGAAAATAGTTTAGAATATATATATATATATATATATATATATATATATATATATATATATATATATATATATATAAATTTATTTATTAATTTTTATTTAATTCGAATTTATATACCGCACCTTCTCCCTAGGGACTCAGGGCGGTGTACAGCCAGATAAAAACATACAATACAAACATTAAAAACAATTAATATATATATATATTAATTTGGCCCCAGTTTAAAATGACAAATCAATTAAAAATTTAAAATTTAAAAATATGTTAAGCCAGCCCGGCTTGATGAAAAAAGAAAGTTTTAAGGGCACGGCGGAAGGCACCGAGGTCTTGGATTCTCCTTATCTCTGGGGGCAGCTGGTTCCATAGGGTAGGTGCCCCCACAGAGAAGGCCCTCCCCCTGGGGGTCACCAGCCTACATTGTTTGGCTGATGGCACCCCGAGGAGGCCCTCTCTGTGGGAGCACACGGGTCGATGGGAGGTTGTCGGTAGCAGCAGGCAGTCTCGAAGATAACTAGGTCCTATGCCATGGAGCGCTTTAAAGGTGGTAACCAACACCTTGAAGCGCACCCGGAAGACCACTGGGAGCCAGTGCAGCTCGCGCAGGAGCGGTGTTATGTGGGAGTGCCATTCAGTGAAATTATAAGGCCAAAATAGATCTATCTTAGTCTCCCAATGGGCAGCAAAGGGTCTGCTGGCTGCCAGAAGAAAAAAAGCCCAGAAACTAGTGAATTGTGATTTCACTGAATTAGGGCTGCATAATATCTTGGTTTACATAGGTAGAACCTGGCTAAAGATCTATCTATCTATCTATCTATCTATCTATCTATCTATCTATCTATCTATCTATAGTTTTGGGCATATACTTGGTCTTCAGAAAGTTCAGTTTGTTGTCTCCAGTGAAAAGAGAATCCTGGCACAGATTATATGAAGACCCTTTACAGAGTTTCTGGAGACCGGCTTCCAGTCAAAGTAGAAGCTACTTAACTAAATGGATGAAAGACAGCTAGATTCCTATGGGTCACTGTTTATGTTCTTATGTTTATTAATAATACACTAGAAACCAACTAATGATTATTTTGTATTGATAATGGAAATAATTTTCATTACTTAGAGAAATGTTGCAAAACCTCTGATGGCTGAAGTTCTGGTATGTGTTACATGTTAAAAAGAGAAATAGGGATGCAGCCTCTCTCATCTCCACCTCTTTCCTGAATGTGTTTTTGAATGTGTAACTCCTGTTATCTGCTGATGTATGCTATACTTTAGCTTATTCTCTCTCTCTCCCTCCCTCCCCCACTCTCTCGCTTGTGTAGTGTTATGTATGCTGCAAAACATTACCTATCTTTACTCCACCTCTCCCTAATATATGATGTTCTAAAAATTGGGCAATAAACAGCAGGAAAAGAGAACTTAGCTGCAAATCAAATTTCTGGTTTCAGTCCCCTGAACCATTTCCAAATATTAGAATAAATAAGTAAGTTGAACAATAATTCATAAATAATACAATACAGATATTCAGTGAAAAAAAAGAGCACATGAAGGAGGACCATGCTGACAACCTCTGCCAGATTTCACTTAATTTGCTTCTTCTCAGCATTTGGGCCCCTTTGTTTCTTGTACTTAGATATTGACTGCCTTTTATAAGCATCATTGATCACTCACACTCATTTTCATGCTTTTAAATCTCTAATTCAAAATCTCTTACACATGCACTTAAGCATATTCCCACTATTTTCTCAGACGGTCTCAAAGTACTTTGGTAGCTGAGAAGCAGAATCAGATACCCAAGCAAATGCTAGTTCTTTTCCCCCCTGTTTTTCTAGACCTCTCTTATCAAAACATTTGCTAGGTTCTGGAAGATTTAATTCATCAGAAGGATCAGTTCCATGGTGTGGAGGGTTTTTTTCGGGGGAGGGGGAGGGAAGGAGTATTGGTTACATTCTTAATTCATATCCTCATTCCCTTTGTACATCTGCATCTACTATATAAAAATAGCCTGTGGAATTTGGAAACTATGGTTCGCTAAAGTTCTTGAGGCTGAAATGGAAAAGAAATCTGTCTTGCTTCTACAGGGGTTCTTTCTTCTACATATTTTTTTCTGTGCATCTGAATTACTGGTGGTAGGCCTTCTGTGAATCCATTCACAAAATAGAGGGATCAGTTCTATGACTATTTTGCCGGAAATTTTTGACTACAGCTGTTGATTTGCCAAATATCTCCCATTTATTTCCCAACATGTGTCAGAATTCTTACTAAGTTTGACCATGGCCTATGATATGCGGAAATATCTTGGATGAACTGATGTAATACTTAATGCGTGGGCACAGATTTTTGCTGTAGGAACATTATCAACCTTGATCGGATCATTAACCAACTGATCAGCATGCTATTTGCATTTTTATTATAATTACCGACTAAATGGGTCCTCAAGGAGAAGGCATTCATAAAAATAATTTAGCGTAATTTTAGTGATCTGATTCTGTTGCACAGTCTCCAAATACCATTTGCAGTCCCCCTTCAAGTCATACAGCTGCATGGACATGAGAAAAGAAATGTTGTGTTGTATTGGCAAAGAGAAGACAAGAACAAAAAAAACAAGTATTATTAGAAGTAAGACAATACAAACTCAACATGTACCATTTTCCATCTTCAGATGTCCTTTTTTCCATGGAGAGAAGCTATAAGAACTTCATATGCAAGATAGTAGGTACAGCGTTCCAACTCAAATCTCTTAGTAGATTATCAATGATGCAAACTATGTTAAGGAACACCACTGAAAGAGAGGGCTAGCCTAGAACCCTGATGTCTTGTGCAGTTTAGCAGTATCAGGCTGGATTCTCTAATTACTAATTTTATTTTTTTATCTCATGACTTTCAGCTGCTGTTTCAGAACATTAGCATTTTTAAACAATTATATGCTATCTTTACTATACATTGTCAAGAAATGAGTCTGATTTGTACAGGGATCTATACAATTTGATCTCTACAGTGATTAGCCAGAGGCAAGTATATTCTTACAATTTCATTCAGGAGCTTATCTAGTCTTAATTTTCTTCTGTATCTGCATTTTGAAATGCTGATGCAGTTTCTCACCAGGAGACATGCTAGATAGCCAGAAATTGAAGTTGGCCTGAATTTCTCTCCCTGAATCCTTGTCATTTAAAGCTAATCCCCTCTTTTGTTGAGTATAAAGCCACAATGAATCATCTTAGACTGCCATATGGCATGAGATCAAAGTCTTGTAGTAACCCTAGGATTTCTGCTTGTTAGGTGAGTTGGATTAGAAGCTGTTTGGGAAGTTGGGTGGGTTTCAAGATTACACATTGGATGATTTTCCTGTAGTCTGATTAATAGATTAAACAAAAGCAGGCTGCTTGAGGAATGATGTGATTTTTGTTTAGGCACAACTTTTTAGGTTTATTATTTTTGCTTTGAATGCTTATTAAAGATGTGAAAAATCATGTAGAATACCAAAGGGAAAATATAGGACAATGGAAAAAAGGGGAAGCAAACAAGATTGAAGTTATATTTAAATGAAATGATTTATGAACTTCTGAGAATGGACCCTCTGTACATTGATGGCAGTCTGCCAAATAAATGATTTAACAATTTCTCGGTTTTGCACGCAGAAGGTCCCAAGTTTATTCCCTGGAACACTTAGAAAATTGTTCTATCTGAAAACCTTAAAAATTGCTGCAAGGTAATAATGAATTAAACGGATCAATAATCTCATTTGTCATAAAACTATGTCCTATGGTTGCTTCACTCCAACAGATGTTTATCCCCTTGGGGGTAAAATAATAGGGCTGTGCAAAGTTTTGAACAGGTGTCTTACTTCAAATACATTTGCAGAGCAATATGGTCCCTTTCCTTCTAAAAAAACCCCTTTGCTTTGTTATGCTTTCAACTGCTTCAGAATCTCTCTCAGCCTGCTTTGAACATTGCAAGAGAAGGCAGCACAAAGCCCCTTCTTTCAAGAAGTTGTCTAGGCTGTGATAGTCCTGAAGGTGGAGATTCTCAGTCAAGAAGCTTCTTGGATGAGAAGTGAAACGTCTTCAAAGAAAAACCAGAAAGTCTAGTTGCCTCTTGAAAAAGTACCTTTGGGACAGCTATGGTCTGGATGACTGAGAATCTCCATAGACAATGTGATACTTTCTCACACTGCCTGCCTTATCTCAACCACAGGCAAGCAATTGAGATAAATCAGTGATACCCAAAAGGCTATGATACTTGACTCCTCAACTTCAAACTGATGAGCAACTCAGACAGAGTCCTGTGTTAAGAAGGGGTCTGTTTTCTCCTGGGCTTACTTCCACAGAGAGAATGTAAGCAGCATATAAGAACCAAGATATCTTCTTTGGGACGCATCTCCTCTGGGAGATGATTAAGAGAAACTTTCTCCTCTATTGCTGGCTATAGTGCTTCTAGGCTGGGCTGCTTTGGCAGCTGCCTGATGAAAATATTCAATATCCCAAGCAGGGCAGCTGTAATGAATGGGGTGGTTATTTCTGAAGCCACATAGCCTACTAGTATTTCAGCCAGCTTTGAAGTGAATGGCTGAGATGAGCCTTCTGCCATAACACTAGGCTTAAGAGATTTGAGATTCTATGAATCCCTTTCTTGAGGCAAATCATCTGGCCTCTTCATAAATTCATGACATTTATTTGTTTTATTTTATTCATCCTGCATAGTTCAAAATGATCTGATTCTACTCAGTCACCTCCATCGCTAATATCACTCCAACAAAGGAAAATCTATGTCATTTTGCACAGGCCTACAAAGAAGGAGATTAATTGAGCCAATCTGGGTTAGTCATTGAGACCAGAGCTTTAGTTTTCTGAGCTTTCGGATTCGTGCTAGAGCCCATTCTCAAGGAACTTTTCTCTATCAGAACACATTCTTAGCAGAACACATTCTGGTACAGAGATGTTCCCTGAGGATGGGGTCCAACACAAAGTTCAGAAAACTAAAGCTCTGGTCTCGGTGACCACCCCAGACTGGATCCTGCAATATTATCCTGGGACACATATATTTGCTTTCATTTGTGAGATTAATTGATGGAATGTTTTTAGTTTAGTTATTCACAAATTATGTGTTTTGTTTGGGCACCATCTTATTTGTCTGGTAGGCTGCTTTCAGCTGGAGGCTTGTATTAAAACTGTTTCCAATTTTGTTTCCTTTCCAAGGCCATATAATAATTGCCCCAGAGTTTTTCCCTTCCCTGGTTTTTTATGTATTCATTCTTATCCTTTTCCCACTCAGTTTTCAGTTCAGCTTTCCTCCTTTTAGCATGATGTGCTGGCTCTTTCCGCAGGGACATCAATACACATATTAGTCACAATGCAGACTGTGGGATTTAATTGCTCTGATGCAACTTAGTCTTGCAAAACTAATCTGGATTTTGCCAGATTAACCTGTTTACATTAATATTTAAAGCCTTGTGGAATTGAATGGCAGCATTGCTGTTTGCACTTTTAACTATGTCTCTTTGTTCCAGATGGGTTCTGATGAAATTAGAAATTATCTTCTCTACATAATAGTAGAAGCATAACAATTGGTGGTGTTTTCCTTCCTTTGATAGTTATTAATTCATATATTCCATGTGAAGTGAGTGCAGGAAGAAATGAAAAGAAACCTCATCTTCTGCGAATTTAAACATTTGGCTTTCAAATGACGCAGCAGAGTGCATATTAATCAATGCATCTGTTTTTATTTTAGGTGCTTCATGACTATAATGGAATCTTCAGGTGCAGGGGCAATATGTCCATATGACATGGATATGACTTGCTCAGAGTCAGAAATAAAAGACTAATGCTTTTATTTTTTTGTGTATTTGCATCCTAAGGAACACAGGAGGCTACACAAATGTTTTAACAAATGAAACAATAAAAACAATTCAAAGAAGGAAGGAAGGGCATACATATAGAGTGATGATGAGTTTATTAAGTAGGCATAGATGTAGAGTGTGTGTAATTCCAACAGGATGAATAATTCATTTTTATTTTTTTTATTTTATTGATCCTGCATAGTTCAAAATTATCTGATTCTATTCAAAATGCTTCTTATCTCCTGTTTTATGAGATAGAATTTGGAAAAAAAAAATAATAACACAAAAAGCTTCCTATATCAGTTAAGATTCCTGGAACTTAGTGCTCTGCACGCAGGACTTAGAAGTGGTGCAAATCAGAAGACAGATTGTGAGTGAGAGAGGAAGGTGCTTGCAATGATGGAAAAGAGATGGAGCAAGCCACATCTTTCTCATGTTCAGTTTCTCTGCTCTTTGAGAAAGCTTGTTAGTTCCAACTTCACTCTCCACTGCTCAATACCTGCTTACTGGCTGAATATGCTTATATGGGCAGTTCATATTGGGATTTTTGCCCTCTTTTATATATTTAGTGTTGTAGTGTATTCTCATGGTGAATGGACTTAGTTGCAATGGTGATCAGTACATGGAAGACTTGAAGGACCAGATTAGGATCAGATTTTAATGGAGAAAATCTAGCTGTTTTCTCATTAAGAGTCAATACCAACTTGACAGCACATAATCAGTCAATCAGTCAATCTCTGCTCTTTATACTTTGAATACATTTTGAATAAGACATGAATCTAATTTTTTTCTTCATCTAAGTTATTCTGTCTGTTCACTTGTGCACTGAACCTTTACACATTGGTTGACTGCTATAGTGGATTTGGAAACATGCTTCATAAGGTAATTGCTATGGGATACAAACTAATAGTAGTCTAGGTTATAAAAGATTTATCATGTTTTATTACATGGAGCCATGGTGGTGTGATGGTTAAAATGCAGTATTGCAGGCTAATTCTGCCGACTGCCAGCAATTCAATCCTGACCGGCTCAAAGTTGACTCAACCTTCCATCCCACCGAGGCTGATAAAATGAGGACCCAGATTGTTGGGGACAATATGGCTGACTCTGTAAACCACTTAGATAGCAATAGACTTATATACCACTTCATATTGACTGTAAAGCAACATGAAGAGGTATATAACTCTAAGTATTATTGCTATTTAAGAACCCCCTAATAACAGAGGAGGGAGGGAGACAACTAATTGAGTCAAAGGGGGGCAGACCTCAAACATTCTACAAAATAAAAACAAAATCCCTTTTATATTTCATTCTCTTTTCTAGAAAAGTCAGATAGTAAAGGAATAGCTAAAGACTAAAGAGGCATCATAAATCATTATGGAGCAAAACAATTATTTGATATGTCAAAAATGGAAGTACGTGTAACTGATAAAAGAAATTATCCTGGCTGTTTTCTTTATTTAAATTTTGAAAGCAGTATTTTTAGTTCTTTTTGACCACTACAGTTGTATTTGTCCAAGGTTTCTACAAACCTGTTTATTTTAATAAATACACATTATACTTTAGTTATACTACAGCACGGGAAGTAAATATGGAATTTAGGAAGAAGCAAAACGTAGTGCGTAAAGGAAAGGCCTATTTCCTTTTGTTACTGAATACATGGCAATGAATTACAGAAAGACAGATTCCAATTGATAAAAACAGTATATTCTAAGAGTACAGATAGTTAAGAAGTGGAACAAAATATCCAGATTGTGGTCATTCTCTCCTTTTATTGCATGTATCCATGCTAGACATTTGGGATCTTTTCATTTGGATTCCTAGATTAATACAGGGATGAATCTCAGTTGTATCAATCCCTTTCCTACTGGGTTCTTCCATGATGTTGTAAAGAGGAAGAACTTCATGTAGTTAAATGGAATTTACTCCCAGTATACGTATGTAGAACTTCACTGTTCGATTTCTTGAATTAAGTACAGGTAATCCTTCCTTAATGTACACAATTGGAATTGACAACTTCATCATTAAGTGATGTGATAATTAAGTGAGACATCTTATGACCACAAGGGCTCATGACCTCATTTCTGCCATAGGCCTTAAGTGCCCATTAAATGAGACATTATATAACTGCAACTTGCAATTTTACAATGGATTTTATTTCTCCATTGACTCTGCTGTGAAGCCCACAAATGGGTATAGTGACCACAGGACACTGCAATGCTTTTAAACACTCAGCAATTGTGAAGTGCCTGTGAATTGATCATGTGACTGCAGAAACACTGCAACAGTTGTAAGCACAAGAATCATAAAGGTGATACAGGTATTTTTCCATCACCATCATAACTGAAAAGCAGCTAAACAGGGTAGTAATTAAGTGAGGACTATCTATAGTTCCAAAACTATAGGTTTGGATACGAAAGTACATTGGGCAGATACTATGCTTGGGTGGAATTGAGACAGATTTTTCCTCTTTTTATTTTTTTCTAATGGGAATGTCTCATCAGACAACATTGTAAACTGCTTTCAATGTGAACAAGAACAGACACGTCAATAGAACAGATTGCAAAGTACTTTGGGATCTCATTCAGAAGTAATACTTTGTCATAGTGATGAATAAAGGGTTGATAAATACAAATAATTAATTCTTAAAGTGGTTATGTAGAAGATACAAAAACTTTTACATATTAAAAATTCCTATTGTTTTAAAAGATTATGGGCTAATACTAACATCATTACTATTATTATGTAGATAGCATAGAGGATTGATGTAATCGAATTCTCTGATCCTTGAAAAGGTAATAGGTACTTCCAAAATCCTGCAAAACAAGAACAGATGACTGTTCCTTATTTTCAAAATGAGTAGCCACTTCAATCCAAGTCAAGAGTCCATTACAAAGAGGATCAAAGGCATCAAAGAGGCCCATCTTATTGTCTTCACTAATAAACAAGAAACAAACTACTCATTTCCAGTTTCCAAGATTCTATAATTAACTCCTTTTTTTTTTCCTTGTGGTAAACCTGACTAATGACTAATTATTCTGTGAGAATATATAACATTCTTGCGAATTGTGTAAAAGGGCTTGATAATATGTGTAGATTATATAAGTTTCTCTAGAGTACTGTCTTTTAGGATTTTATTGTTTTAAAACTTTATTGTATGCACTACATTTGAGACATAAAATAATAGATCAAATTCCCTAGCCCCTTTTCCTTATCTGGACTACTTTATCCTTATCAAAAGTTTTTGCAATTAAGCTGTTTAAAAATTCTCTTTCCAAGAGCATGTCAGATAAAAGCCATTAATTCATATATGATTCCCCAGTTCTAACCACAACATTTATAGTGATCATACTTCATACTGATCTCATACAAAAGTGCAGCTGTTTAAACTCAGAGAATATTATACACTATGGTAACGGAAAGGACCTTGTTAATAATTGATTATGATATACAAGAAGTACATTGGATTATTTGTTTGTTTGTTTGTTTGTTTGTTTGTTTGTTTATTCAATATTTATAGCAGCCCATCTGCTGCTATAAATTCTAATTACAGTAAAAGCTCTGGTCACAAACGCTTCTGACCACGACCAAATCGGATTCTGACCAAAAAATTCACAATTTTTATTTCCACAGCCGATTTTTTTTTTTGTAAGCGCCGAATTTCCAAAATTAGGTTCGAGTCACAACCAAATTGGATTGTGATCAAAGTTATGGAATGAATTATGGTCGTGACCAGAAGTTCTACTGTATATTATTCTGGCTGGTTGCATACTAAACTACATATTTGGACTATATTTAGCTTGTTTATTTGCATTGTTCAGTAGGATAGGCAAATATCATTGTTTCATGATAGTAAAATTATATAAGAATCTAAGCTGTTCCAACTAAAGCTGCCTTTCTCAATTGACTGATGATTTTGTCAGTACCAATGGTGTTCAATTGGTGCTCCAGATGTTTTAGGATTGCACCCAATATTGCGCCTGTTAGTACTGGTATTATCATTTCTTTTGCCATGTTTGTTTTTCTTTTTTATGGGTCTTTATATTTTGTGATTTTCTCCAATTCCTTGTCTTCTATTTTGCTGTCATTTCCTGTAGATATTTTACTACACCATTGTTGCTACTTTGTCATGCCATTATTTGTAATCAGTTTGTGTGATCTTGCAGCAGCTAATTTGGCGATCCACTGTTTCTTCAGCTTCTTTGCAGACATGATATATGGTGTCTATTGCTTCTCAGTTTAGGATTTATAAACATTTGTTCTTAAGGCCTGGACTTGTGCAGCCAGAATTATCCCCCTTATTCTTTCTTCAGCTTTCCAGCTCTTAGCCATTGCCAAGTCTTGTTGTCATTGTCTTGGCCTCCTAGTTCCTTTATATACTGCCTATATAATACTTTGTGTTGCTTTGCCTCTTTGCTATTCTTCACTTTGTTTTTCTTACAGCCTACTTTAAACTTTTTGGTATTCAGTAAGTCTCCATGGTGTACTAATTTCAGTATACCTTCTTCACTGTCCTTCAGATACTCTCCCAACACTTTTTTTTTCACATCTTCCTATCCAAGACTTTTAGTTTTGCTTGAGTTCAGTCCACTATTCCAGCTCTGTATCTAATAACTGCAATTGCTCAGATGTTAATTGTGTTGATGGTACTTCCTCCATTGAGTTTGGACTTTAAGATCTTCATTTTCATTATGTATTCATTACTAAGCTTCTTGTTTTTGGTCTGCTTGATGTTGATGTTTGATTGGTAGCTGCCCAGAGCTTGTTAAAAGATAGGAAGCTATCTAAATGTTTCAAATCAGGGGTTTCCAAACTTGGCAACTCTAAGACTTGTGGACTTCAACCCCCAGAATTCCTCACTACATTCTCAGGGTTGAAGTCCACATGTCTTAAACATGCCAAGTTTGGAGACCCCCTGTTTTGAAGGAATGAATGATCTAATGAATGTTGTCAACTTGAAGGATGCCAAACTATATACAGTATAGTGGTCTTCTTCATCCAGACTCTGGATATTGTTTCCATAGATACTTTGAGTCTTTTAGTTTTCATTATTTTAACCATGTTCATGTAAAGGGCGCACAAATGTCCAGTTCAAATTCCATTCCATGGCTTTATATACTGAGAGTGTTGAACTGTGAATCCAGATGATAGTTTCAGATCATCCGCATAAAGAAGATGAGATAACCTCGCAGATGTTTTTGATGCTTGATAGCTATGCCCTGGATTTAACTTACTGTGTTGCTATATATCTATTGACCTTGCTATGCAATTTTATGTAACACATTCTACCTCCTCTGCACTTATGAAATAACAGCAGAAATTTAGGCACCCCATTTCTGATACATTAGAACAGGTTTGTGCTGATTAGTCCTAGTCAAATGTAAAAGGAGTATCTTAAACTAACACTTAATATACCAAGTTGTGGCACTTTAATAATCAACACTTATTTAGTATTTAGTAATATTTTATGCTCATGGTATACAACATATTCCCAAATCTGATGCCTCCAAATCTGATCACAATTGGAATTTCGAGAAGCCAGATATTTATATATTTAGAAATAATTACAATTAACTAACCATCACTGTAATGAAAATAATTTTAATTTTTTTTAAAAAAAATTAGCCATTAATGAACCTTAGCCTGATGTGTGTTTTTTTTTTAAAGAAACCCTGGTAATTGACACTGACAGTTGTTATTGATTAATTGGTAATATTTATGTTGTTATTTTTGATAGATGGACACTTTTTGACTTACTATAATTGGGATGAGAATCTCAACTGTTTAGCAAAATGGTCATTAAGCAAAATGCAACGAAACTGTTTTGCTCAATGACTATAATCCTGGCATTCTCGGTTTTGGTCATTAAGTGATTTTCCAGATCATTAAGAATTGTCTGCTGAAAAATTTCAGCTCTGTGTCCCCCAATAACATCTGCCTATCCCAGGTTCTTGGGAAGGACTCAGTAGTTGGACAAAAATGCCAAATCTGGCTGAGTGTGTGACCACCCATAATAAAACAAAATCAGTTCCTTTTCAGAGTTAAATTTTTGCATCTACAAATTCAAAAACAAAAATCATAATTTGCTATGGCAATATTTTATCAAAGAAAAGGACAGAGGTGCCTCAGGCACTTTACTTCAGCTGAACTATAAAAAATACATGTGAATTCTCATGTTACCTATACCATTATTTTCAGCTGACCTTTAAATAAAACTATACAGGATTTCTGCAGCAGCTCCTTGGAAAATGTCAGTATATAGCTCAGTCAGTTAAAGATGCAGTCATGTGCACATTTATCTAGGAGTACCTCCACCTGAACTAAATGAGAATAGACATGTATAGGGTAGGGGTGGGTTCTACTTACCTTTACTACCGGTTCGCATTGGGGCCGTGTGCGCGCTCTTCTGCGCATGCGCAGAAGCGTTCTGATGATGTCGGGGTCAGTGGGCGGAGCCTCCCGCCAGTTTTACTACTTGTTCTATAGAACTGGTGCAAACTGGGGGCAACCCACCACTGGTATAGAGTTATACTGAAAATAAATATGAATATATGCAAGCTATGGTATGGCTTACGTCTTTCATGACATCTTTATTTTTCACTTCTTGGAAGTGCAAACTTTATTAACTATGATAAAATGTAACTTGCCTGACTTATCTATATCACGTAAAATAAAATCCTTTCCTTATGACTATTCAACTTCAATTTAGCCTCCTACTCACATGTGCTGCATGAAGGGCACCTACAGGGCCATACTGCTAACTTGACATGAATTTTCCTAACCTTCCCATAATTTCAGCTTTATAAGTCTACCTGCAGAATGAAATTATTAAGTAACAAAGATTTCAATTGTTGCTTGATGTAACTAATACCTTGCCCACAGGATTACACTCTTCCAGCATATGACCAATTATTAGTCCATTAATATGTGTAGGATAATGGATAAATTGCTGAAGTATGGGTATTGTTCCAAGTCACTGTGGATCTCGGCCTAAGAACAGACCAGGATAGAATTCAAATTCTGGATATAGAAAATTTAATTTAATTTAATTTAATCCACTGTGAAATTACTGTAACTAGGGAACCAGCAGAATAGCAATAGCACTTAGACTTATATATCGCTTCACAGTGCTTTTACAGCCCTTTCTAAGTGGTTTACAGAGTCAGCATATTGCCCCCAACAATCTGGGTCCTCAGTTTACTCATCTTGGAAGGATGGAAGTCTGAGTCAACCTTGAGCTTGTGAGACTTGAACTGCAGACAGCTGGCAGTCAGCAGAAGTATCCTACTGTACTGCATTCTAACTACTGCACCATCATGGCTCTTGGTCAATTTGAGTGCCTAATCATCTTCATGCTCTTACATCTTACATTACACGTGTCAAACTTGATTATGTCACGTGACATATCATGACTTTTTTGCCTTTGCGGAGGCAGGTTGGGTGTGGACTGCACATGATACATCTGGCACACAGGCCGCAAGTTTGATACCCCATCTTATATCTTTCCCCTGGCAGTTCTAAAATTGACCTTGAAGTGTGGAAGAGATGAGTGCCTAAACGTGCCTAAACGTTTAGGGGGAGGGGATCGAGGGAGGGTGGGGGGGGGGGTGGGGCCACCCATGATTTCCACTACCAGTTCGCCTGAACCTATCCGAACTGGCTGAATACCACCTCTGGCCCAGGGAAACAATACAAGTTCTTCATTGTACTACGGTAATAAGCTTACTAAAGAGGTGCTTGATACAAGATAATTGTTGTAAGGCATTGCTATGTTCCAAGTTTAGCTAAGGGAAAGAAATCAATTTTGTTTAGGAGAATGAGCTTGAAGCTGCATGCTGTTACCTTACATTATAAAATACCTCATTTGTTAAGCCTTCTCAATGTATTGGAACTGTTTATTTAAACAGATACGGACAGAGATTTACAGTTTACTGATTCTTCAAATCGTATATCTCGATTAAGATAAGAAACAGTGTCCTAATTCATTGCTTTTTCAACTAATTTCAAGCAGCTTGCTTAATAGTGTGTTTAAATATTAGAATATTTAGAATATATTTATTTAAATATTAGAATGTTTAAATGCTCTATTAAGCAAGCTGCTTGAATTTAGTTGAAAAAGCAATGAATTAGGACACTGTTTCTTATCTCTGATTATCTCTGATAAGAAACTGATTCTTTAGAATATTATTACTATTCTATTATTATTAAAAATATTTAAATATTTAGAATATTTTAAATGCTTTAAAGCAACTTTTTTTGAAATAATGAAACATTTCCCAAGGGCTTTCTGGTTCTTTTTCTGTGGAGAGGGTAGACATTTTAAATATAATATGGAAATGTGTTGCTTTGCTCCCTTGTTTTATTTTATCCTTTCTCCCCACGTTGGAAGTAATAATTAGTCCTGCCAAGCAGCCTGTTTCCACTGTATTTCGGATTGTGATTAATTAAGGGATTATATTGGCTGATTTGGTTTCATTCTATTTAAAACAAGCAAACAAAAGATTATCTTTTCCATTAAGTGGTCATGCATATGGCATAAATACACATTTTTGCACTACTTTGGACAAGGTTATAGCAGAATGAATATTTCATTATATGTATATCTGTGTTTTACAGCTGCACTCCAATTCCGACAAAGGTGATGGATCAGTCAAATACATTCTTACCGGTGAAGGGGCTGGGACTATCTTTATTATTGATGACACGACCGGAGACATCCACTCAACCAAAAGCCTAGATCGAGAAAAGAAGACACATTATGTGCTACACGCCCAAGCTATTGATAGATGGACAAACAAGCCACTTGAGCCTGAATCTGAGTTTATTATCAAAGTGCAAGATATCAATGACAATGCACCCAAATTTACAGATGGACCATATATCGTTACTGTGCCAGAGATGTCTGATATGGGTAAGAAGAAGAATCAGAAATAGCATTGATATACCATTGATTTGACATTTAGTAGGGGGGGCTTGGTTTGTTTTCTTGAGACATTAGAGCATGTGCCTTAGATTATTTTAATCACCAGTGAATTTGAAAAAAAGCATGAATAGCTCCTTTTCTTCTTCAATGTCTTCACTAGAATTTTTGGCTGTTTTTTTCTTGATAAGGCTGTAGTATATATATTTTTATAGCTGCATAATAACATTTAAGGAGGTAATTCTTTTCAGACCTCATCAGAATGCTGGAAAATAGCATTATTCCACCTTTAACTTTTAATATTTTCCTTAGTTTCTGATTTTGATTGAAAAGGAACATAGGTTGCAGTCTGGCATGCTGACAAATCAGCCATCAATTGACACATAGACATTAATAATATCTATAGACTATGCAAAAGCGACAATCAACCAAAAGAGAACAAAAAAACTCCAGGACCTTTCCACCAGTAATCAGGAAACAGGTCAGCATAGATTAACTCCATGGTTAACTTCAGACCTACAATCAAGTAAACAATATCCCAATCAAGAAACTGCCAAAGAGCTGTCAGTAAACAATAAACAGTAAACAGTCCAATCAAAGAATCTCTGATACCGCCCTGACCCATACAGACAAGCAAGTCACCAGAATATAAACTGATAGCAAACAGCACTCCTTACTAGCACTGATGATGTTAGCTAGTTAGGGTAATAAAACATCTGCAAGAGAACAACCAAGCTCAGAGAGCACCAAGGACCCCTCATAGATTGCAGGGTAGAAAATCCTTTCTAACTTTTTAGAAAGACATTTCTGATTTGGGAAACTGATCAAGACTGTCAGTTATTAGCAATGGTGATTTAAGTGACACCTGGAGGTTTACAAGTTGCCTAACCCTGATTTAGACTTATAATTTATCCTGCTACAAAATATTATACTATGCTGAAAGCTAGAGGTGGAAAAAGGAAATCAGTATAGAGCTGTGATGGCGCCCTCTCTGTGGGCATGCAAGCCGTCACCTCAGCTCCACTCTGCCACACATGTGCGTGCATCTCCCGCTGGCCAGCTGGTCTTCAGGTCTCTACCATGGGGGTGGGGTGCTGTTGTGGCCCGCCAGCGGCCTGCGTGGATCGTGGCTGATCCCGATGACGAGGAGGCTGGTGTGGGGTTGCGCCAGCAGCCTGCGCAGCCGGCGCTTGCATCAGACAGCGAGGAGGCTGAAGAGGATGTGGTGCCAGAGGCAGAGACTCAGCCAGGGCCTTCAGAACCTCCAGAGGCTCCTTCAAGTGGAGATAGCGAAGTGGAGGAGCCTCTCCTCAATGCTCAAGCACGCAGGGCTGCCAAAAGGCAGGAGTGGCTACTCAGGAGGAGGAGGTCTACTCAAGAGTAGGGCTTGAGGATAATTGGCCATTCCCTTAGCCTATTTAAGTTGCACGCAGCTAGTGCGTTCTTGCTGGAAACAACTCGTATTATTATCAGAGTATTTTGGTTTATCATATCTTGTTTTCTGGGCTGGTTGCCAACCTTTGTTAGAACAATTAATGGAACACCATGCCTCCAGAAGTTGTGAGTAGTCTAACACTGGAGGTTTTAAAGAAAAAATTGGGCAACCATTTGTCTGAAATAGTATAGGGTTTCCTGCTTGAGCAAAGAGTTGGACTAGAAGATCTTCAAGGTCCCTTCCAACTTTGTTATTCTGAATTGCATCCTAGCATATGAAACCTTCTAAATGATACAACTTGCTTTTGGTAAGAAAATCAGTCTTTTTTCTTAAAAACATTAAGGATGACAAATTTGGATTGTAGATTATACACCTATCATATGAACTCAATATTACCCAACAACATGATAAAAAAAGAGAGATATTAATATGATACCAAAGTAGAGTGTTTTTCTTATATTATCAGCTTCTGGATATGTTGAAGTAGCTAATAGTGATAATCCAGTGAAAAGATGTTAAGTATTTGAATTACCTATAGTCAGAGTAGAGAACACATGGAGGAAGCAAGTGTCCAGTAAAATAATATAGTATTTTTAATTTTTTTTCCTGAAGTTTAAGATAACAAACATACACATATGCACACACGCACATAAAATGAGGCAGTTGCTAAATGAGAACTACCTGTATTAGCATCCTAGATTAGCATTCTTAATGACATTTAGCATACTCATGATGACAGCAGCAAGTGTTAATTGGAAACCTGGGTAGTAAATCAAGGATGAAGTGAAGTGAGAAGAGAATACAGAGTTGCTAAGCACTGTTGTGCATCCCACTTGTCACCCTTATAATTCATTTCTTTGGACTGAAAATTTGTCATGTGTGATCCTGAATGACCCTGAAATAATTTTAATTTCTAGTGGAACTTGTAAGGAAAACCTTTTTCTTAGTGTTCTCCATCTCCGTCTGCACGAACTTTGACTCTCGCAATTTCTTCTGCCTTTTCAGCCACTCATTATCTATTTAGTAAGAAGGTTGTTGAAGAGCATTTCAATGTCATCCTCAAAATCAAGAACCTGTATGCTACCACTTTCTCCTGCTATCAGCAAAGGGTCATGTGAACTTTTTTTCTCGCAGTCAGGCTTCAGAAACATTACCTTCTTATTTTCCTTTTTTCTCCCTGTTAAGAAACGATGCAGATTAACAACACTGTTTTTCTTTGGCGAAGAACTCCTGTAAAGAGTGCCTGTTTACAAATTATACATGATAGTAACGCTCTACTTATTTTATGATAAATAGATTCAGAACATAATGTTCAGTTATTGATTTTTCTTCTAATTGTGACTGGGAAGCAGATTCATGTTTTAGCCTGAACTCAATTCTTAGATGTTTTGTAACAATCTTGCCTTGCATGGAAAAGTCTTAGAGTCAATCCCTTGATCAACACTTGGGACCAGGAAATCTCCAGCACTGAAAAACCTGAAAAAAATCCTTGCAGAAATCCTTGATTGATTGATTGATTGAGTGAATGAATGAGTGAGTGAGTGATAGATAGATTTCCATTGTTTTGTCACTCCTAGTGACCACATTGATTTTTTTTTTCATGACAATCTATCCTTAATGTAGTCTTTCAAGTTTTCCAGCAATGCACTCAACTGCCTTGTTACTGGTCCTTCTCTTCTCTTTCACCTTTTCCAGTATTAGAGCATTTTCCAGAGAGCTAGGTCTTCATATAAAATAGGATCATTTGATTCTGGTCACTTCTTTTTGATGACCCATTTATTTCTTTTGTTGTCTGTCTGCAGTATTCTCATGAGTTTTCTCCATCACCAAAGTTCAAAAGCATCAATACTTTGCCTAACCTGATTCTTCAATTCCAATCTTTGCTTCTGTAATATGTCACAGGGAATACCAAGACTTGGACAGTTTTAATTTCCATAGGTATAAAAACATCATGGCATTTAAAGGTTTTTGGGGTTTTTTTTTTAAGTTTTTGGGGCTTTCTGAGCTTGATCGTTTGCTTGAAGATGTTTCATTATTGGGCTAGGCAATATCTTCTGTACTAGAAATAATTGGAGTTTGCTCTCTGTTTATAATCAGTAGCATGTCCTACCAGTGCTGGTGAGGATTTTTTTTCTTGGTAGTTCCATCATTAGGCTGTTTATTGCTTGATTTATTTGTCTGGGTTGATAGTTCCTTAATTTGGGTATTGTTTAGTCTTTGATTGTTTCTCTGGTGTTAATCTTGATATTAATTTCTACCTATCTGGGTGTTGATTGCTGGTGAGAAGTTCTGGTCTTTTTCTTTCCTTTTTAGCTTTTTTATTGTCTCTTTCGGTGTGTAAATGTTGTTTATTTCTATGTGCCTCTTGATGGCTGATTTTTTTCTGAGTGCCAAGGTTACAGGAATTCCTTATGATTTTTGGATTTAGCTGGGTTTAGGATGCTCACAGTTTCCCAGTTGAAACTATGGTTAAGTTTGTCAATGTGTTGTGAGATTAAGGAGTTTTCATTATATTTTCTGGTTTCTAATTGATATTTAAAGATGTACTCTGTTAGTCTTCTGCTTGTATTCCTACACAGTGTCTTGTCGTGCATAGTGCTAAAAAGATTTAAAGACCTTCATGGCTGATCTGCCAAGTGCTAGTCTGCAGCATAATCCATTTGTTCCTTTACTATTGATGATTGATCCTCAAAAACAAAAGCTATCAATTACTGTGACATCTTCATTGCCAATTCTAAGGCTGGTTGTTGTCATTAGTTTGGTCTTTTTTATATTTTGATCCCATTTTTTTGAGATTCAGATTGTAGATGGATCCACCCATAACTATGAGTGACCCCTTATATTTTTATTTATCATCTATCAATCTTACTACCCTACATCCCTATCTTCTTCCCTACCGATACAAACAAATATTTAAATGATGTCCTAATAGGCACTTGATGAGTAACAATTGTAAAATAAGTGAGGGGACAATCATGCCAGATAGATCTGTCCTACTATTGCTCTGTTTCAGTTTCATATAACATATATGTTTTCTAATGTGGTGTTATAAAGACCAATATTTTTAAAAAATGTTTATGGATTTTTGAATTGCATTATTGAACAGCAACAATGAACATTATATGAAAAAAATACAAAAACACAAAAATTGGTAAATGAAATAGAAGCACATAAACAACTAGCTATAACCAAGAGCTGAAAAGCTGTGCAAATAAAATGTTTTTCACTTGTTTGCAAAAACCAAGTGAGATTTGAGTAGTCCATGTAGCTCTGAGGAAAGGGAATTCCAGAGGTTCCAGAAGGCATTGCTGAGAACACTGGTCCGCTCTCCATAAACCTCAGGAAAAAAAGCAGGTAGCTTAAACCGGACCTTTCTAGACATCCAAATGGAATCAGCAGATTCTATCTGTGAAGACATTGCCTGACATATCCCTGAAACATATAGGGATTTAAAGATAATAACCTGCATTTTGATACTCCCTTCAATAACCTAGCCATTACATTCTCCACCAGCAATAGCTTCTGGGTTGTCTCCAAAGAGAGCCCCATGTACAGTCTATTTCAGTTCTCTGTCTGAGTGAGTAATAAGTAGTGTCATAAATGAAGCTGGGTGAAGGCCAATTGTCACAATTTATACCTGCTGTTTTTAATGGGATCCAAGAATTGAGGAGAATCATTGCCCCCAAGTTTTGAGCCATCAGGTTCAGGAGAAATGAGATTCTCACTGAGAATAACTACTAGGATTGATGTTATTGGGTTGCCTAGTTTCATTTAATTATGTTGTAAATTAATACACCATATTGTTTCAGTGCAGTGACATTTGCAAAGTCTAGCTGTTTCTTAATAACCCACAACTCCAAATTGATAGGATCTAGATTTGATTTAATCTAGATCCTTAAAGCCTCCAGACACTGGTTCAAGATTTGACAAATTGATGGTGCTTAGGTAAAATTTTGGTTTATCGTTGCCGGGCAAAACTATAGAAAAAGCAGTTCCATTGCCATATAGGATCCCCGAGGAAACATATTATAATGTGATTTCCAGTGGTCAGGCATGTCTCTTCCCTTTTCTGAATTGACATATATTCCAGAAACATGTAACATAAAGTCTGTTAGTCATCAACAAGGAAAAGGAGGAATAGGATGAGACACATCAAAATGCTGTGTTTCATAGCTCCTTCCAGCTATTTCCTGACAGTAATTCTGGTAATTATCAGTAATTCCTGAACAGTAGATGTGGCAGAGAGCTTAGCCCGGAAGGAATTTTAAAGAGTCATTGTGGGCCATTATTTCTCTTCAAATCCAAAGCATCTTCCCAGCAATCAGTTAATAACCACATACTAGTACTTGTTAGTAATAAAAAAGAAAAGATAAGAAGTCTTTGTAGAACATCTTTCCAAATCATCTCAACTATTCATTAGACATTTTGCTTTAGGGGGTCAACGATTTTATTTCACTCGATGTATCTCCTGTATAATTTTCAGTCCTCCTGTCCACTTTTAAGCACTTAACCTTGCTTTGTCGAAATTAAGTGTTGGAATATATCACACGCAGGCTGAAATTTCTAAAAACATATAAGGAAACAATTTAGAAAGTTAACTATACTTTGAATAATTTAACGAGAAAAGGACTGGTTTTTTTTTTGTTTTTTTTTTAAAGCTCCAGTCTATGTGTGAAATATTTCTGAGAAATTTCAGAGGCACTTCCTCCTTCCACTTACTTTCCTATTGCTAGTTCTGTGTGGCTCAAAACCATCCTTGAAACTTTCCACTGAGGAACTTTCCAGTGAGTCCGCAATCATAACGTCCGATGAATTTTTCTGTGCTGAATTGCAAAAAATACACAATGTGATATAGGTTGTCCTCAACTTAAAACTTTTCATCTCGTTTGAAGTTACAACAGCACTGAGAATAATGGCTTGCAACCAGGGGTGGGCTTCAAAAATGTTAGCAAGGGGTTCTCTGCCCGGTTGCTTGGTGGGCGTGGCCATGGTGGGCATGGCCATGTCAGCCTCCTGCACCATGGGGGGTGTTTTTGCCCTCCCCGGGCTCCGAAGGCTTTTCTCGAACCTCCGGGAGGGCAAAAACGGCCTTTCTAGGTTCCAGGGGAGGCCAGAAATGGCCCAGCCTTCCCGAATTTCTGGTAGGCCTGTTTTTCTCACTCCCCGAGCATCTGTGCATGCCCTGCACTTACCTGCATCCAAAACAGGCCATGTGGGGACTCCTGGGAGGAGTGGGGTGGACGGGGCCAGCCAGGAGTGGGATTTGGGGGTTCTCCAAACTGCACAGAATCTTAGCTAGAGGTTCCCCCAAACCCCTGCGAACCCCCAGTAGTCCACCCTTGCTTGCAACCGATCCTCTCACTTATAACCATTGCAGCATACCCACAATCATATGATCAATATTCAGGCACTTGGCATCTGACATATATTTATGAGAACCGCAGCATTCCAGAATCATCTGATGGCCATTTGTGACCTTCCCATCTGACTTCGGACAAGCAAAGTCAATGGGGAAAGCCAAACTTGCTTAACAGTCTCAAATTTAACTTAACAAAGTTGTTAAGCAAATTTGCCCCCCCCCCCCGCCCCAATTGACTTTGTTTGTCAACGCTTGATTTAACAATGGAAATTCTGGTCTCAATTTAGGTTGTAAATCAAGGACTTTCATTCTGTCAGCACAAAGTAGATTCAAACTAAGCAGGTTTATACTTTTTGGCAGCCTCAGCTCTTGCTAGCTGTCCCTAAGGAGTGGGAACTCAGTCACATGTGTAATCTTGTTCTTGTGCTGTCCTGCTCACGCATGCACACATCACAGTTAAAGATCTTTAAAAATCTTTATTGAGCTGTCCATGCCCTATTATTCAGTCCCTAGCAATTCTACACTAGCCAAAACCCACACCCTCTTCTGGTTCCGCCAGAGGCTCTGGGAAGCCGACAAGAAGACTGGATTAAATTATTGAATTTAGTCAGTGACTAGAATGACCACATACAGCAAGGCAAGAGTCCAAGGCTAGGAGTAATCCACAAGGCAAGGCACAAAGTTAAGGCATCCATCTAAGGTCCAAACATGAGTCCGAAGGCAAGAAATACAGGAAGCAGGATCATGAAGCAAAACACATTGTTCAAGCAACATCCTTCTCTTTAGGCAGGCTTAAATAGTTAACACTAGTACAGTTCCTCACAATGGATGAGGCTGCCTCCTCGTGAGTTACCTGGCCAACTGGTGTTGTTCCTGTCACCTCTCAGCCCTGCATGACCTTGGATCTGGGGAAGGGTTGATGGCACCTCCTCATCCTCACTGACTACTGGCAGCTGTTTTCACTCCCTGCCTGGAGCCCCCAGGCTAACTTGTTGCAGTTGTAATTCCCTTTGCTCGAGTTCAGCCAGCTACAGTTGCCCCATTGAGTCGGAGCCCTCTTCTCCCTAGTCTGCTACTCCAACAACCTCCAGGCTCGCTGCCCTGTCTTCCCCAGAGGTGCTGTGGACCGACTTCTCCCCCTCCTCCAAACAGAGAGGAGACTGGTGGCACATCCATTACACTGCTTCACAATTACAATTCATATTGTTTAATAAGCAACATGACTCTCATTTTGGAAGGTGCTTTTATGGAATCTTATTACAGTGCTTAAATATTTTTTTCTCAATAATAAACTTTTCATTCCCCTCTTCCCTCCCCCTGCTGTTTCAGAGTTTGTCACCATTAGTTGAAATTATTTGCTTAATTTAGATTTGGAGCAAACAAATAAAGTACTTTCTAATCCGTAATGTTATTGAGCATAGCTTACTTTCAAAGCTTTGTAGTTTAGAATCTCTTGTGTTTTTTAAAGTTTTAGTATATAGTAAGTCTTCCTGTCAACATTGGCCTTTTGTCTTGCTGTGGAATTTGAAACTCAAAGCATGAAGGTCCAAAATGTAGAGCGAGCATGGGATATCAGTGAAAAAACAATGACTAGGTTATATGTAGTACCAGACTCTGTTGTTACAGCCTCAAACCCTCACAGTTTCAACTTTAAGCTGTTTACCGTGGACTTCACTCCCTTCTTAAGAGGTCCGTAAAGGGGGCATGCATAAGCGCACCAGCGTGCCTACCGTCCCTGTCCTACTGTTCCCATTTATTCATATCCATTTCCTGTATTCATAATTATATTTATACGTATATCTGTTATCTTATACATGTTTGACAAACAAACAAACAAACAAATGTAATAAACATAATCATTGTAATCAGCCAGTTTCTGAGCTTTTGTGCTTTCATATTCTTTAAAATAGCAGGAATATCCAGTGTGCTATGGTGATTGTTGAGATCCACATTCTAGTCCACAGAAACTCACTGGATGGTTTTAGTTCTCTTCTGCCATTCACTCCAACCCATTTATTTATTTAGTGTATGGCATATCGTATATGGGCTAGCAATAGATATTAGCATTACTCCCAGTGGTGGGATTCAATTTTTTTAACAACCAGTTCTGTGGGCATGGCTTAGTTGGGGGTGTGGCTTGGTGGTCATGTGACCGGGTGAGCGTGGCTAGCTGGTCATGTGACCGGGTGAGCATGGCTAGCTGGTCATGTGACTGGGTGGGCATGGCTAGCTGGTCATGTGACCGCAGGGCGTGGCTATCTGCATAGGGACTATAGAGGGCTGAAAAAAGTCATTTCTTACTGGTCCTCGCACTTTTGACCGGTCCTCGCACTTATGACCATCCTCACATTTATGCCCGTTGCAGCATTCTTAACAACCGTGTCACTCATTTCACAACTGCTTCTCTTCATTATGGTGACAAGATAGGGCAAAAACATAAAATGTGAGGACAGTCGTAAGTTCGAGGACTGGTCAAAAGTGTGAGGACCAGTCAGAAATAACTTTTTCAGCCCTCTGAGTAGTCCATATGCATAAAAGGATACAGCAATAGAGAGGGATGAAGGAAAGGAAGGGAAATTAGAGTAGGAGTGAGGGTAAGAGAGGGAGGAAGAGAGGAGGAGAAGGAGAAAGGAAGAGGAAGTAGGGAGGAGAAGAAGAAGGAGAGGAAGAGAAAGTAAGAAGGAAAGAAAAGAGAGAGGTGGTGGGTTTGAGGAGAAAGATTGCTGTACAATAAAAAAGATGAAAGGGAAGAAAGCCAACCCCAAACAAATATAAAGATATTAAGATAAAGAATGAATTGTTAAACTTTAAAGAATAAAAGAGAACAAATATGAATAAATAACAATAATTAGGAACACACATACAAACATACAATGTATTTTCTTTGAACAGAGTATTTGGCTGGTTCATAAATTTAAACAGTGTTTAGTCATTTCAATTAAATTTACAATTTCTATATTTCCTTTTTGCCATATTTATTCCTCATCTATTTTTGTAAAAAACCAATATTACCCTTCATCTTCATCTCTAATCTTAATCAAATTAAATTTTTCCCTTCTATTCTATATTATACCCCTTCCCATTGTCATCTATTTTTATATCCATCCTCACATTGGTTAATTATGTAATATTACAGTTGTTTAATATAAATTCAACATTTTAATATAAATGAATTAGTTATATAACTACCTTTTTTATATATTAATCAATATGAACATGAATATTCCAATTATTTCCATGCAATCCAATTTCTTACAAATCAATTAATTATATTCACCAATAATAATAAACCAAATAATTTTCCCCATATATTCCTTCAAACCACAACTTAACCATTTCTGCTTTCAACACAATATACAATTAATAGTATCTCAATTATTACAATTCCCTAGTTAAATAGAGCTTTTTTTCTTTTGTGTTTTAAAATCTTGAAGTCTCCTCTTTTCCCCTAAATTTCCCATTGTTTGCACCTACCTTTTTTGGTGAGGAAAAAGAAAAGAAATCTGCCTGCCTAATTTTCCAACGTGCAAAACCAACAGCCTGCTTTACTTTCTGTTTCGTTTTTCAGTATAGCTAGGGGAAAAAAAATCAGCACTCTTTGCAAGCAAGCAGCAGAGCCCTGAGCAAAACAGCTGAGAGCAAATCAGCTGAGAGTCGGGAGCCGATCTAAGCAAGGGCTAATTAGCCTATGCTGAAGCTCCGCGGGCCAATAAAATTACAAAAAAACACCAAACCTTTTGTTAAATTGCTGGCTCGCCCACCCCTCGCCCACCACTATTTATTGGCAATAAATAGTGGTGCAGAGGGGTGGGGCAAGGGGCGGGGCGAGCCAGCAATTTAACAAAGGGTTCGGCCGAACCCCCTAGAACCGGCAGAATCCCACCACTGATTACTCCGATATTAATACAACATAATAAAATACAAATGTTAAAAAGATCTATGTTTAAATACCAATGTCTAGGTCATCTAATCATTGAAGTGCAGCATTGTTTATATTTTAAAAAAATCAGATACTGGACCAATATATGCCCTCAGCTTACATCCGATCATGATGTGATGTACAGTTTGACATAGGATCCAGCTATCACACTGAGGGGAGGATACTGTGCTCCATTTATACAGCGTGTCCTGACAGACGCCGTGTGAGATGCAAATGCTATTCAGGATGGTCCATTGCTGACGTGGTAGTTCAAATCCCGGAAGCTTTTTTGTGGGGTTATTTATATGTCTTCCTATCTCTGGGCATTCACAACCCATTTGGCTTTTCATTGGGAATTGATATTAAAGTTGTTGGGCAAATATTGTGCAAGTGCCAGTGGGAGCTTCCTGGATTTGAGTCTTCTGACTGATAAATGAGGAAGGTCGGCATGCTCTGACAGGAATGAGTTCAAATCACTCCAACCCAACTCATAGGGTTATTTTTGTGATAAAATGAAGAGAGATCCAGATATAATCCACCTTAAACTCCAGGAAAAAAAAGATGATTATAAATCTAACAAATCATGAAAATAAGGTCAGTGGCTTAATGAAAGATTATATTTACTGTAAGTCTTCTTGTTGAACTGAAAAAGCATCAGAATGTACATTACTTAAAAAGCTGTACATTGAAGCTGAATCATGTTTCTTTGACTATGACAGGTACCTCAGTCCTTCAGGTGACAGCTACAGATGCAGATGATCCCACTTATGGAAATAGTGCCCGGGTAGTTTATAGTATTCTTCAGGGACAACCATATTTCTCTGTTGATCCTAAAACAGGTAAGTTGTATTTTTTTTCCCATTATGCCTTCATTGGTTACATGAACAATATTATATTAGGGTGGATGATAATGATGATTGCATCAGCATTATCATCTCTGTTTTTAACATACTACCGTATTTACCGCACAAAACATTACAAGTGCATACTGCACAGACACTTTGAGCAACTTTAGGAATTCCTCCTTTTTATGTCCCAAACTTTTCCTTGCTATATATGGGTAAAAAAGAGTGGGAATCTGACCAAACTATTCACCTATAGGTCTTTATAACTCATTTAGAGGATAACAATATTCATTTGAAAGGCAGACTGTTTTCTAATTTGCTTTTGAAATTAGATGGTTAGATTCAATAAAAAGACTTTACTAAGAACAGGAAAAAAATCAAATTAAATCCAGAGCCACTTTCCTTTTTTATAAAGTCTGGTAATAGAAGAGCATTTAGAGGGTATCAGTGATAAACTGCAGTTATACATATTTGGGGTATCGGTGTGATTGAATGCACAAGCACACAGATGTGCAGTTATTATTTTCAATGGATGCTATAATAAAAGGTGACTGTATAAGCGAGATGCTGTTCTGACTCAAACATATATTTCACTTTTTGGCTATAAAATAGTCCCTTGACTATTGCTCTTTTGTGGCACTGATTTCAAAACTTGTGCCCTGTCAGATTTAGAAGTTCTGATTAATTATGGACATTTTGTGTGGTTAAAAATCTGGCATTTCTCTTTTCATTCTAAAATATGAAAGTATAATATCAATGCAATGCTAGGATTATAATTTGATTAGTCATTAGAAGGTCGTTTAAAATTAAGCAACTATAACTTAGTTTTGACAAATGAGTGCTTTTAAAATTATATGTCACATTATATGTCACAACTAAGAACGTACCACGGGCACGTTCTTAGTTCTAAGAACGTGCCCGTGGTATTTAATGTGCAATGAAGTACTTGCTAAATTTTGCTTGTAGTCAATACTCATTCCATCTTGAATTTTGGGGGGATGGAAACACCCAATCCATTTCTTGAGAAATTTCATGTAAATCCTTCAAGCAAGTTGCACTCAAAATAATGAGTCATATGGAAATAGAGGGAATAGTTTTCACTGCAGAGAAATTGTCCTTTGTATTATTTAATCTATGGTTGTAATTCTGGGTACTCTTGGACCAGCTACTGAATAAAGATCATAATTCTGGGTGGTAGGAGCCTATCCCTTTAAACAAATGAGTGAAATAACCATCCAATATCTCATTCAAAGATAAGTATTGCTCACTAAAACTTGGGAGAATAGTGTTCTATTAACATAAAACAAAGGGAAGGAAGGGAAATAAGAATGTGTTCAATTAAACTCTAGCCTTATGATGATAGCCTCCACTGAGTAATCTAAAATGTATTATTATCCATGATTGATTTCTACTTTGTAATGTTAAGAGGAGGTCATATTAAGAAATCAAAGTTCATCTTCTTGGTTATACTTTTTTACAGTGTGGACATACGTTCCTAAGTGAGCATTTGGCTTCACTTAAGTTAAAGTGTATTGATAATTCTGTCAGTGATTATTTCACAGTTTCTCTATAAATATTATGTCCTTGAGTGGGAATTTTTCCTCTCTCTGTGTGATATATCTACAGGTATATATTTGCCCATTATTGATGTTGCTGCACTTATTTTAGTCCACGAAATTCACCTAAAATTCAACTGGGTAAAAAACAATCTCATAATATTTTCATATTTTTTTCTCCAGTTTTTAAACACTGTTTTTCTTTATTACCATCATTTTTTTTCTTTTCTCCTACCACCTTTTGATATTGTCATCCCTTAGCTTTAACATTCTATCTGATTTGCTTTTTTCAAAACAAATAATATGCATTTATAGTTAAGACTGCTAGCCCCATCTCCATTTCTTTGAAAACATATTGATACCATTGTGAGTTACCAGAAAGTATTATTCATGAACGGTATAACTTAGATCAACATGTTGCTGCAGGGTTTGAAAATTGTTGAGTGTTCATTTGGCAAATGTGATGCAGGAAATATCTTCAAGGATTTCTCAAGGTAGCAATTGCTCCTACCTTTGAACAAAAATTCCAGATAACAGCTTTGATTCTCACTTAGGTATAAATGGAACACAACTTCCTCCTGGTGGGGAAAAATACTTCCCAATTTACAAAAGCATATAATTTACAAAGTTAAATTCATAAAATTTAACAAAAGGATATAATTAATAAAACAATCAATAGTGAAATGCTTGGCTTCCGGTTTGGCTTCCGTCGTCGCCAGACGGTCTTTCGGGACCGCCAGCCTCGTCGCCCGTAAGAGCCGTCTCTACAGCTGAGAGACGGCTCGAAAAACTCTGTCTCATTGAGGAGACGTGAGAGAGAGCCGGCGAGAGCAGGTAGAGCCCTCTGTGAACTCCCCAGAGTTTTTTTTTTTACTCTTGGGGAGGAAGCAGGATGAGGCTTCCTATCCAGCTCGCCGCTGCTCCGGGCTTCAGGGGAACTCTGCGCTTTGCAGAGCTAGACGATAGGACCAATCCAATCAGCGAAAACTAACAGACTGTCTGAACAAGCAGGATGAAATCCGGATTTGGGACTCTAAATTGCAAGTATTTCTAACAACCCTATGATTGATTTTAAAAGTGAAGAAAGAGTGAAAGGGAAAAAAAAGAAAGTTTAAAATGGCGACTGGCTGAGGCTTGAGAAGAAAGCTGAAAGCGAAAGTCCTTCCGTTTGAACAGTTTAATACGTTACAAAGTATCTGAAACAATAGCGCTGGCTAGAAGTGAAGAGAAAAATTCCTATTTTATGCTTCTTCCTTCTTAGAGACTTGATATTGATATTGTCTGGAGAGAAGTCTTTTTCTTTAAAAAGAGTCTGTTTGTGTGGCAGGATGGCGTTAAAACTGACAAAGCCAGACAACCAAGCTGTGGGGGGGGCTCCCCATTTATAAATCACATGAACAAGTTTTGAGCTTGCAGATACAGAAAAATGGCTTTAAAGACCTAAAGGAATTTGTTTTGGAGGAGATGGCAAGACATGATGAGATTGTGAACCAGAATCTTGAAAAATTTAGACAGGAAATTAAAGAGCTGGTACAACAAAAGTATGATAACCTGAAACGATATATTGTAATAGCTTTGAAAAGCTTTTCAGAAATAATTATAAAGATGGATAAAGATATCAACTTAGAAATAGAGTCTAAAATGAAGGAAGCTGACTATAAGATTCATAATCTGGATAATAAAATACAAAGAATTGAAAATGATTTGATAAATATTCAAGAAAATAGCTCAGAAGTAGAGTCTAAAATAAAGGAAGCTGATCACAAGACTTACAATGCAGATAATATAAAACAAAGGATTGAAAATGAAGTCACAATGATGCAATTTAGATCTATGGAATTTGCGATCAGAATGAGGGGAATACAGGAAAATAACAGAGAGGACTTGAGAAAGATGTCTGCTGAAGTTCTGGCTGTGATTTTAAAGGTTAGTCCTGAAGAGGTATTCTGTAAGATTGACAAGGCCTACAGAGTAAATTCTTGGGTGGCAAAGCAAAGGCAGTTGCCCAGAGATGTGGTGATTTACTTTACTGATAAAGGAATAAGAAATGATATTGTGCAAAAGTCTTTTAACTCCACTCCAGAAATGAATGGAAGGAAGATCTGGATATATAAAGAGCTGCCGTCCAAGATATTAAAAGATAGAAAGGACTTTGGATTTTTGGTGACTGAGCTAAAGAAACAAAACATCCCATTTAGGTGGGATGCTCCAGTTGGTATAATATTGAGATATCAAGGAGAAAGATATCAACTAAATACTGTTGAAAAAGTGGAAGAATTTTACTACAAGGTTTTTAAAATGGGCCCAACATCTCCACAAATGTCACCAGTGTTAGGAACACAGGAGGGGGACAAAGAAAAGCAAAATGAACAAGAAATTGAAACTCAGGATAAGCAGATGGAGATGGTGGTAATGGAAAAACAACAAGTTATAGAGGGCTTTTTGGATGAGCCTCTTTTGGATTCTCCTTCAGAGGCTATAGCTGGATTACCTATAAATATAAGAGAGGCGGCTTTGGACCTCGATTTGATGTTTTATCAAGTTACAGACCAGCATGTAACTCAATCAGCTAATACACAAGTCCTAGGAAGGCAACCAGGCTGGAAATCTAAACCACAACAAGTTAAGAAAAGAAGAAGCAGGTCCTACAAAACTAAAAAATTTTAAACTAAACAATTTTTTTTCTTTTTTAGCCAACAGATTAATGCCAGTTACTTAAGAGATGATTAAATATAATAAGCGGGATTTATAGAAGGCTGATGCATGAAAATATAATTGAGGCAAATTACAGATTTATACTATTTTGAGAAGAATAACAGATCTCTGCAGTGCTGGTGTTTTTGGGATGTGGAAGATGGCCTTTGATTGAGCGGATTGGAACTTTCTATTTTGGACTCTTTGAAAAATGGATTACGTATATGTTGAGTTATAAGGCAAGAGAACTATGGAATTGGGGCATGCAGAAGATCTGGTTGTTACCCTAACGTGATGGTTGGAATTAATAATCTAGACAAAAGACACTATAGAAGATACTACATGGAATATAAATATAAAGTCACTCGGGTGTTTTTTTATATACAGAAACATTTATTATTGATGGGGGCAGATGGTAATTGAAGATACTGAATACTCTGTTGGAAGCAGAACTCGATGTTACCCTAACATGGGCGATGGAATTAATAATCTAGTTGAAAGACATTACAGAAGATACTATATGGATTACAAATTTAAAGTCATTTGAGGATTTTATTTATATATGGAAATATCTTTTAGTGGTGCGGGCAGAAGAACAAAGATATTAAAAATATTATGTATGGTAGACCTGTAGGAAAGTGGGTGGAGATAGATTAGGTTACTGATTGATTAGTTTAGGAAAAGGGATGTTATGTTCAGATATTAATATACTTAAAAGATTTGAATTAAGAGACATATGTGTGGGGATGGAGGAAATGGGTAGTTTATGAGTTGAATAAATGCTAAATTAGGATTTATTATATAGTTTTATAGCTGAATGTTGCTTTGAAATGTATAGTATAGGGGGGATATAATAATAATGTTAGAAAGAAATGGTTAGCACATAAGGGGTGGTGTAAAAGGGTGGTAAAGTATTATATATAATGTGATATCAATTTGGATTTTATCTTGGAGAAGCCATGGGGGGAGAGGAGGGGGAGGGGGGGTTAGGGAGGGGGGGGGAAAGGGGGAAAAATCTGTATTTGAAAAACTTTTTCAATAAAAAAAATAGTGAAATGCTTTATGATATCTCACTTGCTCTAACTTGTTATTGATATATATCATGCAATACTAAAGACAACAGAACATTCCATACATTCGTGCTTCCATGAAACTTTGCCTTTTTAAATAAACACATGAAATTTACTTAGATGCAAGTAGCAGCAAATAAAATATGTCTTTTAGCTCCTTTCTTAGGAGAATAACCAGGATAACTTGCACCAGTTCGGGTTTCATGAGAAACACAAAAGAGTTATGGAATCCTTGATTCTCTTGGACCTTGTTTATTTGCAGGCATTTTATTACCTACAAGTCGTCCTTGATTTACAACCACAATTGAGCCCAACATTTCTGTTGCTAACTGAGACATTTGTGAAGTGAGTTTTGCCCCATTTTATGACCTGCCTGGCCACAGGTGTTAAGTCAGTTGCCAAGCATCTGAATTTTGATCATGTGCCCATGGGGATGCTGCACTGGTCATAAGTCTGAAAAACTTCAGTTTTGTCTGAAAAAGTCATAAATCTGAAAAAGTCATTTTTTTCAGTGCCGTTGCAACTTTGAATGGTTACCAAATGAACTGTTTTAAGTCAAGGACTATCTGTACTAGGTTATGTCATCAGTACAAGTAAGTGTGGGGTTTACTCCTTGCTTACATAGTTTGTCCTGCCATTGTTGGTGAGGGTATAGTTTTCTCCTAGGTATTTCCTTGATTAGGATATTGTTTTCTGCTTGTTTGTTTGTCTGGTGTTAATCTCTGCTTATCTAGGTATAGACATCTGGAAAGAATGAGTTCCGGTCTTTTGCTTTACTTTTTACCATTTTTATTGTCTTTTTTGAATGGTGTGTAAATGTAGTTTATCTCTATTTGTCTATTAATTGCTGATTTGTCTGAATGCCAGGCTTCTAGGAATTCAGTGTTTTTGGATTTAGCTTGGCCCAGAATACTCACAGTTTCAATTGAAACTGTAGCTGAATCTATCCATGTGTTACCAAGTTAAAAAGCTTTTGTTGTCTCTTCTGAATGCTATTTGGTGTTTATGGATGTGCTTTGCTAGTCTTTCGCATGTCTGTCCTACATAGTGTTAGAGATAACTCCTGATCTTTTTATTCTTGAGTTATTAGGTATTTTAGTATACTTTAAAAGAGAAAAATACAAAACTTTATTTTTTTATGTTTTATAAATTTTATTTTAGAATATACATCAATATCAATAGATGAACAGTAAGGCTTCTGGGTATCATTCATTTGGATACAAATAATAATTGCAATATTAATATTTGTTACTTTAATCATATTTATGTAATTATAATGTTATTACACATATTTATATTAAAATATAGGCTTTCATTATTTAGTTGTTCAGTATTTTAGAACTCCATTCTAATGACAATAACAATATCATTAAAACATACATAGTGACACCATCTTTCAACATCTAATCTTTATATCTAGCTGCTGCTTTTAGTATATTTTATAGAAATATGCATAATAATATTCCCCCTATTTCTTGTTTCTGCCTCTGTTCTAGCTCCTAATTGAGCCAATCTTGTGTTATAAAGCATTTCCTCTATCCATCATCTCTTGCCCATTTAAATATTTCAATTCTTATTTGTTTTTTAACTTGCCTCCCAAACTCCTCCCTTGGGTCTTTATCTCTATCTACTCCTTTCCTGCCTAATCCAAATATTCCTTACATCTCTATTACCTTTTGCTGCCAAGCCTCCAGAGGGTCTGCCCAAGTCCCCAGCTTCTTTTCAAGAGTATATTTCTGTTTATCCAATAGAATTTTTTTGGTCTTTTAGTATGTATGCTCCCTGAATTATTTCATGTCTTTATTGCCTTCTCCTTCTTATTTTCTTGTTTTATTTGTTGATTTATCTGTCCTATCTTTTCCCCTGGTCTTTCCATTATCTCCTCTATTTCCTGGGCTTTTTGATCATCATTCATTATCCCTTGTTGAACATTTCCTAACTTTCCATCTATGTTATTCATTAGATTCTTTATTTTGCTTCAATTCCTTATAGTCATATCATGAATGCTTTGGAACATTGACACCATTTCTTTATGCAATCCACTTATATCCCCCTGATGGAACATCTTGTCTTATTTTGATAGGTCCAAATATTGCTCAGTAGTCTGTCAATAGTCTATCACTGCCCCAATCCAATTATTTGTAAGCTCAGAAAGTCAAACTGAAAACCGTTTGCTCAATCCTGACATTGCTCCTCAGGGAATACAGTAATTATAGTTCATGTCCCACAATTAGTCAATTAGTTCTATTTGGATAGTCCAGGAAGATTTCCAAATGTCTCTTTAAATCCACTCTCTGAGTTCAATCATAACAAAATGAGATCCACTTTGTTTAAATGTCTCCCATGTTCTCACCATTGGAGCTCCAGTAGTCATGAGATGGATAAGTATAAAGCTGTAGATAGCACAGCAGTACTCCAGGTGTTATATATTTCCCCTTTCTCCTCTATTTTATCAGTATTTTTCCCAGGATTGTAGGAATATATGTATTCCATTCACCAGTAGGTGGCACTTTCAGTTTAACTTTCAAGGTTGCACAAAATCTGACAAGTTCTGTTAATATTTATCCAAACTAATAATCAAAATTCAAACAAGTATTTCCAGCATTTTAAAATGCCTTATTGCCAATAAGAATTAGAAATCCAATCTTTCTATGTTTTTAAAAGTGTTGTGCTCTCCTCTTAGAATCTTTTCTTTTGGGTCAGTGATTTTCTCTGTGTAATTATTTGCCGCTTAAACAAACTTTTCAAAGAATCTCTTTTCTAGGATTTATTTTCTTTAGGGTAAATTCTAGGTAAAAGAGATCATCTCACCCAGTTCCAGTCACTGTTCATTCACACCACTCCAGTACATTCTTTGTTTCTTTGGCTGTCCCAGCTTTGTGGCAGCCATAATAGCTGCCTCTCCTCTTCATTGGATGAAAGGGAATTAGCTCTGGTTCAAGCAGGAGAGCTGCCTCTCTCTGCGACCTGCAGGGCACCTCTCCACTCTTCATCACTCCTACAGGTTGACTTAGTTTAGCCTCTTATGAAACCCTCCAACGAGGAATTTGGCACTAGATCACAGAGCCCCGCTCTTCGTGTCCAACAGGGCCACAACATCAACCAGAAGTCCCAGAAAAATACAAAACTTTAAACTGGGGCTTTCCTGTATTCTCTGTGTCAAATATCAGAAATTATTTCTGAAGTGTGTGTGTGAGAGGGAGAGATACCACTCTTCTAGAAAATGTTTCCCAACCTGAGTATTTTTCTGATTTGTGAACTTCAACTCTCCAAATTTCCAAACCACCATGGCTTTGCTGATAATTCTAGGACTGAAATCCACACATCTAGAAGTTTTTCACATTTAAAAGCACTATTGTAAAATAAAGTTTTGTTTCAAATTTCCTCCTTTCCCATATTCAAAATATCATGTATAATTTTTCTATCATCAGAATTCCAAGATAGAGGAAGTTGATTGGTTTGAATACATAACCAAATCATTAGAAACTCTAGATGTAACAAACTAAATATAGAATAATAGAATCAGAAGGAACCTAAGAGATCATCAAATCCACTCCTTGCAAACTGCAGGATTCCCTACACCATCCCCAATTAGTTACTATCCAGCCTCTATTTGAAAACTTCCATTGAAGTGAAAGAAACCACTCCATGTGATTACCTATTCCAATGATTGACACTCTTATGATCAAAAAGTTCTGCCTAATGTCTAATCTGTATTGACATGTTTGAAGTTTCATTTCATTAGTTCTAGTCTTACAATAAAATAAGTCTCAGCTTCATAATATGACAGACCTTCAGATGTTTGAAAACAGTTATCATGTCCCCACGTTCCCTTCTCTTCTGCATACATAAGCATACATAGATTTTTAATTGTTTCTCATAGGACTTAATTTCCAATTCTTTCATCATCCTGGTAGCCCTTCTTGGACTTATTCCAGTTTATTAATGGCTTTTTAAAAATGGGGTATGTAAAACTGAAAACAACAGTCCAAGTAAGGGCTGACCAAGGCAAAGAAGACTAGGAAAATTACTTCCAGTGATCTAAACTCTATGCCCTCGTGATGCCTCTCAGGAGGTTATTGTTCTTTACAATTGCTTACACATTGGATCATACTGACCTTGTGATCCATCCCCAAGTACTCTTGAGCCAGATTTCCCAGATTGTGTACATTATTTTTCATCTTTGTTATCCAGATGCATGGGGTTTTTGGTTTTTATTTTTTGGTTTTTTTTAAATATTTCTGTTGAATGTCAATCTATTTGTTTTCTCTGTCCATTCTGGTCTGTGTAAATCTGTTGAATAGTTCCCTCGCCTTCCAGCTTTGTATCATGTGTAAATTTGATAAGTATTCTCTCGATTCCCTCATTCACATACTGTACATATAAACATTGAATAGCACCAGGCGCAGGACCGTTTTACTGTGCCTCACTTGAAATATCTCTCCAGATAGATTTGATGCTCATTAGAACTACTTTTTGAGTACAGTTTTTGAATCAACTGTGGGTGCCCTTAAAGGTTAAAATATCAAATCCATACTTGACCATTTGTTAATAAGGATGTTATGATAAACTTCCATCAGAAACTTTTCGGAAGTCATGATATACTAGATCAATGATATTTACTTGACCTACCAGGTAGTTAATTCTATCACAAAAGGAGATCAAGATAGCCTGCCAGGATTTCTTCTTCATAAATCCATGCTGGATCCTTTTAATTAACAAATTCGGAAAACTGAACAAGGCAAAGAATGGAATAACAAGAGATGTTCTTGCTGGCTGTCTCTACTCCTAATTCTTCAAGGGGTCAATAGCAACTAAAAGATAAAGAGTCATTCTGTAGCTGCATTTCAAACATACAATTTCCCTAAATCTTAAGAACTTAAGGAGTGACCAAACTAGTCTGAGGCCAGAAATTTGGTCTGGAAGAAACCTAATTATTATTTTTTTTCAATGGACAGAATGTAAGTAACCCATAATGACTCATTTTCTCTTCTGGATTATTTATCATGAAAAACAGAACTATGACCTTTCATCTAACAGAGGGGAAAGATACATACCTAATAGGATTTATACACAGAAACACATGCACACTCACACACACACACATGTAAAATTTACATAAGTATTTACTTGTGGGATAGAGAAGAGTTCAAAACATGGGTGAATGGAACATTGTGATGTAGTCTGTCCCTGATTTATTAGCATCCAGTGATGGAATATAAGGAAGAAAAGGTTTAGTTTTTACTGTGATATCACGTTGACCATTTCAATGTTTTTTTCCATGGTTGGATGTAATGCAAAACAAAATATTCAGGAAAGAGAAACCATTTAAGGGAAGAAACCTTTGTAGAAATCAGTGCTTTAAGAAGTGCATGGCTGTTCACCTGTACCCATTAAGGTAGCAATTGTAACAATAAGATGAAAGGAATCTGGAAAGAGTGCAAATACAAGTCAGATAAATTAACCAAAGGAAGATAAATTAAGGGTAAGAACAGCAAACCAATACAAAAATTAGGAAGATAAATGGCAAAATGAATAGTTTGATTCACAGCAAGGCAGAAATAAAATTTGAAATAGTCTTGACTAATTACGAAACTAGAATGAGAGTAGCAAAATGATATTTAATAGAGACAAATGAAAGAGTCTTCATCTAGAGAACATAAGTCAAATGCTAAGATACCTGACCTGGTAACACTATTTGTGTAAAAGTTCTTGGAATAATTATTGCTTTTCAAACTGAGTTTGTGTGATATGCAGCAGTGTGATATAGCTGCAAAAAAACCCAAACACCTCTAATACAGTTTTAGGCTACAGTAACTAGGATGTAGTTTTCAAATCATAACAAAGCAGTTTCCACTTTATTCTGCATTGGTGAGATCCAACTTCAATTACTGTGTCCAGTTGTATACACTGTTCCTTAAGGATGCAAGGGTCAGGGAAAAGGCTATTGAAGTTGAGCAAGGGATTAGAAAATTATATGAGCAATTGTTGAAGAAATTAGTGTGTTTAGCCTTGAAAAAGGAAGACCAAGAGATTTAGTAGTACTTTTCAAATATCTGAAGAAAAGTTGCACAGAAGATTCACTTATTCAAATTAATGGATCTACAGTTGTTCATTGTATAAAAATGACACCTTCCTAATACTAAGTGAAGATGGATAATGGAATTGATTATTCAGAGAGAAGGTCAGCTCTCCTTCATCAATGAGTTGAAATAACGGTAAGCATCGTGCCTTATGTGCTTTAATTTGGAATACTCCAACAACTAGGGGATTGGATTCAGTGAACCAAAGAGTCCCCAGTCTTTCTTCATTAAAAAAAAATGTGATACTGTCAAAGACACTGAACCTCCAGTTCAATATTGGAGGTAAACCTCCATGAAGAATTTTGAATTAATGATAAGGCTAAATAGATATTAAGTAAACCAGATGTTTGCTTTTAGCAAAAGTTGTAGAATAGACTTTCTTAACATTAATTTTTTATCAAATGCAGGAAGACTTGGTGGACCTTTGTGGACCTATTGTTGTCTGAAAGTTCCTTTTTCACTTTGGCAATTTTTCTGGAGGAATAATTATAAACTTGTTCTCATTTAAGTTGGCAGCCATCAGTTTCAGCCTGAGTATAATTGTTCCCTGCTGTTTGTTAAGTGCTTTGCACTTTGAGTCCCTTCCTTTTAAAGGTGGGTTATATTTAACATTCATTGAGCTGGGGAGGGAGGGGGAGATTATTCTTCAATGATATTATTGATTAGCTTGATAGTTCTTTTCACAGATTGACATCCAATATTTATTCAAGCATTGGCAAAATTAATTCCAAGTAATATCACATTTCCAGAAAAGAGATAACAACTACAATAGATTAAAAAGGGAGATTTTTATCCTTAATAGTTTTCTTGATAATACAGAAGTCCTTTTAAAGAAGACATACTGTACATAGACAAACTGAAGAGCTGAAACTATGGTTAATGGATAAAGAACTTGAAAAATAAATTTGGAACTTTGATGTTATATGCAGTATGTTGAGAGCAGCAAGAATACTTTATGCACAGAAATGGAAGAATACTTTGATTCCCACAAAGGACCAATGGCTGCAAAAATTGATGGTGTTAGAGATGGTGAAATTAACTTTTTTGATTAAAGAAAAGAATACAATTCACAAGAATCTATTTCAATTCATTCCTGAACGGTTTGATCTCTTAAGCATATGCTTGTGATGCTTATAGCCCTTACCAATGTTGTTCTGCTTTCCCAAATCTTAACTTTGTCAGAAGAAAGAGAAAGTAGTTAAGATGACAGTGAAAGGTGTATTCTCCAGTTCCCAGCCAAGTGTTCATTCCCGGTGGCAAAATGATTGAGTTAGCATTAGGTTTAGATTGAAAATGTTCATTGTCAATCATGTTTTCAAGACAATGAACTTTCTTTCTTTTCTTTTATTTCAATCTCTTGTCCTCAACTGCTGGTGCTTTGGGGACAGGAGATTTGAGATTTGTGATATGAAGCTTTGTTTTATTTCTTTTTTTTTATTCATAAATCATGATCCAAATATTATAGCATTATAGATGCAGAAAACTCTGTATTAAAATCTGTATTAAGGGTATTAGTGGCTAAGCTTGAATACTTTACGCTTTCAGTATTTTTCCTTACTAAGTATTCTCCATAATGTTACTTTTAAAGTTTCTACCTCCATTTCTTTAAAACAAAAATACATATATGAGGATTCTTCCCATTTTTCTCTACTTTGGCAATATTGAAAGTTTTTTTTAAAAAAAAATATATTTTCTCAACAATTCATAAAATGTTTCCATGCCTAATTTTAATAACATATCTATTCATTTTAGTGCCTCGAAAAGATAGAAGAAAGCATTGGGCAAGATAACCAAATGCAGCTCTAAAGAGATTATTCACTCATTCCTAAGCTTTTAATGCAATTCAGATTTGATCAAGCAGCTTTTGCAAAGTTCTGCTATCCATATATTCAGCTCATGCTGGCAAGGAAGGCTATTTGGATAAATCCTGTTGTCATATAAAACTCTTTTATTTTTCCTTAAACCCTTCTGATACATTTTATTTATAAGTAAAAGTTGATGTCAATCCCACTCCCCACCCCAAAGAGCAAAACCATTAATCACATTTTTATTTACTTCAACAACCTGTATTATAATATAACAAAAATACATTAAAACAGTTTAGACTAAGAAATATGATAACTTAGAATATGTTGGAGATGACCAAATATTAGAGTTTTATCAAATCTCTCCCTCCCTCCCTCCCTCCCTTTGGGTCAGTCTTGATTCCTGACAACTCCCTAGACAAGTGCCTGCATATTTATTGGCAAGATTTTGCAAGTGGTTTGCCTTTGTGTTTTCCCAGGGCTAAGAAGAGTGACTGGCCCCCCGAACACCCAGCTGGCTTTGGGCTTAAGGTGGAACTACAACTCACAATCTCCCAGTTTCTAGCCCATGCCTCAACCACTGCATCAAACTGGATCTTATTAAATCTATTTTCAGAATTATTCAGCATGAAAGAATTAAGAGATGCTTTTCCTTGGGATACAACAATGGTTAGAATAATCAGCTTTATCAGTATTTGCAATGATCTGGCCAGATAGAAGATGGTCACCTCGTCTGGTGTTTCTACAAATCAAACCTAGTATGATTGGTAAGCATGGCAAGTTATGATTTCTTAATGTAGAATGACAAAAATCACTGAGTCAATGTTAGCACAAGGTAACTACAAGTTCAAACAATGAAATTGATTTCATTGCCTAAACTTGTAGTTACTTTGTGCTAACATTCATTCAGTGGCTTTTGTCATTCTACACTAGGAAATAATAACTCACCATATTTTAGTAGCCATTGTTTGGATTAATTTGTTCAATTCACAGCCTTAGACCAAATAATAAAGAAAAGAGAAGAATATACCTTCAATTATTATATAGTTATAAAGCAGGACAAAAAAGAAAAAGAACTAAAATGCCTATCAAGGAATAGAATATTTATTTTGCTGGGTCAACATTTGACCTGATCTTATAACAGTCTCATAACAGAATTTGGCTATTGCCCAGGATGTAGAATCATACATATCAGCCAGCAGTGTGATAATCACATTAATTTTGTTATCTATTTTACATACTGCACAAAAATAGCACCCTCTAAATGGTTAAGAGTAAAAGTAATACTAAATAAACTAGCTGGCTCCAAAGTTAGACTTCATTAAATAGTACTGTGACTGAAGATAAAAGCATTGGTGGTTTCTAGGTTCTGGAATATTCTTCATAGATAGGTTTGCCTAGCAACATCTTTGCCTTTCATTTTCTCCTACCTTAAATGATACTTGAAATCCTTATTTTCATCAGTTTTAAGTTTTGAAAGAATTTAACAGGACTGGAGGATTGTAAAGTTTGCAATCCAAGTATATAAATTAATTTAAGTGGTTGTTTTTCCCTATTAACTGCACAACAGCTGTGGTCTTGGCCAGAGCCCCAGTTTAGAAATTATTTGTGAGTGCTACATTTGCTGAATTATGATGAACCTGACAAGATATATATTAACACAAATATCGCAGTAACTTAGGTAAAATAATTCTGCTTAAAATCTAGCAAAATTGTGATTAAGGTCTGTGCATGACAGTATGTTCCCTGTTACAAACGGTTGCAGATAAAAGACATACAAAAATGTATTTTGGGGCAAAGCCTCTGGTCTGGATCCCTAGAGAAGGGATGACTATCCATGAGTCCATCTCAAAGTAGTATCTGTGTACCAACAATATATCCATCCTCAGTACAGTCTAGAGTACATGTACTAATACAGACATGTCTGAATTACATTTTTATTGCTCTCTTAGATCATGCTTTGGTAATGTTTTGTGATTAGTTTAAAAAGAACAACTATTATAGCTGACCTTATTCACACATGCCCTCCCCAATTAATACAGTGTCTCTTACACTTCTGTGCACTCATCCTTCACCCATGTGGCAACTTTTTTTTTAATTAAGTCAATGGGGAATTGGGCAGAAAGTTTAAATTTGATGTTGCAGAATGGAAGAGGGAGGAAGGGAGAAAAGGAAGGAAGGAAGGAAGGAAGGAAGGAAGGAAGGAAGGAAGGAAGGAAGGAAGGAAGGAAGGATGGATTTCCAATGTTCCCTGTCAGCTAACCAAAAGGAAACTCAGTGGGGAAGCTGGCAGGAACTCAAAAGTTGCTCCTGCTACCTCTGTTTTTTGCCCACCAGTGGGCCATTCTGTTTCTCTGTTTATAAAAGGAAATATCTCTGAAATTATAACCCAAATGGATGTGGATTGTCTGCTATGATATATTACTATATAAGAATAATATATAATATATAAACACATTAATTTAAGATTTGATCAGAATTTCAGATGAGAAATGAAATGTATTCCATATCCACCAAAGGATTAAATATATTAGAGATTTAGGTATTTCATTTATCTAAATTTGTGGTTAATAAACTGCCAATCTGACTAATAGAAATTGTTAAAATTAAGAGTGATTTGCAAAATTACATTGATGGAATAGTTAGTTATAGATGCCTGATTATAATGAATATTGACTAGTAAGACCTTTGCTACAACTTAAGTAGTCAGGGGCTAATTGTATTTTGGGATCCATGATGTTTTAGAGCATTATTCTCTATGAACCAGTTATAGGAATTAATTGCTTCATTGGCTCCTAACAAGGCTTTGGGTGAATATATGATTCTTGCAGTAATATAAAAATTATTTCAGTGGTTGGCATTTCTGCTAGCTCAACAGTTTTCTTACATTAATGGAAAAGAAATATATTCAAGAATATTGCAGGTTATGTAAAACACTACTTATATACAAAACGAAAAAAGAAAAAGAAAAACTAATGACCTGAGGATGAATAACAAATTACCGTTCTGATATTTCTACTGAACCTTATGCAAAAATATCAGATAAATTGAAAGACTGAATTTGCTTAAACCTAGCAAATAAGATGCATGTAACATTTGTTAATCTGCCTGATACTTTTGATATAATAAATTGTAATACACCCCCCCCCCCCTTTCTTAGCTTTTTAAATTGTCAATGGGTTTTAGTTTGAATGTTTTAAATTTTGGGCCAAAGTCATGTAATTCTTTTAAAAAATGTAAATTTTGTATTGGTATGTGTTTCAGTTCTGGCTGTGCACCGCCCTGAGTCCACTATGAGAAGGGCGGTATACAAATTGAATAAAATAAAATAAAACATAACATAAATAAATAAATATTAGATAAACACAGTGAATACTGAGACAGATAAGTATTTACTGAATTTATTGTAGCAATTACTCTAATCCATCTGCTAGAGATGGGGTAGGGTAGCTTACAGACATAAAATCAACAAAATGAGTAAAACAAGCATGTGTATATTCTTTAGTCTATTATTTTTATTTGCTTTAAATTAGTTTTGCCTCCTGACAACTGTTTTACTAAATCCTTGCAGTTTTCTCAGCAACTTTTTTCACAACTATTTTGCCTTCCTAAGGCTGAGAATGTGTGGCTGGCACAAGGTCGCCCAGTTGGATTTATGCTTAAGGCAAGACTAAAAGGCACAGTCTTCTGGCTAGTAGATTGATTCTTTAACCATCAAACTGTTTCTCTTATTAGATGTGAGGGTATCATGCAGTACATAGGAGATTAGCAGGCTGGGCTAGAAGGCAAGGTTAAATGTATCATCAGCTTGAAATCATTGTGCAGCCACAAGAGATCCAATCCCAGCTTCCTGTGAATTTCGTTGACTCTTATGTGCCTGACACAACATTCACCTTGACCTATGCTGATAAAATGGTTCTTCTCTCTGTATAGAAGCTGAGTTGAAAAGAAAGTTGAAAAAGTCAGAACATGATCACACTGAGAAATTATGCTGATAACAAAATTATAATTTGGGAAAACCTAAAATGTTAAAATTGTCTATTGGGGAAGCCATCCTAGTACAACATAGCATAGAAATATCTAGCAGGCAGGACGCTTAATGAAACATTGGTTTGGAAGGTTAGAGAGTTAGGGCAATTTTGATTGTTTAGATTAGTAACAAGGAGACAGATTAGTAAACTGAATGTTAAAACTATTTTATAGGAAACTCATTCCACCAATGTTGTTTGGAGCAGAGTTTGGGGAGGGGAGTGCCCCCAAAAGAAGGTTTTTAGGAATTGTATAAAATTGATTTTGCAAAATACTTACTGCCCATCTTCTGTGGCTTGCACTGACCTACTTTTATTTAAAATCCATAAAGGACTTTTTGGGCATTTGATATTCATTCCTCTTGAGGCCAAACTGATTTTCTTCAGACAAAATATATTTAAAATTAATTATGGATCAGAGTGAAAGTGTAAATTCAAGTGTACAGTAATTTGTTTTACTGTAATCCTAACCCTTTCTCTGCTTAAATTCTGAATAATTATGCTGCTATGCTTTTTCCCTAATAGGCTGAACTTTATACTCATTGTTGTACTTATTACCGTAGTTGACAGCTAGTACTTCCATTAAATGGGGATTTTGAATTTATTTTAAGAGTTTTGTCTTTCAGATCTTTTTTTGGCATGTTCAAATATTGATAGATGACTGAGTAATGTACATGTCCCTGGTACCTTTTAAAGATGCTACTGAGCTATGATGGACATTAATCCTTCTAGTTTATTTTGAGATATAGCCTTCTAAAGTTGTTGCCAGAAATGTAAAATGATTATATTTCATTATTAAAGGGTTTTATTTTTCATTATACATTTTACTGCTATTGCCTAGATGATGAAAATTATGATTGATTGTTGTCTTGAGATTGCCCTAAAATAAAAATTATATTCTCCTTCTAGAAAGGATTTTTTTTTGATAATTAATTAAAATGAAACTGCAGCAAAAACAATTACTTTTGCAAGAATAATTTAAAGGAAGCAATCACTGTTATCTCTTCCATTAAATAAGCTCTATAAAGCTAAAATGATTTCTTCTCTGATTCTGTTGGTAATACTGTTTACATTTAAGTATTTTCAATATATCAATGGATTGGATTCTCACCTCAATAGGAGGTATCTCTCACAACCAGCTCGCCCACCCACCCTGGCTCTATGTTGTCCTATTTAGGCACATTTTTGAGTCTGGGCACATGCACAGAAGGCTGGGTGCATGCATGGAGGTGCTGAGTGCACACTCACATTTTCGGCACTGGGGGGGCCGGTAGGTAAATTATGTGAATCCCACCTCTGCTCACAATGAAGATCCAGGAAGCCTCTCTTTACTGAACATTGTTTAACTAGGGCAGAGAAAGCCTTTACCTTCTACTTTATGAAACAAAGTTTCTGAGTCAATAATATTTGCTGTTTCTTCTATATTATTTGTTTCTCCTGGAAACAAGTCACCTTGTTATTTTAAATGTGAGTTAAAGATGTTGGCAGCAAAATGCATTAATATCATTAAAAGTGGGGTTTAATTTGAGCAAGGTTTAGTGTTATAAAGTTTCATTATAGCCATATTCTGCATTTCCCTTATACTTCTGTTAAAGAAAAGTGATTGTATCATTCATTATGAGAACATTCCCCACTCCTGAACCCATATTAGAAATGGAAATAGCAGCATCTACTGTTGTGAAGATACATAGAAAATACTAGGAGGGAAGGCATGATCAATTATTTGAGTATTGAAGTCTTACATACATTGATTAATTGCATCTAGGTTTTAAAAATGAATTGGTTGATTATTTTTTATATGAGAAGAAATGAAGAAATTAGTTATATATTACAAATGCATGTAACAGATATTGCCTAAACATTCTGTTTTGGGACATGCTATTTGAATATTAGTAATATTTAATTCTGGACAAATCAATGAATTATTTTGATTGTTAGGTTTGTATTGATCTATTAATAAATCAGTAGACAGAATTCATAGATTTTTAGCTTCATCAGCTAAGGCTTCTATCCAAGAGTTCTCTTAAACAAATTTATTTATTTATTTATTTATTTATTTATTTATTTATTTATTTATTTATTTATTTATTTATTTATTTATTTATCATATTTCTATGCCACCCACTCTCCGAGGACTCTGGGCGGCTTACACCAAAGACAGTATACTAAATAGCATATTGCCCCCAACAATCTGGGTCCTCATTTTACCCACCTTGGAAGGATGGAAGGCTGAGTCAACCTTGAACTGGTGAGATCTGATCCGCTGATCTGCTGAACTAGCAGTCAGCTGAAGTAGCTGCAGTACTGCACTCTAACCACTGCACCACCTCGGCTCATTTAGCTGTTTAAGTTAGTAGCAGATATTTCTATGGGGATGCTCCCATTTAATTTCTATTTAGTATATTATAATACGTTTTAAATGGAGCTATCCTTAAAAGCCACTTTGGACTTTTAACCATGTAGGATTGAATTATCAAATATCTGAGTTGTAAAATCAGATTTGTGTTATTTAGAATTATCTTACCTGGTCTACAAAAAGAGTGTTCTTATTTCTTTGCCATCTTCTATTAGCTATGGATTTTCTGTAGACCAAATATTGGCATCTGCTATTGTTTATTGTTTATTCTTTAAATTCAATATAATAATACATAATACTTGTACTGTACACTATAAAGCAGATAACTTATAGAACAGGATAAGGAATCCTATGTGCTGATACTTCCTATGCTGTATCTTACTGATGGTCTATACTTTATTAGTACAGTATACTGGCAGTACAGTATACTGGCAGATTATAAATTTCTTGTAAATAATATTTTCAATAGTCTATTCCCCAGGAAAAGTATATTTGGAAATACTTAGGAACTTTTGTTCCTTTAATAAAACTTTCCCATAACAGTTGACACAAAGGTTTTAATCTTCTTCTGTCAAATCATTAGTACAGGTAGTTCTTTTTCTTTTTTCCCCAATCTGTTTATTTTCAGTCAGGACTCATCTATTGCATTAATTTTTTTAATTTATATTTATACCATATATTCCCAACAAATTCCTGATAGTTTTGATCTAAAAATGTGGTCAAGATTCCACATTATTTTCCATAATTTAAAAGCAACAAACATTTTGGTTTCATTAAAGAATTTTTTTATTAAAGTTTTATTTTTTTTATATTGTTTATACATAATCAATGTGTGAATAGTGTGATATCTGGGTATCATACATTTCAGTACAATAAACATAATGTTATTCTTAGTTACTACATTTCATTTTCATTGTTTCATATATACATATCTTTTACTATCACCCTTCAATTCTAACCTTCCTTTGGTTCTTTCATATACCTTCATGTCAATTTATTTATATGCAAGTGTTGGTGTATTCGGGTCTTTTCCTGTGTAAGATTGAGAGTATCTTGGTGACGTTTCGACAAGGTCCCACTCGTCATCTTCAGGCTGGTGTCTTCGGCTTCGTGCTTGTGCGAGGAAAGTGTGATCGGAGCTGTCGTCTCTCTATAAATACTGGTGGGGAGGTGTGGGGTACTGGCTTTGTTGCTGTGAGCGGGTTGGTTGCCTGTGTTGTTACATCTTGATTAGTTGATGGAGTTGATGTTTGCAGATTAGTCAGCTGTTTCGTAAGATCCTGTGTGGGTGAGGTCCTTGATATGTGCCCATTAGTCTATTGTGTTTTAACGACCTGGGTAATGGGTTGTGTGTTAACACCCTGAGTTCTAGTATTGTGATATCCTGAGTTTTTTGATGTAATGTCCTTAGCAGATGGCTGTGATGCCACATTCCGGGCTTTGGTTTGGCTGTGAGTTTGAGGTCTTGCCATGTGTTCATGGCATGTGTCAGTTTGCTTTGTGTGGGGATCAGAGGGGGGTGCAGCAGCTGGTGATGCTGCTGTGGTCTGGCTTCTGGATGGTGGTTGTATTTCATCTATGGGATGGGTTTGGGTTTGAATCTGGTGAGGATGATTGGTGGTGGTGTCATGTGTTATCTTGGGTCCGGTGTTAATCTTCATGGCTGGGACTCTTCTGTTGACTAGGGCTAGTTTCCAGATATCCGATAGATGGGAAGTATCATCACATTTATTCATGTTATGGGGGTGTTTCTCTATTTTGATGGCTTCCATGATTATTCTCTTCTTGAAGTGTTCAGTTTTGGAGATTAATTTGGTTCCTTCAAAGTCAATTTTGTGTCCTGTTGTTTTAAGGTGCTGGAAAAGGGAGGCAGGTTTTTCTTCTTTTCTGATTGCGTTCTTGTGTTCTGCAATGCGTGCATTTATTCTCCTATTAGTTTGTCCAATATATGTGGCTGGGCAGATTTTGCATGGTATTTCATAGACTCCTTGGTTTTCTAGCTGGATCTTGTCTTTGGGGTTTCTTAAGATGTTGGCTATTTTTTGGTCAGGGCAGAAGGCTGTCTTGATGTTGTGTTTGTGGAGAATTTTGCTGATTTTATCTGTGGTGCCTTTGATGTAATGGAGGAGGGCGATGCCGTTGTCCTGTTCTGTGTCTCGGTTCTTGGGGGGTGTCTCCCTTTGGATTAGGTTGGTAATTGTGTTTCTTTGGAATCCGTTAGAGATTAATACGTTTGTGAGAGTGTGTAATTCAGTTTTCAGGTGGTCTTTGTTGGCTAGAGGAAAAACACATAAACCCTACGAAGAAGTAAGAATATATGTATGTATGTATGTATGTATGTATGTATGTATGTATGTATGTAATTATTATTCCCCTCTTGTTTCTATCTCAATTTTATTTTGTTTTTTCTTTCCAATATCACTATAATATTCAGAGACGTGTTTTTCCCACTTTTTAACTCTTCACATCAATTTATATCAAAAATTCATCCTTCAGTCTTTCATTACTCATTGCTTCAATATACACTCCTAGTATCCTTTTTTAAAAATGTGTTTAAGATTCTTTAATGATGGTTTCATTAAAGAATCTTAAACACATTACAAAAAAACTGGAAAATTGAAACAGAATGGTGTTGCTTTAGGACAGATTCAGCACCAGTTGAATTCATACTGCCAGTCAAAGTATTTTCCCCCCTTACTGAAGTAGTACCTATTTATCTACTTGAACCTAGCATGCTTTTGAACTTCTAGGTTGGCAGAAGTTGAGGCAAGTGATGGGAGATCACGCCATCACACAGTGCTAGGGCTCGAACTGCCGGAGTACAAACCTTCTATAGCATCATTAAGCCATTGAGCCACCATGCCTCCACTCTTTGTTTAGTTGTAACACAGAAGCTGGCCCAGAAGGTAGGATAAATATGAATAAGGTTTTACCCAACATTCAGATGGTTCCCATCCAATTGGTGTTTCAGTGGGGCTTGAATACCCCTCCCTGCCCTTTAGCAAGCATGAGTGAAGCCTCCTTAGATTGTGTAAGTCTGTTTCACTCACACAATCTAAGGTGGCTTCACTCATGCTTGCTAAAGGGCAGGGAGAGGTATTCACACCCCGATTGTTGCCATCTTGCTATTCCTTATTTTCTTTTCTTATTGCATTTTTTTAAAAAAGCTTTTTAATTATGAGCTGCACCAGAGTCATCGGGGCCAGGCAGGCACAACTAACCAACCAATCAATCAATACCACAAATAAGTCTGTAATCTATAAGAACTGACTGTCCAAATGTGATGAGAAGACAACTCTTTACTCTACTGACTTGTGAACCCTTTCTTAAAGGGGGTGGGGGAGACAACATGGGTACTTTTCATCACCACCAAAACAAAAAACAGGGAACAGCTTTCATTTAGTCCTGGTTTCAATTATTACAGGTATCTAGGATAAAAATTCTCTATTGCAGAGTAGCTTAAATTTTCTGAGCATAGCTACTTTTATTTCATAGGATGAAATATAAATAATTTTTTGAAATGCTCCAATTCCCTAATGTAATGTATGTCACATGGCCTATAGCAGGGGTGTCAAACTTGATTTCATTGAAGGCTGCATCAGGGTTGTGTTTGACCTTGGGGGGGCAGGGGGACATGATCGGGGGGCATGGCCAGATCAATGTCACTCATGTTGGGGGCATCTCTGGTGGCCCGAATGTTCTGCCAGCAAAAATGGGCTCCTGAGCTCCATTTTCAGCAGCGATGGCCTCCTGCAACCCCATGTCAGCACAAATGGAGCTCCATTTTCACTGGCAGAGTCACTGTAGGCCGGTCCTTTGCTGTTTCCAGGGCGGCCCTGCAGGCCAGACCTAAGCACCCCTAAGGGCCTTGAGTTTGACACCCCTGCCCTACAGAATCAAGAAAAATATATTTTAATGTAGATTTTTTTTAAAAAAAAGCATTGCTATGGGTTGAAGGTACTTCTTATTCTCTGTATTGGAGGAGAGAAAGAGAGACTGAACTGCTAATGCAATCATAATTAAATAAATTTGAGAGTGGTATGTTATGCTCTGCATTTATAAAGCAGTACCTAGTTGTACTTTAAGTCAAACATACACCGAGGAAGCAATTGCTTTTTGGAAAAAGCAATCTAATTAGTTATGGGCATGTGGTAGATTGTGTATTTGGAAAATGATGGATCCTGAACTAATTCTGCAGCTCTGTAGTATAAATAGAAGTGATTTTCTCAATCACACCAGCTAGTTCTGCGACTTGGTTTCATTTTTTTAAAAAATTCTTCCCTGCTGTTTGAAAGGTTTATATCAAATACAGAGGATGTACTTGACTGGCAAAATACACCAAGCACTACATAATTATCATGATGAATGCAGCAGCCATGGTATATGCTTAGTTAACTAAGAATTTTAATGTGGTGATGTGAGGGATTTTTGAAGAAAAATGTTCTCTTCTGAGGGGGAGAAAAGTAGAAGGCAAGGAATGGGAACAATTAAACTTCTTTTGGTGTAGAAAGCAGCATTTAAATCTCTGCAACTGTAGCATGGGTACATTGAATTAATTTGGAATTATTTTTGAACACTGGTGTTCTTGGGAAAAGGAATTGTGAGTTTTATATATTTTAATTGAATTGGGTTGGAATATATACTCAGAATGATTACAACACCAGAGATTGTATTATCTGCTGCCTCAGGATAAAGCTTATAGAACAATTCCCTGAAAGAAAGGTGATCTTTGAATGTAGGATCACATAAATAGAAAGTTCAAGCATTAGGTCTTATAGATAGCTAAGGGCAAGGCTGTTAAAAGAATTTCAAAGACAACTGTGTCACTTTAAAAACAATCCTCCGGCATAAAGTATGCTGTAGAAGGGAAATAATATGATAGAAATCTAAGCTACTCTAAGCACATTTTTAGAAAATGGATACACACACAAAACACACACACAACTCTGTCCTTGACTATTTCCAAATTTGTTGAGTCTTACAAACTATAATGGGAAAATATATTAGTCTACTCTACTAGCATTTGCTTAAAATATATTGGTCATTTTGCATTTTTAGTTTTACTATGTGATGAGTTTTATTAATTTGTGTTATATTTATTTTGACTTCTAACAGCCACAACAAAATCTGAAGCCATCAGATCTCCACCTAGTAATAAAAGTGTCAAGGTTCTGACTAATGAACCCAAACAAATCAGAACTCTGAAACTAGGATCCTCCTTAAAGATTGTCTTTATTTATTTTTTAACAGTTTATTTATACATTTTTTCTTTACATACATAAGTGCTTTGTGAACAGCGTATTCAGTGGTGGGATTCAATTTTTTTAACAACCGGTTCTGCGGGCGTGGCTTAGTTGGGGGTGTGGCTTGGTGGTCATGTGACTGGGTGGGCGTGGCTAGCTGGTCATGTGACCGGGTAGGCACGGCTAGCTGGTCATGTGACCGGGTGGGCATGGCTATCTGCATAGGGACTGAAAAAAGTCATAGGGGCTGAAAAAAGTCATTTCTGACTGGTCCTCGCACTTTTGACCGGTCCTCGCACTTATGACCATCCTCACATTTATGCCCATTGCGGCATTCTTAACAACCATGTCACTCATTTCACAACTGCTTCTCTTCACCATGGTGACAAGACAGGGCAAAAACGTAAAATGTGAGGACAGTCGTAAGTTCGAGGACTGGTCAAAAGTGCGAGGACCAGTCAAAAATAGCTCTCTGAGTAGTCCATATGCACAAAAGGACTACCCAGAGGGCTGAAAAAAGTGATTTCTGACAGGTCCTCGCACTTTTGACCGGTCTTCGCACTTATTTATTTATTTATTTATTATATTTCTATACCGCCTTTCTCCCATAGGACTCAAGGCGGTGTACAGTCAAGAAAAATATAGATACGCAAACATCATAAAATTGTTAATTAAAATTATTATTATAACATAGTTTGGCCCAATTAAATAGAACCTAAAATTAGATAACATTTTAAAAACATTCACATGTTCATATGTTTAGCCCCGCTTGTTGGAACATCAGGGTTTTGAGGGCACGGCGGAAAGCATGGAGATCAGGGATATTTCGTATCTCAGGGGGCAATTCATTCCAAAGGGTTGGAGCCCTCACAGAGAAGGCCCTCCCCCTGGGAGTTGGCAGTTGGCATAATTTGACCGACGGTACCCTGAGTAGTCTCTCCCTGTGAGAACGAACTGGTCGGTGGGAGGCTATTAGTGGCAAAAGATGGTCTCGTAGGTACCCAGGTCCTAAGCCATGGAACACTTTAAAGGTGATAACTAACACCTTGAATCGCACCTGGAAGACCACCGGGAGCCAGTGCAGCTCGCGTAGGAGACGTGTTACATGGGCGCAACGAGCTGCGCCCATAATCACCCGCACGGCTACATTCTGGACCAGTTGGAGCCTCCGGGTGCTTTTCAAGGGGAGCCCCATGTAGAGAGCATTACAGTAGTCCATACGGGAGGTGACTAGGGCATGAGTGACCGTGCTCAAGGTGTCCCGATCCAGAAAGGGACATAACTGGCAGATCAGGTGAACCTGATAAAAGGCACCCCTGGCCTTGGCCATCAAATTATCTTCTAAAGATAGCCGTGAATCCAGAAGGACACCCAAGTTGCGGGCCCTCTCTGTGGGGAGCAAGATCTCATCCCCAATTGTCAGTGATGGTACCAGCTGACTATACCGGGACGCCGGAAGCCACAGCCACTCAGTCTTGGAGGGGTTGAGTCTGAGTTTGTTTCTCCCCATCCAGATCCGCACGGCCTCCAGGCAACAGGACATCACAGCAAGGGCATCATTGGAGTGGTCTGGGGTGGAGATGTATAGCTGTGTGTCATCAGCATACTGATGAACACTCACCCCGAAACCACAGATGATCTCGCCTAGTGGTTTTACATAAATGTTGAACAGAAGGGGTGAGAGGACTGACCCTTGCAGCACCCCACAAATAAGGTGCCTCAAGGTCGACCTCTGCCCCGCTGCCAACACAAACTGCGAATGGTCAGAGAGGAAGGAGGAGAACCACTGAAGCACAGTGCCCCCTATTCCTAACCCCTCCAGCCGGTGCAGTAAGATACCATGGTCGATGGTATCAAAAGCCGCTGAGAGATCTAATAGGACCAGGATAGAGGAGCAACCTCTGTCCCGAGCCCTCCAGAGATCATCCACCAATGCGACCAATGCCGTTTCCATGCTGTATCGTGACCTGAAGCCCGACTGGAACAGATCCAGATAGACAACTTCATCCAGGTATCAGGGTAGTTGTCGCGCCACCACACTCTCAACAACCTTCACAACAAAGTGAAGATTGGAGACTGGACGATAATTTGATACTATAGCCGGGTCCAGGGAAGGCTTCTTGAGGAGGGGCTTCACAACCGCCTCTTTCAAGGCGGCGGGAAAGACACCCTCACTCAGAGAAACATTTATAATCCCCTGGAGCCAGCCTCGTGTAACCTCCCGGGAGGCCAGTACCAACCAGGAGGGACACAGGTCCAATAAACATGTGGCAGCATTAAGCTTGCCCAGAATCCTGTCCACGTCCTCAGGAGCCACAGAGTCAAACTCTTCCCAGATAACGCTCTCAAGACCTACCCCTGTCTCCTCCCCTGGATCTACCCAATCGGAGTCCAGGCCTTCCCAGATCTGAGCGACTTTATCATGCAGGAATTGTACAAAATCCTCAGCTCGACCCTCTAAGGGATCTTCCCGTACCCCCACCTGAAGTAGGGAGTGGGTCACCCTAAACAGCACGGCTGGGCGGTTCTCTGCAGATGCAATAAGAGCAGAGAAGTAGCTAGACTTCACCGCTCTTATCGCCACTATGTAGATCTTAATATAAGATCTCACCTGTGTTCGGTCAGATTTAGATTGGCTTGTCCTCCAATCACTCTCCAGGCGTCTTTTCCGAAGCTTCATCTCTCTCAGCTCCTCGGAAAACCAAGGAGCTAGATGAGATCGGCTTCGGGTCAGAGGCCACAAAGGCACAATGCGGTCCAAGGCCACAGTAGTCGTCCTGTCCCAGGCGACCACCAGATCCTCAGTCAAGTCATGAGCCAGAAATGGCCCAAGCTCCGTCAGGAACCTTTCGGGGTCCATCAGGCGCCTGGGATGGAACCATTTGGTTGGTTCCATCTCCCTGCGGTGGGTGGAAGTGACTTGAAAGTCAATGTGAAGGAGAGAATGATCAGACCATGACAAGGGCTTGATGTCTATATCCCCTATTCTTAGATCATTCAGCCACTGATCAGAGACAAAAATCAAGTCCAGAGTGTGATTCCCCAAGTGGGTGGGGCCTTGAACTACCTGGGTCAGGTCCATGGCTGTCATGGAAGCCATGAACTCCCGAGCCGTCTCCGACATCTCACCAGCAGATGGCAGATTAAAATCCCCCATAACAATAAGTCTGGGGGTTTCCACTGCCACCCCGGCTATAATGTTGAACAGCTCAGGCAGGACCGCTGTTATGTGGCAGGGAGCCAGGTACGCAATCAGTAGGTCCATCTGAATCCCCTGACTCCACTTCACAAGGAGGGACTCACATCCGGCTATCTGAGGAACAGTGGCCTCCCTCGGGGAAATACTTTCTCTAATGATTGCTCCCCCACCCCTTCCCTGAGTCCTTGGCTGATGGAATGCATGGAAACCTGGTGGGCACATTTCCACAAGGGGAACTCCTCCCTCCTGGCCTAACATAAACATGAATATTCCAATTATTTCCATGCAATCCAATTTCTTACAAATCAATTAATTATATTTACCAATAATAATAAACCAAATAATTTCCCCCATATATTCTTCCAAACCACAACTTAACCATTTCTGCTTTCAACACAATATACAATTAATAGTATCTCAATTATTACAATTTCCTAGTTAAATAGAGCTTTTTTTTCTTTTGTGTTTTAAAATCTTAAACTCTCCTCTTTTGCCCTAAATTTCCTATTGTTTGCAGTTTTGCACCTACCTTTTTTGGTGAGGAAAAAGAAATCTCTCTCTGCCTCATTTTGTCATGTTGCAGCAAAGACCCTGCTTTACTTTCAGTTTCGCTTTTTCAGCATAGCTAGGGGAAAACAAATCTGCTCGAGCACTCTTTGCAGAAAGCAAAGAGCTTGCAAAACAAGAGCTTGCAAAAGAGCCTGAGCAAAACAGCTGAGAGCAAATCAGCTGAGAGTCAGGAGGTGATCTAATCAACTTGTGCTAATTAACCGATGCTGAAGCTGAAGGGGCTGTTTTTTCTTGCTGTTTGCTTGCAAGGAGGTAAGTGCTGCGAGGCACAGGCCAAAGGGTGGGGGCCACCCTCCTTGCCATTTAGCCCCCCCTCTGCCCCCCTTGCCTCTTACCGCCCCCTAAGGCATTCCACCGCCCCCCAGGGGACGGTACCACCCACTTTGGCAACCACTGGCTTAACTACTTCACTACTTAACAACCGGTTCTACTGAAGTAGAATCCCACCACTGGGTCTACCCATTTATTTTTGCAGGCGTCGGTCTACTCATTTGTTTTCTTTTAACACTGATCAGCTGTAGGGCGGCCCTTTGAAGCCCCACGGCAGCTGCGAGGCCAATAAAATTATAAAAAAAACACTGAACCGTTTGTTAAATTGCTGGCTTGCCCACCCGTCGCCCAGTGGTGCAGAGGGGTAGGGCAAGGGGCGGGGCGAGCCAGCAATTTAATAAACAGTTCGGCTGAACTGCCTAGAACTGGCAGAATCCCACCACTGAGTGTATTGTCGGGATCAATTTGCTTACATAATAGTACTTTTCCAGTTCCTAATTTCTACCTCTACTATTCAACCTTTGAAAACCAAGTCCCATGTCTGAAAATATTCCATATCTTCTTTTTCTTTTATCTTTAATGTCAATCTGTCCATTTCTGCACAGTCTAGAATTTTTTTTTTTAATTACATCTTTTGTAGGTGTTTCTTCATTTTTCCACTGCTATGCAAATACAATCTTTGCTGCTGTCAAAACATGTAATATTAAGTATATATTCCCTTTATCATACTTTTCTGGTACTATGCCTAACAAAATTATTTCTGGTTTATAATCTATATGCTGCTTTAACATTTTTTCTAACCATGTATGTATTTTTGTTCTTTTTTTTTTGCTTTTGTACATGTCCACCACATGTGGTAATATGTGCCCAGTATCTGATTACATTTCCAACATTTGGTGGACATGTTTTTAAACATCTTTGCTAATCTCACCAGTGGTAAGTGCCATCTATAGAACATTTAATACAGGTTTTCCTTATAAGAGGTTGCCATTGTCAAATTACAGTTTCTTTCCCAAAGTTTTTGCCATTTGTCTAATTCTATAGTGTATCCAAAAAAATTTGCCCACACTATCCTTGTCTCTTTTACCTGTTCATCTTCCATTTTTAAGCTTAATAAGAAGTTGTATATTTTCTTTATTAACTTTTCATCTACTGCTAATATTACTTGATCAAATGTTGTTTGCTCTTTATAAAAGCCATATGTCTTAATATCCTTCTTGTATTTCACTTGTGAGATACATGTGGCAAATATGGTGGCCACATATTTGCATATGTGGCCACCATGATAATTCAACACCTTGATTCTGCAATTCTTGTTTAGTTTCAGTTGTGTGGCAACTGAGGAACAGAAAAATGGCTGCTGCCAGGTTCTGTTTGAATTTGACAAAAAGCTTTTGAAGCCCAGCTAAAAGATTATGATAGCTTTGGTGAATATAGCAATAATGCCTAGATTTATATATCGTTTCATAGTGCTTTATAGCCCTCTCCAAGCAGTTTACAGAGTCAGGATATTGTCCCCAACAATCTGGCTCCTCGTTTTACTGACCTCGGATGGGTGGAAGGCTGAGTCACAGTGGTGCAGTGGTTAGAGTGCAGTACTACAGGCTACTTCTGCTGATTGCTGACAGTTTGACAGTTCAAATCTCACCAGGCTTAAGGTTGACTCAGCCCTCAATTTTTCTGAGATGGGTAAAATGAGGACCCAAATTGTTGGGGGCAATATGCTGACTCTGTAAACCACTTAGAGAGGGCGGTAAAACACTATGAAGTGGTATATAAGTCCAAGTGCTATTGCTATTGAACCAGTCAGGATTGAACCACTGGTAATCAACAGAATCAGCCTGCAATACTGCATTCTAACCACTGTGCCACCCAAAACAGAATATAGAACTTTACTGTGGCACCATGTATATAGAACTTCAGTGACAAAGCCCTTTGTTTTTTCAAAGACCACAGGAACAATTGTTCACAGTATCAGTATTCTAATCCTTTATGAAACTGTTAGGAAAGTTTAGCACAAGGAATTTTTATACTGTATGTTGGCTCAAAATAAAAATGGCTATGACCTGAAGAGGCAGAAAGAAGGTTATTTGTATTTCACTCAGCAGAATCTCTTACAAAAATCTAAGTAAAAAAACCTGCTTTTCTGTTTCTCACCCAGAAAATAAAATGATAATGACACCACTGCCACAAGTCATATGACAATCTGTCTTTTTATACTTTCACAAAGAATTGGAGCCTTTCAGAACATTCTTGATATGTCTCCTATGTCTAATTTATTATCGCTGCAGGATGGATACATAATTAAAATGAGTCAGGACCAAACACAGAAAAGCTGCCAAAGTCAGAGAGCTGGCTGATCAGTTTTGTCATGCATGTGCATTATCAATTTCATTGATGGTTCATTGCTGCAGCATATGATTTTCCTACTAGCTAAATGATGTTTTCCTGATTTGATACTTTTATTTTGTCGCATTTGTCGCATTTCTATGCCACCCAACTCCCAAGGGACTCTTTTGCTAAATACTAAATATTTTGTTACAATGTATTAGTATTTTTTATATATTTTTTTATTTTATATACATAAAAGCAGAAAGCTTCAGCAATTATTTAAAATAATGTGAAAATAATGAAGCAAAAGGTAGTATGGCAATAATAGTCCTACTTGAAATATTCTACACTGAATATCTGCTCTGTGAATGGCACAAGTACAGAAGTCCTTTAATTATTAGCTGGACTATGATGCTTGATATTTGTCTTCAGCCTGGGCCTATGAGTTCCAAATATAACACATCCAGATTAGTTATAAGGAAAATAATAAATGAAGGCATCAAATGGCACAGAATGAAACAAAATCAGGGGACAGTTTGTACTATGTATCCTAAATAATTAAAACTATTTCAAGGTTGACTTTGGTTTAGAATTTTCAACCATCTGCTCCAATAGTCAAAGATCCTTGCACTTATGGACATCTTTACCAAATAACTGGAAATAGATCCCCTTCATTATAGTAGCAATACCCCTTGATTTTATTCATGAAATGCAGATCTTAAGTATCTGCAATCCCTTTGTATATTGATACAAACTGACATACTGACATTTAAGTCTTTAAAAACCCTAGGTTTGGCTTTATATTCCCTCTCCCCATGTTCCTGTGGCTTTATCTCAGCATCTGGCTTTCTGTAATGATGTCCTTCCCTTTTGGAACCTATGTTGGCATAGTCTAATTTATCCAGAATTTGCAGGGAGAAAGTTGGTTGTTGCTGTTTTGGCTATGCAAATGTTCACTTACTCTAGGACAATAATATGCCATCTGCACAGGAGGAATGCACATCCAGTGCATAAACATTTCTGCAAGAGTAGGATTGGGAATAATGTTTTGGAGCCAGTTACTCTTCTAGCTAGTTACTCTTCTATCATTTGATAGATTTGCACTTGCATGCTCCTGTTTGAAGTATCTTTGCTTTTATTATTAACCATTCACTCTTTTTAGGAGGAGGAATTAATGACTTTGAAAATTATTTCAGGGACAATCAACAGCTGTTTGTGGAAATGTACATTGGGTATAGTTATCTCCATTTCATCACTGTCATGAAAAATGTAAAATATACAATCTCTCTGATCATAATATATACCAAGTAAGTAAACAGTTCCAAAATTGTCAGCAGTGTGTAATAGCCCACTTTAATATATTCTCTTAAGCTATTAACACTGACACTTTGCAGCTTAAAACAGCACTGCATTTCATCTGTATGTTTTCTGTTGCTCTTAAACAGAAAAAAATATTTTTCTTCTCTGGAAGTCTTTATAAAGTATCTATAAAACAAATACTGTGGAGTGGCAGCTGTTTTGAAAAACATAAAACTACATTAGAAGGAGTTTGAGAGTTTAATTTTGCACTGCATGTTACTAATAATGGTCCTGATTCTGCTGTGTAGGTATAATTGCGTATTGAAATAGAACCATGATCAATGTTAGCATTGACATTTTGTTATTCGTAAGTTCAACTATATCATGTTCCACATTAAGTCTGTGGTTCCTTACCTATCCATGTTTCCCTGAAAATAAGACTAGGGCTTATTTTTGGCAGGGTGTCTTATTTTCCCCCCATGTATGGGAGGCCTACTTCTTCTGCTTGCTGGCGGTGGGGCAGGAGGCCGTGTGTCATGCCAGTGCCGCCACTGTGAGGCCAGATGTGGAGCTATCCCACACTCCCTGCACAGGCCTTCCTCAGGTTCCCCACAGCCAAGCCACTCATGCTCCAACACTTGCCTCACCTCATGATGGCAGCTCCAGCAGCTGGTACACGGCTTGTACCAGTTTACTTCAGGGCCTCCGCAGCCAGGCCATCCACACCCCAACACCTGCCTTGCCTTGCTTTGCCTTGTGGCCATGGCACCACCACACTGCTTGGCCTCTTGCCCCATTGCAGTCATGAGCAAGCAGAAGAAGTGAGCTGGCAGCCATTTGGGCTCCTACTGTACATGGCTGCCAGTGCTGCCGCTGTGAGGCAGGCGTTGGGGCATGGATGGCCTGTCTGCAGGTGCATAAGCAATTCATTCATCTCAACCAAGTGCATACTGATAATATCTCTACATTTACTATTTATACTTTTACCTAAAGATAGACATAGTGATGGAGAAGTAGTATATGAAGGAACAGTCCTTCATTAACAGATTTGGAGTGTTTCTATACTCTGTGTTGTGAAAAACAATGTCCAGAATAAGTCAATCGTGCTTCCTAGAGTTATCATATGACTACATGATGTTGCATATAATCTCATTCTAAGGAATACTGCAAGGGCCATTTCTTCTGTGAAAATAAAGAAACAATTAAGTATCCTGACTGTTTTCTATATGTTGAGAAGTAGAATAAATTTCTTCTTCCTCTAGGAGTAGACTTCATTCCTGTTATGGCTTATTCTGCCAATGAGCCACTCAGAATCCAAAAGGAAAAAAAAAAATTCCTTCCAAAAATGTAAAATTATTTGCCATCATTAATAGACATGTGCACATTTTGTAGAAATACACTTTCTGTTGTAATGTTGGATATTGTGCTCAGCTGAGCTGAGCATATCTTTGTCAACATTTTCTGAAAGACATATGTGCAAGTTCATAAAGCTTGACAGGTTGGCAGGCAGCTGTATAGGAAGATTAACTATTGACGCAGATGCATTTAAATCCTAAAATGAACAATATGTTTTGGAAGTCTAATTTTTGCCTGGCTATAAAAGTAGACATTTTCCCTTACTGAGATATTTAATTTTGCAATATGATTTAATTCACTTATACAAAGAAAGCAAGGCACTAACACTCTCATTATCGACAGTTCCTTTTTATTTTGTTTCCCTTTCTCCCCACCCCTTCTCTATTAAAAGTCATGTAGACTGCCTAAAATGTGTTTATGAGGCAGAAGGGCTCAGTAGCTCCAGTAGCTGTTACAGCTACACTGGTAAGAGCATAAGCACTTTACTGCTAAAACTCAAAGGGAAGGAGGAAGCTTATAGTAATCCACGAAGGGTGAGGGCAAGTTGAGCTGAGCTGATATAAGAGAAGAAAATCTGTTTAGAAAGAATTCCACAATAAAGCACAACACGGACATTGGTAAACCATTTCTATATTGGATAGGAACAGGAACAGGAGTAGAGAGTGGGGTGGGGTGAGGTGAGGTGAGGTGGGATGGGATGGGATGGGATGGGATGGGATGGAATGGAATGAGTCACAATGTTCTTTTTTAGCTAAAGAGAGAATACTGAGTTTTTATGAATAAGTTTGGACTTAATGACCATACCCGAACAATGCATATACAGATACAAAAACATGTTATAAGGAACATTGGTCATTGACGGTACCAATTTTGAAAGTTCTTTGTTTTACAAAGACATTTACAATTAGAAAATGGGAAGTGGAAATCAAGGAAAGCTGGAAATTGTCAAAGGAAAAATAAAGTGCATTGTTTTAATGTTTTGGAATAAATGGATTTAAGTGGACTAGATTGTGCCATCATAAATAGATGATTAGATAGTATATTTTTCAGGACATAAAACCATACAAAAGCGGCAATAATACACAAAAGGGACAATACTAAATATGTGCCCAGCTATAACCCAATAAACAACAGAATCATATATATTTTTTTAGAATTATGCATGTTTAGTGAAGATCAGTGTTGTAGAAGTCTACAGATATAAAACAAAATATAATGAGAACTTACATGATGGAGGATATTGAGGAATTCTACAGTTAGAGGTTATAATTATAACACAGAGAAAGGATGTAGTACTTCTAATGATGGTTGTGATCCCCAAGTTGAAAAAAGAGAAATTGGTTTTACAGGAAGATTTGGATGAGGATAACAAAAAAGTGAAGGAGTTAGTTTAATAGAGTTTTCTATTTAGCCATGAAAATAATTCTTGGTTTATAACTCACATGTGCTTCAAGGAAGATAAACTCAAATACAACATCTGGACATTACCAGATGGACAACATGTAGATTAAATGACTGCATTAAAGGAAATAGAAAGGGAAGGAGTTGGCCGTCTAGCCATCCAGGATATTTGCAAGTGCATATTGTGAAGCAGACCATGAATTAGTATAAAATGTGCAGGTTATTTGGTGATCAAAGAAAGTTGGTGTGCCTAGAGGATATCCAAGCACAATAAAGAATAGAAGTGATACCCTTTGCTTGTGAAAGAAAAAAAACCTGACAAATAGAAAGAGATATGAGATATTATGAAAACCTAAGCAGAAAAGAAATGTGTTCTCAAACTTTCAAAGAAGAAAACATTCAAGTTTCTTTCAGAACAAGCTATTGTGATAGCCAGGGAAGATTGAAGATGAAAGCCTCGGGAAATAAGAAGAATGTACAATGACTGGAAACAGACTGTCAACACAAGCAAGAAAAGAAATAACAGATATCTCAATCAAAAATGTGAAGTAACAGAGGAAAATAACAGAAAAGAATTTTAAAAGGTTATTTTAACCAGAGAGAAATCATCTCTCTTGTTAAAGTGTTAATCAGGACAAAAGATAATAGAAAGACTATTTCTTTGCAAATAGGATTATCAGATGAAATATTTGTAGAAAAATATATATATTCAAGAGCAGCTTTTGCTGGAAAATGAGGATCCAGAGACAATAAACCTGCTGACAGTTTCAAAAATGAATTTGGCATAACACTGAAGAAGAGGTTCTTTGCCAAGAATATTAAATTGGGGGACCAACCTTGAAGAATGTGCAGCAATGGCAAAATTGACGGTATATTTCCATAATAGTAGTCTAACCAAATTTTAGCAGGAACGGTTCCCCTTATGTATTACAATACACAGCAAGGCAAAATTAGATGTCTGGAATATGGTTTCTAGGAAAAAAGTTAAGGATAATCAAAATAATAAAAGAGAGGAATTTAAAGGAAAACAAGTGATAACTTTTAATGTTCAATATAAAGTATAGATATCTAGGTTTTGATCAGTAGTTGGGGAAATAAATGCAGGGGAAAGAAAAGGAAAGTTAAGAAAGTTAAGCCGTAATGTTTTATTTATGCTTAGTAATTATTTCTTTTTATTTCTACTTTCACTATCTAAATTAGATTTTCTTTCCTTTGTATTTCTCTATTTTTATAATACAAATATCTTTAAAAAGAGGCCATAAAACAGCTTTCAAATAAAAACACAAGACACATTCAGAATACTCAATACATTGTTTAAAGCTATAGAAGAACTGCTGATTAAAATACTAATATCTCTGGATCAACAAGTAGCATACCAGAGTATGTGGGCTATAGATTGGACAGTATCAGTATATGGAATATACTGAAGGAGAAAATGGGTGAAATATCAAACCTTTTTACAAATTTCTCACACATAATTTTTTAAGATTTTTCAAAGACTAAATCTATAATAGAAAGAGAAATGTCAAATGAGCCAACAGGATTCAGAAAAATCAAAGGAATACAAGCCTAGATAGTTACTATAAAATGCATAAAGGCAAGATGGGAAATTAAGAAAGAGATATACTTTAGCTTTATTGGCACAAGGTCTTTGTGTTAATACCAGAATATGGGGAATATTAAAGCTAATAGATTAGGAATAAGAAGAAGTACATGTATGTACTTGATACATCAGATGTGAGCAGTGGTGGGATTCAATTTTTTTTACTACCGGTTCTGTGGGTGTGGCTTGGTGGGTGTGACTTGGCTTAGTGGGTGTGGCATGGCTTGGTGGGTATGGCAGGGGAAGGATACTGTAAAATCTCCATTCCCACCCAATTTCAGGGGAAGGTTACTGCAAAATCCCCATTTCCTCCCAATCAGCTGGGACTTGGGAGGTAGAGAATAGATGAGGGTGGGACCAGTCAGAGGAAGTATTTACCGGTTCGCCGAACTACTCAAAATTTTTACTACCAGTTCTCGAGAACTGGTCAGAACCTGCTGAATACCACCTCTGCATGTGAGCATATGATAAAAGATAAATAAATACTATGCTTGCAAAATAGGGGGATGGGGGAAAGTGGGGGGATGATGAAAGAGATTCATGTAAAAGTGGAAGGTACAGGCAGAAAATGAAATGGGTGGATAAAATCCATGGTGAAGAACTATGGGTGTTCACTGATGATATTAATAAGGGGGAAGTTATTGAAACGTATAGTCACTGGGGATCCAGGACTGCCACTATGAGATCTAGCTAACTACACAATAAACCAGTTCCAAGAGAGCCAATTTCGTCTTAAATCATCAGGCTGGAAACAGGAGATCATGATTTTCAACACAAAGGCATTTGGGTGATCTAGGTCCACTGTCCAGTCATTCTCTCTCAGCCCCAGGAAGAAGATAAGGGCAAACCACATGGTCAAGAAAACTGCAAGAACTTGTCCAAGCAGTCATCAGGAGCTAAGATTTACTTGAAGGCACCACATAAACAAGCAAACCAGTTCAGGACAGAAGGAGCTCTTCTTCATCTGCTAAAGTTTTCCTCCCTATAAACTGTTATTTCATGCTTTATACCAGAACTCTGAATATTCAGACAAGAATGTAACAATCATAAAATATACAAATTCCACATGAAATAAAATAATGTCGTGCAAGACATAAATTGGAGTTAAATGATCACAGTTACGATGCTGTGAAATTTAATTAAAATATGTATTGCAGCTTATATTTCTATGTGCATTACATAATTTTACAGAATATGATCTGTTCAGTTCTCTACATGAACTGTTACTACTCTGTTTCCCCCCAAATATGACATCCCCTGATAATAAGCCCAATCGGGCTTTTGAGCGCATGGCAATAAGGCCAAGCGCTTATTTCAGGGTTCAAAAAAATAAAAGACAGGGTCTTATTTTTGGGGAAACACAGTAGCACTTTGCTTTTCTAGCCCTGAAGTACATAGGGAGTGTAGATGGAAAATTGAACTATATCATGTTCTGAAACAATAAAAGAAAACTTGTTATGGGGAAAGATGAGGCAGCATTTATTCAAACACCCTGATGGGATTTTTGCAAGATTACTTTCTCAAAGAAATATTGTGGCAGGGAGAAAGTAGTCCGGTGCCCCATGCTGGACAAACAATTAGAACCATTATGAACCACTATGCATTACAAGAAAAATATTATTTTCAGTTTCTCAACCCTCTTCCTATAAGGCACTTTGGGGAAAATGGTGATCTAAGGAAGGAGTGAGGATGTGGCAGAATTAAATCTGAAATAAGCAATCTGATATTTATCTGCAGCAGTCCTTTAGCTACACTTAATTAAATTTCAATTTATTCTACATTACCTTAATTTTTCAAAAGCTTTTTTTTTTGGTCAGATTTACTTATTCTTCATAGCCTTTTCACAGCACAATCCTCTGTTCACATCCTTCTACAAAATGTGCATGACTCATCATTTAAATATCTGAAGATTTTGATGGTTGTTATAATCTCTTTTCAGATGATAAATGACCCCTTCTAGAATCATAGTAAAAATGTGCTCTTCAGTCATTTTTTCCTTTTTTTGCAAATGGATCTGAACAGCAGATTATAAAAATAGAACTGCCAAAGCCTGACACTATTTTAATGTAATGGATTGCTATTTAAAGACCTTTTTTTTTTACAGATATGTGGTACTTAACATATGGCTCAGTCTTTAGCAAAATCTGGAATTGAAACAGCATATCTCCTAAATCTGTTACGTTCTAGATCTAGTATTTTCGTTGATCCCAGAATGTTGTTTCATGTTTTTGAAATGCATTGCAGAAATGGACTCGCTTCATATGATAACATGATACCATGTTACCTTCTGGTGTTGGAGTCCAATGTGCATGCATTCAGATATACTGCATAGGATTATTCTATGCTTGCAGTACACCCCAAGGGAGAAAAAAAGAAACTGGAAATTACAATTGTAATATCAGTATAATAGAAAGTAACAGTACTTCCATTCTCTTGAAATCATTTCTAATATAAGAATGTAGTGAAGGCTTTTCAAACTGCTCATAGATAAGTTTGCAATGCAAGGTAGATCAGGTGTTACAGGAAATATAAACATGGGAAACCCAGTGGATATCCAGTTGGCTCCACCCTGTCTTAATCCAGAAGCTGCTCAAAAACAGAGCTCCTTCAGTTTGGAGTTTTGATTTCATCTTAATTTGGGTTGAGTTCAATTGACTTCATTTAATCTTATTCTGTCTTAGTATGGGACCTTTATCTGTATATATTTGTTTACTGTATATTGTTGGTATGTCTTGTTAAACACCAAACAGGTCTTTAGGGAACTAGCAGTCTATAATTGTAAATTACAACAATGGGTGAAATACCTATCAATGTTCTTCACTAATATTGATTTCTAAAGCTAAAAGTCTAATGTCTGGAAATGTTAAAGATTGAAAATCAATCTCTCTCTCTCTCTCTCTCTCTCTCTCTCTCTCTCTCTCTCTCTCTCTCTCACACACACACACACACACACACACACACACACACACACACACACAAATATATGTTTTCTTTATCCTTCCCTCCAGGGAAACATAGAAATATATGTTTAATTCATTCACAAATCAAAATGTATTTTATTGCAGTATCAACATAATTTAGAATGTCTAGCAGCACTATTTGGCATATTTATGAAAATTTCAGAATAATTCTCTTAATGTTTATGAAGATAAACACTACTTAGTGGAGCTCATTTCTATATAAATATGCATAAGAATTGCATAGAATTGTACAAACACAATACCCTATGTTAGGAAAGAGAACTGCAAATCACTGCATTCTTGCTGCCTAAGCATAAAAGTGGGGAAAATAAAGGGGGAAAAAGAATGAAGCTTCGCAGCAATCTGCTAATATTGTGTATTATAAAACAGAGATGTTTTGTTTCAAACTTGAAACAAGTGGGAGTTCCCTTGACCCTTTTTGAGTCAGCCAAATTTAAGGCAACACAACAATCAGGACAAATGACTTGTTCTGGGTTTGCCTGAAGTTGACAAATTCCAAACACAATAGCAATAGCACTTAGACTTATATACCACTTCATAGTGCTTTACAGCCCTCTCTAAGCAGTTTACAGAACAATCTGGGTTCTCATTTTACTGACTTGGAAGGATGGAAGGCTGAGTCAACCTTGAGCCTGGTGAGATTCAATCTGCCAAACTGCTGACAGCTGGTGATCAGCAGAAGTAGCCTGCATTACTGCACTCTAACCACTGCGCCACCACGGCTAGGAGATACTGTAATTGAATTAAAGGTTTTTTTGTTGTTGTTTCAAAAAACTAAACAACTCTAAACATTAGCAAAGAGATACAAAACATTCCAACACTGCCATTTGCCCCTCGTTGAAATGTTGTGAGTCCAAAATTGGTAGATGTAGTCTGTAGGGCAAACTCTGTGATTTTGATCTCTTCCCCAGGGAACAGTTCTCTTCACCCATAACCTCTTCCAGAATTTGAGGACATTCTGGGAGAAAAGGAATTAATTCCAATTAGTCTGTTAAAGTATTATTTTAACAAGATTGTATTAAAAAACCACAGTTTTTTCTAAATTTTCTAAATTCTTGTTTCTAAATTCTCTTGTCTGTGCCTAAACCTCACCAAGGCCTTTTATCTCAGTATTTAAAAATTTACTTGCCAATTTATCTTTTTTTTTTTTCTTGGCTGCTTAAAACAAGAAAGTTTTTGCTTGGTCAGATGAGGAATAAAGAAAGAATTGCTCTCCCAGGAGAGAAGCCCACTTGGGAAAGACAGAAATCCCTTCCTGCCTGGCTGCTACCACTTACATCCTAACTGTAATAATTGTGATTCAGCCTGTACCTTTGCTCAGCGAAGTAACTCTTGTTCTACAGAAAAACAGCAAAAAAACCAGGGCAAATCAACACATCAAAACAAGCTTTTGCAGCAAAATGCACCATGGACTGCATCAAATCACGAACACACACATATACCCCTAAATTTAGCAGGTCATCTTAGCAGGGGGGAGTTAATAACGATCATTTGCTGAGTTTAGATGTACATGTGCACTTTATGCATTCTCCTTTGTCCTATTGATTGTAGAGTTTTCCAAACGCTTTTGAAGATGAAGATGCTCACTGCATATTAAGAGCTGTTCAAATCTAAACATCAATAGTAATCACATCCAGCAGTAGGCAAACCAGCTGTCATGTTTGTGGGAGGGAGATTAACTTCACTTCTGTGTGAACTGAAGCGAAGTAATACATTTGCATTCACAAACACAGACTTTTGTTACCACTTATAGTAGCCCATCTGCATGAAGTCCACCTTTCCCACAGCAGTACCTTGCCATCTAGGTAATGGCATAATGATTGGGCTGTGTGGTCTTTTGTTGATCAGCGCTGTGAGGGTTCCAACCGATGCCCTAATTAAATCATGAGCCTTGAGCCAAGCTTCAAAAGAAATCCAGTTATTTATTAGGAGCTTCATGTCGGCACGTTCCAAGTGAAGCCAACTCTGACCCCACTTAATTTACATCACGGTTCTGACCCTGTTTCCTCCCCTCCTCCAAGATGTGTCTCAGTCACATTCTTCAACGAAGCAAGATCACTCCCCTCCGGTCACTGTGGGTAACCACGGAGATGGCCTTGACAGAGAGATAGCTAGAATGTGCTTTTTGTTTTGACTGAAGTGCTCACTTGCTGCAGCTGCAAAGTTGATTTTCCCATCCCCCTTGCCTATGGCAACTTGAGAGCAGGCCAGGAATACTTTGCGAGTTGACAAGCACATCACCTTTTTGCTCTGCATGTGAACTCTATGAGTATTACTTGTTTGAGTCAGTTGGCTCAGGGATTAATGCCCAACAAAATAATCACTCACTACATATGAAGGTAGATGGGCTGGGGTAAGGGGGTGAGGCTACAGATTGAAGTATGGGACAGTGGGTAGATCCCATCACACTGAGATGGTGCAGGGACTACAGTACTAAATCCTCATAGAGCAGGGGTGTTAAACTCATGTCATCACGGCAATGTCATGTGACATATCACAACTTTTTTTCGCTAAACTGGGCATGGATATGGCCAGCACATGATGCATCTGGCCCATGGGCCGGGAGTCTGACACCCCTGTCATAGAGTGTTGGGTTCAAGGACTAAAGAACCACCAGATAAGTTGCATGGATCTCATTCAGCTTTCATCTCTCAAGTGATGTGAGCCAGGAACTCATCCCAGTATGACTTTCCATGGTGAATGAAGGGATCAGAATATATCCCACTTGAGTTGGTGCTTTAGGGCCAAACTCATGTTACTCATCCTTCAACCTTGGCTTTATCAGACAATGAGCAGAGGGTAAGATAAGAAGCTAGTTTATTCCAGTGGCAGGCAGATATGGGAAGCCAGCATGGGGGATATATTTTAAGAAAGATGAGTTGCTCTATCAAGTCAACCTCCAGGCATGAATGTGGAGTGTCAAAAAATTATCTGCCCACTTGGAATGCTGATTGGTAGGCAAGAGATATATCAGCTTGATCAGATCTTGAATTGGTTGCCCAAATCTGGATGTAACTCCTCATTTTCTTTTGGATGTCTTGTGCAACACAAATCAGAGGGTTGTACAATGTTGACCAAGCCAAGGACACGACCCCAAGTTAAGACTATATACCATATTTTTCAGAGTATAAGATGCATTTTTTCCTCCCCAAAAAGTGGGTGGAAATGTCTGTGCATCTTATACAGCAAATGATGCCAAAGCCCCACCCACCCGCTGGCCCCCACCCTTCAGCCTCTGCCTCCCAGTAATTTGCCTCCTTGCAGCAAACAGTAAACAGCATGGTCAAACTGATTTAGCATGAGCAGCTGATTGGTAGTTGGATCTGCCTCCCGGAATACCTCCTATCAGCTGTTCCATGCTGCAGGGATCGCTGCTGCCCATTGGCACCAGCATCACTCATTGTCGCTGCCACCTATCGCCGCCTCCATGCACCCCATTTTCGGCCTCCTTGTATCCCATTTTCAGCCCATTCCAGGCAGCAGGGATAGGCCGATCCCCGCCATCTGGAATAGGCTGAAAATGGGACGTGCAGAGTCCAAAAATGGGGCATGGAGAGGCTGAAAACAGGATGTGCAAAGGCCAAAAATGGGGCGCGCAGAGGCAGTGATAAGTGGTAGTGGCAATGGCGGTGATCCCTGCAGACTGGAACAGCTGATAGGAGGTATTCTGGGAGGCAGATCCAATCGCCAATTAGTTTCTCGTGCTAAATTAGGCTGTGCTGAAGCTGACCACACTGTTTGCTGTTTGCTGCAAGGAAGCAAATTTCTGGGAGGCAGAGGCAGATTTTTTTTCTTGTTTTCCTCCCCAAAAGCTAGGTGTGTCTTATACTTCGGAGCGTTTTATAGTCCAAAAAATACAGTACTTGAATTTGTCAGGGAGAATCCCATGCTAGATCGAGGGCTCTGCTACTACTGCTAAGAGAATGGATGGCTCAATTCCCTGATTTTCTGCCTTTCACCTGGGCCACTTTTGTAACCAGAAGCATGTTCAGCACTTAGTGAGGTTATTAGTGCAAGCAACCATGCTTTTCTGGCAAGCATGAATACTTGCTCAAAACCTAGAGCTTCTGCAGTTGCACAATTCCAATGTGAAATTGATTTGCCAAGTCCAACTACTTCTCTTGTAGTTCAGCCAAGGATTTTTCTAAGAAAAGAATCAAAGAAAGAGTCTGGCATAGTGCAGCTGTCTTTACACTGAAGAAGTTTGTTATGAAGTGCCGAAACTTTCTGAGACATCAATTCCATTCCCAGGGTCTGAGGAAACACATGGCAAGTAATTTGCCTTGTGGTTTGACACCTTGCTGCCTGAGCAGTCACTTAGAGAACAGGTCCTTGAAGACCCATCTACTGGATATCATCAGGGGTTAGGATAAGTAAAGCTCCACCTGACCATGGTTTATTTAACCTGATGGCTAGGTCCTTTGGCTGTCTCCTTCAGCCTTCTTCCTCTGCTAAGCTTTGACCTTTCATTTCCTCTCTCCATTCTCAAGACAGAAATCTCAGAATTGCAGGCTTTCTCTCACAGCACATACTGTAACTTCCTCAATAATTTTTCCATGTCCTTTCACATGTTAAGCAGCTATCTGCGGATGCCCTTCATAAACTACTCATGCACATATTTATGCTGTGCTAAATATGAACCCAGTGAATGACCTGGAGGATTTCAAATGAGATTTTTCTCAACATTTTCCCCGAGTGCACCATGTTTCCCGAGAACACATGGCTATTTCAACTTAGAAAAATGACTTTTGTGGCTTTGGATAATATGGCTCTATTTTGAAGAATTTTATTCTGCATTATCTCGATAGGATAATGAAAGGGAAATGCGAGAGAAAGGCTTTATATATTCTTAAGAGTTAATAATCCTGCTCTGGATTTTGTTTCCTATTAATACTAGCTTAGAATGGCTTTCTTATCATTCCAATATTCTGAAAGGCTAACACTAATTCATATGCCATAATCTGATCTGAGTTGATCTGATCTCATACCACATACTATATATACTATATCTGACTTGGAAATAAAGTTTGATGCCACTAATTGCTTTCGTTATGTTGATTGTAAAATACTTCATTTCGCTAAAGAAGTGCATCATGAAGTCAGAGAATTATTTTGATTCTGCAGCAGTTAATGATTACACTGAAAAATAATAATTTGCCTAAGCTCTTCAACATGTATATTAATCTTGTTAAATGTTTTAACAATTTATTTATAGAATTATGGTATTATATAGTTGTAAACTATTTCTCCTATTATTCAGCTTTTTGCAATATTCACATAGAAACAGGACAATATAGAAATCTTTCTACAGTCAAGACCTATTTACCAATTAGCAAACCATCAACTCAAATGTTATTTTAATAGTCTCGTCAACAAATAATAATTACATTAGTCGATAGACTTAGAGAATGGTAAAATGTTTGTCAGAGAATTCTTAAAGATATTTCATTTTGTTCCTCATAATATTTCAACATCTCAATGTCAATAATAAAATGCTGCAGAATTCAATATAGAATTCTGACTCCAATGATAAAGAAAATTTTGGAATAACAAAATACTATTTTGCTCCATTTATCCATTCAGATGGCCAATATCCAGACATGTCAACCATAAGTTGTCTAACTGTAATAAACATTTTTCTTAGAAAAAGTAAAAAAAAATGTTACGTGCTGAATTGCTTTAATCAAAACACATGCTATTTTAAACTGCATATTGAAATTTTACATCACAAGATAAGTATTTAATATGATATTAATTTTGTATTGTTCCCATCCTACAAGATTTAGCTGTATTTAGATGTATTTAAATAATTGGCTAGAAGCATAGACCTCAGGAATATCTCCTAAAAGAGGTATAGATTTATTCACACAAAAACTGAGAATTGTCATGAAATTTTGCTCAAAGTGGAGTGTCAGAAGAGATATAAAGAAATATATATTTTATACTTATACATACATATATATATAATAAAGGTGTTTATACTTCATTTTACCTTGACATATTTTATAGCAGGGGTCACCAACCTTTCAGATCTCAGGGACCACTAAATTCATAATTTTAAATCCAGCGGACCACTAATATGAATTTTTTAAAAAGATAAATAGTATTTAGTGCAATTTAGTGCAAAATAAAAAATGCAAATAATTTTTCGGCGGACCACCAAAATTTTCTCACGGACCACCAGTGGTCCATGGACGACTGGTTGGTGACCACTGTTTTATAGTGTGCAATACAACACAATTAACAATATATTAAATTACTAGAAAACAAATTACAGTAGCACCCCATGCCCACCATTTATACAGAAAACTCATCACAACATTTCTATTTCCTTGTGAAAACTCTGGTTGCTTTATAAGCTATCAAACATTTTCTAGAACCCTAAGATAAACAAGAGCAATATTGCCTATTACCTATGGATCAAAATTATAGATAAGTAGTAATGTGAACCACACTACAATTATGATGACCCATCTCTTCCTACTTAAGGGAGTCTATCCAATGTGTCTAGACAGACAGTGCCAACATTCACAATCAGAAGGCCACATACCACTTCTGCTTCTGAAGGGGCTTTTTTTTTAAAGGCAGCATGTGCCCTTCTCTTGTGTCAGTGATTTGATATGATGTCTAAACTCATGTACCTACAATTTTCTACCCTTGTCAAGAATACTTTTTATTACAGTATCTGGCCATCTGTAAGAGGATCATCAGTGGATTTCTATCTTCAGAATGACCTGGTATTCAGTTTTACATCAACAGTCTTTGAACAATTTTAAAATTTGGACCAATAGCACATGTCTGAGTCACACATATGGCACACAACATTATTCTCAATATGTTTTCCAAACATTTTTTGTTTCTCTAATTGTCCAGCCGAGAGCCAATTTGGTGCAGTGGTTAAGGTGCCAGGCTAGGAACTGAGAAGTTGTAAACTCTATCCCACTTTGAGTAGTTGGGTGACCTTGGGCCTGTCACTCTCTTTGAGCAAGGGCATACCACTTCTGAAATCTTGCCAAAAAACCCTACATAAACTTGTTTAGGCAATCAGCAGGAATCAGTGTTGACATCAAGGCACCCCCCCCCAGTGGTGGGATTCAAATTTTTTTACTACCTGTTCTGTGGGTGTGGCTTGGTGGGCATGGCATGGCTTGGTGGGTGTGGCTTAGTGGGTGTGGCAGGGGAAGGATACTGTAAAATCTCCATACCCTCCCCACTCCAGAGGAAGGTTACTGCAAAATCCCCATTTCCTCCCGATCAGCTGGGATTCAGGAGGCAGAGAATAGATGGGGGCGGGGCCAGTCAGAGTTGGTATTTACTGGTTCTCCGAACTACTCAAAATTTCCACTACCGCAACTAAAGACATTAGAAATACTGTTGGAAGAAGGGATTAATTTAACTTGGCTACAGTACAATCAACTTCAACTGAGATGGAAAGAAGATCAAAAAATTGGTATAATGATGCATGAAGAAGAATTGGTTAGACATATAAAAGAGAAAGGTCCAATGCATATTAAGAGGGTTTATAATGTTTTGTTAGAAAGAGACTCGGAAAATGAACTGGTTAAAGATTGTATGATAAAGTGGGCACAAAATTTTGCAGAACCAGTGATGTTGGAAACATGGGAAAAAATATGGGTCCAGAATGTTAAATTTACACAGTCGCAGAATTTGAGGGAAAATTTTTATAAAATGTTTTATAGGTGGCATTTAGACCCTAAGAAACTATCGTGTATGTATCCTAATGTTCAACCAAAATGTTGGAGATGTGATTGCTTAGATGCTACATATTATCATATATGGTGGACCTGCAAGAAAGCGAAGGCTTTTTGGATAAAAATTTGGTGGGTTATGCAAAATGTTCTGAAGAAAAAACTTCAGTTTTCTCCACAATTGTTTTTATTGGGTATAGTTAAGGGTTTTACATTGGGTGAAACAAAGCTGATATTGTATATGGTGACAGCAGCGAGATTATTGATAGGTCAATATTGGAAAAATGATGTTATGCCCACTATTGAAGAATGGACTTTGAAGATGGCCAGTTTTGCAGAGATGGCGAAGATTTCAGCATACTTAAAAGATCGAACTCAAGAGACTTATGTATGGGAGTTGAAAAAGTGGATAGATTATGTGCAGAATAAATATCAAACTAAGAAATACCAGATAGCTTTTAGCTGAATATATTATGCAAGGATAGATTAACTGAGTTCTATGAAGATATAAACAGTACACAGGGGGTGGAGGGGTTTAAGTTTCACAAAATGTAATTTTGATTTGGATTTTATTCTGAAGAAGTCTTGGGGGGAGGGGAGGATTAGGGAGGGCTTGGGGGGGGGAACTGGGGAGAAAATGTATTTGTAAAACTTTTTAAATAATAAAAAAAAAATTCCACTACCGGTTCTCCAGAACTGGTCAGTATCTGATGAATTCCACCTCTGCCCCCCCACCCACCCAATCCCACCAGTAAATTTTATCATGGCTTTTTCAGTTAACTCAAACTTCTTATCTTATTTTTAGTCAGATTTAATGTCTTTATTACCGTATTTTTATCAGAAACAATGAGTTCAAAATAGTAGTTTTGCCTTATTTTTCCTCACTCTTCATCTTTAACCTCCAATAACACAGAAAATATTCTCAAATAGAAAATCCATAGTGATTTTCTGGGCTAACACAGTTGTGCATCTCTCAATTACATTTTTCATCTTTAATCCTGTACTTCTACACACCTAAAAGAATACATGTTTGTGTGTGTATATACACATATGCTCTCTCTCACATACACACACACAAACATACCCAAGCGAACACATGTATATTAAAAAGAAAATAATAATGAACTCATCCACTGGAATAATGAACTCACTAGATTTTACTAAAGGTTTAATTGCACAAAACAATTTAAATTCCTGCACTGCTACACATTAAGAAATAGCTAGGCTTGATGCTGTAAAAACTAAACAGACTGATGAGTTTAATGGGTCTGATTATTCAGGCATGCACATGCCTAATGTTTCTTCCCAACTTGTCCTTCCTATTAATTATGAAGTTTAACATCAGCTAGCCTTCAATTAGTCAGTGTCCTTCAAGAAAATAATTTAATAGTGTCATCCTCTGCATGTTTAATTGACTTTTAAAAAGTCCAGTTAGTTCAAATGGACTCACTCTCATTTAAGTGAATGTCAGTTTATCCAAGTTAATATGGGCAGAACATTCCAGAGCATTTATACTCCTGCCAACTGACAGTATCCTGCTGATTTCTCGGGAGATAATGTTTCAAAGTTTTTAGCCAAGCATTATTGCAACTAATGGCATGGACCTAGAATTCACCTTGTAAACACTTTAAAATTAATGATGTTGGTCTACTTAGGAGAGCAAAGTTTAATTGAAATCCACACAAGTATAAATTCCAATGTTGTACTTCAGTTCTTAGACCATCTAGTTAAATGCTTTAAGGCACACTGATATTTTAAGTTTTAATGTTGCATTGATAATATTTCCTACTTTTAAAAGAGTATAGTGTGCATTCATATGTCATGGAGAGAATTTCCATCATCTGAAAAGAATAAAAATTTTGGAAAATTCTGTATTTTAAAATATATAAAAACTAAGTTCTTCTCAAAGAGATTACATAAGCAGTCAGTGTCATAAAAGCTTCACACATGGCTAAGATTTCAAATTCAAAAGTGAAAGAAAGGAGTGTTGACTGCCTTTTTAGTAAAACATAATTAGCAAAGGATTTTATGTAATTATCTTGGATTTCATGTATTTTTAATCATGTCACTTTGTTAATTAAACTACTGAAATGTATTTCACTATGTAAAATTCAGCAAATGGAATAATGTAGTCCTTTTGGAAAATAGTTTTGAAACCATGTATGAACAATTAGCCTTTTTAAAAAGTTTGAAGGGTGAACATGCCTTTAAGCATTCAAAATGTGCTAAGTATGTGTGTGTGCACGCACACACACACATATCTTATACACACTATAAAAGCATTACTACAGTATTAAGTATTACAGTATTGCAACAGAGGCCTTTTGTAATAAGCTTTTAAAGTAATAAGTTCTTAAACTACCCTCTACCCCATGAAAATGTGTGAAAGAATCCACCGTCAACTGTATGCTGGTTATTATGACTACGGAGGAAAGCACTTCTTCACAAGACAAATGTAGGAGATTGTTGTCATGGTAACCATTGGCAGTGGCCAAGTTAATTGTATAGAGGAGCCTGTGTCACATATGTCATCCTATAGCAACACTGATGGGCATCTATCCATGACCCTTTCTGCTGTCCTTTCTGATGAGTATGTTCTCCATTATCCTGGATGGTAACTTCATGTTTCTGGTAAAAGACATAGTCAAAAAAGATTAAACATCAGGTTATGCCATTTGGTCCTGTTCAAGAATGTTGTCCCAATGTTTTTTCCTGCTGATGATGCAAGGATTTTTCTTCTAAGCAGCTGGTGGTAGATAAAGCAGCTCATAATATCAGGTCCCCTCAGCAGTTTTCAAGTGGCCTTCATGCTGCAGCACCAACCTTGGAGAAAAAAGTTGAATGATGTAAACAGTAAAAGCAGATTGTAAACATAAATATATCTTTCTTTAAAAGAATATATACATTTTTCTTTTGAGGGGAACAGGTTCTTTGATTAGTGGGATGTGAGCTATGCAAACTATGAAAAGCTAAGAGCCAGTAGATTAAGAAGACATTTTTTATAGTTTTTTATTGATATTTACTTGTTGGAAAAAAATATCCTTCTGGGTTCAGTTCCAAGTGGGGAAAAAGACACTGGATTCATGGAAGTTGCTTGGAAAGAAGTTTTTTTTAATGAACAGGATCACATGGCTTGACTTCCTGAACAGGATCATATGGCTTGAGTTCCTCAGCAGAAAAAGGGCAGAGATGCTGAAAGTGCCTTAGTTTTATGCCCTCTGTTGGGCTTTGACTTTGAGCTTGTATTCTGATTGGTTGTCAGACTCCCATGGGCCATTCAGGGGCAACTCTGTAGGCTGTGATTTGAGTCCAAGTTTGATTGAGCCTTGCTGGGTGGTGAAGTAATGAAAGGGCTTTGGGTAATTCCTAGTATGGCTCTGCTTGAAGGAGGTAGATCTTTGTTATGTTGAATAGACTGGCCCAGGCCTTAATGGCCCATTGACAAAGTTGTGGGGGAGGTGAGTTTTTGCCTCCCTTTTAGGGGAAATATTCTGCTCTTTTAATATTTCCTAAAATATCTCATTTTCCTAGGAGAGGGGTGGGTGCTAACTTCCTACATACTCATCAGATTTATATCTTTCAAAAACTCATTAATAGTGGTAGCATTCCCTTTTCTGATGTTTTCCATATAAACCTGTGAGATAAGGTGAACTGAGAGTGAGTGTCCAAGAATTATCTATGGGCTTCCATAGTAAAATAAAAACAAAACTGAATTGAACCCATGCCTCCCAACCTTCAATCATAAATCACCTGTTCCCAAGTATAAGTGAACTGTTGAGTATTATCATGAATAATGAATATATCTTTTAAAGGAGCTTGTATAAATGTTAGATTTTGCCCTTTGGTCTTAGTCCAGTGTTAATCTTTGATGTCTTCATTCATCATAAAACAAAAAAGGGGAATTTAAGACTGACATTAATTTATAATGCATGATGATGATGTTATATCTTCAGTTGTATTTGACTCTTGGGGATTCATATGGCCCAGGTCTCTCCTCATCTTCTGATCTTGCACTACTTATTTGAGTTGTTTGATACTCTGGCTGATGTCAACTTTGATAGTGTTAGAATCTATATTAATATATAAGCTATATTTGAATATAAACTTATTATCATCACTTACACAATTTTGTTATTGTTCATGCTTCTCCGAAACAGAGAGGATGGTTTGTAAATCTAACACAATATTACAAAGAGCAGTCCTTATACCAGTCTAACAAACACTTCCAAATTGTGTGTGTGTGTGTGCTTACGTCAGGGGTGGGTTCTAAATTTTTTTACTACCACTTCTGTGGGCGTGGCTTATTTTGTGGGTGTGGCTTGGAGGTCATGTGACTAGGTGGGTGTGGCTAACTGGTCAGAGTCATTTCTGGAAGGTCCTTGCACTTACGACCAGTCCTCGCACTTACGACCCAACTCATTTGTTTGCTTTTAACACTGATCAGCTGTAGGACGGCCCTTTGAAGCCCCACGGCAAGAGTTTAAACAGTTTTTTTTCCTCTAGTCATCAGCTGGGACTCAGGAGGCAGCAATAGATTGGGGGTGGGACCAAATAAAAGGTAAGAATAATGTGGGGGTGGGAGGGCGGGGGAGAGAACCGGTTCGGTGACATCATATCATCACCACTACCGGCTCTGCCGAACCGGATCGAACCAGGAGGAACCCACCACTGGCTTACATGCATGGCCACATGCAAACATACAGAGATGGCTTGAATGGTTAGATAGATTTAGACAGATCAGTGATGGAATTCAAATTATTTTACTACCAGTTCTGTGGGCGTGGCTTGGTGGGCGTGGCTTGGTGGGCATGGTAGGGGAAGGATACTGCAAAATTCCCATTCCCTCCCCATTCTGGGGCCAGCCAGAGGTGGTATTTGCTGGTTCTCCAAACTACTCAAAATTTCTGCTACCGGTTCTCCAGAACCTGTCAGAACCTGCTGAATAGCATCCGTGGATTAGATGGATTTGACTTGAAATAATGAGCATTCGAGTTCTCCCAGTTCCATTCTAATTTTTAAAGACCTTCTGCTTCACACAGAAGGAAAAATAAGTAGTAATTCAGAACTCAATAGTCACAGTGTCTTGCACCCAAAGCAAAATAAATAGTACTTCATTTTCCTTGACTAACTTTTCATATTGATTTTAGTGGGACTGAAATATAACTAGTTTCCATTTAATGTAAATTAAATTTAATAAATAGATTGGTCTGAACTTTACAAAACTTGATTGCATCTGATCAAATATCTCAAATTGATATGTAATAAGGCTGTTGAGTCCTTTGGAATTTTTTTGGTAAAAATGTGCCTTGGATTATATGGGGGAATATACTTAGTTATCTGAATTACTTCGAGTATCTTCTTCTTTTCCTAAGACTCCATGTAGTTGTTTTTATGAGTATTAAGGCAGGTCCTAACTTTCTGTTCTTGCATGTTCTGAAGGACTTTTCATTAACATATTTTTTAAAAAATCCAAAGCACTGCTGGTCTCTACTACTGTAATATTTGATATCTGAATTAATGGAATTTATGCCAAAGTAGCTGATGAACTGTGAGTTATGTTTTATTACCATACTGCAACTTATTTATTACCATACCACAACTTGTGTATGATAAACATGTACAGTAACATATTCTCATTGATCTATGTTTCTTTTCTACTTTATTTATTTATTTATTTAATTTATATTGCCACTATTCACAAATGGCAACTCAAGGCAGCTTATGAGAATATAAAAACATCATATATAAAAAATGAAACTAATAGAAGAAAATAATCAAATAATAAATTAGGAAAATATACATAAAGCTAGCATAACATTGTGTAGGTGATTAAAGTACAATATTTCTGTTCATGGGTGTAAGTTCTAACCACCAGGAACAGAATTTTCAAAGTGGCTAGATATATACCAACTATTGTAGTGATATTCCTAAGAGATAAATTTTAAAAACAAATTGAACAATTCCATTTCTTCAAGGGGACATTATTGAAAATGTAAAAGTTAGATATGGTGAACTGCTTGATTCTTTTTAAGGTATCCATGTGGAGATTTAAAAATGATCAATCGGAGAACTTCTTACCAACTGAGGAGAAAAAAGCTCTAGTTTGAATCATGCACACTCACAATAATAACTATAATGTTTTCAGGCAATAATGTTTTCCATGTAGAGCTGCCTTTGAAAACAATTTGATGACGTCAGCCACTTCGATGCCTGTGATCTTATTATCTAAGTTGAATCACTGGTGCTGGCTATTCTTCTCCAAACTCAGTTTGTAAAATGTTACTAATCTTTAAAACTTGTTATATTAAAAAAAAAAAAATCTGGATTGAATCAGGTGCTGAATCTGATTGTCTCTGTTTGATAATAAAATCTGTACTTTGTAGGAAGTGTTGGTGTGTCTCCATGATTCTAGACATGTTTGCCTATACGTGTCTGAACAGGAAGGCAGCCTTATTTCATAACAGCAACAATAGAAAAGGCATTTCCACTGATGAAAAAGAATGAAAACATCTGACTTAGATAAAGTTGTTATTCTATTATGTAATATTGTACTAAAATTAGCTGTTTCTGAGCTGGCCCAGTAAGGCCATTTATTTTTAAAATATTTGTTTGCCTCAGTAAAGTCAGATTATGAAAATAAACATTTTGCAAGCCCCAAAGCCAGAATTCATTATTTATTTATTTATTTGTTTGTTTGTTTGTTTGATTGATTGTTTGTTTGGCTGCCCATCTTACCATAGGGTAACTTTGGGCACTGTACAGTTACATATACAATTAAAACATAAAATCAAACATTGAAACCAAAGACACATGGGGAGAGGGGGCAAAGTGGGGGGGAGGTGAGATCCGTTATTAATCAACCACCTCTATTTCACTGTTCCCCCACTGGGGTCCCAAGCTGACTAGCAAAGCTATATCTTTAGGCCCTTATGAAAAGGTAGACAGGTTGGGGGCCAACCTCACATCAGGGGGCAAGATGTTCCAGAGGGCAGGAGCAACAGCAGAGAAGGCCTTCCTCCTTGACCTCGTCAACTGGAATAATCAGGCTAATGGGACCCACAGCATGCCTCCTCTGCCGGCACAATACGGACCAATCCCAGTGGGGTGAGATGGTCTCACCATATGATCCATTCATAGAGCAACATTTTAAGACATAGCTATATCATAAGGCATATTACCTTTTTAAAATAATTTGATTAAATTATTTATTGAGCTCATACAATATACAATCATTTCGTGAGATGTAGGTGTGGGTATGTGCATATGTTGGGTTAGATGTGATAGCCAGAGTTTCTCAAGCAGAAATGTCTATAATATCAATAACCAACAGATGCCCAGCTTCAATGTTAAGAAGTGCAGGGCAAATAATCCACCAAACCATGGGGAAAACAAGAGAAAGTATAGGATTTAAACTACAGTGGGCATCAAAAGAACGTTGCATCTTCATGAAGTCAAGCCATATGAAGGCAGGTGCCCAGGAATTTCTATTTCAATCTGGGCACTAAACCTGACAGCTTGTGTCAATTGGTTTGCTCATTTATTAACAGGTTGTCCATCCTTATCACATATGTGCATTTAATTTCTATGTACGATATCAATTAATTTGATATATGAATAGGGGTGGGGTTCTGGGTAAGGGATTACTGGTATGTTTGTTTTTATTTTATTTTATTTTTATTTTTATTGAAGCTTAAAATAATGTTTATTTCCTGCTTCCCCACCCACCCTTTTTTTATAACACTACAGGAGTCATAAGAACAGCTCTGCATAATATGGACAGGGAAGCCAGAGAACATTATTCGGTTGTCATTCAAGCCAAAGATATGGCTGGACAAGTTGGAGGGCTATCGGGATCAACCACAGTAAATATCACACTCACCGATGTCAACGACAATCCTCCCAGGTTCCCTCAGAGTATGTAAAGGTTTGATCTGATTTATTTCTTCCCAACAAAAACTGTCTGCTGTTACAATTTCAGGGAGATTCTTTTCAAATGAAGGATGAGCTGTGAATAACAACCACAATATTTGACAGTGACATACCATATTCACTAACTCCTAAGAAATAGCATTTTCAGTGCTGTGCTTATCTTCCCTTAGCAAAACCTTCTACTCCTTATTCTTTTCTGCTTTCATGGATGCAGGTATATAAGTACAGGTAGACTTCAGTTAATGACCCACTTGTTCAGACACCATTCAAAGTTACAAAGGTCCATGGTCAGTAATGGGTTTCAAATCCCGTCGCTACCAGTTCACTCATGGACGCACGCTCATGTGCGATGCTTCTGTACATGCGCAGAAGCTTCTGCATATGCACAGAGACATCTGGGCGGGTGGGCAGAGCATTCCACCGCCACCGTTACAGGTCACCTGCTCCAGGGCAAACCAGGAGCAACCCACCACTGTGTTCTGCCCCAGCTATGGACCCCAAAGAACGCAGCCCACACAAAGTCTGTACAAAACTTAATTTACTAAAATAACTCAGTCTTTTTCAAACAAAGGCTGTTAATAAACTTTCTTAACAGCCTACAAGAAACCAAAGATAAAATAATCGCAATCTTACTATGGTTGGCAGAAAGCCCAGAAGCAATTTGCAGACAATCCAGACGCGAAGGAGAATGAACTAAAGTTGTTCCCTACAAATTGGTTCAGTCGGCGTTCCTCCTTAAATAGGCTAAGAGAGTGGCCAATTAGCCCCAAGCCTTACTATCGAGGAGACCTCCTCCCGAGGAGCCACTCCTGCCTTTTGGCAGCTCTGCATGCCCTTGCATCGAGAAAAGGCTCCTCCTCTTCATCCTCTTCACTTAAAGGAGCTTCTGGAGGTTCTGAAGGCCCTGGCTGAATCCCTGCCTCTGGCACCACATCTTCTCCAGCCTCCTCATTGTCTGACTTGAGTGCCAGCTGCACAGGCTGCTGGCGCAGCACTATACCAGCCTCCTCATTATCAGAATCAGCTACAATCTGCACAGGCTGCTGATGGGCCACAACACACTGTCCATGGTACAGTGGACCATCCAAAATTACTTGTGACCAATCCTTGAGGCTTTAGCCATCCAACAATCACATGATTATGATCCAGCTATTTGGCAACCACTCACACTTATACTGTTTGTAGCATCCCACAAACACATGATCACCATTTGTGACCTTCTCTGCCAGCTTTTGGGAACAAGCAAAGTTAATGGAAAGCCAGCAGGGAAGTTCCAAGTTGCTCCAGGAAATTGATCCTGATCTCACCACTTTTTCTCCCAAGAAGCCCAGCTACTGAGTACAAGATCTTGGGGAACTCATATTTTGTGGTGTGCTTCTGCCCATAGCAACCTCACACTCACGCTCCATAGTGCATGCCTGCACTACTATCTGCATTCATATTTGGCTGTAGTAGCCACACGCATCTCGCCCAACCACATTTGCTTTTGTGCAGTGGTGGAATTCAATTTTTTTTTAGTACTGGTTCTGAGGGCGTGGCTTGGTGACATGGTGTGGCATGGTGGGCATGGCAGGGGAAGGATACTGCAAAATCTCCATTCCCACCCCACTCCTGGGGGAAGGATATTGCAAAATCTCCATTCCCACCCCACTCTGGGGCCAGCCAGAGGTGATATTTGCTCGTTCTCCAAACTACTCAAAATTTCCATTACCGGGTCTCCAGAACCTGCTGAATAGCACCTCTGCTTTTGTGGTATGCCACAGTAACCACATGCATGTCCCCCTGCACTCCTCAGCACCTCCCCATCCAAGTACATTTGAACTATGACAGCCACCTGTGCACCCTCCTGCACTCTGCAGCAGCCACCCCCAGCTTCCTGCACCCCCAGTCATCCCTTGCCTGGCCACATTCCATAGCACTCATCTGTCTGTCACATGGTGTGTGACCCACCTGGGACTTGTAACTTCCTGCCTACTTTCCCATTGACTTTGCTTCTTGGGAATTAAATCACATGGTTATATGAGGTCCTTATTTAACAACTTGTAATCTTCACTTAATGACAGCAATGGGGACTTGCAGGTTTGTAGTTGCTACATGATGCAGTCATATACATCATATTTTACAACCACATGACTTAGCAATGGAAATTCTGGTCCCAATTCCCACTGTTAAGCAAGAACTACCTGTAATAAAGTAATGAGTGTATGATGGAAAACATGAGACTGGAAGTCTGAACCAACATGTCTGGATCAGAATTTGTTTAGAAGCCCTTTATTATTTATTTATTCAATTTGTATTCATAACAAGCAAATGGTAGTCAGCAAAATATTTTTCCCTGTTTTCACTCACTCACTTACTCTATCTTCCATTCTCTGTTTTTTCCCATTTCATTCAGCAAATACTGTAATTGAGGTGATAATCCTTCAATTTAGAAATGACAAGGAAAGGGTTAAACACCTCTATATTTTTTCCATTATATTATGCATGGAGAAAATGCTTTGCACCAAAGAAAAGTTGGCTTAGATTCCTACATCAATGTTTGCCACCAAATCCTTAGTTTAATATTGAATAGGCAAAAAATTGTATAATTAATGCATGTTGGTTTTCTTTTAATCGGTGAGATGAAAAAATTAAACACCTTTTTCTCTATGTATTTGACATAGGATTTAACTATTGATGCAGAAAGATACAAAATGCATTATCTAGAAGAGAGTTTCAATAAGCTATTTCAATATTAAAATCATGTTTGAATATCAAAAGACATTAATTTTAACCTATGCCTGTATATACTTACATGCAACAACAACAAAAAACTGCTGGCCACCCCAAGAAATTACACAAAAGAGTTATTGATACAAGTTATGAGTTATTTGCATATTATAAAACTTCATAATTAACTATTTCTTTATGAATTCTAAAATCAACATTTTTTGGGGGGGGGAGAAGACTTCCAAGGGTAGTTGGTCTACAGTTTCCTGGGTTTTATAGTTTATATATCAATAAAAGAGAATATTTGTAGCTCATGGTTGAACTGTGGAGTCCTTGATGCTCTCTGAGCTTGGTGATTTTCTTACTAATTTCATTACCAAACTAGGTAGTATCATCAGTAACTCAGACAGCACTAGGGGCGCCCTAGTTTTAAGTCCTGGTGTATTAAAGTGATGAAGCCATTGTATCAGTGTGCAGAATTATTGGCATCAGACAGCAGAAAATCACCATATATGGGGTCATTTTTATTAGAGGAATAGCTGCAATTTAGTGGTAGGGCAGATGCTTTGTATGGCATCTCCAGCTAGGACTGGAAGTATAATTCTTGACAGCTGCTGATATTCAGTATTCATTGTACTAAACTAGATTCAGAATAAGGCAACCTATAATATATTTGCTGCAGGTTCCTAACTAGAGCATGGGAAAAGGAGGATCACATAAAGCAACACAGACCTTAGACAGAATTGTAGAAACAGAGACTGGCAATGAGACTGTTTTACTTACAGTTGTAAATCTTCATTGCTTGGATAATGGTACAATTTTTAACATCATCACTGACCAAACAATCCAAGACATGTCTATTCAAAAAGAAAGACCTTTTAGATCAAATGAAGTTTCTGTCTTACAAGGTGATTTAAGATTGCAAAACAAAGAGAAGATGAAGAGAGACATGATAGCAGTCTTGGAATACTTGAAGGATGGCTATAGGGAAGAGTGCATGGATTTATTCTTCATAGCACCTTGAGCGGAGGACAAGAAACAAGGGATGAAAGCTCATTAGAGAGAGAACCAACCTGAAAATAAGGATGAATTTCTTAACTGAACCATTATTCAATGGAACAGTTTGCTGTTCAGAGCTGTGGGTGCTCCTTCACTGGAGGTTTTTTTAAAAAAAAGTTTGGCCAACCATTTGCCTGAGATGAGGATTCCAGCCTTAGTCATGGGGTTGGACTAGAAGATCTCCAAGGTGTCTCTTTCAGCCCTATGATTCTACAAAGTATTTTTAAAAAAAAACAACATCTGGATTTTTTTTTTAATTTGATTTATATGCCGCCCTTTTCCGGAGACTCAGGGCAGCTTACAATGTGCTAAGCAATAGCCTTCATCCTTTTGTATATTTATACAAAGTCAGCTTATTGCTCCCACAACTGGGTCCTCAATTTACCTACCTTAGAAAGGATGGAAGGCTGAGTCAACCTTGAGCCTGATGAGATTCGAACCTGCAGTAATTGCAGGCAGCTGGTCTTAATAACAGGGTGCTTTAGACCACTGTACTACCAATGCTCTTGGTAGTGTTTTTAGTGTTTACTCTGTTCAAACTACAGTATATGACCTTGCTAAGTGTAAGGGTGCCAGCACTTTTCAAGCATTTTTCAATAATGATCTCTTCAGAGAATGGTGAATGACTGACAGTGCTTCGTTTAAGTGTATCATGTACATTAATTTTCCTTTCTTGCAAATAGAGTTGCATGCAGCAAACCTCCAATGTACTTGAGTGTTCTTTCATTAAAAAAAGAAAAAGAGCATACAAAAGAAAGCCAATGTTTCATATCTTTTATTGAAAGACACAAATAGATAAAGTAAAGAGTTGAAGTGCATAGATGACTAGTTTAAAAGTTTGTTCAAGAAAATAATAGGCTAACTCCACCTTTAGAAGACAGGGCATGTGAACCTTTAGCTAAACAAACACTGCCCAATACAAGTCAGGTTCAATAGCCAGCATTGTTTTTTATTGAATTCATGAGTTATCAACAGTCAAATTTGCCCACCATTACTTCTACTTTATCCAGTTTCTTCTTTCTTCTCACCACAGTCCTCTCTGATTACCACTTCTGTTCCCAACTCAACATCAGCAGGGACTCTGGCAAGAAGACTTTGCTTTGAGTAACAAACTGTCTCTACTTGCTTTAGCAGCAAAGATAGCTGATACAAAGTGTTCTTCATGGAAGCCTGGATCCATGACCAAGCAACAGGAAATATGGTTGAATGCAGATGGGTTACATGGACAAATACAAACATTTATATACATAGTGTAGTGCAATTCATGGAAATTATAGGTATGAACAGAGTTTCTGGTCCATTTCAATACTGAATTAGAGTCTCATTTATTTAATATTAATGTGGCTATCAATTTCATAGCAATGACATTATATTCATTCATACATACATACATACATACATACATACATACATACATACATACATTCTTTTTCTGTCCTGTCTTTGTTTTTACAAGGCAGTATACATAATGTTCCCAGCTCTTATTTTCCCCACAAATCAACCACTTTGGAAGATGGACTGGGTGATGAGAAAGTGATTGACCCATAGTCGCCCAGTAAGCTTTTGTATCCAAACAGTCTTCAAGTTTCTAGTCTAGCACTTTAATCATTATACCAACCTGTCTTCATGCTATCAAATGGACAAGAATCTTGGTTGAACTTCTGTGAGATGAATGAACTAAAGAAATATGATCACGGTTGCATAAAATGAACAGAAATTGTATTCACCTATTAAAGAAAATAAGATGCTGTCATGAAAAGGACAGTTTTTCAATGAAATTGTCCATTATGTTCAAAGATTGCAATGTGCATACAGAAACCCTGCAAATTAAAATAAAATAACTGTGTTGTTTCTCTTCTTCAAGAGTTTTATGTTCATTTTCAATCACCTCCCATATTGGTCACATCATTAAAAAATAATAACATCATAAAACATCATCTTGAGTCACAATGAACCATTTTTTTTTTAGAATTGCTCTTCTCTTGCTTCCTTTTTAATATAGCAACAAATGTTTACATCCTGTTGCCTCTGTGCTTTGTGTGGAAAACACAATAATGAGGGAGGGCCACTCATCATTTCAAAGTTGCACTCTTTTCAGTATTGTGCTATTTAAGCTCTGGCAAGTAGTTTTCTTTATGGTTCATACTTTGCTATATCCAGCTGTTTAGGGAGACAACAGCAAAATGTTGGTAAGATGGGCTTAATAGGAATTAGAGAAGGCAAGATTTGACTTCATCATCCTAAAATGCAAAAAGTCCTTATCTGATCTCACTTGGTATTGGTGACCTGATTTTCTATTACGGAGCATAATAGTTTTTATACACATCCCAGCTGTTGCCAAATACTGTCAACTGCTTTGTAACTGATGCATTTAAGAACTGCTCAATCCAGTCCAAGGATGACAACATAGTGGGGAAGTGAAGAAAGATGTTGTCAGGGACGTTAGTACCAGTCTTAGGTATAAATTGGAAAGACCGTGAACAGATTTTCAATTTGAGTCTTCTTCAGTCCTAGTCAAACATTTAAACATCACATTATGTTCCTTTAAGAAGATTAAATGCAAACTGAAAAAAAATGTCCAAAGCAAGATGCACTTCCAGAAGAAAGAAAGGAATTGCCATTGTTGCAAAAACATTGTTGGGAATCCATTTTCTTTCATTGATTGTTCCCTCTGTTGTCTATAATTGAATAAATTGTCCAATCTTCTCTTGACAGAAAATAAGTGTGGTTCTTAGAAGAGATGGGTGTGTCCTTGTTGACATTGTTTGAGTGCTCAGGGTTTACAGGAAATGCAGCCTACTTTTAATCCAAACAAAGTCCAAACTCTTGTTTACTATTTTTAGAATGAGACAGAAAGAAAGAGAGAAAGAGGTGGAGGGAATTATTTAAAGCTTCTCTGTATTGTTTATCAATTAAAAACTGATCATCATTAAGCACTGACAAACTTAAAAGATGGAGGGTCATATTAAATATCACATCAGACAAATTCAGCTCATGATTACTCATAAATTGCTGAAAAAAGACTTACTTTCAAATAGCATCAAAGGTGGGTTTCAGCAGGCTCTGACCAGTTCTGGAGAACCGGTAGCGGAAATTTTGAGTAGTTTGGAGAACCAGTAGTAAAAATTCTGACTGGCCCCACTCCCATCTACTCTCTGCCTTCCAAGTCCCAGCTGATTGGGACGCAATGGGGATTTTGCAGTAAACTTCCCCTGGATTGGGGAGGGAATGGAGATTTTACAGTATCCTTCCCCTGCCACGCCCACCAAGCCACGCCTACAGAACCGGTAGTAAAAAAAAAAAATGAAACCCACCACTGAATAGCATGTACATGGATTTGTAGCACTCCAGAATGAAAAACTAGTTTATGAAAGGCATCTACTGTTTTGCACAAAAAGAAATACTTTACTGTATTTATCTTAAATGATATGTAGTAATAACTGGATACTGAGGACATTTTGCTAATTACAAATGGATTCACAACATTTTCTCCTACTTCTTGATTTACCATAGTAATTCTGAACTTCTTGTTGAATTTTAAAATAATAGTTTGATTTTACCTTTCCATTCCCCCCACCCCACCCGCACACACACACACACACACACACACACACACACACACACACACACAAAATTCTTCCAGCCTACATGTCTCAAGATAGCCAAATGGTAATTTCAACTGTATTACAATACCCACTGCAGTCATAATTGCAGCTTTCTGAGCCCCGGAGCGCAAGTACATTTTTGTTTCTTTTCATCTTAAGGTCAGCTGGTGGGTGCACAAATGTTCTCTTAAGAAATAATCTAATTCAGTGCAGTAAAGTTTTGAATAGTAAAGTTTCTTACAATTGCAAGACACATCAATGTGGGAGGAGGAGAACTCATTTCAGGAGAAGAAATTGCTTAGCTTTTAACTCAGTGAAATTTACAGACTTTGTTTCCTTGGCCATTTGAGAAGCAAGAATGATGCGAGCTCAAAAGTGTTGTATTTTTTTTTCCCTCTATGGCTTCAAAGACGTAGATGCTGTTACAGTTCCAAAGTCAAACAATTCAGGGAAACATTTAAAATTTTACTACACTTAAACTACTGAGTCGCATTACACAGCGTGACTTCTAAGAATATAACACAAATGAGTCCCAAAAAAAGCCAGTGCTTCTTCACATATAACGAAGTTATGGAATTGGTCAAAAGAAAAACTGTTATGACCACTGGCTTTGATGGCTTTGAAAGATTACTTCAGAATTTCAACTTCTACAGCGATGAATAACAGCAGTAGGCTGTTGCTTTTATTTCATGTTTGTGGGATTCCCATTCAAAGTAGAATATTAAGCTAGGGCTACAGTGTGTCCAAGAGAGCTTTAGCTGCACGGTGTCGTAGTTCTAGTGAGATTTGCATGCTTTTTCAATCTTTGGGCAGAATAATTTGGGATTTTAGAGGCACTGCAATTTTTCTTCTTGAAATGACGGACTTCTTACAGAAGAAATCTCCTGAGATTATTTTCTTTGAGAATTAACTTCCTTTTGATCATTGTGCTTTGGTACCCAGCACAAATTTTATTTCAGCAAGGTTTATTGGTAACTGATATACAAAAAGGTTGCGGAGAACATTGTCAGAACGAGCAGCATTTTCTATTGTTTTTTTAATTCTCCTAAGTAGCAATTTTTAATAACCAGTCCTGTAGTTTAGGATAAATGAGAGTAAGTGGATAATCGAATTCTGCTAGTCCTTGGACTCTACCACTTGTATAAACAAATAAATTTTGGTAACTTACAGGGTTATTTAACAGGATTTGTGTGGGAAGCTAGCCATTGTCCTAGCATCTTTTCTGAACAAGACGATAATGTTCAATCATAATGTGATTTCCTTATTTTGGCATAGCATGCTGAACACACCAATTGTGTTTTGTTAATTTGGATGGTGTAAAAGACCTGTGGGTAACTCTCATTGCCTGGATAGATATATTTTGGGTAGGACTTAGAAAAGTCTGTTGCCCCATTTCCAAACACACTGCTTCATCCCCAGTTAAAAATAAAAGGTGGAATGCATGCTGATAGTAGTCATACATATCTCGGCTTGTCCACCCAACTGCTCTGGAAGCAAACAACAACCAGAAGGAAATGAAGTAGTTTGCAGCGTCTTTAATCAGGTTAAGCACAGCAACACAGGCAGGAGTAAGGCACAAGCCAGCATCGACGTTTACAGCCGCTCGGCCCCTTCTCATCTTCCTCCTCAACAATGGTGAGACCCATCCGGGGCTCGACAACATATGCGTAAATTGTTTGTTTTGTTAGAATTCTTTATTTTGTTGTTTTATTCTTCCAAGGAGCAGTATCCTACAATCTTTATAATCAGTCTAGAACAGATAATAACTTGATGATATACTTTATGTTTCATGTATTTCATTGAATTTGTCCCTTCTGTGCTGATTTTGAAATCCTTCTTAAACTGTATTACTGCCTCATTATATTTTTATATTTTTCAGAACATTATCAGCTGTATGTTCCTGAATCAGCACAGGTTGGTTCTGCTGTAGGCAAAATCAAGGCCACTGATGCAGACATAGGGTCAAATGCAGAGATGAAATACAGTATCATAAATGGGGATGGTTCTGGAATATTTTCTATATCAACTGACAAAGAAACACGGGAAGGAATTATTTCCTTGAAGAAGGTAAGCAAAACAATTGCAAAAGATTTCTTTGTGAAAGATATTAAAGATCTTAGAACCCTTGGCAAATTAGGACCTAACAAGATATTTGTTTAAATCTAGAATTGTTCCTGATGTGTGTTTGGAAATATACCATTTGAAAAGGAACATAATTGAATTCAAAATTCAATGCTGGAGTTTACCCTGCTCTATTTTCTAAATCATTTTTACTCTAACTGATCTCCAGTGGAGAGACAGCACCAATTGGGAAAATACAAAAGGGACTAGTGGGAAGTGAATCATGACCAGACAAAATAATCCTATCCTATTCAGTTTCACCATACTTTAAAAAGTAGCATCTTTTTTCTATATGACTTTGCAATTCATTGTTTAAACCAAGGGCTCTCAAAAAAGTTTTTGAGATGAGATTCATATTCTTCTTTGAATGGCAAGCCAGGAGTCATATTCTGTCATGAAGATGGAGATGAGAAAAAAAAATGTGCAGTAGTAAAAAAAAATAAAGCACTATTTAAAAATAATGGTATGTAGATAATATGATTGCTTGGGGATATTTAATATATTCCATGTCAATTAAAAACTGCATATTATTGGCAACTTTTGGAAGAGTTTGGGTGGCCATACCTGATATGCCATATATACATTTTCTATGACATTAAGCCCTATTGAAATTGATAGATTTCATCATTAAACATACATGAAAGCTCAGACCAACTTACATCTTTGGTTGCCATAGAAATGAAGAGATACAGTAGATGAGTGCTGCTTTAAATATGAAAAATTCATCCTAAAATTACAGTCAGGTCCATAAATATTGGGACATCGACACAATTCTAACATCTTTGGCTCCATACACCACCACAATGGAGTTGGAATGAAACAAACACAATGTGCGTTAACTGCAGACTGTCAGCTTTAATTTGAGGGTATGTACATCCAACTCAGGTGAACGGTGTACGACTTACAGCAGTTTGCATATGTGCCTCCCACTTGTTAAGGGACCAAAAGTAATGGGACAGAATAATAATCATAAATCAGACTTTCCCTTCTTAATACTTGGTTGCAAATCCTTTGCAGTCAATCACAGCCTGAAGTCTGGAACACATAGACATCACCAGACGCTGGGTTTCATCCCTGGTGATGCTCTGCCAGGCCTCTACTGCAACTATCTTCAGTTCCTGCTTGTTCTTGGGGCATTTTCCCTTCAGTTTTGTCTTCAGCAAGTGAAATGCATGCTCAATGGGATTCAGGTCAGGTGATTGACTTGGCCATTGCATAACATTCCACTTCTGTCCCTTCAAAAACTCTTTGGTTGCTTTTGCAGTATGCTTTGGGTCATTGTCCATCTGCACTGTGAAGCGCCGTCCAATGAGTTCTGCAGCATTTGGCTGAATGTGAGCAGATAATATTGCCCGAAACACTTCAGAATTCATCCTGCTGCTTTTGTCAGCAGTCACATCATCAATAAATACAAGAGAACCAGTTCCATTGGCAGCCATACATGCCCACGCCGTGACACTACCACCACCATGCTTCACTGATGAGATGGTATGCTTAGAATCATGAGCAGTTCCTTTCCTTCTCCATACTCTTCTCTTCCCATCACTCTGGTACAAGTTGATCTTGGTCTCATCTGTTCATAGGATCTTGTTCCAGAACTGTGAAGGCTTTGTTAGATGTTGTTTGGCAAACTCTAATCTGGCCTTCCTGTTTTTTGAGGCTCACCAATGGTTTACATCTTGTGGTGAACCCTCTGTATTCACTCTGGTGAAGTCTTCTCTTGACTGTTGACTTTGACACACGTACACCTACCTCCTGGAGAGTGTTCTTGATCTGGCCAACTGTTGTGAAGGGTGTTTTCTTCACCAGGGAAAGAATTCTTCGGTCATCCACCACACTTGTTTTCCATGGTCTCCCAGGTCTTTTGGTGTTGCTGAGCTCACCGGTGCATTCCTTCTTTTTGAGACTGTTTCAAACAGTTGTTTTGGCCACGCCTAATGTTCTTGCTATCTCTCTGATGGGTTTGTTTTGTTTCTTCAACCTAATGATGGCTTGCTTCACTGATAGTGACAGCTCTTTGGATCTCATCTTGAGAGTTGACAGCAACAGATTCCAAATGCAAATAGCACACTTGAAATGAACTCTGGGCCTTTTATCTGCACATTGTAATTGGGGTAATGAGGGAATATCACACACCTGGCCATGGAACAGCTGAGAAGCCAATTGTCCCATTACTTTTGGTCCCTTAACAAGTGGGAGGCACATATACAAACTGCTGTAAGTCCTACACCGTTCACCTGAGTTGGATGTACAAACCCTCAAATTAAAGCTGACAGTCTGCAGTTAACGCACATTGTGTTTGTTTCATTCCAACTCCATTGTGGTGGTGTATAGAGCCAAAGATGTTAGAATTGTGTCGATGTCCCAATATTTATGGACCTGACTGTATGTATGTATGGCTAGTCCATCCTCAACCATGAGAATGCATTGGATTATTTATTTAGGGACAAGTCATTCATATTCATTCTCTCTCTCTCTCTCTCTCTCTCTCTCTCTCTCTCTCTCTCTCTCTCTCTCTCTCTCTCTCTCTCCCTCCCTCCCTCCCTCCCTCCCTCCCTCCCTCTCTCTCTTGTTGTTCAAAAGTAGGAATAGAGGAAAGAGCTATGTGACCCTGAGTAATTGAACAAAATATGGGATATAAATCTAACTAGTTAAATAGGAATTGCTTATAAAATGTATCATATTCCACACAGAATGGGACAACTTGCTGTGGCCATCTCGTCATAGCCAACTCGCTATGGTGGATTTCCTGTGGCTATCTCACTATGGCCAACTGGCAATGGCCAACTTGCAGCCAACCCAGCATAAGCAACTTGCCATGGCCCCACTTGCTGCAAGACAATTGGCCATGGGACAGTTCAACACATGGTTACATGGGATAACTCAACATGATAAATATTATCCACCACTGTTTCTTCAACCTAATATCCATTGACAAAAATGGAAACGAAGTAGAGGAAATCATGGTGGATAACATTTATCACTTTAAGGTATCCCACATGAATTGTCCTGTGGCAAGTTATCCCATAGTGAGTTGGCCGTGGCAAGTTGGCTGCAGCAAATTGGCCACAGCAAGTTGTCCTAGACCCTAATCCAGATGTCCTGCTCTCGCATACACTCATGAAAATTCTTGCTGGCATATATAATCATCTCTGCTAGAATTTAAAAAAAAGATGGTGATTCACCCATGAAAAAAGAATTCATATAAATTGCTACATTAGTGCCTGCTATATCTAAAGATGACCATCCATTGTTACACATAAATACAATCCTCTTAAATATTCAGTTGACATACAGAAAAATTTAAAGTAGGTATAGAATGGAGCTGTGCCCGCTATCTGCTGCTTTTCTTTTTCTTATTCCATCTCTGTAATCAGAGTTTTGACGCAGAACTCTAATACTAACCTCTCCCCTTCCTCCTCATTTTCTGCCTACCAGGATTGATTTAATCTCTGGCTTTCAGCAGGTTAACTTGGCCTCGGCTTTATGGTAGTCTTGACTGTAATGACTAAGGAACTTGGCAAGGTATAACTTGGCAAGATCCTGCTATTTCACATTTATCTGTGAAGAATATTTTTAAATATACAGTCCTGTATACCTACCAATATTTATTTCATAGGAGGGCATTGAGCTAATATTCCACTGTGTGTATTTATGGAAGTAATGATAAGCTGCAAATGAAAATGTCAGTAAGAAAATCTTTCAGTGCATATAAGCCTTTCAGCTCCTCAAGAAATTGCATAAAACATTAGACTAGCGGAGTAAGTAATAAATAATGGTCACTGACATTATCCATATTTTCATGCTTGATCTGAAAAAAAAGCATTGATAATTTCAGCATTTAAGGTAACAATCATGCTTCTGCCTTCTTTTTTTTCAACCATATTGCCCAGATAGGTCCTTGAGAAGATTAAATAAATAAATAAATAAATATTAGTAAGTTAAGTGAATTTTCAATGAGCATGACCACATCAACTCCTGTTTCATATGCAAAGCACCCTGAAGATATATTAGCTACATTCTCCTTTCCCTCCTCCCTGATTAAATCCATTATTTCCTTATCCAAGATAAGTTCTGCATAGTCTCGACCTTGTAGGGAACATTTACGTCTCAGCCTTCCATGTTCATGTCATTCAGCAGCTAATTGCATGAGCCGTTTGATCAATCAGCTTTACTGACTGCTGATTTTCCCCACTGAACCTCTAATCATGTAAAGTAGCCTGAGAGATCTAGCAAACTTTTTGATGGAGCTCCAAATGGACCTGGATGGCAGACAAAATAGTATGCACAGCGCAGCACAACATGTTTTGTTTGGGTGGTTTTTTGTGGGGAGGGGGTCTTATAACTGAGGGAAAAAATGGTTGAAGGAAAAGTCAAGGATCCATTCAAAATGGCAATATATTAAAAATCAGTGCCAATACCATGGTGATATAGTTCCAGGAGTGACTAGTCCTGAATTACATTAAGCCCCTAATGACCCTTAATGAGAAAGCAAGCACAAGAGCCATGGTGGTGCGGTGGTTAGAGTGCAGTACTGCAGACTACTTCTACTGCCTGCAATTTGGCAGTTCAAATCTCACCAGGCTCAAGGTTGACTCAGCCTTCCATCCTTCCAAGGTGGGTAAAATGAGGGGGCTTTGTTGGGGGCAATATGATGACTATGTAAACCACTTAGAGAGGGCTGTAAAGTGGTATATAAGTCTAAATGCTATTGCTAATGCTATTGCTATAATTTGATATGGGTGGGATTGTTTGACTCAAATCAAGTAGACATATGGTTAAGAGAATGTGAACATGTACATTCAGGCTTACTCTTAGGTACTGTGCATACTAATGTTATTATGTAAATAGATGTTCTCTCAAACTGCCATAAACATTATTATTAAATATTGATAAGAAATAGAGGCAAGAATCTCATAAATATTTGACTTACAAATTTTCATCCATACCTGGGATTTTTGGCATTATATAGCTTTAAAATAATCCACTCTCATCTCTACTCTAATTAATTTTGTATTTGTCAAAAATTAGTTCAAAGGAACATTGCTTTAAATTATTCAATAATTTAAACTATTATTCAATTTACATATTATGTAATTATTTTGTTGCCAATAGGAAAATATAGGTTGGGGATCAGAAAAAAGATAACCTCATGGGAGAAAACACACAGACATATACATAAATGGTTACTAGGAGATATTAGAACCATAAATAGTGGGGGGTGGGTTATTGAATCTCAGGATTGTCGACTCAAGCAAAGATATTACAGGCAACCATGAGCAAAAGGATGCTAGGGCCAATAACCAAGCACTATACATGTTATTTTTATTTATTTTTTGAAGTTCACTCAAACTCAGATATAATTGCATATATAATTGCAGACTTTATCTTTCACACTCCTTTGAAGATTTTTACTATATTTCTGCAACAGATTTCCAGATTTACCAACTAAATGTTCAACCCATAGCTCTGCTGTCCACTACACCTCATGTCTCTGCCTAACAGAGCACACGAGTAGGGAAAAAAAGATATATATTTTTTCAATGCACGAATTACAAGCCAACATTTGCACCTGAAGACTACCTGAGGATGATTAATACCGTAGTATTGAAAAAGGGATAGACTGGAAGTTTGTCAGAGCAAAAGAGCTCTTAGAGAAAATGACTTAAATAGGTTCAAATACAGCTGAAGTATTTTGTTCAACAGTTTCACACAAAGGACGTGGAGTTTTAAAACTAAAATATTAACAAAAAGTACTATAAATCTAGCACAAATTAGGGAGCAGTTGCCACTATAATAAGGGAGCTGTTATTGCTAGAACTGTTTTGTAAATGTCACAGAAGCTATAAAAATACATGGCAATGCACGTAAGGTAATGAAAAAATGGATTTTATACTGAGAATTAAAAAAACAACTCTTCATAGTAATGCAACATTATTTTTTCTTCCCACAGCCACTCAACTATGAAAAAAAGAAATCCTATACTCTTAGCATAGAAGGAGCAAATACCCACCTCGATTTCCGCTTCTCACATTTAGGACCCTTTAAAGATGTGACTATGTTGAAGATTGTTGTTGGAGATGTGGATGAGGCACCATTGTTCACTCTTCCATCCTACATCATGGAGGTTTATGAAAATGCAAAAATTGGAACTACTGTGGGCACAGTAACGGCACTAGATCCAGATAGTACTAACAACTTAGTAAGGTATGGTAGTATTAACAGCTCTTCATAACAGTGGGAGTGGGGTGATGGACTGGGGTGAATAAAATGTTCCTTATGATCCAACTATGGAAATCTTGACTATATTTAATCTTGACCTAATTTAAAAGTAGATCTGAGACTTTAAAAAACTTTTACACATGCCCTAAACTTTCCAGCAATTTAACATTAGAATGTACTGTATAATGTACATATATGGACTGGTATTTAAGTAACAATTTGGAGAGCACAAAGTGAAGGTTATCAAGTAGTTACCAACCTGTCCTGTTCCTTTCCATCCCTTTTCCAAGTTTTTTCTCAAACTGATATTGTGGCTACTGCAGCATGTTCAATTTGGACTGGGCTGGGAGTTGTAGGGAGCATTTTTTTAAAAAAACAACAACAACAAAACCTTATACAAATGTTGAGATTGCCTGAGGAAGTTAATACCTCATTATTTTCTTCAGTGACTGATTTGCTTGTATTCTTGGCCCACTCATAGTAAAACTACCAATGCAAAGGATATGTATTTTCAGTATTACATTTCTAGTAAGATTGAAGTCTACATTATGCTGGTGAGAAGATACCCAGCTTTCAGTATGTTTGGATAAAAGGATCCCTGGAGAAATTATTTCTGCATGGAACTTTCAGACAATTCTAGGCAGAACATGTTGGAATGAACTATTTGGTGGTGTTTATTCATTTAATGAAGATGCTTTCTTTTGTTTTGATTTATGGCATTTATGGATCCAGACCAGGGGTGAAATGCTCCCTGTTTGGACCGGATCACCCGATCCAGTAGCGATGGCGGTGGTTGGTTTGGAGAATCGGTAGCAAAAATCCCTGCCTCCCCCCCTTGCCCAGCTGAGCCATGTGATCATCAGAGGCTTTTTTTTTTTTTTTACTTTTAAAAGTGTTTTTTCTACAACCTCTTCGGCCGAAAAAAATGCTTTTAAAAGTAAAACAAAAAAGCCTCTGATGATCACACGGCTCAGCTGGGATCGTCAGAGCCTTTTAAAAGCATTTTTCTTCTACGAGGTTGTAGAAAAATGCTTTTAAAAGGCTCTGACAATCCCAGCTGAGTTGCCTGATCATCAGAGCCTTTTAAAAGCATTTTTTCTACAACCTCTTCAGCTGAAAAGAAGCTTGTAGGTTGTAGAAAAAAATACTTTTAAGAGAAAAAAAAGCCTCTGATGACCAGGCAACTTAGCTGGGATCATCAGAGCCTTTTAAAAGCATTTTTTTACAACCTCTTCAGCCGAGGTTGTAGAAAAAATGCTTTTAAAAGTTAAACAAAAATTGGCCACGTCCACCCGGTCACATTACCCCCCACCAAGCCATGCCCACAAAACCAGTAATAACAAATTTTACATTTCACTGATCCAGACCAGTGGTGAAATCCAATTTTTTTTACTACCGATTCTGTGGGCATGGCTTGGTAGGCATGGTGTGGCTTGGTGGGCATGGCAGGGGAAGGATACTGCAAAATCCCCATTCCCTTCCCACTCCTGGGGGAAGGATACTGCAAAATCCCCATTCCCACCCCACTCTGGGGCCAGCCAGAGGTGGTATTTGCCGGTTCTCCAAACTACTCAAATTTTCCGCTACCGGTTCTCCAGAACCGGTTATAACCTGCTGGATTTCACCCCAGATCCAGACATTGTGATTTTCATAGGCCAACGATGGCTAACCTTTTTGCCGTCGTGTGCCAAAAGTCAGAGGAGTGGAGGGGTCACATGCGTGTGTGCCCATACCCATAATTCAATGCGCCCTGTCCCCCTGCGCATGCCTACATGACCCCACTGAGCTCCCCTGCTTTTGGCACGTGATGGCACAGTGGGCCCGGTAGGCCCATTTTTCACCCTCCCCAGGCTCCAGAGGCTTTCTTAGAGCCTAGGGAGGGAGAAAACGGCCTCCCCCCCCAGGAGGCCCTCTGGAGGCCAGAAACAGTGTGTTTGCTGATTTCAGTTTGGTGGGACTTAGAAAGCCTCTGGAGCCTGGGGAGAGCAAAAAACGGCCCTTTCCTCCCCTGGAGGCCCTCCAGAGGCTGGAAGCAGCCTGTTTCCCAACCTCCAGTGGGCCCGGAAGGCCCGAAATTCAGCTGGCTGATGTGCACATGTGCACCGGAGCTGAGCTAGGGCTCGCATGCCCACCGATATGGCTCCGCATGCCACCTGTGGCACGCATGCCATAGGTTCTCCATCACGGTCATAGGCTATAGTTTAGCATATTGTGGGAAAACTTTTATTCATTCAATATTTATTTTAAAACATTTACACAGTTTAGTTGCATACCTTATAACCAATTCTGGGTGGCTTCCAATCAAATATAAACTGGGTTTTTTAAAAATAAAATACTATTTTACAAAGGGGGGTATATATGTTCACTTGGGTGGGGTATGAACATTTGTTTTATTAGCAGTGACAAAGCATTTTTTGTAGTGTTGCTGATTCAAGGGTTGAAGCATTTTGAAAGTTTTTCTAGATTTTGGAAATCAGCATGTAAGTATTTGGTTAATTACTGAAATATAAAACCAGCTATAATGAAAGCATAATTTATATACCTAAAGGGCCCACATATTTAGCGGAAGAGGGTTTAAGATCATTATGTTACATGTACTTAGAAACCCATTGTCCCATATCTGGTTTGAGAGAAGGTTTTTTTTTTTTTTTTTTTAACTGCTGTATACAGCAGAACATGATATTTTGAAGTATTGTTGCAGAACTAAAACCGGGGCTGAACTGACAAATTGCAGTAACCTACAGCTGAAGGATTGTAACTATGTACAGATGTACAGACAGGCAGACAGGCAGAAGATGAACAGAATGCATCCATGAAGATCAGTCAGAAGACACACTGAAAACTTAAAGATATCATGCATGGACAGACTAAGCCACTTAACATTTTCAACTGGGAAACTGTTAGCAACTTAGAGCAATCCAACTTTAACAAAACCGGGGTATTCTTGGAAGTTTATCATTCAGATAAATTAGACATACTGTAAATGGACATAGAGATAAACCATATTTACATGCCATTCAAAAAAAGACATAAATAAAAAGACCAGAACAGATCCTCTCCAATAAACAACACTCAGATAAGCAGGGATTGACATCAGACAAACAAGCAGAAAACAATACCCCAATCAAGGAAACTACCAAGCAAGGACAATATCATACCCTCACCAACACTACCAGAGAAAACCTTATACTAGCACTGATGATGTTACCTAGCTATATAATGAAATGCCTGCAAGCAAACAACCAAACTCAGAGAACACCAAGGCATTCACAAATTGCACTAAATCACAATATCATTTAATTTTGGCTTAGCAGGTGGTCCCAATCCACTCAATTGTACCTCCTTAATTAAAAAAAAATAGTTAAATAAGCCATGGCTTAGCTTTGGGTAAAATGCAAGTCTGTAACTTATCCCACATGACTCATCTTACTATAGGATGGCAGACATTCCTGCCCAGAACGATGTTGCTGATTGAAATCCATTTCATCTCCACCTTCCTTTACAGTGGTTCTGTTTCAGTGGAAGAGTATTAAACTAAGGGAATTTATGTTACCTTGTATTATATATAAGAATACGAGGTCTTGTAAATGATGAATTTCACAATCTCCAAAGATTCATTCTGTGCAGTTAAGGATCACAGCACTTAAGATGAGGCAGTTTGATACTACAAATCAGGAAATCATTCTAGTGTGGAGTTCTGCAATGAGGCAAATTTTGGAAATGGAGTGTGTTAAGTTTCCAAATCTGAATCTGCATTTTGCCTCTCCAGAAATACTTATTCTCCTTCAATGAAAGCTTAAAGCTGCAGTCCAAAACCCACTTACTACGAAATCTGCTTTGTTGAACTCAGTATAGCTACTTTCCAAACAGATGTACAAATTGTACGTTTAACCTAATATAATAGAATTGATATTAACTTTTAAACCTAATACTTCTGAAAGAAGAAGGTTTTATTTTGTTTTGTTTCAACATAAACAAAATTTTGTTTTGTTTCTTCATAAAATAAAGATTATGTTGTTTTTTTCTAAATGGGTAAATTCTGAGGATAAATAATTTCAAGGTAGGATTAGAATAAACCCTTTAAGCAAAATGAACCCAAATCCTTCTAGATTTATGTTGGGAAGCCTAATCCTTTTTATCATAAAATAGTTGTGATTTCTTTAACAGTATGGAAAAGATCCATTTCTAAATTTAATTGTGTTTTTATAGGCATGCAGATATTGATATTAATTAAAGCACATCTTTTGTGCTTGGTATTATCAAGATTACAACTGAATAATTACCATGAATCTATTATAACAGCATTACATTTTTATGAATTCAAAGAAGAGTTTAACTTGCAAATGTAAAAATGTTTGTTATCAGATAGTACACACAGTTGTCATTTATCAAGTTATGATATAAATATTATAGATAGTTGTCATCCCACATTATCCTAGAAATCCCAACATCTACTCTGTTGAATATTTCTACTATTTCTTATAGTGATATTACCATGATCCCCAATTTGGAGTTGAATTCATATATTTTTTTAACTCATACTATTTGGCTGCTACATTCTGAACCATTCAACAATATGAATATAGTTATTATATTTTATATACGCTCCTAGAGCGTATATAAAACATATCTCAAATTGAAGAAAATTCATTGAAATATAATGAATAAAATGACAGTAAATTTAAATTTAAAGCTTGGTTTGTAAAACAATTCCAAACAAGGAGGAAAATAGATACATGACAATTTACAGAGAACTGCTTGGGGGATATTTAATAGGGCTCTGCTTCCTGCCACTCCTGTCAAATCTAATTAGGCAGGTAGACATAATCAGAAATAGATAATCCCACAAATAACCAGACTGTGCCCTGTCCCATAAAGGGATCTATAGATGACAATCAGGATCCTGAATTATGCTTGGAATCTCACTAACACTATAGCTCCCTCTTCAAGGACTTCAGGTTATGACTTTAACAAGAGTTCTTCCCTTGAATATTAAACGTTTCTTGCATAGCAAAGTGTCCAAGAAGAATTTGTCTAAACATACATCTTCATATGTGGCCTTTCCTTGTAAGGCAGCATCTATCATGGTATTTTTTCTTCAAGGATTTTGTGTATTCTTCTTACATGTGCCTCATTGTGCAGAATGAATGGGATTTGACAAAACAGTACTTTTCCAAATATTCTGTTAGTGGTAACACTAACAAATTGACTGACAAATTGACAAATTGACTGACAAATTGAGGCAAGTCAGAAACTTAGAGGTGGTGGTTCATGTCCCTCCATCCTCAGCTAATCTTAATTAATCAGATTTTTTAAAAAGTCCATTGGAATCAATGGAAGATTCCTTTGGAGTCAAATTCCAGTGGCAACAGACCACTTAAAAGAGGAAGGGTAATGTACTCTGAAGGGGTAATGTTCAGAGTAGAAATATTCAGAATATCTTAGCAATGTAGATGTTGTTGCTTTTTAAATATTTCGTGTGTAAAGGAGATTTAGCAGGTATAGCTTCACACTTAGCTATAAGGAACAACCATATGGCTAGGAATAAAGTTTGTACTTCAATAAAAACCATTCTAATCCACAGCTTTCCAAATTAAAATTTATTTGTTTTTACACATCATGGAATTTTAATAAGTTTGCCTAAAGCAACTTAAAAGTGTGTTAATCAAAATTGAAGACATATATACATACAAACAGAAAAGTACTCATAAAAAGTTGGATAATAAGAGATGTATAAAACATAGATTAGGCCTAGAATCATAATATTAGAAGTGATCTTGGAAATGTTCTAGGTCAACACCCAGCCCAGGGCAGGAATCCCAGAGAAATGGCTGGCCACCCTTTTGCTTGAGATAGACTGTTCCACATTTTAAGAGCTCCTGAAGTAAAAAAAAAATCGAGTTTCTTGTCAGCTTCTTGTCAAAATCACAAAGCACAGTTCTACTTTTAAAAAAAGTTAAAAGTGCTAGCTCTGCAAAAAAAAAAAAGAAAGAAAGAAAGAAAGAAAGAAAGAAAGAAAGAAAGAAAGAAAGAAAGAAAGAAAGAAAGAAAGAAAGCCCTTTTTGTAAAATAAGCATAGTGTTGGTTATTTGCTGGTGCTACTAGACATTTCCATAATTTGATACTGTAGAATCCAAGGCCTGATTTAGTTGACAACTAGGGAAATCAGTGATGTAGTGGGAATCTTTTTTTTTTTTTGGGGGGGGGAAGCATTTTTTCCCCATAGTGATTAGAGATTCCTCATTATGAGTTTTTCCCTTTAAAATCAATGTTTCATAGGACTCAGTTCTGCCCCCCATGTTAGTATCACTTGTTCATCCTTTCCTCAGATTTATTATTTGAATTTTAGTGTCATATTTAGTATCATATTCATGCAGATGACATTCAGAAGTACCAATCCAGTACTGAAATTGTTGACAGTTTTTGGAAAACTATGGTAGGCTGGATTCTCTAACTGACCTCACTGCTGCAGTAGTGAGGCTATAAGAGGATACAGTACACACCAATGTAGACTCAACACAGACAAAACTGAGATCTTCCACCTTGAATAGCCTTCTCTTTCTTTTTAGGCCCCCACCTCCCCCAGACATACACCTGTCTTCAGGGACCAGCTCTATGAATCTGGCATTGTCAAGAAGTAAGAACCACACCTATTTCAGAAGGGCCTATATAGAGCTGATCAGGTGTAAAAGCAGAATATTGAAAATTGTAAAAATATGTTCCATGTCTTATAGCAAATCAATTAAATTAGAGTGTCTTTGAAACATTTCCTTCCCATTGCCCACATGACTGGAGTTGGCTGCATTTTGTCACACCCATTTAAGCTCCTTTTAAACTCCCACAACATCAGGTTTGTTCAGTATTCCTTGACTCATTGCCCATATATTGGCTATTCCAGTAGAGCATGGGTGTCAAGCTCAAGGTCCAGGGGCCAGATCCGTCCCATGGGGTGCTTAGATCTGGCATGAGGGGCCACCTTGGAAACAGTGAAGGATTGGCAAGTGGTGCCTGTGCCAGAGTAAACGGGCTCCTGAGCTCTGTTTTCAGCTGGGATGGCCTCCTGCAACCCTCTGCCAGTGAAAATTAAGCTCGCACATGCGGCCCTCCCAAGCTCCGTTTTTGCTGGCAGAGGGTTGCAGAAGGCTGTCACAGCCAAAAACAGAGCTCAGGAGCCCGTTTTTGCTGGCAGAGTGCTCAAGCCGCCACAGGTGCCCCCAACACGAGTGATGTCAAGGTGGCCACAGCCACCCTGGCCATGTCCACTCCAGCCCCCCAAGGTCAAACACAACTCTGATGCCGCCCTCAATGAAATTGAGTTTGACACCCCTGCAGTAGAGTGTCTTCTTTATCTTCCATTTCTTCATAACCAAGGATTTTCCAAAGTTTGCTCCTAGGGTGTCAGTTCCCTAATGCTCATTTGACAAAAGCCCATCTGAACATATTTAAGATTTTAAAACATATCTACATCTAGTGAAAGTAGCTTCGACATTACTGAAACATATCCCTTATTCATGCAAAGAATATGTTAACTGTTAGATTTTGTTTTTATTTATTTTATTAGGTTTATGTTTTTATTAAATTGTTTTAGAGTATGTACATGTGGCCTTGAGTATAATATGGGATCACATATTTAACTGTTCCCTTTTGATGATTGTAAATTAGTTGTCATATTTTTGTTACAATTCTGCTGTGTAAAGTTATACATATACTGGCAGTCTTTGACATTCTGATGTGGAGGGGAAAATGTCCACTTCAGGAACCCCAGCATTTGGGGATAGGTACAATCAAGTAAATTTAATTGGCATGCATGACTACGGTGATCGCTGAGCTCCCAAACAAAAGAATGCAAAAGAGCTCCAGTTAAAGTAAGGTTATAGGCTATTTACCCTCTTGAAATAATATATAGGAATTAGAAAATGAATGTGAATTATAATATTTTTCTGCAGGATTGTAGGGTCTGATAACAACACAGGTGATTTTATTATGGGCTGCCTGTGAACTTCATATTCTGCTCCATTAACACCACAGAAAATATCTGGTCTTTGCTATGTGTTGCCTTCCTTTCAAGCCTCATTAGGCAGCTATTTTTATTATTAGGCAACCTATTTCCCAAAACATCAGAAGGCAAGACTAGAAACAATGGATGGAAACTAATCAAGGAGAGAAGCAATCCTAGAACTAAGGAGAAATTTCCTAAGAGTGAGAACAATTAACCAGTGGAACAGAAGTTGTGGTTGTTCCAGCACTAGAGGCTTTTTAGAAGAGGTTGGACAGCCATTTGTCTGAAATGATATAGGGTCTCCTGCTTGAGCAAGGGGTTGGACTAGAAGACCTCCAAGGTCCCTCCCAACTTTATTGTTCTATGTTCCTATCCAGGTTACAATTGGAAAGAATGCTTTCTTTCTATCAAAAGTCTTTAAGGGGCAAAACAATTGAGTGGCAAAAGTGCCAAAAGCAGAGGAGGACAAAGTCAATTCCATGCACTTTTTTCCTTGGTCACTGGCAGTGGTGAAATCCTAAGTGGATCTCTACTGTTCACTGCCCGCGCATGAGTGATGCGTGCTAAAAGCACGCTGCCTGTGCACATGCACAATGTGTGCCAAAAGCACACTGAGCGCGCATGCACAGTACACACTAAACACAAGCTTCGTGTGGAAAAAGAAGACTTCACTAGGTAAGTAGAACAGCGAGAGGGAGGGAACAGCTGTGCCATGCGATTTAGCTTCACTAGAAAGCAGGATTTCCTGCTTTCTAGAGAATCTAAACCGCGGGGCACAGCTGATCGTTGGAAATACCTGTTCACCAAACCGGTAGCTTTTTAACTACCAGTTTGACTGAAGTGGTAGCTTTTTCTTACTACAGGTTCGCCCGAACCGGTAATTTTTATCACTACCAGTTTGCCCAAACCGAGGCGAACCAATAGCATTTCACCCCTGGTCACTTGACTTTATGAAAAGGAACAAGTGACTTTTGTAGAAGTAGGATGGCTTTTCAAATTGGGATGGCTTTTCAAATTATGCAAAAAGTTTTAATAAAATTAGATTGAGCACTACACAATACCAGCCAAGACTTCGTTTTCTTTTTGTAATGCTCTTTATTGTCACTACTGTGATGGCAAACATAACATCATGTAGGTTAGTCAGTTAGAAATTGCTTTCTTGTTGTGTTTGTAACAGCTAAAAGCTAGCCAGTTCAGGAAACATTTCCTCATGAAGGATAAACCATATTCTTCTGTTCCTTTTTGGATGCAACGCACCAGCTATTTTTCCGGGCAAGGTAGAATGTATATGCCAAATTCAAAAAGCTGCAAAATTTTAAACAGCTGTATGTGCTCTTCAAAGTGTTCCTTTTATGAGAAGTTAGTGAAGCACATAGGACAATCTTATTGCTGCCTCTGGCTTTCCATCTCATCTAATTGCTGTGCAGTATTACCTAGTATGAAATGATAGATGTTCTTTCTTAAGTTGCCTGCTCCTGCAGCTAAAATAAGGAGGGGGGATCTTTCCAGTTAGTTTTACCTGGGAGCTATGATGAACTGAAGTCTATCTCATTCAGGTTTGCATCACACATATCCATTCTGTTATACTAGGATCGATATTGTTTTGATATTCTGCTCCAACACTCTGTTCCAACTTTTGATCCACTCTTTGCTTTAGCATGACATATCTGTATTATTAGGAAGCAGGATTGATTCTTAATTATTGCAGTCAGCAAGAAATATTACAAAGTTTCAGCTATTAATACTTGTAAGGGCAACTCCCCTGCTTCCAACAGTACATCATTGATCACACTTACGCAGGTACAACTAAGCACTTCAGGTATACATATATCCAGTGTATCCAAAGCATACATTTACACTTCAGTAGTATCCTTGCTGGCTAAAATCCTTCTTTGTGCTGTGTGCTTCAGTGCTTAGTGGGATATTTTCTTATTAATAATGAATTACCCTCTTGAGAAAAATATTTCTGGTCTGTGTTCACTCTACTTTGACCAGCTTCTATATGAATGAGTTATTTCCTTTCAAAATTGGAAAATAAGGAAAGCCCTGAATTCAATAAATTGGTTCAGATGTGCATAGCTTGGTTGAAAATCTTAGCTCGCATGTGGTTACTGGTCTCTAAATTCTTCATAAATAAGATTTTTCATAAATAATGTGTCTTTGTCTTTGAGCTGGTTGAGTTTATTAAAGTTCTGTCTGTAATACTACATTTCTGATGGCTTACTTTCACATGCAAAATATAAGTTGACCTTTATAATGAAGGAAAGGGAAATGGAAATAAAAAGACATATTAAAAAGGTGATTTGAAATTTTCATTGCAATTATAAACAGAAACAGAATAACAGAGTTGGAATGGACCTTGGAGGTCTTCTAATCCAACCCCCTGCTTAGGCAGGAAACCCTACACCACAAATGGTTATCCAACATCTTCTTAAAAACTTCCAGTGTTGGAGCATTCACAACTAAGTTGGTTTATAATTATTTGTATCAATAAAAGTTTTTTATAATGAATGAGTCATACTATAGGTAAGCCTCAAGTTACAACTATAACGGAGTCTGCCCATTAGGGTTATAACATTAATTGAAACACATTGAATGAATGAACCCCATCCCTCCTCTCCTCAATTTATTCATTAATTCAATGCATGGGTCATTAAGTGTTCATGAGGTACCTCAGGGAAGAGGAAGACCATGGAGGGCCTAATGCAAGAAAAAAACCATCTGCCTCTGTCCACCCAAGGCCTCCCCATACCCACTGAGCTATCTCATGCTCCCCTTCCCACCCCTTCGGGTTCCCACAGCTGCTTCTGCCTTCTCCACACTTACCGTTTGAAGATCAGCATAGCTCAGGGCTATGTACCAAAAAAGTGACCATCTTCTCAGATGCAAGTAAAGCTGCTTTCTTTAAATCTTGTGTTCTTCTGTCCCCTTTGGAAAAAGCTTGTCCAGCAGATGACAGTGGCATGAGATTGTCTCCTGCAGGCCTCTGTCCTCTGTGCCAAAAACCTTTTGCAAAGGGATTGGAAGGGTTTTGTTTTTTTTTTTTTTTTTTGTGGGGGGGGGGTGACCTCATGCTCCTGCAGGCTTCCATTATCTATGCGAAAAGCCTTCTGCAAAAGGGATGGAAGGGTGTGTAAGATCTAATGAAAACAGCTTCACCAACATCTGAGAAGATGGCCACCTCTGCAGATCTTCAAAAGTAAGTGAGCAGTCAGTGATGTGATGGGGAGGAGCCAGTGAACTAGCATAGCAGGCCCAGTGCCTGTGCAGATGCTGGGGAGAAGGGTGGAAATAGTCAGGGGGCATATTGCAGCATTTCTGTCAGTTGTAAGATCAGTTGCCATGGTGCTACAACATTCATAACGTCATGACTGGGTCTAAGTACTTTTGGGGATGGTGTCATAAGTTTGAACTGTCACTAAGTGAATTGTCATAACTTGAGAACTACCTGTACTATTACATCTCATAATTGGGCACTCTTCAAAATCTTAACTCAGAAAGCAGAGAATTTAAAATAGAAATATCAGAAGGAAATAAAATTAAAGCAAACTAAACTGATTCAATCAACCCAGATTTACATTATCCATTGGTTTGAAATCAGTTAAATGAATGCCAATAACTGGTCTTTGAGATTGAATACTATCAAGGCAGAGGTTTAAATGATTTCTTCAGAAACACGTTCTTCATAGATGTCTATTATACATCCTATTTCTCTTTAGAAACTTGATTTGCCATGCTTTCCAGTTGTGTCTTGGAAATGTTCTTAACCTTTCTTACTGTGTAATAAATCTTCAGAATCTCCATCAAAGAGCCAATTTCTGAATGCCATGAAACTTGGCCAAAGTTGGCTAATGATCTTAAGTTCATCATGTCACAGTCAGAGGTTCAATGAAAAGTCACACAGAAATGTCTTTTTTTTCCCCAGATAATACAAGAGGTACTATTGATTTTGGTTCACTGTCCAGAAAATGGACAGCCTATGTCTGTAAAGGAGGAATAGAAAGCATAATTACTGAAACTATTCTATGGTGGTTATGCCCCGAAACAAAAAAAATTGGATGAAAATACATAGTTGGATACAGGAAGTAACAGGCTTCCAGGTAGAATATACGCCAGAATTGTTTCTTCAAGGAATAATGAAAAAGAAATATGAAAAAACTACAACATATATTATTCTATATATGACAATGGCAGCAAGATTGGCATTTGCACAATGTTGGAGAAGCTCGAACACACCCTCCGAAGATCTAATAATTAGAAAGATATTAGATTGCGCTGAGATGGATAAAATGACATTGGAACTGAAAGGACAGATGGATTCGGACTTTTACATAATATGGGAGAAATAGTATAATTGGATTGAAGATAGAAAAACAAAGAAATAACAGATAGTAGATTTTGTAAAATTATATAGAGTATAGGAGAATATTCATGTGATGATATGTAAATGGTCACAGTCATGCACAAGAGCAGAATAAGAATTGTTTAATTGTTAAAACCCAATAAAACTCAAAAAGAAAAAAGAAACTATTCTAACATGCTTAAGCTATTGAAGAACATAAACATATTTGGTTTATGGAAGAAAACACCTATACATACAATGGCATTTGGACTTTCCAATATTATGTTCTTAAAATATCCATAAGTAAATTGTTTAGAATCTGTTACATGTGTGTGTGTGCACACATATTAGTACTACACAAATCACCCCAACTCCAAAATTTTCTGGATTCCTTCTAGCAAGCTTATTAAATGGAAGCTTTTATTGTCTAAAATAAGTACAGTAAATAGTAGTACACACTATACTATGTCTGACTTTGCAGAAATGTATGAGAAGTGGAAATAATAGTCAAAACAAATGATAAATCATAATGGCTGTTAAAACAATTTGAATGTTTTCAAAGCCATAGTCCCATAATATGAATGCTTCTCTGCTGGATGGCCATAATTGTTTCAGTTGTTAACAGTAACTTTCAGTGGAATATAATTTGAAAGATAATGCTTACCCATCTCTTCTGAATGCCTACTCATTTTGTTTCTTCTATTTATTTCAAGGCCCTTGCTTTCATTAATAAAAGAGCTCATTTATTCAGTTTTAGGATTGGTTTAGTCATCCTTGATCACAATGCCATTTTTGACTATGGAACCTGGGGAATACAATATATTTTTATAACCAGAAGAAGGAATTCTATATTATAGCTAGAGAAGAAGGTGACAGTCAAATCTCTCTCCCCCCTCTCTCTCCCCCTCTCTTTCCATTTTATGCAGCTAAAATGATACCTATGGTCATGTTTTTGTGTTATAAGAGCCACATTGTGATCTGACTCGGAGAAATATACTTGTGTAAAAAGAATAATTTTTATATTTTCTAGATATATATATATATTCTAGAAGTCTTCTTTTCTCTTTCTTAGTGGGAATTCCAATTTTGTCATCTACCAATACCATTTCAATTTTCATCCAAAAATTATCATGGTAATTCTATAATTATACTAATATCAAAGGGAGCATACTTATGTATACTAGTTTCTGGAGAAAGTATGTAGAATGGTGCTGTTCAGTTCACCTTTTACATATTCCTGTTCATACTTTGGAGTGCAGAACTACTGTTAAAACCATAGCCTGCATTAGAATTTTAAAAATACCAGCTGTGTTTTCATTTCAAAGGAGCCATTACAAATGACAGCAAGAGAATTTCACACATATGCTGTAATTTAGCTCATTCCTTTATTTGGACTAACATACATTAATGCTGTTTGAACCAATTAAGTATGTCAAAATGGGTGGTATCTCTTAGAAGATGGTAATGATAAATGGAAATGGTAAAAAAAAAGTTTATCTGAAAGGAAATAAAATCTTAGGTACAGCATATATGCCAGGGGTGAAATCCAGCAGGTTCTGACAGGTTCTGGAGAACCGGTAGTGGAAATTTTGAGCAGTTCGAAGAACCGGCAAATACCACCTCTGGCTGGCCCCAGAGTGGGATAGAAATGGAGGTTTTGCAATATCTTTCCCCCAGGAGTGGGGAGGGAATGGGGATTTTGCAATATCCTTCCCCTGGAGTGGGGTGGGAATGGAGATTTTGCAGTATCCTTCCCCTGCCATGCCCACCAAGCCACACCACACCCACCAAGCCACGCCCATAGAACCAGTAGTAAAAAAATTTGAATTTCACCACTGATATATGCATATAATATACAATGAAAACAGCACTGAAGCATTATTCTCTGTGTGTTACTGGTGATTATTTCCTATCGCAGTTCTGAACGAACGACAAGCCGAGAGCAATACTTGTGTTGATGCCCAATAAAAACAAAACCAGCTCTCAGCTGTAAGTTTAATTGTAGTATTTATAGTACATAAATTCAGCCAGTCTGCATTCTTGGTAAGATACATGCAATGAAGCAAGGTTAGAAAGGAACTCTTCTGGCAGGCCGAAGTGATGTGTTTATTGCTTCCATAAACTGAATGAGGACATTGGTCAAGCTAACCAGGAACTGTCCATCCCAATGCCTTTAATCATTCAAGACTGTTGAAGACCATTCAGTATAGCTACTTGCAAAAATGCTAGGATGATGTTGTAGCTCCCTCCCCGAATATAAAGGTAAACAGTTAAGAAAATTGCTCACTGGTGAATGCTTAGCGCTTGTTTTTAACTTATGTTTTCATTTTGTGTGTTCCTAGATATTCCATTGATCACAATACAGAAGACAGATACTTCACTATTGATGCAAACACTGGAACCATTAAGACTGCCAAGGTCTTTGACAGAGAAGAAACCCCTTGGTACAACATCACAGTCGCTGCTTCTGAAATTGGTACGTAACAAGCCCACAGGCAAATGGGTCTTTCAGAAAGGTATACAATGATGGAGATGTTTGGGGGAAAATATTTAGTAATTTGGAAGAGAAAACGGCATTATTCTCTTTCAGCTGCTCATAATATCTATCAATCTTGGCAGCTGAATAACATGTCAAAGCTACTTTAGTTGTCTAAAATGTACAGTTGTTTCTTATATAATGTTTGAATACTTACATAATGTTAAGCAAATACTTCGTGAGCCTTGGTTCAAACCCATGTTAGAGTATGTATGAATGCTATGTTATAATTATTTCAACCATAATAATATAAGGGCCATCAATAGATTTAAACTCAATGTAATTCACTCTAATCTTAATTGTAGGAAATATGACTTTTGCAATAGAATAGTAAATGTCTGGAACAATCTACCTGATCCTGTTATTAGTCTCTCTAATCCCCTACCTTTTACCATAAAGTGTCTACTGTAAACCTTTCATGTTTCTTAAGAGATCCTTAAGGGGTGTGCATAAGTGCACCAGCATGCCTACCGTCCCTGTCCTACTGTTCCCAATTATATGTAATCATTTTATGTGTTTATGGCTATATTTTGCCAATTTATATCCTTTTTTTGGTGCCAAAAATTTTTCATGTGTCCATGTCTTTGTCTTTTTTGTTACTTGTTCTCTTATTTGTTGACAAATAAATAAATAAATAATAATAATAATAATAATAATCTAAATTCATAATGATTTTCATATGATTTTTTCTGTTTTTAACTGGAATGCAATTGTGTTTGAGTGAAAGGCTTTCAAGATAAATCTAAGATTCCAGAGACAGATAAAGTCCCCAGGAAAAGATGAATGATGTACATCAAAATGTCTGTTTCCAGTAACTTTACTAAAAGAGAGATATTCAAGAATTCTGAATATCAAACCACTGTTCACATTCTATTTGGATTCTTAAATGACCACAAGTCAAATAGACACAAACTGGAACTAAAAAGATCTGGTAATCATTATATTCTGTTTAACAGTATATTTTAATGGTTTTTTTTTAAAGGGCATTTTGTTCACATTGCTCAAGGCAGAATACTTTATTAGGTTGAAGTTTATTACTATCAGACTCAGACAAATAAAAGCTTATTAATGTAATATCTTATCCCAAGTTTAAATCAAGCTAATTACCAAGTAATAATCTAAATCAGGATAATTGATAGGAGGAGTAGGAGCGTTAAGCATGTTTGCCGTCTTGGGTTGAATATACATGCAAAACATTGAACTTTGCAAATGATAAACTACATCTAAGGTTTTATAAAACAACAGTGAATTATTCAGTGTCAAGAATAGCCCACTATTGTGAATATTTTATTATTTATATTTCTTACTATTGTGTTGCTTTATAGCAGCACTTGGAACCCCAGTTGAATAGATATGATTCTTTCTTCTAAAACAACATATGGCTATCTGGTAGAGCCATACACATAAGGGTTTCAGATAAAAATGTTAATTTATGCATGAGCTTATAAATTCATGCAAACATCATTCTGAATTCTAGTGCAGAAAAATGTTAGTCTTCTTTCCTAGTCGAACAGAAGAGATCCAGGTTTAGTTAATAGATGAGATTTCTATCTTATCTCCAATCTAGATTCTAATCACACTCAACCAGCTTTTCTTTTGTAACAAGATTGCATTGGAAACCAGTGGATTCTTATGGTCAGATTATGATCAAATGATAGCTTAGTTCATATACCATACTAAAGAATAGCTTGGCTAGCTATTGAATATTAAATAAAGTATAAATGGATAGGATCACATAATGAAACAAACAATCTACTACATTAAAAAAGTAACAAGTAACATTCTGCAGTACAATAATAATATCACTAGACTCTTGATTTTTTTTATAGAATAACACAGTTCTCCTCCTACAATGACTTTAATAAAAAGGTGCATTTCTCAACCTTTCTTAATGACAGTTTTGTGAATATCCAGATAATCAACCCATTTTATATATCCCCCTTTACCAGGGATGAAATCCAGCAGGTTCTGACAGGTTCTGGAGAATCGGTAGCGGAAATTTTGAGCAGTTCGGAGAACCGGTAGCGGAAATTTTGAGTAGTTTGGACAATGGCAAATACCACCTCTGGCTGGCCCCAGAGTGGGGAGGGAATGGGGATTTTGCAGTATCCTTCCCCTGGAGTGGAGTGGGAATGGAGATTTTGCAGTATCCTTCCCCTGCTACACCCACCAAGCCACGCCCACCAAGCCACACCATACCTGCCAAGCCACGCCCACAGAACCGGTAATAAAAAAATTTGGATTTCACCACAGCCCTTTACATATAGCAGAAAGCTATATGCATATATGTGTGAATGATGCCTCTCATAGAAAGGAGGGTGAGGTTTGTCTCAAGCCATAATGTCACAAGAATCTAGTTGTTTCCTTTAAATTGAGGGTTTTAACATGCAGTTAAGAGGCAGAATATAGTTTTTTTTCTTGATGAAACAGTCAATCTGTACAAGCATCTGTGTTTTAAGTAAGCACACCAATCCCAGAGACCAATAAATGCGGTCTGTAAAATTATACAGGTACTGATTGCATATTACAGTTCAATTCCTGTGTTCATTTCTGGCACAAATTGTTCAGAGACATCCATCCAAAATCACACATATTTCTCATTGGGGTTAAACAGGGAGGCATTTACCTTCTTATTAGGGCTTCTTAGAATATGCTTTATTACTACCCTAGTTTAAGGAGGTGCAGATTATTGTAGATTAGAAAGAAGAGGCCGATTATAGAAAATTCACCTAGAGTGACAAAGTTATTGGACATTGCTTACTAATCTTCGTAAATCAACTTCCATTTTTATATAATTTGGTACTACTTCAATGGTAGTGTCAGCATTCTAGAAAAAAACCAAGGCCAAGGAAAGATTCTGAAGCAAGCATTTTTCAAAGTTCTATTTACTAGAATAGGTAAACTGGCACATCTGGGAAAACCCACATCTGAGAGGTCTGGGTTTTCCCTCAGTAAATCAAAACCCCCCCAAACCATCCCCTCACTCCTCAGTCGATTACATGCTGTCCAATCAACCACCATGCCGTCTCGAGACATCACTCCAACCACTCCTACAGATGCAGGATCGCCCTGACCTTGACCGACAGGAAGAATGCTATTATGTCTACAGACAACCCCTCCACTAAATCCCCCCTCCTACTTTCCCACATAGGAGAAGGTGGCAGCATGGAAGCTTCCAGCCTAATATGGCTTCCAAAGCTGACAGGTAGTTTGCCACTGGATGGCCACAGGAATACCCATTTGTTCTTAAGGGACCTGTGGTTCCCACCTGCTCTTCCAATATTCATCCATGCATCATTCAGATGAGCACAATAATACTCTTTATAACACTTACTTTTGATTACTTAGCGATTGCTCAGTTATGGGTTAACTCAAGTAAGAAAGAAATAATAATCATGCTTAATATCCTGAAATTCCTATCCCATTATTCAAGGAATATAGGTAATTGCCCCAAGTGCAGGTATAAGAGGACAGGGCAGCCAATCAGGGTCCCCACCTGTTGATATAAAAATTGATTGAAAGCTGGTGTAAATTGGGTGGAAGAGAACTTGAAGTCTGAGAGGCAAAGCAAATGATGGGACTCTTCTGTTTTTGCTGGCAGATGTTTGATCTGTATTATTTTCTTGTAAAGCTAGGCTACTTTCCAGAAATCCCTCTTTCCAGAATCTGATTGGTTCTAGTCTACTAGCTCTAAATTCTTCTTCAGGATTGAATCTCCCACTCAGGGAGCCATATAACTTCAGGCCACCAGAACTGTCTTGATGATTCCATGGTCTCTAGCCAGTGCATCAATGTGTACTATTATTTGGTATTCCGTTATGATTTGTTTGTGCTCTCCAAGTTCTTAGTATTTCTGTGTATAATGTTAGAAGGAATTCAAAATGGCATGTTGAATTATTTTTAAACTTGTTTAAGAATATTTTCCATACCCTCTGAAACTGGTTGAATTCCCAGATGATCATTTTTCTATCATTCATTCTGACAAATAATACTGAATCATGTATCCATGCATTAATCCTTGTAAAAGAATGCTTCTTCTAGAAAAAAGGAGGAGAATAAATTTATTCCTTACAACTCTCATGACAATATTAAACGTAATGGTGGTAGTAGCAACTTCTCTGCTGTTTCTTTCTGTGCTGAAATGTGATATTACATACTTCTATTGTCCAGTGACAGGGTAGAAGCTACCCTAAAACAATGAGATACTGGGCTGTAAAATGAAAAAGCTGGCGGTGAAACTAATGGCAGTTGAAGGAGAGGAGGGTGTTCTGGGGAAGAATTCAATTGTTTAAAATGACATATGCAACTGTTATATAGATACAACCGCAGCAACTCAAGAATTGTCAAAATGATGCATGTTCCACTCCTTGGTACTTGTATTCTTTATAGTGATAGAAATATGAGATGGATTAAGTTCATACCATAACAACATTGAATGCATTTCTTCTTATTTCTCCTCCTCCCCCCACGCACACACACCTTAGTTATTCAGTAAAATGTGACAAATTTTTAAATGTGATTATGTCTGTACTCCTTTGAAGCATATATTACAATACAGCAGTTTCTGTAATGATGTCATTTTGACCATACCTTCAAATTCTGCAGATGTCATTGATAACTGTGACAATGCAAAAGAAAAATCAATATATTTAAATCGGAATCAGTCAGTAGAGAAGTGTGTACTTTGAGTTAGATTCTGCATCCCATTTTCTGCATTCCTATGTAACTATAGACAATCTAAATAGAATTGTAAAGTGTATGCCTTCTTGTACCTGGTTACATAGACAATCTAAGCTTATCCTATTTCAATTTTTGAAAAACACTAACATTCTTGTTTGCCCTTTCTGATGTATCACTGATATGCCATATAAGAGGGGTGTCAAATTTGATTTCATTGAGGGCCACATCAGGGTTGTGTTTGACCTCAGGGAGGTATGGCCAGGGGCATGGCCAGCTCAATGTCATTTGTGTCAGGGGGCCCTGTGGTGGCCCGAGCACTCTGCCAGTGAAAATGGGCTCCCAAGCTCCTTTTATGGCTGCGATGGCTTCCTGCAATCCTCTACCAGCGAAAACAGAGCTTGGGAGGGCCACACATGGTCCTTTGCTGTTTCCAGGGCAGCCCTGTGGCCTTAAAATTGACACCCCTGCCATATAAGGACCATATGTGGAAACTATGTTTAAAACAGAGGATGGTGATTTTGTGTGCGTGTGTGTATTAAATTACTATATTAGATGGTTCCTCTACCTTCAAGTTACCATAAAACATGCAACTTCAGCATTAAGCCCCAACTGAGACATTAAATCTGTTAAAGCTTGCTGCAATGGAAATAGAAAACCCAAATTGGTGCATAAAGAGATTGTAGCACGTATTCAGGTTTCAGAAATTAAACTTTAATTTTTAACTATAAAAATATATTTTGCCACAGAAATGTATTTAGTTTGTAACTTAACTCAATATTTATTTTATTTATTTATTTATCTATATCCCACTTTTCTTATCTTTATTAATAACTCAAGGTGGCAAACATACTCTAGGAATGTGTGTGTCTGTGTGTCTGTGTGTATGTGTGTTTTTTTCTGAGGTTTTCGCGGGTGTTTGTATATAGGTCTTTGGTTATTCGGGTTTTCTCCTGCGTAAAATTGGAAGTGTCTTGGCGACGTTTTGACGAAGTCTCATTTGTCATCTTCAGGCTGGTGTTTTCGGCTTTGTGCTTCTAGGAGCAATGTGTGATCGCAGCTGTTTCTTCCTTTTAACTGCTAGTGGGGGTGTGAACTGATTGGGTGGGAGCTTGCCTGTGTTCTGATTGGGTGGAGGTGTGTTCTGATTGGTTGGGGGCTTGGCTGTGCTCTGATTGGCTGGGAGTGTGTTCTGTTTGGGTGGGGGCTTGGTTGTGCTTGGGTTAGTCTGAGTAGCAGGGGGATTTGAGCTGGTGAGCTGTGTTGCTGTTGTTTGGCTTTGCGTTCGTGGTTGTGCCACATCTTCATGGTGGGTGTCAGTCTGCTTCATGTATGGATTGGAGGGGTTTAAAGTGGCTAATGATGCAGCTGCGATCTAGCTTATGGTCTGTGGTTGTGCCACACATGAGAATCAGAACACAATCAGAACAAAACTTACATAGACATATATATATATATATATATATATATATATATATATATATATATATATATATATATATATTTCTTATTTATATATATTTATATATGTGTGTGTGTGTGTGCGCGTGTGCATTTATGTGTGTGTATTTGGAAACACACACACACACACACACACCTGGAAGCAAATAACTTCAATTTGTGAGTTCTAATCCTGGCTAGTTTTCTTCAACAGCAATTAAAATGGCTCTGCATAATTATTAATGATTTGGAAGAGGTACTTCTATCCAAGTATAAACACAGCACCTCTTTGCTACTTGCTAAAGAAGATCCACATCTTCTTTCAAGCAAAACTGGGAGCTGGAAAATAGATGTGCATGCTGTAATACATAGTGGAGAGGGGTTGGATAGTGCAAAGTTAACACTTCTTAAAAATTGTTTTCAAAGCACGCATAGCTATAGCAATCAAGTCACTAAACTAGGTCAAGTAACTATCTTTGTGTTATTTCAGTATTTATTTCAGTTCATTATTAACAAAACCCATTTTATTTAAATGATGAGGAGTTTCATTTTAATGAAAATGTTACTGTTAATGAAGACACTTAACCCTGTGTCCCTTTCATACAAGTGATTTCATCCAAGTGAATTATGTAATTTCAACTTTAAAAAATTAACAAACAGAAAGACTTGTGCTCTTTCATGGATACTGCACCAATCAGTATCTGATAAAATGTCTACAATTGTCTAACAATATTCAAAATTAGAAGCAGAGGTGGGGTTTTTTTTACATCTCACATATATATGAGACACCAAATGTGAGTAGGGGTCAACAGAAGGCAAGATGGTGGTTATGGCAGTGTGATTGAAACTCTGTCCCTTTGTATTTTCTTGTCATGTTGACACACATTTAAAAAAAAAAGAACAGGGTAGTGGTGAAATGCAACCGGTTCTATCCAGATCAGACGAACAGGTAGTGCCGGCAGCAGGAGGCTCCGCCCACCCACCCGGATGTCATCATGTCCCATTTTTGATGCTCTGCGCATGCACAGAAGGTCCTGCGCATGCACAGAAGTGTCACGTGCGTGCAAAGCGATCGCGCATGCGCGCATGCTTTCATTGCAAACCGATAGCGAAGGTAAGTGGATTTCACCCCTGGAGCAGGGCTTGAGACATTTCAGTTATTAGTTCTTTAAGATATGTAATTGGTCTTTTAATGGCCAGGCAGAGACAATTAAGGAAAAAGAAAACCAAATGGAAGTTGTTTTCATAGTATAAGCACTGGAGTGGGACTGCCAAAGCTAACACTATTATGATGAGAGAAAAGAATGGTTACCATAGCTCAGAGAAGTTTAGGGAATTCTTGAGAGAGCAAAATCTTGTGGCTAATCTTGTAAAGGTAAGTATATATAAACTTGAATAGAAGGCCACTAGGAATTTTTAGGGCTGTAAGCTAAACTAGGAAATTATTAATTTAAAATCATTTGTATCATGGCCAAAAATCCTGGTAGAGGTGTGTCCATGAAGATATCAGGAATCAAACTCAATCTGAAGGAGTTTTTCCCTCCTCTTTATCATTATGTAGGAAGTTGAAACATTTTTCTTTAAGTGTCTTCCCCCTTTAGATGCCTATGATGTGTATCAGCTAGGATAAAATACTGGCAGTCTGTACTGGCATATTTCTGCATGTGGTGCCGTTCAGGAAGAGGATGGGTTGGATTGTAGCTGATATCTGCAGAGACTATTAAATAATCAGTTTTTAAAATAAGAGTTTAAAATGAGTTGTGAAAGCTTGGTTCCATGTTTAGTTAGGATTGGATCCTGGATAAAGATAAGAATGGCTTGGACAGCCATTTGTCTGGGACAATATAACATCTCCAGCCTTGGGTAGGCGCTTGGAGTAGAAGACCTCCAAGGTTCCTTCTAGCCCTACGATTCTATGAAAAAGCTGCAGGTAGGGGCTACATTCATATCCCTGCAAAGCACCTTTCCAAAATCAAATTGAGTGCGGCATTATCTTGAGTGAGGAATGTTATTGTACACATTTGGACAATACCATAAATAAAAAGAAATCAGGAAAAGGTTTGGAGGAGAAAAAAAGCATTCTCCTGATCTCTAAAACATGGTTAGGGAAAATAATAATAACTTTATTGTCATTGTACATATATACACAGTATACCCATACAACGAAATTCACTTAACACCCAAAGACCAGGTCCAACACACATCACAATCCCCAAACACACTCCCACCCACCACAAATTCCCCACCCCTAAACCATTTTCATTTCATTTTCATTTTATTAAATTTGTATACCGCCCTACTCCCGAAGGACTCAGGGCGGTGAACAGCCATAAGATAAAACATGTAGATACAAAATTTAAAATAGAGATAAAACTAATTAAATAAATTTGGCTGAGACATTTTAAAACCCCAATAAATTAAAACCAAATTTAAAATTCCATTTAAAAGAGGAAAAGTTTAGGTCAGGCCAGCTTGATGGAATAAAAACGTCTTAAGCACACGACGGAAGGTACGCAGATCCGGAATCCTCCGTATCTCCGGGGGGAGCTCGTTCCAGATCGTAGGTGCCCCCACAGAGAAGGCTCTCCCCCTGGGGGCCGCCAGTCGACATTGTTTGGCCGACGGCACCCGGAGGAGCCCCTCTCTATGGGAGCGTACTGGTCGGTGGGAGGCTATTGGTGGCAGCAGCCGGTCCCGTAAATAGCCAGGTCCTAAGCCATGGAGCGCTCTGAAGGTGATAACCAAGACCTTGATGCGCACTCGGAAGACCACCGGGAGCCAGTGCAGCTCGCGCAGGAGAGGCGTTACATGGGAGCGCCACGTTGCTCCCATCACCACCCGCGCGGCCGCACTCTGCGCCAGTTGGAGCCTCCGAGTGCTCCTCAAGGGGAGCCCCATGTAGAGAGCGTTACAATAGTCCAGACGGGAGGTGACGAGGGCATGAGTGACCGTGCGTAACAAGTCCCGATCCAGAAAGGGACGCAACTGGCGAATCAGGCGGACCTGATGAAAAATCCTCCCGGTCACGGCCGTCAAGTGCTCTTCTAAAGACAGCCGTGAATCCAGGAGGACACCCAAGTTGCGAACCCTCTCCGTGGGGGCCAATGCTTCGCCCCCAATAGTCAGCGATGGCACCAGCTGACTATATCGGGACGTCGGAAACCACAGCCACTCGGTCTTGGATGGGTTGAGCCTGAGCCTGTTTCTCCCCATCCAGATCCGTACGGCCTCCAGGCACCGGGACATCACTTCAAGGGCATCGTTGGGGTGGTCTGGGGTGGAGATGTACAGCTGGGTGTCATCAGCGTACTGATGGTACTCCACCCCGAAACCACGGATGATCTCGCCCAGTGGCTTCACATAAATGTTGAACAGAAGGGGCGAGAGGACCGATCCTTGTGGCACCCCACATATAAGGGTCCTTGGGGTCGACCTCTGCTCCCCTGTCAACACAGACTGCGACTGGTCGGAGAGAAAGGAGGAGAACCACCGTAATACGGTGCCTCCCACCCCCAACTCTTCCAACCGGTGCAGCATGATACCATGGTCGATGGTATCAAAAGCCGCTGAGAGATCTAATAGGACCAGGACAGAGGAACAACCTCTGTCCCGAGCCCTCCAGAGATCATCCACCAACGCGACCAATGCCGTTTCTGTGCTGTACCCAGGCCTGAAACCCGACTGGAACGGATCTAGATACGTCGTTTCATCCAGGTACTGGGGAAGCTGTCGTGCAACCACACTCTCAACCACCCAAACATCTACACAACAGACCAAGTAATGCTATCCAACAGCTCACTGATGGTGGCCCTTTAGTTCATTGTTGAGTGCAGTTATAGCTCTGGGATAAAAACTATTCAGAAAACATGTGGTCTGAGTTTTAATTGTTCTGTATCTTCTGCCAGAAGGCAACAGTCCAAAAAGATTGTAAGCAGGATGGGAAGAGTCTCTGAGAATGTTATGCAACTTCCTCAAACAGCAAAATTCAAAGATGTCATCCAGGGCTGGTAGCTGGAGCCCAATGATATTCTGGGCAGTTTTAATGATTCTCTGTAGAGCTTTTTTGTCTGCTACAGAACTGCTCCCATACCATGCAAGAATGCTGTATGTCAGGACACTCTCAATGGTGCTATGATAGTAGGACAGTAGTAGATGCTGAGATAGATTTATCTTCCTGAGCATTGTTGGGTAAGCCAGGCTTTTCCTGGTATGGTTTTGGAAGATGGGAATTGTAATCCAGTGCATACCCAGAGGATACCAGATCTTATAGGGAAGACTACCTTAAACCATGTGTGGCTTCTTTCAGAGACTTGTCAAAGCTAAAGGAAACAGAGCAATTTATTTTTGAAAAGGTGATAAATCAAAGTCAGCGGTATCATTTTGTTGAAAGATTCTCTTTGTATAGAGAGAGGGAATTGCTACCTTGCTCCTAAAATGAGTTACCTTTTATCAAAGAAATATAAATAAGGAGCCGCCCCTCAAGAATAAACATTTCCTCTAGTTGCAATAAAATACTTTCTAACTATTTTCTACATATCCTTATATTACAGTCTCTTGTCAAAAATAGCTTTAAATAACTAGAAAATAGCATTTTGTAAAATGCACACAATTGTCCGTTTTCAAGCAGACAAAGTTTGAAATTTCAGTATGAAAGAATATTACACAAATGCTTCTCTGGCAATCGATGTATAGTTTAGAAAGCAATTTGAAATGAATTGTTTGTGTGACTATCCAGATCATTTATTTAGATTTTTGTTTTCTTTCCAAAGACACTGCTAGACAGAAGAGCAAAAAACATACCAATGAGGAACATATTGGAGGATAATAAATTCTTGGAGAAGAAAAATGACAGATTACTACAGGCTTTATTAATCTCTAACACCCTGAAATGCCAAAACATAACAACAATGACCATAAAAAGTTTCCTGTGTATATTCACAACAGTATTCTAAAAGGGTATAATTTTATAGCCCAGTCAACCAGTGGTGGGTTCCTTCCGGTTTGGTCCGGTTCGGCCGAGCCGGTAGCGGTGACGATATGACGTCACCGAACTGGTTCTGCCCCCCCGCCGTCCCACTCCCCCACCCCCACCCCACATTATTCTTACCTTTTATTTGGTCCCACCCCCAATCTATTGCTGCCTCCTGAGTCCCAGCTGATAACTGGAGGGAAAAAACCTGTTTAAACTCTTGCCGCGGGGCTTCAAAGGGCCGTCCTACAACTGATCAGTGTTAAAAGCAAACAAATGAGTCAGGTCGTAAGTGCGAGGACCTTCCAGAAATAACTCTGACCAGCTAGCCACGCCCACCTAGGTACCTGACCTCCAAGCCACACCCACAAAATAAGCCATGCCCACAGAACCGGTAGTAAAAAAATTTAGAACCCACCCCTGCAGTCAACATTTTTGTGGCCATATAAGAGGAAAAAGGTTGACTTTGTTTCATTTGGTTTCATTTCCCCCTCCCCCCCAAGATTTGCTACAAAAGATAGCCAGAAGGCTAAGTGCTGGTCTGTTTTTACCCTCTCCTTTAACTCAGCTATTGCTCTGGTTGTCTATCTTTCTCTTATTTTATGGGTTTTTTTTATGGGCAGATGAGCATTCAGAGAAATGAAGCATGTGGAAAAATGCAAAAAAAAAAAAAAAAAACAGGCAAAAAACATACCTCTCTCTACATTTTTGTTTTTCTTCCAAATAAAAGCATCCTAGACAAATGACTGAATAGTTTTTGCTTGAACATATCTAAAGAAACAGAGGTGAGAGGGATGTGATGTCACTGAAAGTTGGGGTTTGTGGGGGAGTTTTACCAAGTAAAGGTAAACTCTATCCTCCTAAGCCAAAATGGGACATCTGGAGAGCAAGTCCAAACAGTATGCCTTAAAACTTCCTTCAAATCTTTAACTTATCCAACATAAAATGCTTAAATATCATTTTTGAATATATACTGCATTGTATAATAATAGTGAAAAACAGTTTTTGTTAAATTAATTGAGTGGGAGGCAACTGATTTGATAAAGCATCTCCTTATTCCAAAATTCTGGCAAGTTCTCAGTATTTATGTCAGTAACTCTTCAATTGTCATTATAACTGAGCTGGAGGCTTAGGTTCTCTTGGGATGTTTTTCTGGGTCCTTTTCTTAGTGATTGTAGTATTTTAGGTTGTTCTGGTAGCACATTAGTGTTCAGACAGGCAATAGCAAAGGCTGTAATAAAACTCAAATTTAACTCCAATTTTATACCAATTAGTCACAATTTTCGGAATCTCATCCACCCACCCAAAAAAACCCTCTCTTGGTCCAACAATATACAAAAATGTAAGATGGAAGTCCCCGAGAGTGTTGAAGTAGCGAAATCAAATTATATATGTTCTGAATCTAAAATAATAACCAAGATACTATCAAAAAGAAAATGTAGACAGTTCTGAATTACAGTGTATCAGTTTCCAGATTATCAGCATATTTTCAGAAGAAGAAATATTTTTGTTTTCAATCAAAATGCAGGCTAAAAAAAGCAGGCTGTCAATTTTCTTTGACATTTATTAATGTTTAAAATGAGAAAAACTTAAACCCGGGACAAACTGACCAATTTTATTTATTTATTTATTTATTTTATTCAATTTGTATACCGCCCTTCTCCTAGTGGACTCAGGGCGGTGCACAGCCAGAACTAAAACACATAACAATAAAAAAATTAAAATTATTAAAAGAATTATATACTTTGGCCCAAATTTAAAACAATTCGAATTAAAACCCATTGACAGATTAAAAGCTAAACAACTAAAAAACTAAAAAAAAATTTGTTTGGCTTCTAGTCTTCTAGTATTACCATCATAGTAACTTATCAGGCTGATATGTCTGGTACCCGCTAATTAAAGTAAATGAGTTCAACCTTTCATTGTTCAAACTTTATTACAGGATTGTAACTCCAATGCATAATGTAACATTCATTTGCACGCATAATTCTTACAGCATGTTAATCCCCTAACCTGCCTTGTATTTGGCAGAGAATACTGGATGATTGCCTATGCAACGACACTGCTAATGAAACTGTTATGTTCATCCTGATGGCTGATTTATTGGAGATTTGTTTTTGTTTGGTGAATTATTTAAAGGGCAACTTCTTTCCATATTGCTCCTGTTTCTCTCTTGATTCATTTTGCATTTATAATTTACTGTGGGAGCCAAGGAGCATTCAAACATCCCATAAGGTGATGATACAACTTGATCTTGCTAAGATTTTTTTCCTAATTAGTTGGTTATTTATATTTCTCAGGGAACAAAGTAAGAAGGAGCCATTCAGTGAAAAGCACAGAGTAGTAAAATCTAGATAGAATTGATTTCGGCATATTGATTTGAGCATGCTGAAAAATATCAGCATTATGGACTTCCCGCAATTTTAAATTTAAATATAAACATTATTTTAATGTTTTTAAATATTAATTCTATTCAAATATGCTATATATGGCTGAAGAAAAAAAACTGTTCAATGCAATATTTTTGTGTTTTTGTGTTTAGAAAGGGAAACTTGGATTTGAAAATTAAATCTACAAGTGTTCCAATTTTAAAAATTGGATAATATTTTTAAAAATGTTGATGTTTATGAACAAAGGACGTTGCATTCATACATCCATTGTTATTTACGCTTCCTCGGAACTATTTCCAATTCAGTGATATTTACTCCTAAGGAAAGAGGTATAAGGTTGTAATACAAGGTGACTTGCAAAGAAATTTAGAACCTCATCAAATTCAATTGCAATGGAACAGAGAGCAATTCAAACGCAAGTCAATAAGACTAAAGTGGTTTTTTCCTTGAGATTTATTGGTACTAATATCAGTACCACAATCACAAATACCTACAATGGAAGAATAGTTAGTGAAGTTAATGTAGTTGGAGATGGCAAAATTGACTACTCTGATTAAAGAATAGACTTTCTCTAATTTCAGTTCTACTTGGAAACCACTTTTGGACCTTTTGCTTGAAACTGAAAGAAACTAAATTTTAACTTTGGGATTAGATGTCTAGAAGTGTTTATTATTATAGGAATACTATATGCCGTGGTTTATTCTAGTTCAAAAGATCATTGTATTTTATCTTTGTGTCTGAACCAAAGAAAGTTGGCTATTATTTTTTTTCTATAGCTTTTTCACTTTTTGTCTGCACCACCCAATTTTGCTTTTCCCCTACTCCTTTCCTTGTTTCCTTTTATTTTTTTCTTGTACTTTATTATTTTTTTTAATTCAATTAAGTTCTGTTAAAATGCCATTGGTCAAATATATATTTCCAAAAATAAGCAAATTATGTATGTGCTGTGCCAAAATATGATTCATATCTTTATGTATTTATTCTTTGCCTATTTTTTTGTGAGGCAGGCACATAAGACACCTAAAATAATGAAATTTATGGAATGGATTGCGACTGTAATCAATAATGGCTAGTAAGGTAATGATGGAACATACGTCTGTTGGTTTTACAAAAGATTCAGTGACAATGACAATTTGATGGGGAAGGAGCAACCAAAAGATTGGGGTAATTTAAAATTTTCATATAGAGATAGGAATAGATGGAGATTTTCTCTTTTTTCAGTAGGGGAATAGCACTCTCCCCATATTCTTTCATGCTTATTTGTGATTCATTTGCCTACTTATTTTAATTTTATATTCTTTTTTAAAACAAAATCAATATCAGAGTGGTTTAATTTCTTTAATGTATTACTACTGGATTTAAAATAATGTTCCCAAAACAAAAGCAACAGAAAAAGCATATCATGTGAAGAAGATCTTTAACTTCTTGATATTTTAATTGACTTTTTCCATGCTTTAACAGATCAGAGCTCCTAATTATTTATTATATATTAAATTGTAACCTCTAATGAAAGGTGTTTTTTTTTCCAGATAGCAAGTCACATCCTACATTTTACAAACCTGTTGTTTAATGATGTGGGTTCCATTTTTGAAAACTTAGCAAGTTTTACCTGTGTCAGATTGCTATTATATTGGATTCTTCCAAAATCATCATCTTCAGAAGAAATACCTAGATTTCTAACAAGTTGCTGTTGTGAATTACTTTCCCAGCTTCTTTCAGGACCATGGAGAGTACCAGGGAAAGACAAGCTTTGGCAGTCTGAGTGGATTCTAAAATTGCTAAATCACTGTATTTGCACATGTATATGTATTTAAACTGTGTGGGTTTTCTTTTTTTTTACAGACAGCCCTGGACTCTTGAGTCATGTCCCTGTTGAAATTAAAATTCTTGATGTTAATGACAATCCTCCGGAGCTTGCCAGGGACTATGATGTCATTGTCTGTGAGAATGCAAAGCCCAGCCAGGTCAGTTGCTAATTACACACTTAAGGTTAAGTCCAAAAAAAAGATCAATGGGGAAAAAAACCCAGTCAGGAGTAGCAGTATAAATTGCTTCTTAAACAGCTTAAAGAGTACAAAACCTTAGACGGAAGACTTAATTCTTTGATGCATTTATTTTAATATTCTGGCATATTAAAATCCTAATAATGCTACAACATTGAACAAAATATTTGGTTAGAATGTAATTCAGAGGAGGTTTGCTCCATATTCATTGTTTGATTCCCTAAGTTTCCAATTTTATGCCTGAGAACTGTTCTGCAAATGTCTCAAGTGGGGGAGGGGGAAATGTGAGTCTCCTTGTGACAGTTTAAAAGTTTTGACAACATTCATAGTAAATGATAATGCATTTACTTAAATGAATATATATTTATATTAAAGTAATCTTCTGATGCAGGGACATAAGCAGAGATTTCCCCCCCCACCCTGTCAAACTCAAGCACAAACAGAGACCTAGAGTTTTCTTTCCCAGCTCAAACAATGTCTTACCCACATTTTGTCTTCACTTTATAAGGATAAAATGAACTGCATCTAGTAGCTGTCAGATTTTTGCCCATGTTGCACTTCAGACCTAAGTTATAATTGGGGAAATAACATAATCCCCAGTGTTACTGTTTTTCTGATTTAATCATTTTGCCTGGCAATGCATAAGTAGGCGGGCAGAAATCATGTCGACTGCTGTTGCACTGAATTAGCAACACTATCCAGAGATTGACATTGTGGGTGAAAAGACCTCATTTATGACTCTTCTCTGGAATGTGAATCTTCATCTCTTCAAGTATATCGCATCGGTTTCATTGTTCCAATAGTTTTTTTCTGATTATGCTGGAAAATAGAGTTTTCTACTTTGAGAACTTTCTATAATTCAATCAATCAGAATACAGCTGGAAGGAACTTTGGAGGTCTTCTAGTCCATCCCCCTGCTCAAACAGGTGACCCTATACCCATGATGGCGAACCTATGGCACGTGTGCCACCTATGGCACATGGAGCCATTTCTGTGGGCACGCGAGCCATTGCCCTAGGTCAGCTCCTCCATGCATGCGTGCACACATCCCACTGGCCAGCTGATTTTCAGGTCTCTGCTGCGCATGCAGGAGACATGTGTGCATGCCATGCCGCCCCTCCCCTCCCAGGAGTCTCCATGCAGCCTGTTTTGGATGCCAGGTAAGTACAGGGCTGGCATAGAGGCTCTGGGTGAGTGAAAAATGAGCCTCCTGGAAGTCTGGAAATGGGCCATTTCCGGCCTCTGGAGACTTCAGGGAGGCCTGCTAGGCCCAAAACAGGGCACGGGAGGGGGGTCGCATGTGCCTGTGCAGGGGGGGGTTTGCATGCACATGCATGGGGGCAGGGCATATGTGGGGGGCATTGCATTATGGGTGTGGGCATGTGCACGCACATACTATTGCACATGCATGCGCTTTTGGCACCCAAGGAAAAAAAGGTTAGCCATCACTGCCCTATGCCATTTCAGACAGGTGGCTTTCCAGTCATTTCTTAAAAACCTCCAGTGATGAAGCACCTACAACTTCTGAAGGCAAGCTGTTCCACTGGTTAATTGTCCTCACTGCTAGGAAGTTTCTCATTAATACCAGGTTGCTTCTCTCCTCAATTAGTTTCCATCCATTGTTTCTTGTCTTGCCTTCTGGTACTTTGGAAAATAAGTTGATGATCTCTTCTTTGTGGCAGCTCCTCAAATACTGGAATACTGCTATCATGTCACTCCTAGTCCTTCTTTTCTCTAGACTGGTCATACCGAATTCCTGCAACTGTTCTTCATATCTTTGCCTGTCTTTGCCTCCAAGCCCTTAATCATCTTAGCTGCTCTTCTTTGCACTTTTTCCAAAGTCTCAACATCTTTTTGTAATGTGGCGATCAAAACTAGATGCATTATTCCAGGTGTGGTCTTACTAAGGATTTGTAAAGTGATACTGGTACTTCATGTGATTTTAATTCTGTGACTCTGTTTATACAGCCAAGGATTGTATTAGCTTTTTTGGCTGATGCTACGTACTGCTGGCTCATGTTTAAGTGATCATCCACTAGGATTCAAAGATTCCTCTTACAGTTACTGTTTTTGAGGGAGGGCATTTACCAGGATTCAAACCTAACTTGAAGACACAAATGGATTTTGAATAAATGCCCCAATTATTCATGAACCAAATCTTAATTTCATGGGACATATTTTATTTAAAAAGAGTGAATAGTGATGATGGTTAGTCCATATTTTAAGAGAAGATTGAAATGACATTGCAATTTCAAGCAAGTCAAAAAAGTATTAATAAGATTTATACAACCTATTGGGAGCAGTTTCAAATCCTATCAATCATGCAGCCATCAAGTTGCCTTACAAAGTGGCATGTTTCCCTTCACTGGAGGTTTTCAAATAGAAACTGGATAATTTTCTGCTCAAAATACTTTGAGAACCTTCCCTGATCACATAACTAGACCAGATGTCCTCTGAGATCCCTTCCAACTCTGATTCTACAATCCCTTCCAAGTTTATGATTCTATTGACCTACAATAGAATGATAAACAAGTAGCTTAAATAAAGTCATATATAAATATTTTTCTTTTCAGCTATTATGTAAATAGCAATAACACTTAGACCTATATACTGGTCCACAGTGCTTTACAGCACTCTCTGAATGCTTTACAGTGTCAGCATTTTGTCCACAACAATCTGGATCCTCATTTTACTGACCTCAGAAAGCTAAGTCAACCTTGAGCTGGTCAGAATTGAACTCCTGGCTGTGGACAGAGTTAACCTACAATATTGCATTCTAATCACTGGGTCTTCATTGTTCAGAAAATAAATGAATAAATCTGAGTGCTGAGGTTGTGTTTAGTTCATTTCATGACATTGCTTAAATGCTGTCCTCTCCAAATAAATCTAATAGACTAATAAATGACACCAGCCAAGTATAAAATAATATACTTGGCACCAGCTCAGATGAATACTATGTCAACAAGCTGAGCTTACATGATCTTACTGAGTTCTGTTAAAATTAAAATCCAATTCAAAGATAATTAGTCCCTCTATCCTATGTTCTTTCCAGGTTATTCAGACGATCAGTGCCACTGACAGAGATGACATTACAGAAGGGCGAAGCTTCCATTTTGCTCTAGATGACAACTTTTCTTTGAATCCCAACTTTACATTAAAGGACAATGAAGGTAAATAAAAAACGTAACTGACTAAACAGGGCTCTATGTTTGGCTTCAGTGTCTCATTGAACAGAATCACTTTTGCCAATGTGCAAAAACCATAGTCAATCAGGATAACAGTATTTTATAACAAAGGGTGCCATTGTCATTTTTTTTTTTGATTGGCAGGCAAACTATATCCAATAATTATCTGGGAAAAAATAACCTTGCCGTATTTTCTACTCTTAACTATATATTGTTTCTCATTTATGCTGTATACAGTTCAAAATATTTTACAGTGATTTGCTGGAACTATGAAGCTTCAATTTCTTAGTTAAAGACATCTGTCCTCATGGCAGATATTAGTGGTTTTATTGTCTCTCTGAAAATAGGGGAAAATATTGCTGCTTATCATGTTGTACCAGTAGTAAAAGTAAAAACATAAAATTGTAAAATATTACCAGAGTTCATTTTCAGCTGAAAAATCAATTCAGTAAAATGGATAAGATTATGATAATGTCTTGTTTTATACTAATCTAAGAAACTAAATGACTATTTGTTGGTGGATGCACTTTAATAGAATATAGTAGAAACTAAATCCTTTCCCGCCAAGCTTTAGAAAGGCAATTCTTACATTGAAGGCAATGTAAGAATTTCATAAATGGGATATGTCATATTTGGCCCTTAAATTTGTCTATTTTAAATATATCATGTTTCTGATTTGTTCAATAACACACCTTTTCTTGTTGTATAAACTTCTATAAAATGTTCATGCCTCTAGGAAAACAACATGACCTTCTACAAATCAATATGTCAAGTAGCAGCTAACAACCTTGGCTGAACTTAGAAGCTAAGCAACAGCAGCCTTTGTTAGGAATTGAATGGGGAACCACCTGGGAACTTCCAGGAATATTGGCTGAATTGTATTTTTTTTTTTTAAAAAAAATGAAAGTTTACAAACATCCTAGAAGAAAGCAGGGTAATACTGCTAGGAAATTACATAAATGCAGTCTCTAGCAGCTGGAACAGTAGTGGGTTGCAAAAACCATCACTACTGGTTCGCTCATGCATGTGTGCATGCTCGTGCATGTGCAATGCTTCTGCGCATGTGCAGAAGCATCTGGTGTGGGTGGACGGAGCCTCCCGCTACCGCCACTACCAGTTTGCTGATCCGGGTAGAACCAGTAGCAACCCACCACTAGCCCAGAAGTACCGTAATATCTGGACATCCTTGGTTGTTCTGTAAAAGTTAAGTAAGCTTGGATCTTATTATTAGATGGAGAGATGACAACCAAGAAATTTCAGGGCTTAGATTAGACTGAGAAATCAAAACAATCAAAGAAACCAACCAACACGATACTGGAGAAGATAATGTAATCCATTTCCATTTTTGGATGTGAACATTCCATGAACATTAAGAAACATAATGCAACAATAACAATTTTAACTTTTGAAACAAGAAAGTTATTGCATTTATGGTGGGTAGCCAAACAGGAGATATTTGCAATTAAACACAAAAGGGTACATGAGATTTGTGGTTGTATTTTGCTACAGTATTGTTTGTGTGCTTGCTTTGTTTCTTTGAATCCATGTTTTTGCCATAGTTTTAGACTCTTTGGGGCGAGAGCCAATTAGCCTTAAAAATGTTGCTGACATGTTGAGAAGCTGACATGTGAAATGGGAAATTTAAAAGGTTTCCCCTTCAGAGGAATGTACTGGAGGAAACAATTGAAAAGCATACGGATAGAGAGAAGTGGAAAGAATTCAAGGAATTAGCTTCTTTTACTTTATTAGGAATTCACTGTTGTTGCCCTTGCTATTTAATGCTGACCCCTTTGTTCTTCAGTAATGCAATCTTCTTGGCCTTGAAGAGGCCTCTCAGCAAGTACAAAATATATTAGATTTCCATTTCTTAGGGCAGAGAGAAATGTCCACTGTCAAAGGGGGCAATTGGATCTTCTAAGATGCCTTCCAGCCCCTGTGGAAACCTCAAAGCCCATGATTTTCCAATTTCCAAAACCAGAGCGCAATTTGGGAGGCATTTCATGTGCATTGCAGAAAAATGGGATTTGCAGTCCTCAAATATTTTTTAACCTGTAGAAAAAGGTGACCTAGTTTTAGACCTGGTCCCAGTGTGAGCAGAAGCGAGGAAAGTCTGAAACAAGACATGCTCCACTTCCCTCACTTTTATCCTGTTGACATGACCCAACTCTACCTCTAATTTCAGAACAACTCTCTGTTTGTTTGTTTGTTTGTTTGTTTGTTTGTTTGTTTAGAAAGTAAAGGAGATTAAAAACTACAGAGACGTGACAAAATGCAAATATTACATGGGAGAGTTTGTAGAATAATGTAAGATTTTTTTACATTTTTTTAGAGTAGAAACTATTCCATTATTTTAAAAAACATGTCACTTTTGTCCTCGCAGAGCAGCTTGGATTAAAACAAATATAAAGATGCTTTCTTGGCAGTTTAACATGTTTTCGGATTTTCAAAACGCTTACATCTAATATTAGTAAAAATCAAATGTTAGATCCACTGAGATCTGTATAACAAAAAATACAATTAAAGAGTTTGAAACCCTTATTTTAAGGAAAATCCCCATTTCCACCCCACTCCAGGGGAAGGATACTGCAAAATCCCCATTCCCTCCCCACTCCAGGAGAAGGATACTGCAAAATCCCCATTCCCACCCTTAATGTCAGCTGTGATAGCAAGCCATATATGGAATTGGAGTCCATAAGCAATTTACAGCTCATTTTGTAGGTATATAAGATTTAGTAATCAATACCTACCATCACCATGATCCAAAAATTTGTAGAAAATGAATGCTACTCATTTGTGGGTAGCAGTCATTTACTTTTCCTCAAATGTCTTTTTGAACAGCTGTCTTTTTATAGCTCTCTGTAAAGGTAGTAAGGAGGGCATAGTCTAGATATCCAAGGTTTACTGTATTTTTTGGAGAATAAAATGCACCGGAGTATAAGACTCACCTTAGTTTTTGGGGAGGAAAATAGGAAAAAAGCTGATTGGTGGGTGGATTGGCCTCCCAGAATCCTCCCAAACAGCTGTTCCCAGAGGTGAATTTTAGCAACAGGTTTGTTGGTTGTGAGCTCTGTGCCTTGCTTTTTTCTTTTTTTTTTTCTTTTTTTTTCTGCTTCTGAAAGCCTCCAAAGCAGAGCTTCAGAAAAAAAGGCTCTGAAGCTCTGTTTCTGAGGCTTTTTTTCTGAAGCTGTTTGGAGGTTTTTTTTTCTGAAGCTTTGTTTCTTATTTTTTTTTCAGCCTCTGAAACCTCCATTTGAGAAGCTGGGCAGGGCTACATTCGGAGTATAAGACAATCCCAGATTTTCACCCTCTTTTTTGGGGGGGAAAAGGTGCGTTTTATACTCTGAAAAATATGGTAGTTTTTCCAATGTTGAAAGTTGGGGGCATCACTGAGAAGTCTTAAGACTGGATTCACTGAAGGTAGCATTTGCTCAGTAGCAGCACTGTCCACAAGCCTTTCTCCCCCCAATTCTTACTGTACAGAGATATTCAGTTTGTAGAAAATTGTTACAGAATAACAGAATTTGGAAGCAAATTTGAAACAGGTACTGTCTTCTCCACTCAATGTGATGATAGCTGTCTTTTTCTTTGAACTCTCACTACTCCCTTTACTTTGCCCAGTTCATTCAACAGTTAAAAAATCATTTGGGTAGCTATTTGTAGATGCCTTAGAGGAAATATTCAGGAAACATTCAGAAACCATTACTGGAATTAGAAGACAGAAACCTTCCTTTAGCCATGAAAAAGGAGATAGGAAGATGATCAGGTTGGCCCTGTCTAACTCAGTAGAGTATAAGAATGAGGGAAGGTAAAGCACAAACCAATTTGCAAAATTCTGTTCCTATAGTCTGTCTCAATAAAGTATTGTTATTGTCTTCCTATGCAATTCGTTTCTTGATTTGGTCAACCTTGTAGTGTTATAAATGCTTGAGACAAAATGGAATAGTACAGAAAATGGTTTTCACTTTACACAACTAACTGTTTGAATCTCTAACCCATGTCATGCTGAGAAACAATGAATATTTATTTGCTTGAAAGAATGTTGGGAAGAAGATCACAAGGAAACTCATTCTCTGGGACCAAGAAAGAATTGCCATTTCTTATTTAAGCAATATTATATAAATAGACTTAAACATACACTGATATTATTTTTATAGTAATTTAGACTAGTTAACATAATTCCAATTGATTCTTGAGAACAACTCTTGTATTATTTAGAAAAATAAGTATATTTTTTTGCATTAGCATTTTTGTGTCTCCATATACAGTATCTATCTGTTTTAAATTGTCCACCATATCAAAAAGAACTTTTGGTAGTTTCCTATGTGTTGTCTTAAAATCTTTCTTGAAACTTCTGTCCTTTTGGGGCAAATTATATCATTCCAGTAACCCATTAAACACTAATTTTCCTATGGTAAATCCATTAATATATCCATAAATCCTTTGAAAAAGGTAACTATGTCTTCATTTGGTGCATAAATTCCTATTATCAAAGTGTTGGCCCTTTGAGTTGTAATTGGGAGTTTATGTGCAAAACAATTCTATTTCCCATTTTAATTCCCACTGAAATAAATTCTTTACCCTAATTTTTGCAAATCAAATGTTTGATATTTTCTAACGCTCTCTACATGGGGCTCCCTTTGGGGTGCACCCGGAGGCTCCAACTGGTGCAAAATGCGGCTGCGTGGAGGATTATGGGAGCGACGGGGCGCTCCCACGTGACACCTCTCCTGCGCGAGCTGCATTGGCTTCCAGTGGACTTCCGGGTGCACTTCAAGGCGTTGGTGACCACCTTTAAAGTGCTCCATGTCTTAGGGCCAGGGTACTTACGGGACCGCCTTCTGCCACCAATTTCCTCCCATCGGTCGGTTTGCTCCCACAGAGAGGGCCTTCTCAGGGTGCCATCAGCCAGACAATGTCGGCTGGCGACCCCCAGGGGGAGAGCCTTCTCTGTGGTGGCACCTACCCTCTGGAACGATCTACCTCCAGAGATATGAGTGATCTCAGACCTCCGGACTTTTCATCGGGCCCTAAAAACGTACTTTTTTCAGCTAGCCAGGCTGGCCTGATTCCATGTTTGGTTTTTAATGTTTGATATTGATTTTAATTGATATGTTTTAAATTACGGGCCAAATTTCTATTTAATTAGTTTTAAATAATTATTTTAACTTTTGTACAAATGTTTTTATTTTGGCTGTTTACCGCCCTGAGTCCGAAAGGAGAAGGGCGGTACACAAATTTAATAAATAAAAATAAATAATATGTATTCCTTGAATCTTGTTTCATTTTTAAAATAGTGAAATCATTTTCTTTTTAAAGAATCATTTGCTTTATTTATATTCCACACTAGGCATTTATAATCCATATTTATGCCAAAAATTTAGAAAAATCAATCACTGTAGCACCTAGCATGTTGGTCTCCTCCTCAGTTTCTTGTTTGTAGCTGCTCAGAGTCAAGTGACTATGCCTTTTTTATATTGTAAATCTAAAATAATATTTCATTACAGGTGTATATTTAATGACTTGACTTTAGATCGTGGTATCTAAGTAGCAAGTGCTTGACTTTGTTCCCACAGGATTACATTTTTACGTATATGTTGACACTATATAATCATCCGTACATTCCTAAGAGAATGTTCGTAGAATCAGAGTGTGAAAAATAGATTTTACTGATGTGCTAAATGCTTTAAATTTGATTAGCTTAAATGCCTTATTTCAAACTGTTTCAAGTTGGAAAAAGCTATTTTGTATTCCAGCCGGGCTTTTTCAGATACTTTGAAAAGTTTTAAGCTCAAAATAATATCGAAAGTAACCAAAAACATCCATTTCAAACTGAAATAACTGTTTTAAACTTGATAACAGACATTTTAAAATGATGCATAACCATTCCTTTTGGGTAAAGCACAGGGAGTGATTACCAAAGCAAAGACAGACAGATGATAGATAGATTATAACTAGATACAAATATTTGGGAGGAAATATATCAGCAGAAGAAAAAGAGAATCAAGTGAATAAACAGAGGATTTTCTAGTATTCCAATAAATGACTAAAACAACCAAATATGCTACATCATATACAAGCATTTAAAATCACCATTAAACTTTATCTGGAATACCAATATCAAGAGCAACATATAACAAAGTATGAATCATAAAATGAAATAAGGAATTGTGTTAAATTCTTTTTTTTAAGAATAAAAAGAAAGTATTAACTATTGATAAAAATCAATAAAAAATAAAAGTATTAAGAAATTATTTGCTTACAAATTATACTTTCCCATCCTATTCAAACTAATTCTAACTAATTAATTGAAATCAATATAATAGTATGTGTATTTTTATTATACTATTATAATAAGTAAGCATTAGGTATTGTTTCTGGTTTCTTGTTACATAGCAAGGCAAATATTGCCATTTAGTGTAGAGAAAAGAAAAACAACCAGATTGACAGATTTATCTTGGTAAAATTGGCAACTAATCCATAGAATTTGAGTACTTATCCAGGATTCAGTAGTGTTAATCTATATACTACTAAAACTCTCATGTCTGTTTGATACTTTGTAATCATAATTGGGTGAAACACTGCATCAGAATAACAGAATTGGAAGGGACCTTGGAGGTCTTCTAGTCCAACCCCTGCCCAGGCAGGAAACTCTATACTATTTCAGATAAATGTTATCCAATCTCTTCTTAAAAACTTCCAGTGTTGGAGCACTCACAACTTTTAGAGGCAAGTTGTTCCATTCATTAATTGTTCTAATTGTCAGGAAAGTTCTCCTTAGTTCTAGATTGGTTCTCTCTTTGATTAATCTCCATCCATTGCTTTTTGTCTTGCCCTCAGGTGCTTTGGAGAATAGCTTGCTCCCTCTTCTTTGTGGCAACTGCTGAGATATCTGAACACTGCTATCATATCACCCCTAGTTTTTCTTTTCATTAAACTTAATATACCCATTTCCTACAACCATTCTTCATATATTTTAGCTTCTGGTCAGAGGGCAAAACTTTTTCAACAAAGAAACTTCAAATGGGGTAATTTACAGAATGCCATGGCCCATTACTACCAAGAGAATGAAATTTTTTTTGGGGGGGACCCATGGTTGCTTCAGTGCCACCATTGCATTGTCACAGTCAGCCATGTTTACTGTATATGTTCTTCTTTCCCTGGCATGTTCCCACAAGTCACTATGGAACCAAGAAAAAAATTGCACACTCCCTTGTTCCGTCCCCCACTGCTTTTAGGAAGGGAAGGGAAGGGAAGGGAAGGGAAGGGAAGGGAAGGGAAGGGAAGGAAGGAAGGAAGGAAGGAAGGAAGGAAGGAAGGAAGGAAGGAAGGAAGGAAGGAAGGAAGGAAGGAAGGAAGGGAGGAAGGAAGGAAGGAAGGAAGGGGAAGATAGTATCTCATTGGAAAAACCTCAAAGTTTTCATATGGACAAAACAAAATCACTACAACTTTTCACTTTAAAGTGTGTTCCCCTCCATTAGACAAACACTAATAACGAACTGTATGGTGCAAGAGTAATCATGGATAATAAACATATATTTTTCAAGTATATTTGAAAGTACTGTTGCAACTATTCTAAAAGAAATCTTAATGTGGGGTAAAGATCTTGCACTCAAACATACTGGTTTTTCTCATATTTGACTCTCCTGTGAGACAATGGTTTTAATTTTTATTATTAGAGACAGAAAAACTATCTGGGTGCAAATCAATAAATTTTCTATGCATGGCAGATATTATAATTTTTCACTTCTGACAGTCCGTTGGGGTACTCTGGTATGTCAGCTATAGTGAGAAACATTTCTAGCTTCATGTGAAAATATGTATATATTATATATATACACAGCCAAGCTCCCACCCAATCAGTTCACACCCCCACTGGCAGTTAAAAGGAAGAAACAGCTGTGATCACACATTGCTCCTAGAAGCACGAAGCCAAAAACACGAGCATGAAGATGACGAATGAGACTTCATCGAAACGTCGCCAAGACACTTCCAATTTTACGCGAGAGAAAACCCGAATAACCAAAGACCTACGTACAAATACCCGCGAAAACCTCAGAAAACATACACACACACACACACACACACACACACACACACACACACACATATAGGTCTTTGGTTATTCGGGTTTTCTCCCGTGTAAAATTGGAGTTTTCTTGGCAACGTTTCGACGAAGTCTCATTCGTCATCTTCAGGCTGGTGTCTTTGGCTTCGTGCTTCTAGGAGCAATGTGACATAACCAAATAACCAAAGACCTACATACAAACACCCGCGAAAACCTCAGAAAACTATAATATATATATATATATATATATATATATATATATATATATATATACACACACACACACACACACACACACACACACACACACACACACACATATATATATACATATACATATATACATATATACATATATATATACATATACATATACATACACACACACACACACACACACACACACACACACACACACACACACACATATATATATATATATATATATATATATATATATATATATATATATATATATATATATATTCCTCTAGCCAGGTTTTCCCTATGTAACCAAGGTTTTTCGGCAGCCCCAGCTCAGTAGAATCACATCCACTCGATTCTGGGCTTTTTTCTTTTCTAGCAGCCAGCAAGCTCTTCCTGCTAGGTGGGAGACCTATATAGATCTATTTCCAGCTCGTTCTACTGAGCTGGGGCTGCAGAAAAACCTTGGTTACATAGGGAAAACCTGGCTAGAGGAAAAACACACAGAACCCTACGAAGAAGTAAGAATATATATATGTGTATGTATGTATGTATATATATGTATATGTATATGTATATGTATATGTATATGTATACAGTTAATATCTCGGGTTTCTTCCCGTGTAATTGTAAACATATCTTTAAAAGGGTAGTAGCGACGTTTTGACGAAATCGCATTCGTCATCTTCTGGCTGAAGTTCTCGGTTTGGTGCACAAACCGAGATATTAACTGTACACACATATATACCCGTGAAAACTTACATAAATATAGATAGATAGATAGATAGATAGATAGATAGATAGATAGATAGATAGATAGATATAGATATATGGATAGATATAGATAGATATAGATATAGATATAGATATAGATATAGATATAGATATAGATATAGATATACATACATACACACACACACACACACTTCTGTGGCAAAGTATATTTTTATAGTTAAATATTAAAGTTTAATTTCTGAAACCTGAATACATGCTACAATCTCTTCATGAACCAATTTGGGTTTTCTATTTCCATTGCAGCAAGCTTTAACAGATTTAATGTCTCAGTTGGGGCTTATATATATATTAATTATTGCCTTAAAACTGCCACTGGGAATCCAGATGGTAGAGGAGGTTTTTTTTAAAAAAATTATGGTAGTTGTATTTAATTTCACCTGTTATTGAGGATTGCTATAACTGAAGAAAAATAAAATTATAGAGTACTCAGTAGTTTTCAGGATTTTGACTCGTGCATAGTAATGTTATTTGCAAAAGTCTTCCTTCATTCTCTTCTCACTAAAAATATTACCCAAAGCCTGTTTTAAATGACAGTCTTTCAGGATTCCTACACTTAATGCATTTCTATATTTGTGAATTTTATTTTTACTATTATGCTACAAATTGCTTTTTACAAAAGCATCTTTCCATATTTGTGGATTTTGTTCCTTTCCTTCAGCCAGCTTGGCCTTTCATCTTTGAAATATAATTTTCTCTCTCTGCTTTTATCTCCTTTTTCATTTGCACCTGTGCTCATATTTCAATTCTCTTTCAACCCTCTTCTCTTTACAGGTAATCTTTTGAGGGTGTTTTTTTTTCCTATGCTTCTCATGATTTTTTTTTTTTTAAAAAAATGTATGTGTGTGTGTGTGTGCATGTGAATTTGAATTTGAATCTTCTTCCAGTCATCAAATAAGCCTCTCTCTTTCTTTTTTTGAGTGTGCAGTTTGGTAAAAGGCACTTTAGTCAAACACATAAGAGTGCACATTGTTTGTTATGAAGTTGATTGTGTTCTTCTGACCAATTTAAACGAGAAAGCTTTGATGTCTTAACTCAAGCAAAGTCCTGTTATAAAAGCAGATGGAATCTCTCAGTCTGCTTCCTTTCTCAGTCACTCTTGTCTTTTCAAAGTCCCTTGGTAAAACACATGGGGAAAATTACAAGTCTTTATATTGTATTTTTAAAATTGCACATCAGACATTAGAATCATATAGAATCCTAATATGGTCAGAAGAACCCAGGTGAATCAAACCAGGAGTGAAATGCTACCGGTTCGCACTGGTTCAAGTGAACTGGTAGCGGTGGCAGCATGTGGTTCGGAGAACTGTAGCGGCGGCAGTGTGAGGCTCTGCCCACACACCCGGACATCGTTACTTCCTGGTTTTAACTAGGAAGTAACCTGTTTTTGACCCTCTGCACATGCACAGAAGGCTTTGTGCATGTGCAGAGGGTCCAAAATTGCACATGGCGTGTGCGCAAATAAAGCGAGTGCACACAGGCAGAGTGCGCACTTCCAAACCGATACGGAAGATAAGTAGATTTCACCCCTGAATCAAACCAAAGACCAAGCTACCTAGCATATATTTTTTCATAAGAGCTAACCAAATATTAGAAGAAATTCACCAATATATCACAAAGGCAGTTGCATACTCCTGTTGCTTCCCTGGATGTGATCTGGAGAAGCATCCACCTTGGAAGCACGTAGGAGAAGGAATGGCAGAACCTGGGGATGAAGTTAAAAGAGGGATCAGTCTAGAATCCTTATGTTGTTCTGTCCCCGTCTCCACACACACACAAACACAGCCAGCCGAGGGCTAAGAAAGCACTTGGCACGCACGCAGGTCGTTATCTCAAACTTGGCAACAATATAAGCACCGTCTGCCAAGAGCTTTACTTCAACAGATAACATAAAATTACATACGCAGTGTAAATAGTCCAGCAAAACAATATCCCTTCGGCAGCTTCAGGCGTTGTTCAAGTGACTAGCTAGTTTTTGTTCGTCACAGAGTTTTACCAGCCACCACCCTCTCTTATATAGTCTCTGGGGTGTGGTCCAGTGACTCAGTTATAATCCCTAGCACGCCTCCTTAACTGCTGCAACCGTTTATCACGCCTTCATTGGCGTGCATCCAGGAACGACGGCTCTCCTTCCTCGCTCTCATCAGAGACACCTGGCTCCTGGCTAATCTCCCCTTCTTCGGCCGGCACCTGAGACAGTGCCAGAGGGGAGGGGCCTGGAGAGGGAGGCCTGGCTGACTCCTCTCCCTCATGTTCGGAGCCTTCTTCCTCCAATGAGATAGGCTCAGAGGGCGGGGCCACAACATATGTAGCCATAAGCAGACTATTCCATTCACCCTTATCTAACTCCAAGCAGGTGCTAACCATTAGTTGAGAAGATTCCTATGCATAGGCATTTTAGGAATAAATCAATTCAACCCTGAGCTACAATAAATACAATAAACCAGTTCTACCCTGAGCTACAAATACTCTGTTCTGTTAGTACCAATAAATCAGTTTAATTGGCTTTTCAGAGTGAACCTGTTTTTTCACACTGACAAAATATAATTGTTTTTTTTTTCCTGATGTGACTCACAGAGAGAGAAGCAGGTGGGAACATGAGTGAGCCATTATGGATATTAGCTACTGATAACCACAACTTGTCTAATCACCTTTCACAGCCTCCATCACATCCTACTGTAGGCAAAAAATACAAGTTAATCAGGGGCCATGTGGTTACATTTTGCTTCTCCTGAAATTTCCATCCTTCATTGTCACTGGATGAACTTCGGGTTCTAGGAATAAACAAGAGGAAGAATCCACCCCCTCTGTCTACTTTGTTCTTCTTATAGAGAATTTATGAAGCTGTGTCATTGCCATACAATTTTCCTATTTATTTTTTTTCCTAAATGAAATATTCATAAGAAAGATAATCTATCTGAAGATTTTTTTTCCCCTTTAGTATGCTTTTTCTCCAGACTCCCAATATTTGTACAGTTATTATTCACTCTCGAAAGGATTATTATCAAGCTTGAAGAGCTGCAGAAAAGGGCAATCAAAATGGTCAGGGGACTGGAGCTGTTCTTTTGTGGAATAGACAATTGTATTGGGGGATTTATTCTATTTTATTTTGTTCTGTTTTATTGTATTGTATTATTTTGCGGAGGGAATGAGTAAGGAGAGACAGAACAAAGGGTTTATATAATGAAGTGGTGTGAAGAAAATAAGACAAATGAGGTTTTTTTTTTTTTAATGAAGTTGTGAAAGTCCTCAAATGGTCTTTCTTTTTGCAAAACTGCTGCATGCTTGATCATAGGTTGAAAAAAATACATATGATTCCATGCTTGACAAAGATATCAATTCATTTAAATGTTTAAATGCTTCTTAATCAATCTGTATTTAAAATTCCTGGTTTCCTATATAAAGATATTTTAAGTAGTTGTTTTCAACAGTAGAGTCATAATTAGAACTTAACAAACTCTTCCAACAGATGTGCCTTTATTTTTAAAAAAACAAAATGTGAGCTATGTCTGTGAATAGATTTATCCAATAACTGCTGTGGGCCATAAAATTTGACTTCTAAAAGTTAGATTTTTTTTCTAAGTTTTTATTTATACCTGAATTCACCTCGATAGCATTAATATGTATTAGTGTGTTTTATATGTTTCAAATTTATGTTTTTGTAAAAATCTTGATTTTAATTAGGATTTTTTCTTAGCTACGTTGTGTTAGTACAGAATGAAAATTGGATTAAAGTATCTTAAATAATATAACAAAAAAGCTATTTATTCCCACACAATTTTCCTGACTCTGCTTTCTATTCATTTTTAGCATTATTTTTCTAAAAAAAAAATCCACCCCATTGTTCACCAATGATGAACAATGTATTTCACAGTATTTTAGATTTAGAAATCAGGTTGCATGCTACATCATACTGTGATTTTTTTACTTCTAATAAATGTGTTTAAAATACAGCCCTTTCATTCGAGAATTGTTTAATACTGCATCTATAAACTAGTGGAGAATGATCTGTCCATTCATCAGAGTGTATATTTAACCAGTTGTTGACTTCTTTAGCACCCGAAAGTGACAAAGAGATAGCCATTTGAATACAAAAAACAAAAAAAAAAAATCAGAGAAAAGCTAAAGAGCTAGAGCTGTGTTGATTTTCTTCCTCTCAAAAGCTAGATTTTATCTAGATCCAATTTTTAGTGAATGAAACAGCTGTTTTCAAGGTAGGTAAAGTGACTGAGAATTGATGCTTAATATACTTATTTATTTATTTATTTATTTATTGGTTCGATTTATATGCCGCCTTTCTCCGGAGACTGTAGTCTCCTCCGTCATCATGGTTTGTGCTAAGAATCAACACTTAAGTTAAACTTTATTTCACCTAATCAGAGGAGTGGAAGAGATTTCCATGTGTGGGTATATTGGTATGTGCATTAGAAGACACCCTACATACTTATTATAAGTAGTATGTATTAGGGTGAAATGCTACCGGTTCGCACCGGTTCAGGTGAACCGGTAGTGGTGGTGGCAGGTGGTTTGGAGAACCGGTGGTGGCGGCAGCACGAGGCTCTGCTCACCTGCCCAGATGTCATTACTTCCTGGTTTTAACCAGGAAGTAACCTGTTTTTTACCCTCTGTGCATGCACAGAGGCTTTGCACATGCGCAGAGGGTCCAAAATTGCATGTGATGCACGTGTGCACTTCCAAACTGGAAGGGAAGGTAAGTAGATTTCACCCCTGCTATGTATGTATTATATGGCATAAATTGTGCTTGGTTATTTACAAACAGTTCTTCTTTTTTAATGTATTATTTCAATTTACATCATTGTAAATGACAATCAGAGCATCCCCACAGTCACATGATCAGATTTGGGTGATCCAAAAAATGACCCAAAACAGACCATAAGGCTCTCATATCCAAATAGTTCCGGAGTTTATTATAGTGTGTTACTAAGAGTTACCAGGATATTCACCAGAAGTTGAAAATGAAAAAATATAACAAAAGATAAAACATATTCTAAGTAGGTTTGTATCATCTTTGTTAATACTACTTTGATCTCACCCTTTCTCCTATAGATAATACAGCCAGCATCCTGACCCGAAGGAGAAGATTTAGTCGGACTATCCAGGATGTATATTACCTTCCTATTGTCATCTCTGATGGAGGGGTCCCATCTCTCAGCAGTAGCGCCACTCTTGTCATACGGGTATGTGCATGTGAAAGAGATGGTCGTGTGCGGACCTGCCATGCAGAAGCTTTCCTCTCCTCTGCAGGATTGAGTACAGGAGCATTAATTGCCATCCTGCTTTGTGTTGTCATTCTCCTGGGTAAGTCTTCAATTAGTTTCTTTTCTGGAAGCTTCAGATAATCCCAACAGCAATGTGAGTTGCAGTACTGAACCAGGAACTGCAAGAGCCAGTGTGATGTAGTGGTTAAGGTCCTGGACTAGGCGTAGGGAAACCCAGGGTTTAATCCTACCCCAGGCATGGAAATCTTGGGCCAGTCACTCCCTCTCAACCCTTTTCAGCATCAGACTCCACAACTGATAATCAAAATCCTTCCTTAACAGGTTCCATAAAACAGCTAGGTCAGCGTGGTGCAACAATGAAGAAAATCTGCAACCATGTGAGGCAAACACTAAGAAAAATAACGACTGAACTAGGAATTGTTTCTGATAAGCAGTAGCTAGAAATACAGGGTTCTGGCTTAAAAATGAATAATTCCAAGCTTGAACTAAATTGATAGGACAGGGAAATCTTGAAAGCAAATGGCTGAGCTTCTGGAATCCAACGGAATTAATTTTGCAGAGGTCAGTAAGTAATTAGCATTATTGATCCACCAGGTAAGATTTCAGGAAACCACCAACTCAGGTTGCAGTCTAATACACTCAGGGAAAAAGAGATGAAGAGAGTCTTTTTGAAATGGATCCCCCTGCCAGAAGAAAGAAAGGGAGAATAAAAAAGCCATTTGCTAATTATCTCTCTGTGGGATGAGCTGATAACAGTCAAAGGCTCATCAAGAGGAGCAAGGGATAGATGAAGCAAGGAGATCATTTCATTACTTAAATGTCCTTGGAAATGCTTTTTTCTCAGAACACTTTATGAGTTTACGTACTTAGACTCATTTGAATACTATCCATTAGCTAATATTCTCAATTGGTTGAATTTCACACTATCTGTCCATTCATCCATTCACCCAAATTCACTCAGTTGAGAATATATATGTATATAATGACTATATACCCCCTTTCTTAATTGCATACAATTAAGTCAATACATCTAATGTTCATCCTCAGCTGCCAGGCCTCAGAATTTAGGCACCATACTGGCTGTTACACTTGAGAGTTATTGTTTCAACAGCTCTAGAATGGTTGAGCAGGGCTGCTTTATTAAAATGCAGAAATAATTCAATGTATGTTTCTCAAATGGCTCCAATACATTAACAACCTTGTTTCTCTTCTACATAGATCAGTGGTGGGTTGCTCCCGGTTTGAACCGGTTCGCAAGAACTAATAGTAAAAATTTGTAGTAGTTTAGAGAACCAGTAATAACATTGGCTGGCCATGCCCCCGAACCGATCCCCAGCCTGGTCACCACTCACTTACCCCACCCACCTCATCAGAGGCTTTTTTTTTTTTACTTTTAAAAGCATTATTCTACAACCTCTTTGGTTGAAAAAATGCTTTTAAAAGTTAAAAAAAAAGCCTCTGATGATCCAGCGGCCCAGCTAGGATCGTCAGAGGCTTCTGAAAGCATTTTTTCTGCAACCTCTTCAGCCGAAGAGGTTGTAGAAAAAAAAAATGCCTTTAAAAGCCTCTGGCGATCCCTGCTGAGTTGCCTGATCGTCAGAGGCTCCTGAAAGCATTTTTTTCTGCAATGTCTTAAGATTGAGGACCGGTAGTAAACCTCTTAAGAACCGGTAGTAAAAAATTTTAGAACCCACCCCTGACGCAGATGTCTTAAATTCTAGTACTGTGTTTGGAGATTTCTGATTAAAAATAAATAGATGATTTTCATAGTCTCCTGTGATACTGAAATCCTTTTCTCCTACTCTGCCCAATATGGGTGCTAATGTGGGAGTTTGGGATCTAAGTCTAAAGCACTGTTTCTTAATCTTAGCCACATTAAGATGTACAGACTTGCTGGCTGGGGAATTCTGGGAGTTGAAATCCACACATCTTAAAGTGGCTAAGAGTGAGAAGCATTGGTCTAAGGCAGGGGGGTCAAACTCACATAGTCAAGGCGGCATCATATGATGTATTGGGACTTTTTCCCCCTTCGTTAAACCAGGCATGGGTGTGGCCAGCATGTGACACATCTGGCCCATGGGCCAGGAGTTTGACAGCCCTGATCTAAGGGGCCTGCCATGCTTGCTTTCCAGTTTTGGGATTTGAGGGTACTAATAATAATCTTTTACTCAATGTTTAAAGTTGTGAAGATGCAGCTTTTCCATAATGTGAACTGTTATCAAGCTATTAACACAAAACTCACGCATTATTAGGGTGATTAGAGGCAAATGGTATAAATATGCATGTGGACATGCCAATATCACATATAAGATGCAAATATTCTCTGTTACAAGCAATTTTTCAACAAAATGCAAGCATAAATCTATGAGTTCATTTTTCCTGTCAGCCACAAACTTTAATTTCTAGGAATGTAATCATCTTAGTACGTTCATAAATCAAGACATTTCTACGTTGGTTGAAGGGGATGGTTTTGTTTTTTTACATTTGTGGGTCTTCTTGTACTACTGTAATAGACCAGTAAAAGGAAATTATTACATTTTTTTCTTGAGAAATATTATAGCATCTTATCTTTACCTGTATTTATTATTATGGCTAAAATAGCCCAACTCTGGCCCAGAAATTGAATATCTAATTCCAGAACATACTTGGCTATTTTGTGATCATATTAACTGATAGGAAAATATTATTTTATGTTAGAGTTATAATTACCTCAAAGACCAAGTTACGTTAATGTACTAGTAAGGCACAGATTAGTTTCAGCCTAGTTAATGAATAAAGTAATAGATAACTCTGTCAAAAAAAACAGAAAAGAAAACAGCTAAAATGCATATAACATTAGATAACTCTGCCAAAATGCAGCTAATCAGTCAACTAGAAAGAGTTACCAGTTGTCAGCCCTACTAATATCCTATTCTGAATTTTTCTTATCAGCAATAGTGGTCCTGTTCATCACATTAAAACGCAGCAAAAAGGAGCCTCTGGTCATTTCAGAGGAGGATGTCCGAGAAAATGTTGTCACTTATGATGATGAGGGTGGAGGTGAGGAGGATACTGAAGCTTTTGACATTACCGCTCTGCGGAACCCATCTGCTGCTGAAGAATTGAAATTCCGGAGGGATGTTCGTCCTGAGATGAAGCCCGCAACCAAACATCCCACTTCATCTCATCTTGACAACATAGATGTTCATGAATTTATTAAGCAAAGGCTGGCTGAAGCAGACCTTGATCTGAGTGTGCCCCCATATGATTCTCTACAGACATATGCATATGAAGGTCAAAGGTCAGAAGCCGGATCTATCAGCTCTTTGGATTCAGCTACTACACATTCTGACCAGGATTATAATTATCTTGGTGACTGGGGACCAGAGTTCAAGAAGCTAGCCGAACTTTATGGAGAAATAGAATCTGAAAGAACAACTTAATTATCTTGATCATTCCCCAAATATGGAACATTTTAGATCTCCGAGCAACTTGGAAGCGTAATGACAACAATGGCTGAATATCAATATCCTCAAGATGTACACAGTTACTGTAGAAATAAGTGCCCTTTTCTGATTTGAAATGGGGTTCTTCAATTGAAGAAAGTCAAATTTTGAGGAAAAAAAGTACCCTTCCATCCCCAAGAAAAGTTTGTCCCTTTGTGTATATTTTTCATTGCTCAATAAAGTCCGTGGTGCAGTAATAGTAACAATATTTTAAGTAAACCAAGCAATGCCAACAACATGCTTATAATTTCCTCAAAATATATCAGAATTGCAATGAGTCAACAGAGGGCCTACTTACAGGAAGAACTAATTCTATTTGGTTGGATGTGGCATTACATAATTATCTCTGTTTGTAAGCTTAGAGGCTATTGGATAATTTAATGGGGGCAAAGTAATTTTCTCCTGTTTTATTCAATCCAAGGTATTTTATTTCTTTCATAAGGGGACACTCGAATTATCTAGCCAACTGATAGATAACATTAAAGATTAATAACATTTAGCTGATTTCTTTAAAAAAAACACTACTGTTAGTGAATGCCACATTTCTGCAAGCCACCTCTAATCTTTCTATCCTGGAAAGGTAATGAAGCAAGCCAGAAGTGGGTTTCAACAGGTTCTGACCAGTTCTGGAGAACCGGTAGCAGAAATTTTGAGGGTTCAGAGAACTGGTAGTAAAAATTCTGATTGGCCCTGCCCACATCTATTCTCTGCCTCCCAAGTCCCAGCTGATTGGGAGGAAATGGAGATTTTACAGTATCCTTCCCCTGCCACACCCACCAAGCCATACCACACCCACCAAGCCACACCCACAGAACCGGTAGTAAAAAAAAAATTAACCCACCACTGAAGCAAGCATTAAATTGCTACTTATTTAAATTTATAATCTTCCCCCCTCTTAAGCATTTCTGACTGATAACATGCTTCCATTTTGTAGTTATTTTGCCTTTTTTTAAAAAGCCAGATATATATTTTTTTCTTTCACTTAAGGGAACAGCATATAGTTTCCTTCTGCAATGGAAATGAATAGGATACCTTTTGTTTACAGAAAATGTATTACATGTTAAGCTATGCAATGGCTTATATTGTCTTATTTTTATTTGGATTGGCAAATATATAGATGAGAGATCTCTCATCAATTATATCCTGATGTAAGTAAACATGCTTTGATATATTGGGATTTCCATATATTTTCACATAGGGAACAGAGTAAATTTTCTCAAACTGGTCTTTTCAGAATGCTATAGTTTTTAATTCAAATGAACCTAGACAGGGTAGGATGGATGGGGATTTTACTCTGAAAAATGTAAAATGGGGAAGACTGGTATACTTTATTATCTAAACATCTCAGGTGGAATGACCAGAAATGACCTGAAAGCACATGCTGTAAATCTTATTGCTAAGTTGGTCAACTCAATATGATGCACCAATGCAGTAGCATTGTTGTTGTTGCAAAGTGGTGGACCTATAAAAGCACATCTAAACAATATCTGGAATCCTCACATTACAAATATTTGCTGAAATGTCAATAACTACCTTTATATTGAATCATCTTAATCAGATGCTTTGAGATGGGAATAACAAGGAAGACAGTGTTGAATGTGACATAACTTCTTTATCTGCTGCTTCCTGATTAATAGAGTGTATTGTCCCACTTCTACTGTATCCTTCAGATTCAATCAAGTCCACTTGACTTTTCCACATAGAAAAGGAAAAGACTTCACCTTAGTCAGAAACATATTGGCTAGACCTTTCCTATATTATAGGATTTTTTTCCAGATTTAATCTAGCAGAATAAAGAAATAATTTCTGTATGCCGGAGGCAAAAAATTGCAGCTGTTTGAATGAACGTATAATTTGCAACATCTGCCACTGAATTAAAATAGATACATCAGGAGAGGTAGTATCAATTTTTTCATTGCTGTAGTCCATCCTATAGTAGTTTTCCCCAAATTTCTCATAATGAAAACTCAGCCTTTCTGCCCTTTGAGTTGATATGCTTCTCCTAGGTGAAAACTTTTCAAGGTGATTAACTTTACAGTGATTAACATTTAATTTGAGGGAGGCACAACCAGTGTAGTAAAATCATTCACAAACATACAAAGAAACTTCTCTTTGTATGGGTAGGTTTTTGGCTTACATAAACCTTGAAGAATCCTATTGAATTATTACAGCAGCTGAACAGTTTGTCAGTCAGTCCCCTTTCTTCTACCTTGGGTGAGATGTAATAGTTCCTTCCTCTGCTTCCTATGTTCTGTAACTGCTCTACAATGTGATGATAGCTCTAGGATGGCATAGCTTATTTTTCTAATTTTTTTCTGGATAAAGAGGAAGTAACTGTGTCTTTAATCCTGTGATTCCAAGGGTTTGTTGAATTTGCTTTGTAATGCTCCTTTCCTCAATTCTACTTTTAGAAACCCACTGGCTGCTTAGGTTTCATTAAAGTGAAAAAAGAAGGCCTCTGACAGCAGATTGTCCTTTCTGACCTTGAAAAGTCTACAGCACTTTAGATGTCCTGCCACAATTTAGAGAATTGTGGCAATATGAATTTTCTCATGGAAGATTAAAGTAGCTAGTACTCAATATAGCTTTGTAGTTAATTAGTTACTAGTATTTGCACTTTAACAGTTACTTTTTGATGATATCATCAACAAGTAAAATGAAACCTCTAATATAAACACACTTCTATATTTAGAAGTTATTGGCTGAGTAGAATATAATACAATAAATGAGCAGGATGGAGTTGTGCAGGTCAGCCTCACCTGAATTTTTATTTACATTTGGGAGTAGTTGGATGCTGACATTATCCATGGAGCTGATGAGGCTCCATCTTGAACCTGTGAATCCCTGGGACATGGATTGTAGTCTACGTTCTACTCTCTATTGGTTCTTTTGTTCTCATTGTCCTCAAGGGCTCTACCGACATTAGATTCAAATAGGTGTCGATGTTTCATTGGTAAGGAGGCATTTACTTTTTGTCTGAAGTAAGCTATGTTATATCTCTTGCTCAAGAAGTCTTTCTTGATCCAACAGTCCTAGATATTGTTAAATATGCTGTTGATTACTTTTGCAGAGAGAAAAATTGGGAGAATACAACCTGGTCCTGGTCCTCCATGATCTCTTGGTGACTTTCAAAACTACCATCCAGGCTATCACTCTGGATCACTTTCAAGGGACTGGAGTGAGGAATATTATTTAAAGAGGTTCTCCTCCTTACTGAGGGGGCAATTCCAGTTGGTTGTGATGTGAAAAGAGATTTACTTGGAGATCTCGATTTTGTGGTGTGCCTCAGGGATCCCATGCCTATTTATTTCAACATCTATGTGAAACCACTGGGATAAATCATTAATCAGCTCTGATTTCAGGGGTGGAATCCAGCAGATTCTAGAGAACCGGTGGTGGAAATATTGAGTAGTTCAGAGAACCAGTAGCGGAAATTTTGAGTAGTTCAGAGAACCGGCAAATACCACCTCTGGCTGATCCCAGAGTGGGGTGGGAATGGGGATTTTGCAGTATCCTTCCCCTGGAATGGGGTGGGAATGGAGATTTTGCAGTATCCTTCCCCTGCCATGCCCACCAAGCCACACCCATAGAACTGGTAGTAAAAAAAAATGAATTTCACCACTGCCTGAGTTATATGCATTTGGAGTTGGGTGGGGGGTACTGATTCATGCTTAGCTGTCTAGAGCCTTCAGGAATGGACAGTATACAAGAATAGTAAATAAGTAAATAAATACATAAGTAAGAAATAAATAAGGGAGGTACCATTGGCAATGTTCTGAATTCTCAAAAAGGATTCATCTTGCACTTTTCAGTATTTTGCTTAGTGCAGGGAAATTAAGGATGGTGATGGTAGGGCCTGAGCATATTAAGTTGCTGTGGGTGAGACATGAGGACCATCACTCATAATGCCTATGTAGAAATTAGGAACTATTCCAAACATAAATAGCTGAAAAATGGCACCTTATTATGAAAGCTGAGGATGGACATTTTGTTTACTAGTAAAGTGTTTATAAGGGTTCACCAGTCAGGTAAAATGCTCTATCACAGCCTGAAAAACACAACACTGAAATTGTTATAAATATAATCAGTATATTTGATAGATAAAGATCAAGGTGAGACCAATTTAAATTGGGTTAAGTTCTGACAAAATTGACTTAAACCCACTGCATCAAGAACCAATGCTGGATAAAAAAAATGATTATGTTATTGAGGTGATGATCAGCAAACAGAATTTAAGCATTTGATGTGAACAGGTAATGGATGAGAAAAAAATCATTGTGCTTGAGGGAAAGGCAATGGATAGGTAAATAAAGGCTTGAGAGAAAGGCTATGGAGACTTGAAGGGAGAGGCTATGGATAGATAGATTAAGTCTACAGATAAGCTAGGTAGATGACATCAAAGACAATATGGGAATGTTTTGGAAGGGTTGCAAGATATTACTAGAGATACATTAAAATAATTTGCATTTGCCCATGCAATCACTGGAGGTTGAACGAGACTCAGTGATACCTAACACGTAAGGTAAGATAGCTGTTATTGTCATTCTCCTGTTTACACAATGGCACACATTAACATGAGATTCTGATGCACTGGTCTTGTAAGAAAGAATGCCACCCATCAAACAATATTACCATTTCAAGGATAACAATAATAATATAATAACTGCAGCAGCATCCAAAAATGCCCTAAATGCTTCATACTGCATGTCACATGCTCTACCCATCTTCAAAGTAGCCTTAAACACTAAGTCATACAAAATCATGAATATGCAGTATACACATGTAAGTTATGAATAAAGGTCAAAAATAGCTATGAAGGAACTGGAAGCCAAATTCAAAGGTAGAATTTACAAACTGGATGTATTAGCTCCAACCAGGTAATACCTCATTAATAGGGTTTTATTATTATTTTTAAAATGTGGCCAATGAATTTTACAATATCCCATTTACCACTATGAATATTGTAAGCTCTGATTAAGGGTATTATTTAGAAAAGCATCATAATGGATCATAAGGTAAAAGTGAAGACACTGTCAAAAATACAAAATTATGTTCTGATTTGTCTGTCAAAATTGGTCACTACTGTTGTGTTATAGAGTTCAATTGTGATATTGCTATCTTTAAAAGGTATATTTTTTGATAGATTTGAAGCCATCACTCATGTAATTTTGAGTATATAGAAACCTTCCATGCACACATGACAGTTATGCAATTCATAAGTGCAGTGTCTTCTTCAAAACCTTGCTGTGATATATGAGTGGATGAAGGGACAAATTCTACCATACGTAACAGTTTTGGATTGCCATATAAAATAATAATAGTCATAATGCTGAGAATCATATCAAACAATTGTAAAAACATATTTTTGCTACAGTTGATTCATATTTGTATTGTTTGGAAATACATTTTATGAGGGGGAAAAAATCCTCCCATTTATAATATACATTTAACAATTCCCAACTGGGTGATCGCTGTTGGAGAAAGATTGTGTTGCATTTAAACTTTAAAGAGATTTCTCTGGCTATACGCTTACATTGTTTCCTGAGTGATTTGATTAAGTAATGATCAACTCTTAGCAACCACCTAGATAGATTTTCTCCCTGTTGTTCTGCCTCTAACCTCAGGTCTTCCAACAGTACACAATGAGTCTACTCATCTCATTGCTGATTGTATTCTTCTTCTTTTTCCTTCCATTTTTCCCAGAATTAGAGCCTTTTCCAGAGAGCTAGGTATTTGCATAATGTACAATACCTGAACTAGAATAATGTGATCCTGATCATTTGTACCTCAAGTGAGAACTCTGGGTTAAATTTTTCATGATCCATGGGTTTGCTTTCTTGCCTGCAATATATTAATACATACTGTGACTTATAGCATCAATATAAGATGATTAAAAAAAATATCAGTTAATGGTATGAGAAATGTACCCCAAAAACTAAGCTACCATATTGAATTGCTCTATCACTCTATGCCCAATGGGGCAGAGTAACCCAGTTGATTTCAGACTTCATTTTTCTCCCAATGTGTAGCTGGGATCTCAGTCCAAGGAAGACTCAGAATTTACTGAGCTTGTTTGGTTCATTCCTAGGAATAACTGATGCCCAATCATTATCTGTATTCATAAAAGGTTAAGACCAGGGTGGGTTCTATTTACCTTTACTATTGGTTCACAATGGGAGCGCATGCGCATGCGCAGATCATCCATTATGATGTCTGGGCGCATGGGTGGAGCCTCCCACTGCTTTTACTACCAGTTCGCAAGAACCGGACATAACCAGGAGCAACCCACCACTGGTTAAGACACAGGGTATCTTATTAGCCTTATTACTAGGCTAATAAGTAAGGAAAATATCAGTTCCTTGTTTTAAGGAACCATCCAGAGATGCAGCATAAGTAAGAGTAAACTGTGCCTCCAGATTTAAAGTGGTAAAATTCCTTACAAATATTGGAGAAATGCTTTCTTGCCTGCATCAATTGCAAGAGGAAAACCAGAATTTTTAAAAACAAGGTCTTACCAAATGCTAATCCAGATTCTTCTATGCAATCTCCTCACCACAATCTCCTTCCGATGTATCATGGTGCATTTGAATGCTTGCTATGCTTACTGTGTTTGATTCAAATATCCTTTTGAGTGCATGTTTGACAAACGAATAGTGTGAACCTTCCAAGCTGTAGATCAAAGAAAAATTTTGAAGAGAGAGGAACATAAAGAATTCCCATTACTCCTCCTAGCTCTCCTCTCTCATTAAACCCTCTAATGTTAGAGATTCCCCTCATTTTTCTTTTCTGCAGCACAAATGGTACTTTGCGAAACTGAGGCAGAGAGACCCATGCTTTGTCACCTCCCCCTCCAGAAAGATTAGCGTGAGGTTTCTTTCACTTTTTTCTTTGGCCCTAAATGGCTCCGGTATCTTCTCCAGTCTTTCTCATGGCACCTGCACTGTTCCTCCTTTTTCAGGCCCTCTATGGATTTTTTTCCTGGTCTTTCCAAGTCATGTTTTTCTTTCTGACAGTGATTTTCACTCTTGAGGCCCCTCTCAAGTGGAAGAGACTTTAAAATTTGATAGAGCCCAAGGGACAGTTCCAGACACCAGAGAATTTCAGCTCATTCCCTCTCCTGAGCATGGGAGAATTTCATTTCATTTTCCTCTTCCCTCTCAAAGGGTACATACATACTGAGCTTGCTTGATTTCCCCACCCGCCTGAGTCAGAGACTGTTCTCGGAAAGCTTCCTTCTATGTGTATGGCCTCCAGCTGTATGGAGACCTGTGGGATTTATTTCTCTCACTTCTGAAACAGCATTTTTGCAGCATCCGCTTTGCCTTAGAACCTGACATCTGTAGACTACACACCTCCCTCCAGAGGCAGCTGCTGCTGCTTGCTTGCTTTGTTCCAGAATTAAAGCTTTACAGCAAATAGCACAGATCAAAACGACTGACACATCAGAAAAACATTTGTCATCTATCTTAACTGTTCGTTAATGCTTCTGACTGAGGATCTTCAAGCCAGAAGGAGGGGAGCTGCTAGTTTCCTTTTATGTTTTATTTTTTAAAGAAAAAGCTGAGTGAAATATTCATTTTTGCTGCTCTTAAGACCTTTTCAATACCTTATTCGTGAATCATTTTTGCAAGCTCATCCCTCTTATGTTTATCTTAGTGCTTTTAGGTTGTGAACTGGTTGGATGACAGAAAGTCAGCAGTGTTAATTGCTAGGCCCAGCTGCTTTGACAAGGAGGAAATTCATTGTTGTTATACCCCTAATCTAGCACCATGTATTAATAATTAAAGAACAGCAACAGCAGTAGTTGAAAGTTGCCTCATTCTTACTTTTTTCCAAAGTGTGCAAAAAACATCTACATTTTTAAAGAGAAGTGCGAACAGTACGATCTCATGGGAAATTAGGTGAAAAATACCTCTGCAAGCAAACATAGCTGCTCCATATCGTTACATTTTCCTTCAATAAATCAAAAGGAGAAAAAATATTTTCATTTGTATATAGACAGTAGTTTCCAAGTAGGTATTTTGTTGGACAGGTAAAGCATATCTACCGTTAATCAAGAAGTGTTCAGTGCAGAAAAAATGTTTTTATTCCATTATTGTCATTTTAACTGAGGTAAATGGCAGCACTTAGCTGCTCTTAAGAAAGTTAAATATGGTTGGACTTCATTATTGCCTGAATGGAAGATCACCAGGAGTATGAATTAGACATCGACTTGTCTATAAGCTATGCTTATAGTGCCAAACTATTCCCATAATATTGGGAAGAGATCTACATGGAAATGCCTATGTATCCCCAGGAGTTGTGTTTGATTTAAGGAAATCAAATTTTCTAGTATCCAGGTCAGGAGTGAGCACCCTACAGCAATTGGAAGGCAGGTGACCTCCAATTCTTGTAGCTTACATTTCTTGTAGCTTTCAGATATCTTTGAGCATAATTCCTGCAAATTGATAATATATTGCTATTTTGTAGTGTGAGAGATCCCGGAACACACATCTCCTTAATTCCTTGTCCTGGTCACCTGTATAATGTACGTATGTGTGTGTGTGTGTGTGTGTGTGTGTGTGTGTGTGTGTGTGTGTGTGTAAACCATCCTACTGTAGGCAGTTACCAACAGGTCAAATGAATTTATTTATTCAATTTCCATAGCTGTCCATCTCAAGCAAGTAATTCTGGATGGTGAACAAGTATAAAGCAATTAAAAACAAAGTACAATTTAATTTATATATGTGGAAACCAAGAAAAATTTTTATCTCAAGCAAATGACTCTGGGCAGTGAAAAATCATAAAATAGTTCAAAAACATTACAATATATATAAATTTAATATATATAGCATTTCTTTGATTTGATTAATAAGGTTATGGGAAGGAAAGTAATGTCATTCAATAGCATGGAGTTCTTTATGCAGTAACAGTTCATGGGTCTTTATTCTGCTTTCTTGCTCCATCTGAACGCTGCATCTCAAGCACCCTTTCTGCTAATGGTACATTATGAGAATAAAGGTGCAATGAGGAAGATGAGGACCATTTCATCCAATGAGACATCGGTCTTGTTCTTGAGTCTACCCCAACTAAAAAAATATATGTAATTCTTCTGTTCCACATATGATGTTTTTATGTGTATGAACAAAGGTGAAAGTGAGTAAAGGGGGGAGGACAGAGAAAGAAAATAAGCTATGCAATACCACACAAACTGCTAACATTCTAGTTCTCTATATTTCTGGTTGGATGGCTTCCAACACATCTTTCTCCTGGTGGAGGAGGGGGTTAGGGATGGGGACAACGATTCATTGGAAAAGCAAATAATTATATTTAAGAACTGACTTTTTCTTATTTGTTGGAGCATCACAGTACTATTGGAAATAAAAGTTCTGCAAGTTGAAGGGGGAAGCAATAATTTTTAATTATGCTCTTTTCCTGAAACTCTCATCAAGACATTAAAGTATGGTCCAGCTTTCTAGAATGTTCAGAGACCCCAATTAATAATTTCTGTCCTATTTAATCCCCCCACCCCCCCCACCCCCATTAATGATTTCATGACTGGAACTCCATTCATAGATTCTGGAAATCCACTTATATGTTTGCATTTATGAAACTAAAGTTGGATTTTTAGGGGGGGAAGGAAGGAAGGAAGGAAGGAAGGAAGGAAGGAAGGAAGGAAGGAAGGAAGGAAGGAAGGAAGAAAGGAAGGAAGGAAGGAAGGAAGGAAGGAAGGATATAATGATCATTCAGAAATGAAACTTCCCAAATTAGCAATGTATTCATATGAATATTTACTCAAAAGAAAATAATCAAAATCATGCAGAGTACATATTGACATAAATATATCAAGCTATTCAATTTATTTTGCAGATTAAAAATAGATTAAGAAATACAATTCTAAGCAAATAGAGTAGATGCTTTAGTCTTTGCAAGTTGCACTATTGGTTGAAAACATCTACCAAATGAATGTAACAATGATCCATTCTAGGTATTGGCTGAGCAGTTAAAACCTAGATGGTTTTTACTAAGGAGGGTCAATTATTTCAGTATAATCCTCTTGATGATCATTTTCTGCCTTCGTTCTCAGATTTCCTGAATTGAGCTAGAAGATCTGAATAGTCTATAACTATACAGATTTCACAATTTTGTCAGGGGCCATCAACACAATTACAACCTGTGCTCATCTCTTTCCCATCAACCTTGAAGGATCAGGAAAGGAAGAAGATACTGCCTTTCCATTTGAATGATTAATGCTGGATAAAGCTGATATATGCATATAAGTTATATACATTTGAATAGCAACCAACGGTACTGCAGTAGTATCACTCATGCAGGCATGCTTACTTTTTGTATAAAAAATGTAAATGATACTGGACAAAATAAGATACCAGTCACACAAGATCCCAAAGTCACCAGGGGATGTACTGATCGCTCATTCTACATGGAGACATTAAATCATATGTTAATCTTTTTTTTTTTTTTGTCAAAATCAAATCTCAAGAATTTGGTAGTATTAAAGCAAAACATAATAAACTATTGTGGCTTTTCATAAAGTTGAAATATGGATCAGGTATATTTAGGAAGTCTGTGGAGATTCTCAGTCATCCAGGTCATGGTTGTCCCAAGGTGCTTTTTCAGGAGGCAACTGGATTTTCTGTTTCTAAGAAAGTCCAGTTGTCTCCTGAAAAAGCACCTTTGGGTATACTTAGGAAAGTGCAACAATATTGCAATTATTGCCTCCTCATTAGAAGTGATAAGACAAGAACTTACTTTCAGCTAGGCTAAAATAGCACTCAACAGTTCATCCTTTTCTTCTTTTACAATACCTTTCTTTACATGTACCCTTTACACACAAGAACAGTCTGTTTATGAGAAAAAACACCCTAACTGTGTCATAGGCACAATGGATTCATTGTTGGAGAGTAACAATTCCACTGGGAATTGTTCAGGCAAATTCCAAGCATTTCACTTCAGCTTACTTCCTAAGCCTACAAAGAATAGAATTTGTTGCTGTTTTAAGATCAAAATTTTTGTTTTTAAAGAATTATTTCAAAGGTGTTCTATGTTGATTGCCTTGTAAGACAAAGAAAATGGAATTTGCTTCTCTACCTTTCATTTTCTCGTCCTAATAAATGGTCAGGCATCCATCCCTTCGCTACAATCTGTAAGGATGAAAAACTTATGTTGCAATGGCACAGCATTAATGTCAAAATTCTTGTAAGACCAACTGGCCCTGATGGTTTCTGCCTGCTGCACCAGATCCAACAAAGTAGGCCCTCTCTGGTTCTCTTTAGATCACCTATTGGGATGTTGGAAGCATGGCTTTTCTGTTATGGTATCTGCCTTATGGAATAATCTCCTGAAGATTGTTGGCCTTCTAGAAGACCATGAAGAACTAACTTTTTCCCCAAAGACTGAAGGCAGGATCATAATGGAGGTGTGTGTGTGTGTGTGTGTGTGTGTGTGTGTGTGTGTGTGTGAGAGAGAGAGAGAGAGAGAGAGAGAGAGAGAGAGAGAGAGAGAGAGAGAGAGAGAGAGAGAGAGAGAGAGAGAGAGAGAGAGAGAGAGATTTGTGGATACTTTTGTTAGGGTTTCTTATGTTTTTGAGTTTTTTATTATGGACAGCCAAATACACTTGTTCAATAAATAAATACTTAACCCCAGCTTTCCTTCTTGGGTCCCTGCATCAGATACAAGTATATAAATCATGGGACGGATATCATGACATTATAACAAAAGAAAAAACCCTTTTCTCCTTACCTTTCTGTGCTAACACCTATGTCCATGAATTGACATGCACAATAATATTCAATATGACATGTCAGGTCATCATTTCCTAAATAAGGAATCTCGCTTCTTATTTAGGGGAAGGGGACAAGGGCATGCTCATCCATGCTATAAGCACTAAGGCTTCTATAAGCACTAACACTGCTATAAGCACTAATGCTTAGAAGAAGGAGATACTCAGGATAAGTATCCTATCCTTTCTTCTCTCTACTTCAAAGTTCCAGCAGGATTCTTACTTACAATTGTATTACTTACAATTACTCACACCTTAGTCTCTTCCCAACTGGACTACGAAATGCCCTTTACATGGGGATGCCCTTGAAGAACGTTTCAGTCAGACCAGAATACAGCAGAACTTGAGACTTGGGACTGTCCTGACTCCAACTAAGCTTCTTGGTTCAAGTTGAGGTGCTAGTTGACACTTGTAAAGATATACATGAAGTTGGATCACATTACTTATGGGAATGCCTCTCTGCACAGGTTTCTGCCCACCTTGCCAGATCTGCTAGAATGGGTATTCTCCAGATACTATCAATATTGTCTAGTAGATCCCCATTAACATGCTTTATCTGTCATGAGACCTTCCATGCAGAAGAGCCTCCCTGCTGAAATATGGACAGCCTGCCAACTGTCCAATTGGCAAATCCAGAAAAAGAAACTCCTGGGACATTATTTTACAAAGAGTATAAGCTTTATTGAATAAACCACATTGGCACAGAAGAAGTGAAACCAGCTCTGGATTTCTAGTGCAAAAGCAAGCATAGTTAATTTGCCCTTTCACTGTGGCCATTCACAGTCCAATACGTCCACTGTTATGGGAAACAGTGAGACATGCCAGAACATCTGCTGCTGTCATCTTGAGTTGTCAGTAATGTCTCACGGAAGCCGATGGATGCCTGAATACCATTTCTCCCACCCTTGCATTCCATCAGCCCCCGTCCCTGTTACTGTCAAGCTGAAAGCAAAGCAAAATGTAAGTGAAAGTGTGAGTCAGTCTTGACATAGCCCTACTCTATTGGCCTTTTACCAGGCCATGAAGATCTGGTTCTTTTTTAGGCACTGAGGACAGGATATTAATTTGGGAGTTCTAGCATGGATAGATGTCTCCAATTGTCTTTTTATTGATATGGTGTTAGTTGGTTTTTGTTTTAATGCAATTCTTTGTTTTGGTTTGCCACCCAGAATTTCTTGGATAGATGGGTATAAATTGGATATAAATTGGATTAACATGTAAAAGACATTTCAAAAGTTTTGACCCAGTAATATCAACACAACAATTAACTGAAAATCCTGAACAAACTAGAAACAACCAACATTTTACTGCACAGATTTTGTCTATTGAGTTCAGTGAGAAGGAATTAAGAACTGAGATAATCCCAAATTGCTGAGATGTCGTGGTTATTGATTCCCAGAAATCAGTGCTAGTAATTAGTCACTTGCTTGCGGGAAATAAAACTTTCCTTCAGATTTGTACATTTTGTAGACTGCAAAATAAATTGGTTCCCTAACTGCTGGGCCTCTTCTTCCACCCTAGCTAAAGATATATATTATAGAGGCTTGTTGGCAGATAGCTAGAGAAAAACATATCCTTTTTTTTTTTTCAGACAGAAAGATCTCATAAGTAACTGTAAGATCAGCTGTATATGCAAAATTGGACATTTTTAATTTTACAGTTTGAATTTTAGTAGCATTCTTATCTTCTCTCTGGGGGATATGCCAGAAATCACTTTTTTGTTTTATATTTTTTGAAAAACCTGTTTTTTCTTGTTTTCCTTTTTATTTATTTAGAATCTTGATTTTAAAGCTCACCTCTGTTTTTCTAGCACATCTTCCACAAATTGTGCACTTGGGGACTCTCAATGAACCAGGAAATGTTTTTATTTAGTGTTTCTAATTTCAGGACTGTGCCATATTTCTATCCCTTTGTATATTTCAAGGACGAAGCCATATTTAAATGAACCCATTTCCCTCTCTTGAGGTTTGTATTTGAAAGCTAAGTAACTTATTTTTCATCTTTCTGAAAGATTAAGAATATTATTAAGATAGCTTCTCTTCACAGGGGCTGAGTGCCTTACACAAGTTACAACTGATGTTCCTCCATTTTTCCTCAGGGAAAAAAAGCTTGGAAATAGGTGTGAATGTTCTCTCTCTGATATTGCTTACTCTAATTTCTGCATTTCACTGATTTAAAATACTGACACACCAAATTCTAATTTGTAAACCAAAACATAAGTTATTTTTGGTAGTTCATTATTATATTAAAAGGCTGTGGCTTTTGAGAGAGTGCTGGACTTGTTTTGAGGTACATGAGTCATTTGTTTGGGTGTTCATGGGGTCAGAAGTAAGGAAACACATGGCATCAAGTGCATTGCAATACAAACTCTGCCACTTAGGTGTGGCCTATGATGCAAGTACAAAGGATAGAGCTTGCTCTGTGGCATCATCACGTTTCATCATTTTGATATCATTGTGGCTAAGATTGATGCCTATGCTCACCAGATAATTTCTTAAGTCAACCACTGTCTCTCAGATAAAATTGATCACAGAGTTATTACTATGAAGTTAAAATCTGTTTAAAATGATTAATATACAATAATCCAGAGTCTATTGCTTCACAATTGATCAGCCCAATCTGGTGCTCCACAAAACTACAAATGAAATCCACCATGGATTCTGTTGGAGCAAATTCTATTCCTACCAAACTTTGCCCAAACTTTGTTGTAACTTCAAATGAAATTCAGCTGGGGTTTATTTTTCCCAGATCCAAACAATGTGATTGGTTGGTGGTGGAGGAGAAAGGGACAACGGAAGGTGTCTGAAAAGTTGATGTTCTATTGAGAATTGTGAACAACACTAGCATTTACATTTTGTAAAGCTCATATCATTTTGTATGTATCAGCCAGAAAAGCTGACTGATTTACATTTTTAAGGCAATTACATTACTGGTTTCATCAATGACAGAAAGATAAGTCCAACGTTTATCTGTGTCACCAAGGAAAACAGTTATGAAATTGTCCATTTCTAAAACAAGCAAACAAACAAAAACTAGGAAGAAAAATTACACTGAAATCAGCAGGATTTGTTGCCTTACGGTGGGATGGGCAGCAAACAAATTTAATAAAATAAATAAATAAAAATATAAATGTGTCTTTCTTACATTCCTAGTGAGAGATATGAGTTGTCTCCTTCCCCTATGAGGAGAATTGAGGCAATAATAATGTGGCTTGCAAGCAGGCTATATGAAAAGAGTAATTTCCTTTCCTTTCAAAAGTTTCATTTTTGGTTTCCAAATGAAAGGTTGTTGGCATTAGCCCTTTCCGATTGGCTGATTGGAGGCTTTCTTGGCTCACTCCTCTTCCGTGATTCTGCAAAAAGGATGCCAACTGCCCAGGGAAAAGTTTGCATCAACATATGTTCTCTCTGCCCCAATCTCTTAAATCAACATCCTCTAAATATGACATATTACATACTGTATTCTCATCCTTCCTAGCCATATCCAGATGATGGAAATTATAATCCACCTGGGGAGAAACTGTTTTAGAATTACAGATGTTCTTATTCTTCTCATCTGGGATAAGGCAACAATATTCTGTGTAAGTTACTGCATGTAAGCAGTCAGCCTGAAAAATGAATCAGCCCTACAAAACACCTTCAACAGCTTGTGTCAGCTTTAGGCAAACTGATGTGAGGTCTGCATAATTATTTGTGACCAAAAATGTTCCTGCTCTTATGAAATGTTTTCATCTGCTCAGGTATGAATGGAAATGACAGGGAGCAGCAAATGCCACTGTTTGAAAAACTGGCATTTCACAAATTATGAATTGTAGATTATACGATCTGGAAGAATTATTACACTTCTACTGCTGTTCTATTCTTTTACTTCTCAGATTCAAAATGAAGCTTATTTCAGTCTGGGGGGGGTGGAGGGGGAAAATCCCTGCTATGGAAGTGGAATAATTCTCACCTATCAAATCAACTGATATTCTGGGTTGGTAGCAATTAAATGCTGATTTTGTAGCAGGAGACTATAAAAGTGACTCTATTTTTTTTTTTTTTTGCTATATTAAATGAAAATCTTGAAAAATAGAAGTTCAGAGTATGTAAAGTTAAATATTAATTATGGAATTAATCAAAGCAAATTATTATTAAGACCTTTGGGCGAGAGAATACAACAATAAAATACATAAACCTGTAATTAGTAATAAAATGAAAAATCTATTGCAATGATGGAAACAAAACATTGCCCTTGGTTGACAAAATGTGCCATATGATCTATTATTCTAGTTATTATACTATTTATATTTTATTTATTCATCTAATTTATAAAGCCACCCATCTCACAACAAGTGACTTCAGCTGCCGTATAACAAGGAACTTAAATACAGAAATCATGTCTCTAATTTTCATCCATACAACATGATGATATGGTAGTTTAGGCTAACCTAAGGTCACTCAGTGATTTTCTGATCCTGAAAATCAGAATCAGGGATTACTATGACTTTTAACAGCTATATAACCTCTAGTAATTGATTTTTAAAATGCTTTAAGCATGTCATAAATATCATAAACTCTCCCACTGTAGAATTTCCTAATTTTATAATGAAGCTTGGCTTTCAGGGATGCCAAGCAATCAGAATGGCTTGATTTACATGATTTGCAAATTATGATTTCTGAACAAATCATGTTCAGCATTATATTTGCACAGAGCAAACTATAATTTAGATATGGTAAATCTTTACTTTAAAGTAAAATTATGTGACAGCTTTAGAAAGAAATATTCCAAAATGTTTTAGAAGGGGCCCGACTGAACAACTCATATCAAGACTGTAAACATTTTGATTTCAAAACATTTTGCATATGTCAACTTGTATTAGGTTTTTTAAAAAATATGTAAATTGACATTACGCATAACAGTAAGCTGGATATAAACCAGAAAGAAGCAACAGCCCACATTAAATGCAATAGCACATCAGTCAGTCAGTCCATGGTGTTAACGTTTTTGTCTAAAACAGCATGTGAAATAAAATAAGATAATAATAAAATAAATAATTATAATAAAATATTAAGAGCCTTAATAGTACAGTGGTCTAAGGCACCCTGTTATTAAGCTGGTTATTAAGACCAGCCGCCTGCAATTACTGCAGGTTCGAATCTCGCCAAGGCTCAAGGTTGACTCAGCCTTCCATCCTTTCTAAGGTAGGTAAATTGAGAACCCAGTTGTGGGGGCAATAAGCTGACTTTGTATAAATATACAAAAGGATGAAGGCTATTGCTGAGCACATTGTAAGCCGCCCTGAGTCTCCGGAGAAGGGCGGCATATAAATCAAATTAAAAAAAAAATATATTAGAAAATCTCATCCCCCTGAAAAATTGCATGTCCATTTCAGCAAACAGTTATCATATCATTGTGCAACATGATGAGTCTAGTAAAATGGACTTTCTCCTATTAAAAATCAGTATAATTTTCTTTCAGTTAATACTATTGTAATCTATGAGATTGGGTATTATACAAATAAGCTTTAAGTCAAAAGTGAAAAAAGTAGAGGAGAATGTTAATAAACTGGTCTCTGAAGTGATGAACAAGCAAGATAAATAATGAGATGTGTGTCATTATGTTTGTGTTTGTGAATCAGATACAAAGACTTTTGTATCAAGTTTTTTGTTGTAAGTTTTCAAGACACAGGGTTTGCGTTTTGATGTTACAATACACACACTTCATCATTGTTGGGTTACCCATAAATATGACAAAAATACGGTTTGCAAACAAAATTTTCACAAGACTAAAAGGCCAAAATGAAAACAGTGGAACTAAAATAATCTTGAATGGATGAAGTGTTGTTTTTTGCTGGAAAAGGCTGACAATTTGAGAGGTTAAAACTTATTTCATCTTGCAGGTTACTATGTCTGTGAGGAGATAATCATTTGATGGTGGTCACCTGGGAGAATTGAAGTTGTTGTACTGGGTGTGTAGCTGTGCAAGAACTCAGAGAAAAAAAAATACTGTTTGAATAAATAGCCCTTGGGAAGTTAGACAACTATATGATGTCACCCCACATTCTTTCCTTTGGATCTTTATATCCCCATTTGATGCCATTTACTACAAAAATGGCAAAGCCAATTATGGAAGTCATAGTAATCAGATATGCAACCCCTAACTGTTGATCATTCCAGTTCGTTCCAGAAAGTACTGTATACTAAGTGTCCTCAGCTTTAAGCAACTGCATCCTTCGCAATCATGTGTGCAAAGGAACATCAAACATGAACATTTTAAAAATAGCACCTTTTGCTACTTTTAGTACCACAATGATATTAAATATATTTTTTTTCTCTCTCTCACTCTCTCTTTGTTCCTCTGCCATGTCAGGAGCAAGAGAAGCAAAACTAACTTTCAACAAGATGATCTCAACTGAATGTTTGAGTCATGGTCATCTATGGGGTGTGTATAGAAGAGGAGCAATGATGGATGGCTGTGATAGGGCTGCTGTATCTATAACACTTTCAATTAATAGTTACCTGAATACCTGAACAACTGAATGATATGATGCAATTGAAAAGTGAATGTTAACATTCACCGCCTCAGCAACTTATTGATATTGGGAGCTTGGAAATGCTGATTTCAGAATACATTGGTCAAGCATTTATTGTTGGTCTTCCTTTGGGCATGTGGGAAGGAATTCAATGGCCTCCTACCATACATTCTTGCTGAAATCAAGTAAAAAGTTTCAAGATCACAAATTAGAATAGGTTCTAGCTAAAGATCGAAATGCAATGAAAAATGCCAATGTAACTGAGTCAGGGGTGAAATCCAGCAAGTTCTGACATGTTCTGGAGAACCGGTAGTGTAAATTTTGAGTAGTTCAGAGAACCGGCAAATACCACCTCTGGCTGGCCCCAGAGTGGGAAGGGAATGGGGATTTTGCAGTATCCTTCCCCTGCCATGCCCACAAGCCACACCACCAAGCCACACCACACCCACCAAGCCACACCCACAGAACTGGTAGTAAAAAAATTTGGATTTCACTATTGAACTGAGTGGATATTCTTCTTTGTCAGAAATATAACTGAGGATCTCTTTGATGAAATAAGAAAAAAAATCTTTCCCCCAAAGAGATCCCCATTTCCAATCAACAAATGTAAACAAAGCGAAACCACAGTTCAGTAGAGGGCCTGACTGCAAAAGTGTCATTTCTCAGAACGCTGGCTAAGTGTATTTTCTTACCATTCCTCGAAGACAAGCTTTCACACCCTTTTGAGGAAAAAAAAGTAAGATTTTCTTATATAAGGAGCTCTTGAAAGAGATTTAAACATGGTCACCCACAACCGCTGATTATCGTGTATTGTGCTCTCAGAAGAAACTTCACTTGAGATTCAAGAAACTGCTAGCATTTTTTATTCCCAACTCAGAAATAAACCTGCTAAGATTTCTTTCTAACAGACAATCATATAATATGACTGTTAGGAATTAGAATATGTCATTTTCTAATCAAATTTAAGTTTCTGCCGCCGCTTCACTGAAATCTTGAGGTTAGAGAGAAATGTCAAGTTCAGCAAAGCTTTTGCTTGATGATGCCTCAAGCAAAAACAATCCCATCATTTGAAGCTGCCGTGATGTTTTGCTTCACATCTCTTCCGAGACAACCTCTCAGGAAGATGTCTGAGCATGTGTGCAGAAGAGAAATGAAGTACTTCAATGAAACTAATAGAATTGCCTCTGAGCACAAAGTTGTCATACAGATAAAACACATCCACCTCAGAGAGGCCTAGAAAAGAGTTTTGATAATGCTCTTAAACACTTCTTTGGGGTTCCTCAGGTTCTAAAATTGTCTTGTCCTGAAAGTTAAAGACAATTTAAAAAAGTACATAAAGTTTTGAAAACACGAGAAATAGATGCCAACCATTCCTAATGACCACCAGGTATGCTTTTTATATTTATTATATTTTATTTTATTCCCCTTGAGATGAGCAATCTCTGTATGCTTTCTGTGCTGAATAAATGCTATTACTATTTACTAATGCAAAGGAGAAGACTGTCTATACACACACAATTGCTCTTTGAGTGTCTTGCCATTTTAAAAAATAAGTGGAGACCTGAAGAAATGAATTTGTTTAATTCTTAAAGAAGCTCTCCTCAAAAACCAAGAAAAATAATATTTTAGAAGCTTTTTTTTACATTTTTTTAGAGAGCATTCAAGGTTTCATGTGGACCATATATACTGCTATTCAGGGGATTTCCCTATTTCAAAGGAGTTACTTCATACTGAATCAGAGGAAAATAACCTATATAAAATCTGTCTGTATCCTTATATTAAAGTGATGATGTTATCCATTCAGTCAGGTCCAACTCTTGGATATATAAAATATAAAAGTAAGGAAATTTGTCAGTAGTGTAATATTATAAGACCATTCTATATAATATCCCTGCTTTTCTTTTGATGATTTTAAAATCAAATTAAATGCCTTTCTATCCCAAGGATATTAATAAAACTATTTTATTAACTGATACAGAGGTTAGGTTTACAAAGGCAATGGAAAGATATTGACTGTTGCCACAATTTTGGCCAAAATGATCCATAATATGCTTTCATTTAAAACACCTATGAAACTTTCATGCTGTTGGAAACAAATTGGTATTCAGTCATATATTACTGTTCTTTTTAGTGTCTTCTGATAAGAATTACCGTTCAACTGAATTATTAAAACGTGGAAAATATAGCATACATATAAACGTTTCAAAGAATCATGCTTGGAAAGGACTATAAAAAATAAGCCATTATCTTTCCCAGCCACTATTCATCTTTTCTGACAACTCCAGCATATAAAGCTGAACCTAAAATAAAATGTAAAAAATTCATTTTGCTGTGTAAACCAATTGTGCAATTTGTGAAGATTCGCCACATCCCTCAACAGAATATAGAGTCAAATTGTTTTGCCATTGTCTCAGCTGAATATGCAATCAACCTTTAAATATCTAGAACTAATGTCAGTAATATGTTTTTCACTAGCTGAATGAATTTTTTGACTCCTGTTGTGAATTTGGAAATTATATTCACACTCCACCTTGCATTATCCATTGATTTGCTATTGCCCTAACATTCCCAATAAATGTCCCTATTATGAAATGCAACCTGTGTATCAATCAGCACACTTACAGCATTGTTTTTCTTCAAGTGTTTGAATCCAATCCATTTAACCACCTTGAATCAAAATGCCAACAAGAGGCTTGATGTTTGTTTACCAACAGCCCAACATGGTCGGAAATACATATTGCCCTCCACCTTGTAAAGTTGATAATTCTAATCTTCATTTAACACATAGCAATCCTGAGATCTAGGAACTACAATCCTCACATCCCTAAAAAGTGCCAGTTAGAGGAGTTTTGTGAATTTGTAAAAGAGGAAAGGGGGGAGGGGTCTTTTAAATCCTTAAAAAGGGAAATAGAGGAAATTAAGTCCTGTCAATAGCAATAGCACTTAGACTTATATACCACTTCACAGTGCTTTACAGTCCTCTCTAAGCAGTTTACAGAGTCAGCATATTGCCCCCAACAATCTGGGTCCTCATTTTACCCACCTCGGAAGGATGGAAGACTGACTCAATCTTGAGCCTGGTGAAATACCAAATTGCAGGCAGCCGGCAGTCAGCAGAAGTAGCCTGCATTACTGCATTCTAACCACTGCACCACTGTGGCTCACCTTTCTCAATACAGGTTGCTGTTGTTTTTTTCTTTAGAGCAGGATTTGTTTTTCAAACTTGGCAACTCTTAAGATTGGTGGACCAACTCCTAGAATTCTGCAAGCAGCATAGAGAAGTCCACACATTTTAAAGTTGTCAAGTTTGAAAAACACTGCATTAGAGGAACAATACAATGAATCATCACTGTAAGTATTTATGTTTCCTATGTCTACGAATAGTTGGTGAATAAATCCAAAAATAACAAAAACAGGATCAGCTTTCTTAGTGACTAAATATAGCCTTTTCCTTAGAAAATACAGCAGTGGAAGCAATATATAGTGAGATGAAAAGTACAATAAAAGTCTTACAATTATTTGGCAAAATAATTGTGTCATTGATATTCCAGCACATAGCACTAATATTTGTGTGCTTAATTTGACCAGTTTGTTAGGAGTGATTAAACAAACAAACAAACAAACAAAAGGCTTCCTTTTGTGGCATTGCTTTTTTTCCCCCTGCTAAGTGGATTTTATTTACCATCAAATACACATCTGTGACAGATTGCAGGCAGAAAGGTGGACCAGATGATGCTTTGCATAGCTATACATCCTGAGTTTGGCTGCAATAAACTAACAACACATTCCAGAAAGGGGGAGAGAGACAAGAGAAAACCCAATCCAAAGCTGAACTGGAGACAGAGAATAAGGATAGTCACTCCCTATAATCTCCTAAGGTATATCCATTAGGATAACAGTAGTAAGGGTTTACTCTGGAAAGGTACCAGTAGTGGGTTTCACTTACCTTTGCTACCAGTTCGAAACTTCGAGCATGCGAGCGTGCTTTACTCATGCGTGAGCACACTTTGCTCGCACACAATGTTTCTGCACATGTGCAGAACCTTTTGCGCATGCGCAAAGCATGTGATAACCTCCGGGTGGGTAGACAGAGCCTTCCGCCACTGCCGAACCAGGGCAAACCGGTAGAAACCCACCACTGAAAGGTACTATCTATTGCACATAAACAAATGAAGAACTGAACTTTGGCTAAAGTGTTCTATGCCATTCTGAGCTTAACCTGACAGATATCCCCAACACATAGTAGAAATTGGTGGGGAGAAAGATCTTTCCCATACAATTCTAAGTGTATTGTGTTTGATCTAGAGTCCTGCACTGGATAAGCTACTTGAAGTAAATCATTGTATGAACAGTTTTCCTCCTGTATCATCCAAACTACCTGAATAAACTTAAGTGGGTGTACCATGATGGAGTAATGGAGGCTTATATTCATAAAACACATAGAATGATACAAAAAGCCAAGATAACTTTCCCAATAATTATTTTAACATAATACACTTTAAACAGTAGACAGTTCTGTTCCAAATGGTTGCTCTCAGAAGGTGTTCAACTTAAGCATAATTAAACACATTAATTGTGAATAGCACATTAGATAAAACCAACACGGCAGGTGAACATATACTGGAACAAGATACTTGAACACTGACAACCAGTTTGGTCTAGTGGTTAAGGCACCAAGTTAAAGAGTGGGAGACCATGAGTTCAATTCCCACCTTAGGCATGAAAGCTAGATGGGTGACTTTGGACCAGTTGCTCTCTCTCACCCACTTCACAGGATGTTGTTGTGGAGAAAATAGGAAGAGGAAAATGTGTAGGATATGTTTGCCGCCTTGTGATGTTTATTAAAAAAAAGTAATGGTAGGATACAAATAAATAAATTGCATTTCAATATATAACTAAATTTTAGGGGTCTGTTCTGCGCTTTACCTCACCAAAGTCAGCTATACTTATGATGATGATGATGATGATGATGATGATGATGATGATGATGATGATGATTTATAATTTTTCATATCAAATCTATACTTCTGGGTTACATCCTGATGTTCTGTAATGTAAACATGATGGCACAGTAATTAGGATGCAGTATTGCAGGCTAATTCACTACTCACTGCCAGGAGTTCGATCCTGACCAACTCAAGGTTGACTCAGCTTTCCATCCTTCCGAGATTAGTAAAACGAAGACCCGGATTATTGGGGGCAATAGGTTGACTCTGTAAACTGAAACAGAACCAGATATTTTTCCCATATTGGTATCATTTTTAGAGAGCTTGAAAATAATAACATATACTGTATGTATACTCTGCTATATTTGGATAAATATGGAAATAATTGAGCCAGCCAGCTCCATGAATTCAGCAGCAAGCTAGTACCTGGCCAACTGAGTAACGTATGCCATAGAAAGGTCTCCTAATAGAATGACCTTGGTTTTTTTCAGAGTAAGGGCTATGTTTTCCATTTACTTTGTTGATGACCTTGACATTGGCATTTGAATGTCAACTCATATTAAGTTTTATCCTAGACCTGCCTGCTTTCTTGCCCCAGTCTTGCCCTACTTTTCTGAAGCATGTTTCATAACAAACTACTTAAAAGTCAAATATGGCTCAGAAAAAAAGCTATTCACCTCTGAAGTAGATTTTTCTTTTTCAGCCCACTCTTTCACTTGATCAAATAAAATATAGTATACTTCATAGGATTATACCTCATGTATTTTTATACCTCATGTATTTTCTCCATCTGTTACATTTAAAATTACCTGCCATAGCAAATTTTAGAGAAGCTCTAGAATTACAGAAAGACCTTCATTTTTATTTAGTTATTTAGTGTGTCTGGCCACCAATCTCACCAAATGACTTGGGGCAGCAAACAATTTTTTTAAAAAAAATTAAAATAAAACAAAAATTAAAATATGTAGCAGCCAAGAATAAATCACATATCATAGTAAGTAAATTAATCATGTAAAGGGTCACTCCAACACGGCCTGAGCCCCAGGCCCTGGCAGAAAAACCAGGTTTTAAGGGCTTATGAAAAGGGGGTCCTTCTGATTTTTGGAGGGAAAATATTCCATAAAGCAGGCATTACAACAGAAAAGACATGTCTTCTAGGCCAACTCTAGCAGCATTCTTTCACCAATGGGGCCCAAAGCATGCCTTCCTTGTCAGAGTATATTTATGAACTGGAATAGAGGCATGGTAACAAGGTGAGCCAATGAATAGGCATAGCAACTAAGTCAGCCAATTGGGAGCTGAGACAGACTGGAGTCAGGGCATGTCTTAGTCTGCAGCTTCTGAATCTGTGCAGAGAATTGAAATTGAAACTAAACTAAACAGTCTGTGCATGCTTGTCTGCTCTGCTGAAATGAAACTAACTGTTCTCTCCTGCCTTGTGTTGTAACTGCTACTATGTTGAAGAAGAATCTATATTTGTATTGTAAATAGTTCATCTGTTATTATGTATATAAAAAGTTAATGAATCCAGCTGAATCAGTTATCTGTGTGTGCTTCTGGATTTGATTTTTGCAAGAAACTCTGATATTCCTGACCAGGTCAGATAGATAGAAACAATCAGGAAGAAACAGCCCTTCAAATAACCTGATCTAAAGTCATGAAAAAGTTTAAAGATGAAAACCTTGAATTACAACCAGCACTTTGAAATACCCTGACAATCAATGCAGCTCATGAAACAGAGATCTTAAATGTTCTAGATAGAATATATATTTGCTAGCTAGTAGATGCTAGCTAAACATAGTTGCTAAATGCAGCAACTTATTCTCTTATACACAGTTTGAAATTTTTTGTTCTGTTTTCTCTTGGATAAAACAGAGTGGGATAATGAAGCAATGGAAATAAATTATAGGTTAGAGCAGGGATGAAATGCTCCCAGTTTGGACCAGCTCGGGCGAGTAGGTAGTGATGGCGGCGGGCAGTTCGGAGAACCGGTAGCAAAAATCCCTGCCCTGCCCCCCATGCCCAGCTGAGCCCCATGATCATCAGAGCCTTTTTTTCATTTTAAATTGCTCTGACCAGCCAAGCTCGACATCCCAGCTGAGTTGCCTGCTAATCAGGCAACTCAGCTTGGATCGCCAGAGCCATGTAAAAGAAAAAAAGTTTCTTTTTTTCTCCCCCCCTCTCCCAGCCTCCAGCTTGCTTACCTTAGCTGCTGATCGCATGACGATCGCAATCCATGTATCAGCAAGCAACTGAATCTCCCTGCCTGCAATCAAGCTCATCGGTGAGCAGCCTGCCTGCCTTCCTGCCTAGACTTGTGGACTTCAACTCCCAGCAAAGCTGGCTGAGGAATTCTGGGAGTTAAAGTCCACAAGTCTTAAACCTTGTGGACTTGCCAAGGTTGGAGACCCCTGTTCTATTGAGTAAGTTTTTTTCCCCTTTGGGAGCTTTAAAAAAAATAGTTAATTGGGGGTTTTTTTAGTTGTTCATTTTTTAGACCTAGCCATTTAAAGTTTAGGAAGTTTTAAATTTAGCTGCTTTTATATAAAAATAAAAATACATTAAATACATTTCACTCTAACTACACAAACACACAAAATCTCACAAAGCTGTATGTGGAATTTTGTGTGTATAAAGTGTGAAAGTTGGTTTTTGGGGCTTTTTGTGGCTGTGTGAGGTTCCTGCTTGTTACAGGGGCCATTTTGGGTCTAGCACAGCTGCTTTTACATTGTGGGTGAGCCAGTTGTGTTGCGTTGTGTTGTGTGTGTGTAAAGTGTGAAAGTTGGTTTTTTTGGGGGGGGCTTTTTGTGGCTATGTGAGGTTCCTGCTTGTTGCGGGGCCATTTTGAGTCTAGCACAGCTGCTTTTACATTGTGGGTGAGCCAGTTGTGTTGTGTTATGTTTTGTAGGTTAAAAAGGGCAAAGAAGTGACATTGACTTGGCCACGCCCACCCAGTCACCTTATCACCAAGCGATGCCCACTAATTAAGCCACGTCCACAGAACCAGTAGCAAAAAAAAAATAGATTTCACCCCTGGGTTAGAGTGTGTAAAGTAATAGGTTGGAAGAGTTCTGTTTTGGTTTTTTTTTTTGACAAAAATTTTATTTAAAAAAAACAAATAGAAAACCATCTTCAATGTAAATACAAACAGTGTGTCGGTTGGTTACAAGTCTTTTGTGCATCTTCACTCTATTCATATATATCCATGTATTATTATCCTCATTGATCATATGTTTAACTATGGCTATTTCTTCCCTCATTTCATACAGAATAATCTAAGATTTAAGTTAATTTGTATTATGCCCTTCATTCTCCTAAATCATTCCAATAACAGTACATCTTTATATTGTATTTTATATAATTCTACATTTCTTGCATTAGAAAAATCTCTACCATATTTCATTTCCATTTCTTTTTATCTAACCATTGGTAAAATCCCATATTTTATAATATTGTTCATCTTCTTGTTCTCTAATTTCAAATGTCAATTTACTCATTTCTGCACATTCCATTATTTTCTTAATAACTTCATCTTGCGGTTGGCATTTTCTCATTTTTCCAATTTTTAGCAAACACAATTCTAGCTGCTATTAATACATTCACAATCAAATATCTCAATTCTCTATTATATATTTTAGATACAATCCCCAATTAAAAAAAATCTCTGGTTTAAAGTCTATGTCTTTTTGTGTCATTTTTTCCATCCATGTGTGGAGTTTAGTCCAGTATCTTTTAGCTTCTGTACATGTCCACCATATATGGTAATATGAGCCCAGTATTTGATGACATTTCCAACATTTTTCCGATTTATTCTTGAACATTCTAATGATTCTCGTCGGGGGTAAGTGTCATCTGTAAAACATCTTATACAAATTTTCTTTATATGCAGTTGACATTGTCATTTTATAATTTTGCAACCACAATTTTTGCCATCTCTCTAAGGGAAGAGTTCTGTCTTGAAGCTTCAAATATCTCTTGTACGTAAGCAAATTTAGCTTGCTCTTCTCTTTATTTGACAGTTTAGAGCCTAGCAACTGAAAGAAGTTCTTAATTTGGTTAGCATATCTTATGATTCTGATTGCAAACTTAGAAAATGTTAACAGTTGCTTTGTGTGTCTGTTTCAGCTTTATTGTTATTTTTTTAAAAAAAAATGCTCTCCAATTTGTCTAGTTTATCACAATGCTTCCCTTTCATTGGGGTGAGAGGGTAAACTGGGGGAAAATGGGCAAATAGGTTTTTTTTTTCCTGCTTCACTTAATGGAGATGTCAGCTCCTTCATGTTATCAGCCTGCATGGCAAAAACCTGAATTAAAAACCCATGTTTTCCCCTGAACAAGGTTCATAAATAAAAAATATCATTGCAGAATACAAATTCAGTAATGGAGCTACAGGAAATAGCAGGCTTTCTATGTAATACTGTCAAGAATCACTGGTGCATAATAACTACATGCTGACACACAAGTAGTTATTCTCATTTCCAGATATTCTCTTGCATTGTTAAATGTATCAATTGCTGACAGACATCCATTGATAAGCGAGTCTGTTTCCAATCATTTTGCAAAGAAAAAAAAATCACCTCTCTTGATTATAATACTGATAATGATCTATTAATCTCCTGAAGATAATGACTTTAAATATGTCTAGAATTCCTCATCAGTTGCAAAGACAGTATTCATTTGGGTCACAAATTAGAATATCTTAAAAGTATGCCCTTGTCAAGGCTCCCCTTGTGAGGGGAATGAGCCTCGGTGGCACAGTGATTAGAGTGCAGTACTGCAGGCCACTTCTGCTGACTACCAGCTGTCTGCAATTTGCCAGTTCAAATCTCACCAGGCTCAAGGTTGACTCAGCCTTCCATCCTTCCAAGGTGGGTAAAATGAGGACCCAGATTGTTGGGGGCAATATGTTGACTCTGTAAAACCACTTCGAGAGGGCTGTAAAGCACTATAAAATGGTATATAAGTCTAACTGCTATTGCTATTGCTAATGGTCAGTAAATATGGGGTTCTACGTTCTGAAAAACATCCCAGTTTTTTCAAGGGTTGTTCATTTTATGCTTACCAAAGTTACTCAGATAATTTCCTTTAGTACTTGTAAGGCATATTATTCAGCAAAAACATCAGTCAATGTAGTGTTTATATTGCATCATGTCATAATATATGAAATTCAGAGGTGGGCTTCACTTACCTTAACAAAGGGGTCACTGGTTGTGAGTGCGTGCATGTGCTTCGCTTGCACATGCCCCTTTGGGAGAGAAATGGAGCTTCAAACATGCTCCTAATCAACTCAGGCAGCTCCGGTGAGTACAGCAGGGGTGGCACGGATCACAACTGGGCCAGCCAACAAGCCAGAAAGTTAGTTATAAATGAAAAGCATAGCACAGGGGCAGGTGGGCAGGCCCAGCCAGCGATCAGAGCTAAGGGTTCGCCTGAACCCTTGCGACCATGCAGCAGCCCACTACTGATGAAATTTCATTGGAACCTTGAGATAACTGCCAGGTATAATTTTAGTAACTACCAAATGTAGAAAGTTTAAGCAACAAAGCTAATCAGTTAAAAAGATATGACACATGAAAAAGTAAAGTTTTTATGTGGCAAATAAAGAATGTTAGCATGAATGAATGAATGAATGAATGAATGAATGAATGAATGAACGAATGAATGAATGAATGAATGGTTCCAATAGAAAATCATTTCATAATGTGGGCGCTACATTGTTCTTTCTCTAGCTTCTTCTCAGTGGATGAAGGTAGAGTCTGCATCTTGCCTTTAAAAATCAGTTATGAATTATTTTTCTTGAGACTTGAAAAGAGAACAGAAATATGCTTTTCCTCTTCTTTCTGTACTGACACACCATTAGCCAATCACTGAGCATCAAGAAAAATTACTACTGAGACCAAGCAGCAAATCTCATACGTTATATATTTATCTATTTGATATAAGATTATTTTTGTAAGATCCATAACAAACCAACAATAACATAAACTGGTTTGCATCTAATAGGCAGAAACAACAACACAAAAGGGTACAAAGACAACCATGCTGATGCTGGTTCATGCTAAATTAGACCAGTATTGTCAAACAAGATTAGTTCAACATTGTCCAAATTGACTAGCAACTGTTTCAAAATGATGTCATTTTCAGCCCTACCTGAATGGAAAATTGGATCTTTGAGATGAAAAACATGATTTTTTTTGTTAGTGAATATTGGACCTTTTCATATGAGCTGAATTATAATGGCTCCCAATGAAATTAGGAAAAGACCAATATCTCTCTGTCTCCCCTCCCTGCCATTTTCTTTATGCCTCAAAACAGATATGAATGAAAGGGGACTTTCCAGAACAGATTTATTTCATGAAGATTCAGATTAATGTTCTCATTAATGTTGGTCCTATCCCTCTCTCTCCACCCTTATGTTTCACCTTTTCCACTTTTTCTTTCCAAAACATAGTATATGTAGAGTAAAAGGTAGTCACATAATAGCCAATATAATGAACTATTATCCACTTCAGTTTCAGCAGTGCCTCTTAAATATATGTTGATTCTATCACTGGCCCAAACTGAATTACCTCTAAAAGAACTGAAACAGCATCACGCAAAACTGTCCAGATAATTATTTCTGCTACTGAAAACAAAAATCATGTCTGACAGACAATGATCTTCTGGTACTAATAGTTTGATAGATTTGACATTAATTGGATCAGTAAGGAATGTAAAAACACACATGTGGAACAGATATTTAAACTCTATCTATTGAAAATTAGCTAAATTTATTTTGCTTTTCATGCTCATTTATCTATGTAAAATAGAGGCGGTGTTTTTATCTCATTATTCCACTAGACTTACTATTATGTGTCTTGATGCACTTCCTGGCCTCCTGCTGCTTTCAAACGAGATGGGTGTTTTCAAATCCTGTAGTTAGTTTGATTGGAGGGCATCCCTTTGCCTGTTATCGATTTCTGGATTTAAAGTTTATCTGTGGGTCATGCAATACTCTTTTAATACTGTGCTAGCAATCAGCTGTCTTATGAAAGAATGAAGATAGTGAATACTAGAAAGAGCCAACCTTGTCCTCTTTCCAAACCAGGTTTTATTGTGATCATACAATATATATTTCAATTTTGACAGGAGTGTTAGACAGAGAAAGGGCTACCAAGAGTTTGGAAGAAAAATATGTATCTTATGTATTAGAAACCTGGGGAGTTATAAAGATGGGCTAACTCATCTAGGTTTGAGAGAGGATTTCCCCAAGATTAAAAAAAAAAAAAAATCTGGTAAAGGATTCCTTACAAAGATGTGAAATAACACATTTTTTTAAAAAAATCCATAGCAAAGTTATGTTCTTAACATTCTTGCCTAATATACAACAAATCACTACATCAGTGAGATGTGCATCATAAAATAAATAAATAAATAAATTTAATAAATAAATTTTGGATCTTCTCCCCAAGCTGTGTCTTTGCTTTCTTTTTCTCCTTTGCTTCCCTGTCCAGCCTTATGAAGAAATACTGCTAGATATGATGGCAATAATAAGACAGGCAGATGCTTCTTTATTTCCTTTTTTTTTTTTTTAATGTTCCGTAGAAATTTTGTATCCCCAGGACAAGGACTCTGCAAGATACAGCTTCCTTTATGTAGGAAGTAACAATTCCAAAATCCTATACCTTCAGTAGAGGGACGCAGTGGCTCAGTGGCTAAGACACTGATCTTGTCAATTGAAAGGTCAGCAGTTCAGTGGTTTGAATCCCTAATGCCATGTAACGGGATGAGTTCCTGTTACTTGATCCAGCTTCTGCCAACCTAGCAGATCGAAAGCACATAAAAAATGCAGTAGAAAAACTAGAAGCCACCTTTGGTGGGAAGGTAACAGCATTCCGTGTGCCTTTAGCATTTAGTCATGCCGGCCACATGACCACGGAGACGTCTTCAGACAGTGCTGGCTCTTCGTCTTTGAAACAGAGATGAGCACCACCCCCTAGAGTCGGGAACGACTAGCACATATGTGCAAGGAGAACCTTTACCTTTACCTATACTTTCAGAATCCCAGGAAAGAAAATCAAAGAAGAGGAAGAAGGCTTCAAAGCATCTCTTTTTATTTTTGTTGCGGCCATCTCCAAATAACTAAAGGAAGGAAATGGGAAGCAGATGATAGTTATGGCAAATTGTTTCTCACTGTCTTGGTCTGCAAAGGTGGAGGGACAGCACTTAGTCCAAAACAAGGCAGATTCGCTGGGCATATTGACATCCTGAATCTACCACAAGTCCAGTTTCTCTAGTTAAGCGAGAGCTGATGTGATGGTTAATTTGTTCTCAGCTCGGCCTTATAGTTAGTTTTGAAATATCACCACTGAATATCACCTAAGATGGCAAAAGGAGAATTTGAAGCTTGGTCTTCGGGAGGTGGGGGTGGGGTTAGGAAGAAATAATAAGACTGACTCACTCTATTAGAACAAGGCTAAAATACACTCATTGGCCACCCTGAGCTGGGACTAACATCTACCAGTCTCTCACTAGCACTTAATCTGCTGTTATTGTCAATACACATCTGCCATGGGCAAAAGGTATATATAGAGTTTGTCATACTTAGAGCTGTTACATTGAAACTAATGGAACATAGGCTAATCACATCTAACTTAACCTACTGATTTCACTTTGAAATGAATTCTATATTAAGCATGTTACCAAGTAGCAGTCCCTATGCAATTCTCTCTAATTGCAGAAAAACTAAGCAGGATTATTGGTACTCACATAGAAGGCCATTGGTAAATCCAAGAGATGCAGCTTTTGGCTGTGGAGTTTGGGGAGAAAAAAAAAAACACCTTGGAAGAAGGAACAACATGGATATTTCTCTATAGCAGGAGTGTCAAACTGTGACTCAAGCTGTGGGCTGGATCCAGCCCATGGGGTGCTTAGATTTGGCCCATGGGGCTGGCCTGGAAACAGCAAAGGACCGGCCTGCAGTATTTCTGCCAGCAAAAATGGAGTTCGGGAGGGATGCATGCCCCCCCAAGCTCTATTTTTGCTGGCAGAGGGCTGCAGGAGGCTATCATGGCAAAAAAAAAAATGGGGTGTGGGGGGGCCACACGACCCCTGGGCTCTGCTTTCACTGTCAAAGAGCTAGAAAAATAAACTAAAAACAAAATGAGAAATGTTTCCCCTTTTGCATTTGAGCATGCAAGAAGGGACAGGAAAGGAGAAAGGGAAAGAGGAAAGAAAAAGAAGGAACGATGGGAAGAGAGCAAGGAAGAAAAAAATAGGAAAGAGGGGAAGGAAGAAGAATGAAGAGGGATGGAAAAAGAAGAAAAGGAAGGAAGGAAGGAAGGAAGGAAGGAAGGAAGGAAGGAAGGAAGGAAGGAAGGAAGGAGAGAGGGAGGGAGATTATAATGAGAGTGAGAGAGGGTCTCAGGGAAGTCCTGCCTTAGCACTTGGCCATCACAGGTGTCCCCGACATGAGTTATGTCGAGCTGGCCACACCCATCATGGCCACGCCCCTGCCCAAGCCCCCCTGCCCTCCAAGGTCAAACACAACCCTGATGCAGCCCTCAATGAAATGGTGTTTGACATCCCTGCTCTATAGTTATCAGGAATTGAGCTTCATTGGAAGACATTAACACATTAAGCAAGAAATAAAAGATCTGATACGAAAGAAGTGGGTTTTTTTTCCTTATAGTGATGGAGCATTTGAAGCCTCTTCATTTTTCAGAATGTAGCATATAAAGCAGACTAAGTCATATAAGATCATAAAAACCAGACATCGGTAATATTATGGCTCTTCTCAGATTTTAAATGTTTCAAATATGTCAAAAGCTCTACCAAGAAACTTAAAACATAGTGAGAGTCATGCCCTAGAGAGATATTTGCACACTCACATCTGAGATGTTTCAGATAGAAAAACCATAGGAGCATAGAATTCTGTAAAAGAGGTAGGAAAGATCAAATCATTAAAACCAAGTGACAAAGAAGGAAATTAACTTTACTGCAAGAAAGACTTTCTTGGTTTTTTTTTTTTCCTTTGAAAATATTTGACTTCTCATCTAAGAAGCTTCTTCTGTTCTGAACTGAAGAAGCGTTTTGGGTGAGAAGTGAAAGGTTTGTACAAAAGTACAATTCTATGGATTTATAATTCATGGCAACTGTTGGTGCAATCCTGTCTGAAACCATGATTTGTCTGTGGGTAGGAGAATTATTTTTTTGGCATAGAGATAGACAAGCTGCAGCCTCAAAATCCCCTTTCTTTGGCAACAGAGACTCTTCTAAACTTTTAGCAATCTATGCTACTGTAAGGCATAGCCTTCCCTCATTTTCTTGTCTTACCAAATGTAAAGGCCGTTTATAAACACAAAGTTAAAATTAGAACACATAGAGAAACGGAAAAGCCATTTTCTTACACTCTCTTCAATAAATAATTACACCGAATGAAAATCCAGCAAAATTGCAACAGAAAACAAGGTTGAACATCTAATCCAGTGGTGAGTTGTCCCTGGTTCGGACTGGTTTGCAAGAACCAATAGTAAAACCAGTGGGAGGCTCCGTTCACCAACCCGGATGTCATCGTAGGTGATCTGTGCATGCGCAGAAGCTTCTGCACATGTGCGCTCCTGATGCAAACCGGTAGTAAAGGTAAGTAGAACCCACTCCTGATCTAATCTGCAACTAGGTAGTCTCCAATAGGCAATCACAGCATATACATTGAACCAGTATGGACCCGTAGGAGAATATTGGGAAGCTAATCAAACTAGGCATGCAAATGTTATTGAAAGAAGTCAATTGCTTCCCATGCCAGTTGAAATATTCTGCATTAAACACTGAAAACACAGGCTTTTATACTGAAAGCAACCAAACAGTTTATGGCTTTAGTGTTGTCTCCACCATTGCCATTCCAACAATATCAAAACAGTGAGGCAAAGGAAAGAAGACAATAAATAAAAACCCATCAGGGTTGACAAGGATTGTTTCTATCCAACATAAGAAAACATTTTTAGATACTGCAATTTGTAATCAAAGAAACCCCAAACAATTATCTGTGAGCTTGGCATCCTTCAGAAAATGCTCCTGAGTAGGTATAGAAAATGAGAAGTCCTATTTTCCCATGTTCAGAGCCCTCTCCCCCCCCCCCCGAAAAGCAAGATTCATTGAGCTTCAAATGACTACCATATTGGTTTATGGACAGCTTGTCTTCCAAGTTTTGTATTCTACTTAGATTTGTAAATTCTGTACTTTTTGAAACAAGAAAAAAAAACTGGGGGTTTATCTTTTTACCTGCTGAACTGTTTGGTGTTCTTTTAATATTGATTAATGTATTAATTATGTGCCATCAAGTCAGTGTCAACTCTTAATAACTACCTGTTCTTTCAGGTCTTCTAATAGTGCTCCCATCAACACTATACTTGAGTCCATCCATCTTGCTGTTAATCATTCTCTTCTTCTCTTTTCTTCCACCTTTTCCAGGATCAGAGCCTTTTCCAGACAACTAGATCCTCAGACAAAGTGTCCGGAGTAGGTTGAGCCTGGTAATTTGTGCCTTGAATAATATACTGTATATATATGTACACTGTATATATATATACACTGTGTATATATACACTCTGTGTGTGTGTGTGTGTGTGTGTGTGTGTGTGTGTGTGTGTATGTATGTATGTATGTATGTATATATCTATATCTATATCTATATCTATATCTATATATGTATATATGTGTGTATATATATATATATATATATATATATATATATATATATATATATATATATGACCACATTATCAAAAAGAGAACATAAGGATCCTTCCCTTCCTTTCCCTTCCCTTCCCTTCCCTTCCCTTCCCTTCCCTTCCCTTCCCTTCCCTTCCCTTCCCTTCCCTTCCCTTCCCTTCCCTTCCCTTAAATACCCAGCATTATAATCATTTTCACAATGGGACCAATGTAATCAGTTTTCCATATGTATTTTCCAGGTTGCTACTTTTGCATTTATTACTTCACACATACGAAAAGCAACTCTTTGATAGTAGCTTTGGGCTAAATGAGAAACATATGTGAATTGCTCTTAGGTTCAGCTGTATAGCATTTCAACTGCAAAAAAAGCTGAGCTTGTCACAATTTTCTTCCGGAAAACAAATAAATAAATAAAACACAATACAGAAAATATGCAAAGCTTTGCATCCCTCAAGGAAGAAATCAACCTAACAGCATTTTCTACCTCATTTTTAAACAGATTGCTTTCTTAACTGTAGGCATTTAGCCATTTCCTTTCAATGCAATAATTCTGTGCCTCAAAAGTTGCATCTAAAATAATTTCAACAGAGTGGAAGCCTCATTATAAATGTGCCCATAGAAATATCTTTGGCATTATTTTGTAGGAGTCGGTGGTTATTAACTATGAAAAAGAATGCAATAACATACAATCAGAGTGAAGGGGGATTGCAGCTAGGGAAGGAGGTATGTTTTTGTTATCATTATTTAAGGCTATGTGTGCTGCAGGGAATGTGGCAGTACAATGTTCACGTTCTCAGAGGAATGTTTTAGTCTATTTTTTTGTTTGAAGCTGGGATGGGATAAGGAAAATAGATTTGTTAAACCACACCACTGATTTTTTGTGTTTTGCTGCTGAATTGTTCTTGCATGTTCTAGTTGACTTTGGAGACTACAATTTGGGTTGACCACTACAAGTTGCTTCCTATACTTCTGTCAGAGCAGCTCTGTAATTTTCCATTGGCCATTGCTTAGGATAACATCCTAGTGAAGTGATGGCTAACCTTTTTTTCCTTGGGTGCCGAAAGCGCACGCTTGAGTGTGACAGTGCACGCACATGTGCCCATACCCATAATGCAATGCCTCCCATGTGTCCCTCCCCCCTGAGCATGCAAGCACACCCCCATGTTTCCCTGTCCCCCTGCACATACATGCATGACCCCCCCATCCCCCACACTATCCCCAAACCCTCAACACATGTGCCCCCCCCGGCCTGTTTTTTGGTCCCAGGAGGCTTCACGGATGCCTGCTAGGCCCAAAATGGGGTGGGAAACATGCCACATCCCCCCCAGCCCCCATGCATGCACACACGACACCCCCCCGCCCCTTGTATATGTATGCATAACCCCCCCCCCCCCGCACATGCATGCACATCTCTGCAGACCAGTCAGCTGGCCGGTGGGAGGCATGTGCGCATATGCAATGGAGCTGACCTAGGGCGACGGCTCAGGTGCCCGCAGAGATGGCTCCGTGTGCCACCTGTGGCACCGTGCCATAGGTTCGCCATCATGGTCCTAGTGAGTTTTGAATGACTTACTGGTATTTTATGAAATGGAATTAGATGAACAAGCTTGGGATGCAGTCAGTGAAACAAGTAAAAAAGAATAGAAACTTTTGTTTGTGTAAACAAAATTTATTTGCCACCCTTCTTGTATACAACAATTCTGGGTGACTTACAGCATAAAAAAATATTGAAAAAACATTGAAATCATCCATTATAAAAACACAGCAAATAAAAACATTAACAGATTAAAAATAAATAAAAGCAAGAAGACAAGATGGCGAAGTAGGGTACCGGAAATATGGGGGCAGGCGGTGGAGGTGGCATTGAATTTTAACCAGTCAGCCACCTCCAGTATAAAGCTCCCCCATTGGGTCCCCAATGCATTTGACAGAACCAAGTCTGTGAAATACTCATTATCAAACCAATTTTGGGGTTCAAAATCCCCATGAAAATTTTCACTGTTGTTTATATATGTTTTTCTGTTTATGCGAGTGTATGTCCCAAAGGTGCTTTTTCAAGAGGCAACTGGACTTTCTTGTTTTTCCTTGAAGATGTTTCACTTCTCATCCAAGAAGCATCTTCAGATCTGACTGGATGGTGGGGAATGGAAGGATTTTTACACTCCTTGCAGACAGCTGATCATTTGCATTCTTTTTGCAAGTGGTTAAGGCCACCTGGAGGTTTATCTATGTCCCCAGGGTCATCTGGAGACACCTGGAGTGGCCTTTGTCTTTTAAATGTAGGTGGACTGCTGAATCTTTACAAGAATCTTTACAATTTTACAAGATTCAAGCAGTCCATCTGCATTTAAAAGACAAAGGCCTGTCTTTTGAAGACAGCCAAGTCCACATTTTGGACATACCGCTGGTTTGAAAGAGGGGTCAAAGAGGCCATCTGTGTCAAAACTGAACAGCTCTCTCTCAACAGAAGGGGAGGGATATGACATCATCTATCTTCAATCCTTTCAGCAGTTCCAAGAAGGCTTCACATCTATTTGCACTATTTAGGTGACTCTGAGTACCCAGATAAATCTCCAAATGGCCTTTATACCTCTCTAAAAGAATGCAAATGACAGGCTGTCTGCAAGGAATATAAATATAAATCCTTCCATTCTCCACCATCCAGTCAGAGCTGAAGAAGCTTCTTGGATGAGAAGTGAAACCTCTTTAAAAAAACAAAGTCCAGTTGCTTCTTAAAAAAGCATCTTTGGGACAACCATAACCCGGATGATTGAGAATCTCCATAGACACATGTGTGTATGTATGTGTGCTGGCTATATAATACTTTGGCTTGCCATGTCTCTTTTCTATTCTTCTTTTGGTCTTCTTGTAGGGCAGTTTGGGCTCTCTAATATGCAGTAAACCTTTGTGGTTTACTAGCTTCTTTGTTACACTTCAGATATTCTTTCAATGCCCTTTCTTCTTCTTCAACTGTATTATATATCTGTAACATTCCACACCCACCTATGCTCCTTGATAAATAGAAACTGTCAACACTGCTGTCTGGATGAAGGGCATGATTCATTGTTATTATTTTTCTGGTCTTCCGATGCAAGGCTTCTAGTTCTGCTTAAGTCCAGTTCATTATTTCAGCTGTGCCTATAATGACTGGAATTGACCAGGTATTAATTGCCTTGATGGTATTTCCTCCACTGATTTTGGACTTTAGGATCTTCTTCACTTCCATGAAGTATTCCCCTCTAACCTTCTTCTTGACTTTAATGTTCTTGATATTGTCAGTTTGAAGAATGCCCAGGTATTTCTGGTGATTTTTTTTTTTCATTCAGACTCTTTATTTTATTTCATAGAACATCTTGATTCTTCCATTTGTCACTATTTTTCCCCGTTGATAGTAAGGATGGCACATTTATCCAGGCCAAACTCAAGTGCAGTATCTTGGCTGCATATTCAGACAGTGTTGAGCGATGATTCCATTTCAGGTGGTGTTTTTTACATTTATTTATTTATTTATTTATTTATTTATTTATTTATTTATTTATTTATTTATTTATTTATTTATTTATTTATTTATTTATTTTTATTTTATTTTTATTACATTTGTATACCGCCCTTCTCCTGCTGGACTCAGGGCGGTGCACAGCCAAAAATAAAAAAACATTTCAATATAAAATTTAATTTTTTTTAAAAGAATTACACAACTTTGGCCCAAAATTTAAAACATCCCAACTAAAACCCATAGACAATTAAAAATCTAACATCTCAAAAGGGGGAGGGGGTTTATGCCAGCCCTGCTTGGTGGAAAAGAAAAGTTTTTAGGGCACGGCAAAAAGCCCGGAGATCTGGTATCATGCATATCTCCAGGGGCAAATCGTTCCAGAGGGCAGGTGCTGCCACAGAGAAGGCCCTCCCCCTGGGGGTTGCCAGCCAACACTGCCTGGCTGACAGCACCCTGAGGAGTCCCTCCCTGTGGGAGCGTACTGGCCGGTGGGAGGCTGGCAGAAGATGGTCCCGCAAATACCCAGGTCCTATGCCATTTAACATCAGATCATCCAGGTATAGGATGTGGGATAGCTTGGCAGAACTTTCTGATGTTTAATAGCCTGAGTTGTTTAATATTGTTGATAGATGAATCAGGTCAATTACCAACAGTAGTGGTGAGGCTGAATCTCATTGAAAGATTCCCCTCTTGATATTAACCTCTCCCAGTCTATTATCACTGTCCATCCTCTCATTACCAGACTTATTTAGAACTGGTTAAACTATAAACTAGAGTCAGCATCAAAAACAAAACTACCTACAAAAACAATCACTAAGAACTAATCACTATTAAAACACTTGACAAAGTAGACCTTAACCTACTTCTTGGTAAGATAAAACATGTGGAATGGCATCACCACCAGATGGATTTGTAACTGGTTGCCCAATTACACTCAATGTGTAGTCCTCAATGGAACTATGTCAACATGGAAAGAAGTAAGCAGTGAGGTACCAGAAGATGTTTTTCTTTGAAGATGTTTCATTTTGCAAAGAAAACCAAGAAAGTCCAGTTGCCTCCTGGAAAAACACATTTGGGACAACTATGACCTGGATAACTGAGAATCTCCATAAACATCCCAATAACCTGTGTTTATATCCTTTTTCTAGTCCCTGTCTCTTCAACTTACCTATGGATTCCTCCATCCTTCCTTTGCCACCCCTTCTTTCTAATTCAAGCCTTCAGGCATACCCCCAATCTCCTTTGAAGAGTTACAGAATGTGATATCATACAAATTGAATTCATATCTAGTAAAGCTTCACAGAACCAGATAGCAAATGTCTGGTTGTGGTTCAGAGACATCAATCAAATCATTTCTAATGATTTGACTGGGTTCTTTTTTTATTACTTTTCTATTTGTGTGTGTGTGTGTGTGTGTGTGTGTGTTTAAGAAAAGACAGCAGAGAAGACTCAACAATTTAGCAAGATGAAGCCAAGTGTCACATAATCACTATGTTCCTTCTTTCTTACTTTCCACTGATCAAGTACAGCATTTTTCTATCCATCCATTGACCCCTGAGAGATTTAGGAAAACACTTGCCTTTCCAAATCTCATGTTTTCTGCCCTTTGTGTTCTGAGATTCTGCTGTTAGTCCCTGATATTTCATGCTTTATCAGCAGCCTGTCACTGTGTATTTCACAAACATAGTATCTCAGAAGCCAGATAATCTGTGTCATGAGCATTACTGTTATCAGCCCTTTCTCAGTTTTCATCTGCTTGCAGAAATTGAATGTAGCTAAATGACAGCCTCAGCTTTCATAATTATCTGTACTGTCTGCCATCAAGCTTCCTTTCATTCAAAGATTGTAGCTCCTAAAAATCATAGTAGTTGATCTAAATGAACCTTGATAATGGCTGCCACTTCCTTTAGCGTTGCATTTGTATTTAACTGCATACCACCTCCCACCCACCCATCCACCCAAAAATATTACAATATGATTTGCATTGATGGAGATGGCAAAGTAGACATCAAATCCAGGATCAGAAGCACATTCAACAGTTGTGCCCAATTTGATTCATTCAATAATTAACACTGAAGCAAAACTCCAATTTTACAACAGTGTTGTTTGGCCAGGTGCAACCTATGCCAGTAAAACACAATGATGTGGTGAGAAATACAAAGACTATATGTGTGTATCCAGTGGTGTCTACAAAAGACCCTTGGTGTTACATACCATGGTCATGTTACTAGTGCTGAAATCTTACCAAAAAAAAAAAAAAAGGGATGTTGGTTAGAGGACATTGTGACAGAATGGAGGAAGTGCTTCCATGGGAAATATTCTATTTCTTCCAAATCAGCAAGATATCAAGACTGCAATCCACTGGAGGCTGTACAGGGGGAAATGGAACAGAGGCATATTCCATAAATCTTGATACAGAATATACTATAAAGGATTGCAAGTTGTTTATGTTCTGTTGGAATGAGCAGAAACTACCACAACTGATCAAAGCATTGGAAAAAACCCACTACCTGATGCATTCAGAATAAGAAGATCTACAGTGTAATGTAGGTAAAACTCAGGCTGAAAGTTACTTGAAAAGCTTATGAAGTTAAAACTTTTGCATAATGACTAGCCAGTGATTAATTACCAAAGGCTAAGAAAGAAAACAGTGAGAGCAAGACCTGATGTTGTTAAGCTATTATTTTATTTTATTTATTAAATTTATATCCTGCCCTTCTCCCTGAAGGGACTGAGGGCAGTGAACAGCCGAGAATTAAAATAATGTACAATATAAAAGTTAAAATAATTAAAAATAAATTAAATTAAACGGCCGCCCCAATTTAAAACCCCTAGCAATACAATTAAAAAAAACCCCTAAAACCTATTCAGGCCAGGCCGGCTTGCTGAAATAAAAATGTCTTCAGGGCCTTACAGAAAGTGCGGAGATCCGGAATCAGCCATATTCCGGGAGGTAGCTCGTTCCAGAGGGCGGGTGCTCCCACAGAGAAGGCTCTCCCTCTGGGGGCCGCCAGCCGACATTGCTTGACCAACGGCACCCTGAGGAGGCCCTCTCTGTGAGAGCGTATTGGCCGGTGGGAGGTTATCGGTAGCAGCAGGCAGTCTCGTAAATACCCTGGCCCTAAGCCATGTATTTACATATGTTATGTAAATATGTATATACGTATTTACATATGTTACGTAAATACATAGTAAGCTATGTTAGACTTGCTAGGCTTTGAAGAAAAGAGAAAGCTTTTTGTAATGATAAATGGAAAGAGTGTTGAGAAAGTGAATTATACCTTTCTATCCTTAAGATGATCCCATGATAGGTGAAATAGAGAGAGAGAGTGGGGAGAGCACGTACACACACACACACACACACACACACACACACACACACACACACACACAAAACTTATCATTTCAATATAGATTTTCAGCAGGAACATTCAAGTTAGCCATAGCATTTTAAAATCCTTTCCAGCCTTTATTTTCAGACAAAATTGTATCTTTTTTTTTAATGGATACATAATACTAAGGCAAGAAAACTTCTTTGTTGTCCCCAAAGTGACACCATATTGTGATGTTGATGGCATTGAAGCAAGATTGCTAAAAGAAAGAATATTGATAGCTTAGCAGTGACATCTATCTTGCAATGAATACTTGCAAGCTCTTAAAGCACCTTGATTTGTACAACTCTTTTGAAAAGATAATAACTAGAGAAGGGACACTGTATGAATAGAAGATATTATTAAAATGCACCCTAATTTATTCCACAGAATTGCTGAGAAATAGCATAGTTCCTTGGAAATCAGTATTTCCTTCATGCCCTTCACTGAATATCCCATCTGGTAATCCTGGTTTTTAAAGGGACGTGGTGGCTCAGTGGCTTGTTGATCGAAAGGTCAGCAGTTCAGCGGTTCGAATCCCTAGTGTCGCATAACGGGGTAAGCTCCCGTTACTTGTCCCAGCTTCTGCCAACCTAGCAGTTCGAAAGCATGTAAAAAATGCAAGTAGAAAAATAGGGACCACCTTTGGTGGGAAGGTAACAGGGTTCTGTGCACCTTTGGCATTTAGTCATGCCGGCCACATGACCACGGAGACTTCTTCGGACAGCGCTGGCTCTTTGGCTTTGAAACAGAGATGAGCACCCTACCCTAGAGTCAGGAACAACTAGCACATATGTGCAAGGGGAACCTTTACCTTTACCTAATCTTGGTTTTACATTGTGCAAGACCACGGGGCATGGAAAGTATTGATCCATAGAGTAGTCAAGGGTCGGATACGACTGAATGACTGACGATGATGAAAAATCCTGGGGCATGAGCAGCTGAGTTTATTTCCCATTCTAGAATGCTCTGATCCCAAGAAACAGATTTCCTGGATTCTCCATTGCTGTATTGCTGTCTATATGAAACTTTTGCTCATTTGTTCGTGAACTTTTGTTGTTTCTCTTGCCGTTGTACAGATGTTTCACTGAGTGCTTCCCTAAGGCCAAGGTAGAGCCCTCATCAAAATGCTGGTGGATTGCTTTGGATGCCTGCTGTTGCCTTTTCCTTATAACAGCTGTCAAGTTCACTGAGGAAGCAGAAACTGAAGCAGGGCAGTGATAGAGAACTAAATTGTTCATTGTGTTTTGTTAGCATTCCATGGATCAGGGTTCCCCTTTAATTACTGTGCCCTCACAACGTGTGGGTAACAATGTGTGGCTAACGTGTGGGATGTGGTGGCTCAATGGCTAAGATGCTGAGCTTGTCGATCGAAAGGTTCAAATCCCTGTGCCACGTGTCATGGGGTGAGCTCCCGTTACTTGTCTCAGCTTCTGCCAACAGTTCAAAAGCAAGTAGAAAAATAGGGACCATCTTTGGTGGGAAGGTAACAGCATTCTGTGCGCCTTTGGCGTTTAGTCATGCCGGCCACATGACCACAGAGACGTCTTCAGACAGCGCTGGCTCTTTCGCTTTGAAACGGAGATGAGCACTGCCCCCTAGAGTCAGGAATGACTAGCACATATCTGTGAGGGGAACCTTTACCTTTACCTTTACCTTACACAACGTGTGTGTTTGCCTTTGTATCAGGAGGGGTGCTATGGTTTCTGTGTTTTCTTTTACTCTAAACTTGGCCTAGGATTTGCTGATCTTTCTCTCCTGCCCTCTTTTTCTAAGTGATAATATAGTCTATAGAGAGTCTCAATCATCCAGGTCATGGTTGTCCCAAAGGTGTTTTTCCAAAGGGCAACTGGACTTTCTTGTGTTTTCCCCCTTTTCAAAACATTTTGCTTCTCATCCAAGAAGCTTCTTCAGTTCAGAACTGTTTTTCAAAGGGGAAAAAAAAAACCACAAGAAAGTCCAGTTGCCTTTTGGAAAAACACCTTTGGCACAAGTGGCAATATTGTGGGTTGTTTGCATGCCACCTTGCTGCTGTTCTTGGGAAGAATACTGATAAAACCAAATGCTGAAAGATGCTAGGCGAATTGATAAAGTTTCAATTTATCAATTGAATAAAAATTCAATTTATCAATTGAATAAATAGCTAAGCTATTGCTTAGCGCATTGTAAGCCGCCCTGAGTCTCCGGAGAAGGGCGGCATATAAATCAAAATTTTAAAAAAAGAAAGAGATTACCAAACTGACCTAGAAGACAGCAAATACACATTTAACACTTAAACTGTGTTTTATATCTTGGACAATTCTGTTGCTGAGCTCTCCCACCTTTCTGTTCCAGGACAGTTAATTGCCTTCCTTCCTGTGGATGGATTTTCTGTGACATACCGTATATACTTATGTACTTGAATCTTTATTTGTGTGCATCCATGCCTGTACACAAACACACACACACACACACACACACACACACACACACACACACACACAATGTTAAATTGAATTTATATATCATATAGAACACTATGCTCAAATTTAGAATTATGTTGCTTCTATTTGATATTGTTCAAATTCTCCCAATAGTTAATCTTTTGAGTAGTTTAATGCTGCTAATGGAACCGTTTTTTCCATTTGAAGACATTTTTATTACCTTTGAGTTTTCTGTCCTGTTTTTTCTCTTTAAATACAAAACAAAGCATAGATTCTCTTTTTTGAGTTACAGCCATTCTGAGGCTTTGGGCTTCATTTTTCTCTCTTCCTCTACAAACCATTATTTCCAGAGTTAACGTTGGCTGGCAAATGGCTTAAATTGCCCCAGTGTGATTGATCTACTTTTTTTGTTTATCTTCACCTTTTTCACATTCTGCACAGTGCTTTACTATCTGTAATTAAAAGTTCTTAGGCCATTTCCATAACATTAATTTTATGAGCTAATATAACCCCATTGAATGCAACATTGACTAGCATCCTAAGAACAACTTTAGATCTATCCTGGGGGATGGGGTGGTTAGACTTATGGCTTTGAAAACTTCTCATTTCGAAATATGTGCCAAGTGGCCTGGAAGTTGGTATTTGAGAGATGCAAACCTAAAGCTTGGAACTAATTGAGTATTCCATACTTACTCATATTTTTAAGTATAATTTTATTGTAACACTTTTGCGATGTCTGAAGCACTCCATCCCTCCAGATATTTTCCACGAGACCCTTTTCCTTCTGCTGCTATATTAGTTTTCTTATATTAGCTATTTGTTTGGTTTTTTTAAAAAATCACTGAAGCTGAAATCAATACAGCTTCATTGCATTGCCAAGGCAGCCAAGGCCAAAGTAGGCTCCAATGTACCTATGGAGAGAAATGTACGCACAGCCTCCTCATTTCTTGCCTGCTTAGCTCCTGACCCTATCTGTTTTGCTTTTTTTTTTGTCATTTTTAATTTAAAAACTTAATGCAAAGCTGAACTTTTGCAATGCAAAGAGCAGATTCCAGTCTACTCAATTTACATCAATCGCACATGAATTCTTAGAAAATTAAAACACTAGGGCAGGGGTGTCAAACTCCTAGACCACGGGCCGGATGCATCACGTGCTAGGCACGCCCATGTCTGGTTTAGCGAAAGAAGGAAAAGTCATGAAAGGTCACGTGACACTGCTATGATGATGCAAGTTTGACACCCCTGCTTTGTTTTGGAAGAGTAGCATACACATCTGATCGGGAGGAAAAAAAAATTAAAATTAACCTGGGATGGTAGTTATTCAGGAGAAAGGTGATAGGAAGCAATCTTGCCTCTTGGTAAGTGGATATTTTGCAGCTGATTACAGAAGATGTTCTCAAGTCTTCAGATGAGACCTCTTATCCAGGGTTGGGTTCTACTAACCTTTACTATTGGTTTGCAATGGGGCCATGTTTGCGCGCTTCTGCACATGTGCAGAAGCTTCCTGATGACATCAGGGTCAGTGAGCAGAACCTCCCTCTGGTTTACTACTGGTTCTACAGAACTGGTCTGAACTTGGGGCAACCCACCACTGCTCTGATCCCAAACAATTCTGTATTCCTAATCCAGGAATTGATCAAGCATAGACATAACCCAGCAATACCTCCTGCATACCAGAACATGTAGCAATCTTTCAGCTGATCAGACCACAGTTCCAATTATTTGCAGATGACATGACTATATAGGTAGTTCAAAATACCTGGAGGTCATGAGACTGGTGAAGACCGATCAAGCGAGTTCCGAGTCTTATTATTCAGAGAGACTGACCTGCCTGTGGCTCTTTTGAGATTTGTGAAAAGTAGTAAATCTTCCTACAGCAACTATATTTTTCCAGTGTGGAGTTAATAAAAGACTTAAAATTGAGTCCAAGGAATGACACTTGTTCAAAGGTTCAAGTAGAAATCTACCCAAGAAAAGATTATAAATTCTATCCCAGAGTAACACATTGCTGTTGAAACTGGTGTCAGAAGAATTGATGAATCCCTGCAAATAAGATCTTTGGCACTTCACTGCCAAAGGTGAAGGTAGTGATGCTGGTAGGAGATGAAAGGTAGGAGATGCTGAAGAAGAAGAAGAAAAAAAAAACACCATAAAAGTACCAGCTTGTCCTCTGTCACATTACCCATAGCATAATATTTTCTGAGGCAATCAGGCAGTTGGCTGGTTGAGTGATGACTCATATGGACCCATTCTGGGCTGGGTGTTGTTGAGAGTGAGGCATCTCCTCAGTGTCAGACCCTGGGGAGAAGAAGGATTGTTGCTTAGACATTGAGACTTATCCTTGAAGAATGTCTCAAAAGAATATACATAAATTCTGCTCATGAATAATCAGGATTTTTCACAACTTTTATTAAATTACTATAACATCCTCCCTAGATACACCAAAATGCCTCCATCCTGCTTTGTCGAAGGAATGGCTTGTGCATAGTAAATAAATAATTTTACTGAAAGGCTGTTATGTAGCAATAAATCAATAGACAGTGTATTCGGAATTTGGCTGAAATGCCCATGCTTTCCTGATTTGAATCTCTCATTGTGAACATCAGTGAGACTGATGATTTGTGAATAAAGTGACCATGGGATTTTCCTGTGCTTGCACAGTTGGAACCTAAAGTGCACAATGTAGAAATTAACAATAGGAAAAAATATACTGTATATTTCAAGGAGTACAAAACCACACCCTTAATAGCTGAATGGCATGGGTTGCTAATGGAATAGGAAGCTAAAAAGTAACTTTTGCCCTTTTACTTTAATTGGCATTAAGGAAGGCAACTCCCATATTCTCTGGTCTTATTGAGTTCTCTCTCTCTCTCTCTCTCTCTCTCTCTCTCTCTCTCTCTCTCTCTCTCTCTCTCTCTCTCTCTCTCTCTCTCTCTCTCATCTATCTATCTATCTATCTATCTATCTATCTATCTATCTATCTATCTATCTATCATCTATCTCTATTTTCCTCCTCCTCCTCCTCTTCTTCCTCCTTTTCCTCCTCATCTTTTATATTAAAAGAGTGTGTGGATCAATCCTGATCCTAGATATTTTGTATAATAAAAGAAAAGGAAAAGAAGAAAAGCTACATGAGACATTGCATAATCCAAACTAGAGTAGCACAGTTTAACTAGGTTCCTGAAAACTAAAAAAGCAGGTTGAAGATTGAATTATCTAAAATCATGAGTGGTTCACAACCACATTGTAAATAAGCAGGTTCAGGCTTGGTAGAGATAAAGAATAGACACCGATCTAACCTTCCCCCATCCACTGTGAGGTACAGAGAATGTTTTTCTACTTCCATTTTGACCTGTTTATAGACTTCTTGTTTTAGGCTAGGTGAAGTCCTCCACAAGGCATATAATATACCATAATCTTTGTAATTCTTCCTCAAGTTTCAGATAAAGCATAGAGTTTTCTGAATTTCCCCAGAGAAAGGAAAAGTTCTACAACCATTTCTAAGGGCAAGGTTCCCCATAGTGATGAAAGTATCATCCTTGTGGAGAAAATGGGTTTCCATGATGTTTTCCCTCGAGAGAGAGAAAAAAAATACTTTTTTCCCTTCCCAAGCAAAGAATGGGAAGATAGGGAAGCTGCAAACTACTGGAAAAAAAACAAAACACTTGTACAATGATAAATAATATTTAGGAAGCAATTTCAGTATGGAAAAATGGAAGAGGGGCGAGAAAGAAAATAAGGTGGACTGCCAGAATCCATTTTTAAAAATCTTTTTTATTAGTTTTACTTTGCTTTTTAAAAACAGTTTTAAAAATACTTTACAATTATCATTTATGTATGTAGATGTGTGTGTGTGTAACATTTGTTTAGTTGTAGCATGTTTTACCTAATTAAAAAGACCTGTTAAAAACACCAAATCTTCAATAGATTTTAGAGCTAATTTTGAAATATTATTTAGAAATACTATTTCAGAAATAACTTCATTTATTAAAGAAGACCTGAGTAAATTTTATGATTATGTTCCCAGAGCTGTAGTTTTTATATTATGTTCCTGGCAATGCAGTCAAAGTAATGTTTTATTTAAATGTTCATTTCTACAAGCTTTAAAAAAAATGCTATTTTGGAAAATAATTATTATAATTATTATAATTATAATTAATAATTGTGTTATTATACTTAATAAAAATTATATTGTGAGTTTCAATATTTTCAGATGTTAACATCCTTTTGAAATTCATCCCTATTACATAGGAGTCGACACATGGACAAAGAAAGTGGATTTTCTGTACCTTATTGATAGTTAAGGCTTATTGTTCAACATTGGAAAAACCAACATATTGAACAATTCTTCAGTGATCTCCAGTATTGATCAATATAGATTAGCTATAGATGACTAAAATAAATTAGGGTTTCTATTTATCGAAATCTTTGCTGTAAAACATATGTATCTCTGTAATAAATACCTTCTAGGTTTCATTTCTTTTGGGGGGGGCTTTTTTCTTTTAAAATATTGTGTTTTGTTTTTCTTTTTTGTATTTAGGTGTGTTTTTTTTTTAAAGTGAAAAAAAGCATCGCTTACATGACCACCTTTTACTATATAAAGCTAAGGTTTAAATGCTCTATGAGAATCTAAATGATTTTAAAAAACAAAAAAAGGAAGGAAGGAAGGAAGGAAGGAAGGAAGGAAGGAAGGAAGGAAGGAAGGAAGGAAGGAAGGAAGGAAGGAAGGAGTAAAGCATTTTTCCATCAAACTGAATGGAGAATGACTATTGAAGTGCCAAGCATTTATCTTTATTTATTGGGGCATCAATTTTTGTTGTGGGTTCTCATTTGTCCTTCTTTTAATTAACACAACATTTTGTCTCTTTTAAACAGAAGGACAGGAGATATGAATAATAAATATCAATATTTTTGTCCTAGCAGAAATCCATGGGAATTTTTCAATTGCTCCATTATGTAAGGGAGAGGAAATTAATCAATTCAATAGCCAAAAGGTTTATCAATACTCTTTTATACCTTTTATACTTTTCCTGTTGTGTTCCTACATGGAATTCACAATCTCGACATGTACTCTTAAGTTTGTGAAGGATAACTTTGTAGGACTTCCCCCCCCCCAAATCACAGCCAGCAAATGACATTGCTACTTATCTAGTTAAAATATCTTAATTAACAGATGTAGGGAAAATTGCTACATTTTATTTGTTCATAAAAACCTATTTTAATGCAAAGTCAGTATTATGCTACATGAAATTCCATTAATACTCATTTCAAACTGCTTATTAAACTTGCCAAATGAAGAATATAGTTCTATTCTTATTAAATCTCTACTTATTTCTTTAAAAAGAAAAAAAGTTACTCTTTGAATAGGAATAAATGTATTCCACTAACACCTGATTTATTTCTCAGCCATACATGATGTGATAAGGTGGTGCTTCCAGAGTAATTTCTGTTTGAGTTTTAAAAAAAATATTTAAAGAGATAGTTTTTTAGGAGGAAAGCCTGTAACATTCTTGTTTTCTTAAATGTTAAAATAAATGTTGAATAATTAACATTATGCATTCTTGTATTCTTAAACGTGAAAATTAATGTTTAAATAATTAAAACCAACAGTTCTCCTTTTGAACATTACATTTAGATTGCTTTTCTTTTCTTCTTTTCTTCCTTTTCCTTTTCCTGTCTCTCTTTCTTTTCGTTTTTCTTTGCCTTCAAGTTAGTGTTGACTCCTGGCAACTGGAATAGTCCATGCAATTTTCTTTACAAAGTTTTTTTTTTTTCAGAAATGATTTGCCAGTGCTTTCTTCCTAGGGCTGAAAGAGAGTGACTGGCCCAAACAATACATAACTAGCTGTATGTCTAAAATGGGATTGACACTCACAGTCTCCCAATTTCTTGCCCAGTGCTTTAACTACTATACCAAACAGACTCTTTGATTTAGACTGTATTCATGGGCAATTAACCATCCCATGGTTCTGTTTAGAATCTCTTAACAGGACTGAGTAGTCAAAGTTGGGTATGGGTGGAAGTAATCCTTGACTTACAACAGTTAATTTAATGACTGAAGTTACAACGGCACTGAAAAAAGTGACTTATGACCATTTTTCACATTTACAACTGTTTTAGCATCCCCATGGACACATGATCAAAATTCAGATACTTGACAACAGAGTCAATGGGAATGCCAGATTGATACACGTGTATTGGGGCGATGTCAGAATGCATCTTCTGACTCTCCAGCACTCGCCCGCAACTGTCTGTGCTTCTCCAGGCATGGCTTGCTGAGGGGGGGAGCATCCCTGACACCTTTGCTCCTACCCCCTGGCCCCAGCCTGGGGAAGGCAAGGAAAAGAAAGTGGCGCACTTCAAAGGCAGCAAGCAGCATCCCACTGCAAGAGCTGTGCTACGCCTCTCTGCCATCCAGCTCGCCAATGGGGGTGCTTCTGCCGGGCCATCTCCCCCCTCCCGCTGGGCTGTTGTGCTCAGTGCTCAGCAGCGGAGGGGAGCACTTCACCACACCACCCCCTTCTTCTCTTGGCCCCACCAACAAGGGAGAAAGAAGGCCAGGCTTGGAGAATGGCCCCAGCACACAAGATCCACCCCTGCCATTCTCTCCCAACAGTCTTTGCTGGCAGCAACAGCAAATATATATATATTTGGGTGAACCAGTAGTTAAATTGCTGGCTGGTTCCACCCCTCCCTTCCCCACTCCTCCAGGAGTCCCCACACTCCCCATTTTGGGGTAAGTGCATGGAGGTTGAGTGCTGCCTGTCACACCCCCTGGCCACACCCACCATGTCCACCGGCTCACCCAGCCGGTCATTAGGGCAGAGAACCGGTTGTTAAATTATTTGAATCCCACCCTGGCCATGACAACGTGAGTTTGACACCCCTGAAATAGATCATTGCCATATGTTCCACCTCATCTCAGAGGCTGACAATCTCTATTTATATAAAAGAAAAAGAGCAAGTTCAGCAAGAACTCAATTGCCAGGATTGTCACTGGGTCCAGTTAGACACGTTGAAGGCAGTGACACAGAAAAATCTCAAAAGTGATCCAGGGTCACAGGATTTTCATGCCCTTCTAATTGTGACACAAACATGCCCTGGTAACAAAAATTTTTCTTTATAACTATAAACAAAAGCATTTTTATAATTAATTCTTTGTAATTAATTCCATGTGAAATTCTTATTTCACATTTATCTGGACTCTTAGTCCATTTAAAACTTTCTAAAATGAAAGCTCTAATCATCCTTTTGCTCTTCATTTAAAAAAAAGTTCTTAAATTTGTAGTTAAAACGTCTTTCACTAAGAATTGAAGGAAACTCATCTGGTGCTATAAAACCTGTTCATCCAATGATTCCTAATAGATGAAAAGCAGTTAATGGGGATTTTCTGAAAGCGATTAGAAAAAGATAGTCTTCGACATACGAAGGTAGTCTTTGACTTACGAGCACAGCTGATTTTTCTGTTGCTAAGTGAGACATCTGTTAAGTGAGTTTTGATCCAATTTACGACTTCTTCTTTCTTTTTGCCAGAGTTGTTAAGTGAATCACTCCAGTTGTTAAGGGAATCTGGTTTCCCCATTGATTTTGCTTGTCAGAAGATCACAAAAGATGATTTATGACATTGTAACCATCATCAATGTGAGCAAGTTGCCAAGCATTTGAATTTTGATCACATGACCATGGAAATGCCACAATGGTCATAAGTGTGAAAAATGAGGATAAGTCTCTTTTCAGTGCTGGTATAACTTTGAATGGTCACTAAATGAACTGTTGTAAATCGAGGACTAGCTATATGCTAACTTGGTATTGTTTCAAAGGTGCCAATCACAGTTTGAGCAATATGGTTATTCCCCAATCTCCCTGAACTCTAAACTTCCTGCCTGCTATCTTGCAGTGTTCTCATAAGGAGCATCTGTCTGAAGCACTTTTGGGTATGTCCTCTCCTTGTCCAGAAAGGAATTATTGAAGAGCTGGTCTATTCGCCCAGCTCTTCATTCCAACCTGGTGGTTGGCTCCAAAAGTCTTTCTTTCTTTGAAAATTCCCTGGTATCTCTATGACATCTTCTACAACATTTTTTCTAATAGCTCAAGGACTGATGGATGGAACTTTGACATGATCAGACATGATTACAACTGGCTCAGCATTAGCTGATAAGTGCTAGCAAAGCAGGAAGACTTAAATGCCATAATACTCTCCTTTGAGTTTAGATATTCTTACTTGCCTAACACATTGCAGGAGTCTTAATCCTGCATAATCTCTATTTATAGCATTTTCTATAATTAGACTCCTGCATTGTCAAGAGTTGGCATTCTCCAAGATCTAGGAGAGAAGGCTAGGGAGCATCTGGAAAGACTTCCTAATTAACTCTCTCATTTCCAGAAGCAACATTCCCCCCCCCGGGGCCTGTTTTGGGCCTAGTAGGCCTCCCTGCAGCCTCCTGTGAGTCAAAATGGGCTGTGGGAGGTTAGAGTAAGTCATCTGTGTACCAAGTTTGGTTTAAATAGCTCAAGGTGTTCTAGAGTTATGCTGAACACACACACACACACACACACACACATACACACACACACCGAGGGGTGTTAGGGGTGTCTTACCACCACAGTATTTTTTTCCAGAGAGTAAGTCATCTGTGTGCCAAGTTTGGTTGAAATTGCTCGAGGCATTCCAGAGTTATGCTTGAACATACATACATATATACATACATACATACATACATACATACATACATACGTACGTACGTACGTACATACATACATCCTTTTATATGTGTGTGTGTGTGTATACAGCATATATATATTATATATATATATATATATATATATATATACACACACACACACACACACACACACACACACACACATACAGTATATATTATATTTTGCAGGAACCCTGTTCCATAGTTTAGTAGCCTTTAGAGTGCAGCCATCGGGTGAATTAGTAGATACAATGACATTTATAAGGAGGTAAATTTAAGGCAAATATTTATTTTTAGAAAAATCTGATTGCAATTTCCATAAAAAAATTGCAATCATTAAAATTTATTATTTATAATTATAAGTTACCAATATATTTTCAGTGTTACATTATTATAAAATAATTAAAGAGAAGTGTATTGAGGTTTAATTTCTTATTGTTGGCTTGTAAGATACTTGAGCTTGAGGAGATTTACACAGCCTTTTGATATTAGGCTGAGGAGTACAAATGCACATTCCCAACTATTTTAGTTCCTTTTTGCAGTTTTAATATTTGTGAGCTCAGAACATCCCAAATCACTCAGATAAAACTTTACAAGTTGGAGGCTGTTTATTAGAGGTTGTTTGATGTTGCTGTAGCAATCTGAGGGTATTCCTTCCTCACCTGGATCCAGAATTCCTCAAAAGCTATTTCCATCTGTTTTAATTTCAAATTGCAATGTTTGTACTTATTTACTACTTGCTCCTTTTCCAGAGCCTAAACTGATCAAATAGTACTGAATAAATATTGTCTCCACAGTCACTTCTGTGATTCTGTACAATAACTTTGCAATTCAAGTTTTGTAGCCCACAAATTTGTTCTTGTTGGTTGAGGAGAAAATAAGCATCTATTTCTTCAGTTCATAGCTCATGACATTACTGTTTCTCTCAGAGGCCATTGACCTCTGAGAAAAACAGAACATATTTTGTTCTGGTTTCTTCACAAAGTTTGATAAAAAGGTTTGATTAAAAGAATATTTTTAATGCACTGTTCACTCTTTTCATGACTTTATCTGATACAACTGTTGCCTTACAGCTATTTGGTTTTGCAAACATTGCCATATAATACAGAAAGCAATGTATTGCTATAATATTGCTATTTATATTTTCATTAGCAACCCAGATACTTTGTTGGCCCATCTTTTGTAAGAGCATCACCTGTACAGATTCCTATACATAATTTCTAGGATAAGTCAACAGAATTCAAATAGTGACTCAGAGTAGTATAGATATTTTGGGCTGCCCCTCAAATTCTTTAAAACATAAAAATTGTTCTACTGTTTATCATCAACAGTATAGAAATAAATGCTAGCAACTGAGCATTCCTTTAAATATCACTTGGCTCATCTATTTGAACCATGTATATTTTGTTTATTTTTAAAACTGATATCTAACTGATAGTTTTTTCAATATCAGCAGACATTTAATAAATTGTCCACTAATGGCACTGTTCAAGAAAATAACTTCTACTTCTTGATCTATTCCATTTCCAAATATTATCTTTATTGTAGCACTGAAGGGAGAATGTTTGTATGACTAGTTTGCATAATTTTAATTATCAATTCTGCCACTAAACAGCTGGTTTTCTTAACTTTATCTGACCGTTTTAACAAGTTTCAAGCTGTTGCTTTCATTTTTTTTATCTCCCACTCCCCGTTTCATAGTCATATATTTTTGAAAGATAGTGAATGTGGTTCAGGTGAATAGGAAAAAAATCCAAAATATCATAAAACTTTCATAATCTAATGCATCATTAAAACATAGGATACTTAATATTTTTTATATTTATTTTCTAATAAAAATCCATGTTGAGCTTTAAGCTAAAAATGCTGGGTTAATACAGTTCAAGTTTCTGAAAAAAGATAGTAAGCAATACATTTAAAAGCCCTGCTTTCTAGGATTTAAAAATCTCTTAAAGTAGGATTGTGTTTTATTAAGCTTGCTGAATACAGTGCCTTCTCTGGCCAATTTATCAACAGAAATGGCACATTCTGGAGTAGGATTAAATTCAACAGCAGACCAAGGGAAGCTTTCCACATACAAATGACTTATCTTTATTTTTGTAGTCACCTTATTCTTGCTTTATGGGAAACATGTTCTTTTTTCCATTTATATTTCTACATTCATCTGTTGCTGCCTCCAGACCATTGTCATTTTCATGTTTTTCCAAGCTGACAAATTTATCAGTTATGATCTTTAGGGCAGGTCACTGTAAGTACTTCCAGGTGTGTTCAGAGGAAACATGTTGATACTCCTCAGTGAACCAATCAAACTATATAGCTTTATATGCTAAGTAGGAAAAAAAATATTCTGACTCTGGGTTATTTGGCAGAAAATCATCTGTTAAATGGACAGTTTAGGTTTGGTGAATTTACAGGGGTTTGTTTGGTAAGGAAAGCAAAGTTTGCAAGAATATTCAGTGCCAGTGTGAGAATTCAGTCCTATTAACATATTTGAAAATATTTGGAGAGCTTTTTTTGGGAGGTGGTTGGAGAGGAACGAATGCCAATAATGGCTATGTTTTGAGAAAATTATTCCATTGCTAGTAAATAAAAATTAAGCACTTTTCCATTCTTTCAGTTAAGAAATGCACACAAAAAGGAATTAAGCAAAAGGAAAGCTGGCTTTATGAAAGTGTTGTTTATGCACTCTGCCCCTTCATGGTTGAGTGACTGACTGATGTTTCTGTTTGCCTGAAAAGAATTACATTGTTCCAGGGAACAAAATGTATTTGCTTCTGCTGAATAAAATGTGAGGGCTGGAGCTAAGAACTTCCGGAAGAATTCAAATGAGCATCTTTCCTGTTCCTCACCTTTTATTACAGATGGAGTGCTGTTTGATGAGCCCAGAGAACAGCAAGAAGAAAGCTCCTTATAACTTAGAAGATAAGAAAGACAAGTCACAGATGATGAGGAAGCAAAGATCTTTTTAACAGACTGTGTCATTTGAAGTGAGTAAAAGTATCCCAAAACTGCAATAGAAGAAAAGAGCCTAAAGGATCGAGAGGAGGGAGACAAAGAACTTTGTGGCAAGATTTTCAGGAGGAGAAGATAAACACACAGTGATGAAAGTGGTTGGGAGAGGATTGGAAGGTGAAACCCGAAATCCAGAATGACTAAAGAGTGAAAGTAAAAGGAGAAAGAGAAAGTGAAGGTGGTGCAGCAAAGATGAGACATGGCGGAGTGAGCAATGTGAGAGCAAGGCAAGACGATGGGCAGTAGACAGCAGAAGCTGGAGAGAAATTGGTGATTTTTATTAGGCATGATTAACCAAAAGATCAAGAAGGAACTCCAATACATTATTTTACACATAGTAACTGCAGCGAAAATTGTCTATGCTCAATGTTGGAAACTAGAAAATATACCAGCCAATGAGATGATTATATACAAAATACTAAAATGTGCTGAGATGCATAGGTTCACATTAGAAATGAAAGGCAAGGAAGAAGCAGAATTTTATGGGGTGTGGCATAAGTGATATAACTGGTTAGAACAGAGAAACAAAAATGTATAAGAATAAGTGTAAATACCTGTAAGAGACACATGACACAGTACTGTTAAAAATGTTTATTGTTATGTAAATTGGAAAAAAGAAGAAGAGAGTTCTTGAAATAATGTAGCAGCAGAGAGACAGTTGTATGTCATACACAGGTATGTAGTCATACACAGGTATGACTAAGATCCTCCATAGTATGTACAGGAATGAAAGGTATGCCTGAAAAATGAATGTTTATAATGCTTTGCATTTGCAGAATCTCCATCTAGTTTAACTGAAACAAGTTCTTTTACATACATTACCTGACATGACATGACATTACGTCCCAGTCAGCCAGATGTTTAAATTGGATTTGGCATTTTATCCATCTATAGAGTCCTCCCCAAGAACTTGGGATTTGATGGTGCTGATGGTGGTGGTGGTGATGATGATGATGATCAGTGGTGGGATTCAGCCGGTTCTGTCCGGTCTGCGCGAACCAATAGTGGCAACTGCGGGAGGCTCTGCCCACCCGCCCGGACATAATGCACAACTACTGCACATGCGCAGAAGGCCATGCACATGCACAGAAGTGGCACGTGCAAGCAAAGCGAGCGTGCGCATGCGTGCACTCACATTTGCGAACTGGTAGGGAAGGAAAGGTCCCACCTCTGATGATGATGTTATGATTCCTACCTAGCATCTCCTCCAAGAGTTAGAAGCAACTTAACAGGAGAATTCTCTTCATTTTAGCCCCATAATAACAACCCTGCAAGACAGTTGGGCTGAGAGAGAGTGTGGCTAGCCTAAAGCAACAAATGAGTTTCCATGACTGGAAATGGACATGAACCAGTGTCTCCCTAGTCCTAGTCCAAAAGCATAAGCACTACATCACACCGGGTTTGAAAAGAGATGGATGAACTTGAAACCTTACAATGATTTAGAAATATTCATACAAGCATAACATATTTCTCTTTAATAATTGCATCTTTTGAAAAAGTTAAATACTGTGAACATAAGCACATATTGTTAATAAATGGCAATTTAACAGATTAACAGAGTTGGAAGGGACCTTATGGGTCATCCAATCCAACCTCTGGCCCAAGCAGGAGACCCTACACCATTTCTGACAAATGGCAGTCCAATCTCTTCTTGAAAACTTCCAGTGATGAAGCTCCCACAACTTCTGAAGGCAAGCTGTTCCATTGGTTGATTGTTCTCACTGTCAGAAAATTTCTCCTTATTTCTAGGTTGAATCTCTCCTTGATCAGTTTCCATGCATTATTCCTTGTCTGGCCTTTGGGTACTTTGGAAAATAGCTTGACCACCCTCCTCTCTATGGCAGCCCCTCAAATATTGGAACACTGCTATCATGTCTCCCTAGTCCTTCTCTTCACTAGACTAGCCATGCTGAGTACTTTTCTGACTTACTTCTGACTTACTTTCAGAACTTTCTAGCATGTTCTCTTTTGTTTGAAACCATTATTGTATTTAAATAGAATTGGCAATATTCAAAATAAAAAATGATTGAACCATAAGGAAGGGAATAGAGTTGGCTGGCAGTTTTGTATGTGTGTATGTACTATGTTGTATATCAGAACAATTAAGGTGCAGGAGAAGATGGACTCAGACTTCGATCCTGGATATTAAAAACCTCATGCATAGATACATACAGTATACAACCACCACACTATTCCTTTTCTGAGTATGCAAAATGGAAAAAGAACCCTATTGTTTGAAAAGGGACCAGTCCTGCCTAATTATTATGACTTTGAATTTACAGTACTTGACTTTCTCAGATTGCATTAGCTATTTGAATATTCAGTATATGCTTCTTCAGCAGTGTGTGAATTCGGAAGAAAAGAGACAGGACATCTGCATATTCTAATAAAACACCATGTAATAATGAATAGGCCTTCACATTTCATCTCTGTCTCTCTCCATCCATGTCACAGTCATTAACAGCGATCATTAGCAGCCCAGTGCTGTTTTTGCTTCTCTTCCAATAGCATTCATTCATTCATTCATTCATTCATTCATTCATTCATTCATTCATATAGTAGTTAGTTCTCTCGTGGGGGGAAAAAGACATTCTGGAAATAAAACCTTGATAACAACAAATCTAGCCTTTACTTAAAGTCAGTTACTTTTTGTAGCAGCTATGTTAGTGGAATGTAGCACCAGCCAGTCCACCAAGCCGGGGATAGTTACCAAAACAATTCATTTGAATGTAATTGGACAGTTGGAGATAACTGGAAGGGGGAGGAGAAGGTGGAGAAAAAGGATAAGTTAACCAGATGATTTGGGCATGGAAGTTTAGATTCAGCTTTGCTACACTGTAACCATTTGGCTTTAGTAAAGTGTAGTTTCATTAAATCCAAGAGTCTTTCTTTCTAACTGACCAAGTTGGGATGGCTGATACCAGTTTAAGTTATCTGGTTGTAGACATTCAAAGAACAGACTCTTGAGTAGAATCCCTGAATATTAATAATTTTCTTTTATGAACTCTGTGCCCTTAAGTCTGATTCAGCCATTGATAGCCCCATTCTGGAGCTATCTATCTATCTGCAAACTGAATAAAATACAGCAATTCAAGACCCTTATGAAATTGTTGGTGGGAAGAAGCAAATAAGTATGTAAAATACCTGAAATGGTGTCAACCATCATTGAATAAAACAAACATAAATGGTTGGGAGACCAACTGTGGAATTGAAAAATCAGCCATGTAGTGCAAATAAATAATATCCTTTTAATTACATATAATACACTACACAGGATCCAGAGGAAGTACAAGACAAGGTGTGCTAGGGATGTTTTTTTTTACCACGCACAGAAGTTGAATGCTAATGTTCCAAGCTCATCTGAAGCTCTGTAGCTACACAATTTCATTTCACGCTAGTCTGAAACTAGGATTGCCATGAACTGTGAGTTCATCATGTTAAAATATGCGAGTGGGTTTATAGCACATTTTACAAAACAATGGTATGCCTCATAAGGCTTACGATACACTGCCTTTCTTCCACCCCAAGTGCACATCAAATTAGAAAAAAAAACAAAACCTGTAAAAGCCTAGAAATAAAACAATTCAGAAGCACTGCTATTTAAAGTGCCAGCCTTTGGCAAAAGGCTAACCCATTTGATAAAGATCTTTTTTTTTTTTTTTGTAAATGAGAAGGCTTTCCTACTATCCCTTAGGAATGTAAATCCAGTCAAAAGGTATCACCAGGATAAGTTATGCAAATCATATAATGTAAAGCAAAGCATTTGCCTCAAATGGCAAGTGCACAAGTATGGCATGGGCAGGGGTGGGCTTCCAAAATTTTAGCAAGGGGTTCTCTGCCCGGTTGCTGGATTGTGTGTGGCCATGGTGAGCATGGCCTAGTCAGCTTTCTGCACCACAGTGGGGGGCGTTTTTTGCCCTCTCCGGGCTCTGGAGGTTTTGCTTGAGCCTCCAGGAGGGCAAAAATGGCCTCCCCAGGGTCTGGAGGCCCTCTGGAGGCCAGAAACAGGCCTGTTTCCAGGCTTCCTGAACTTCCAGTGGGCCCATTTTTTCACCCTCTCTGAGTCTCCACGCGCGCCCTGCACTTATTTGCATCCAAAATGGGCCACACGGGGACTCCTGGAAGGGGCGGGGCGGGGTGGGCAGGGCCAGCCAGGAGGGAGATTTTTGGGGCTTCTCCAAACTTCACAAAATCTTAGTTAGAGGTTCTCCTGTACCCCTGTGAACCCCCAGCATCCCACCCTTGGGCATGGGGTTAAGGTACTGGCATAAACTAGGGAAACCAAGATTGAAGTCCATTCTCAACCATGCAAGCTCACTGGATGATGGGATGGAGGCAGTTGCTGCTCTTCCCAGAGTGGCTGTTGTGGAGAAAAATAGGAGGGTGGCGACACTATGTATTCTGCCTTGAACTTCTGAAGAAAAGTGGGATATAAACATAACAATCAAACAATTCAGGAATCCAGAAGAATTGTGTTTGGAAATAAATATCTATGTCTTTATTGTTGCCTTCCTGATTAACTCTATGGCTTAGCCTAAGCCCTAAAGGTTTTCACATGTGATACTAAGAACTGTTGCGTTATCAATTTTCATGAAAAATTCAACCATTAGAGTTTTTAAACTGGAATGTAAAGGAACAAATAGCAGCATTTTCCAGCAGGATGTTTTGGATTACTAGTTTTAGATTATACTTGATTACATCCTGTCTTGATTATTGGAAGGTGCTCTTCATTAAGCTTGATAGGAGGAAAATGTCTGGAAGTTGTAACTGATGCAAAATGAATCAGGGCACTAACCCATTCAAAGTACATGATGTACTGAAAGATGGTCAATTCCACTTGTTTGTTTACATAAGTTATGGTGCAGATATTGATTGCTACTATTATGGACCATCCTTCCATTAACAAACTTCTAAAATTGCTTCCACTATCAGACTTATCAGACTTATCAGACTTGAGAACTATACCTCTCTCTCTCTAGGGGAGAGAACTATAGGATGCATTCTTGTGAACTTAGTGTTTGGTCTCCAGCTATTTAGAAAATCTGTAAAGATTTTTCACCAGATATTTTTTTAAAAAAACAATTTTAGTTTTACTTTTATTATTCTTGTGTATGAGTATGTGTGTGTTTTTTTAGATGTCTTGAATGATCATCTAAAAAGAAAGGCAGGGATATAATCAAGCAAATAGATGACATATAAAAATAATGTAGCAACAACTGAATGACTTAAAGTAAGAGATGTTCTCAAAAACAGTAGCTTCATTCTGCATTCTTTTCTTTCCTGCAGTATTTAGAATCTGAGAGGTCCTTGGTGCTCTTTGAGTTTACTTGTTTTCTTGAAGACTTTTCATTACCCAAACTAGGTAACATCATCAATGCTAGATGGGTTATGGGGAAAAGAGATATTTGCTTGTAAACTTACAACAGCATGTGAAGAGCTATCAAACATGTTTATAATTGCAATGAAAAGTGCAAGTCACCTTTTTATATGCCTTTTTTTTATTTCCTTTTCCTTCTTTTTAAAACTTTAAAAACTTTTTCTTTGATTTTTTTTTCTTTTTGCTTTCCTTTCCCTTTCTGAGTTAAGTGTGTATTCGTTTTTGTTAATATAATTAAAATCTTAAATACAATCAAACATTCAGGAAAAGAAAAGTGGTCACAATAAAGGAAATTACCATGAAAGAAGGCATGGGGCAGTGGTGAAATCTAAAATTTGTTACTACCCGGTTCTGTGGGTGTGGCTTGGTGGTGGTGGGTAATGTGACTGGGTGGGCGTGGCCAATTTTTTTTTTACTTTTAAAACCATTTTTACATGTAAAAACCATGTAAAAAATGCTTTCAAAAGGCTCTGACGATCCCAGCTGAGTTGCCTGATCATCAGAGGGGTTTTTAAAAAACCCTCTGCCAATCAGGCAACTCAGCTGGGATCATCAGAGCTTGGATCGTCAGAGCCATTTAAAAGAAAAAAAGCCTCTGATGATCATGCGGCTCAGTTGGGCATGGGAGGCGGGGGCAGGGATTTTTGCTACTGGTTCTCCGAACTGCCTGCCGCCATCGCTACCTACTCGCCCAAGCCGGTCCGAACCGGGAGCATTTCACCCCTGGCATGGGTTTTTTTTTGGGGGTGGGGTGGGGAGAGTAGGAAACAATAGTTTGATTATTGGGTGAAAAAAAATTGGTAGCATCAAATTGAGAGGGTATGAGGATTCAAATAAATTATTAGAATTTGTTTTGAAAACTTTTAATCACTGCCCTACCTTCCTTTTTCCTATAGTTTCCCAAAGGCAGACTGAATCAAAATTGGATAACACTGTCCAGGATGAAAAGCCTCTGTAAATGCTAAGAAAAGCTAAATGTGCTGTAAATCTCAGTGATAAATCATATGCATTAACTTTGAGAGAATTCAGAAGAATTTTGGAAATGTTAATTTACAGTTGATAAAGTTATTGAATGTTCTGGATACAGGGCTGTTTCCACATTAAAAATATATAAATATTGCTTTTCTGATAAACATGTTTATCAGCCTCATGTTCTTGCAGAGTATAATAAATTGGTTTGAATATGGTAACAGCTGTCACACACTTTATAGATCTCATTGGAAATCACATACAACTCTTTCCACAGAAGAATGACAAATTATGGCATGTTATGGGAGTGTGTGTCAATGTCATAATATTTGAAAAACAACTCAAACTGAAACAACTCAAACTGGAAACTATTTCTGGATTATAATACTATTATATACTGCATATGGACTTCTACCACATACAGAGTTTAGGTTTGTTTAATGTGAGATTTTAATATCTAAATGTTTTATTTAATATATCAATAAAATAGCATTTTAGATTAAACAAATATAGTATTATAATTGATCATTTTGATTAATCACTCATATTATGCTGGTTATTAATTGTTAATCATTACATTTTTACTTAATTTTAACAATGTTCTTAAGTTTTAAATTAATGCAACACATTTTAAAATACAGATGTAAACTAATGATATTTGTTTTTTATCTAATCGTGTGTTTGTAAGTCACTTTCTTATTTATTTTTGCTTTTCTAATTATTCTTTCTTTCTTTCTTTCTTTCTTTCTTTCTTTCTTTCTTTCTTTCTTTCTTTCTTTCTTTCCTTCCTTCCTTCCTTCCTTCCTTCCTTCCTTCCTTCCTTCCTTCCTTTCTTCTTCTTTCTTTCTTTCTTTCTTTCTTTCTTTCTTTCTTTCTTTCTTTCTTTCTTTCTTTCTTTCTTTTTCTTGGTAGTTCTCTTATGGGAATAAGGATCCCACCACATTTAGCATTGTTAAAGCATTGGCTCAGGACCTTATTTTTTCCTTTTTATTGTTTTATTATAAATCTTGATGCATCATGTTATTTCAATACAATGATATGTACATACTATAATTACATTCTTGATATCCTGTTATTTAGATACTATATATGTGTGCATGTGTGCATGTATATGAATAAAAGGAAAAATATATGAACAAAGCAGTTTTAACAAAATTAAAATACTAAGAAAAAAAAAAAGGAAAAAGATACCAAAAAAGAGTTACTAAAAAACACGATATTATTAATTTTTGACTTCCTGCTTTTTGTTCATCTACTAATGCACAATATTTGTGGACATTTAGGAGTCCTTAGAAGCCAAACTGTAGGTGATTGATTGTATTCGCCATGCTGCATGTTGTGTTATATGTATGGAAACCATTCTTGCTTTAATGATGCCTCATTGTTTATCAAAATTGTGAAAAAACCCTGCATTGTTTCATGATTGAATGACTGCCAATAAAGCTTTGCTATGCCAAAAAAGATTCTTAGGAAATTGTCTTACAACAAGATCCACCCACTCCAATATTACTACTGCTGACTAGCAGCTGCACCCAGAGTTTTAAGTTGTCAGACAATGAACCTATAATACCTGTCCACTACAACTGAACTATGGACTCTCCACTTTAAAACCTCTGGATGGTAGAGAAACTGGCCAAAGAGGTACCTAATTTATAGTCCAGGAGCAGACCAGAAGGAAGCCTTCCCTCTCATCCTCACTAAGGTTCCACACCAAGGAAAGTAACTATTCCAACCAAATAGTAGGTACTGTATGTGTTTTACAGTTTGGCTGGTAAGTTAAAGACCACTTGCCAATCATATCAAAATAGGATCCTCTTAAACGGAGGCTCCGTCTCTGAAACCCAAATTTCCTCATTAATTGCTCTTTAGGGGCATTCCCGAACTTGGAGGGATCGGGAAACGAAAGAGGAATTCGCGAAGCCCCCTGGTGTTGCGCTGTCATCAGGGAGGTCGAGCGATCAACCTCTTAAATTGGTGGAGAAGAAGTCGGCCTTATCGGCGGACAGGAGGGATGGCGCCCGCCTAGATCGAAGCAAAAAGTGGAAGCAAATCCGAGTGACTGTCAGATAGATCACCTACAACAGAGACGGCAAATGGGATGCGCGAGCGAATCAGAGAAAGACAAGTGAGTTACAACAGCGGCGATACAAGAGGAGAAGGAAAAAAGGGGGAATAATTATAGCGCGGAAGAGAGAATCCCATAGAATGACTAAGCAAATATAAGAAAAGGAGAAATAGCGCTCGAAGCGGTCTGACTGCGGACCTTTACAGCTGATCAAAGGGAGCAGCCTGTGGACTTTGTGGATATAGAGACAAGCTGTTTGATCTTGGGAATTATAACTGATTCAAACCCCAAACATTGGAAACCGAATACAGAGACTGAAATACCGGACTAAGTGGTGAATTTCACGGATACAGAAGATCTGTCGGGATTTCGAACTCTGGATTTACAAATAACTTTGGATAATAAGAACTCAAGTTTAAAAAAAAAGATTTGAAAATTGAATGCAGAGATCCGATGACTGGGAGAAGAAATTAAAAAAAAAAAAGACTGAGACGACACAGATTGCGTTTTTCATGATTGTGAAAGAACAGACTGAGAGAGGTAAAGCAAGAAGACAATAAGGACTAAAGAAAATAAAAATTAAGTGAATTATTAATTTTGAACTGTTTAATTAGTTAATAAGTTTAATATTTGAAAGAAATATATAAGTTGACAATATTTTTATAGCTATAAATTGTATTGTGGAATTGTAGTTAGACAAGGAATTATTGTTAAAGCGAAAGACTGATTTTTATATATCTCTGAGATAGACTGATTGAAAAAGGGGGTAACTGAAAAGATTGCTAATTAGAAAATTAAGAAAATTAAATTAAAATCTTGATTGATAAGTAAATAGATTTATACTGTGAACAAGAATTAATTGCTTAATTGGGATAACTGGCAATATAATATAATATAACTATATATAAGTTGTGTGGTGTATAAGTAGTATTTGGAGGGGAAAAGAGATATTAAGGAATAACTTAATAATTGATGTTAAGGTTGGAAAGCTTTACACGAATATTAAAAATGTCTACAACATCCACCATAACAAAGACAGGGAAAAAACCTACAACTAGTACGTTAGTAATGACTCCTTCCCCCTCACAACAAAAAACAATAGATAGCATGATGGGGAAAGAAAAAGAAAAAGAAAAACTGGAAATGGCACCTAATGTAATACAAGATATGTTTCAAAAGATCCAGGAAACACTGCTTCAAACACAAGAAAAAATAGCTGAAAATCAGGAAGAAATGAGAACGTTCCATGCAGAGATCAGAAATGAATTAGGAGAAGTTAAGGAAGATATTAAGACCATGAAAGATAAAATTGGGGGCATTCAAAATTCTATAGCAGAAAATGAACAGAGAATTAGGAAAACGGAAACAAAAATAGATCACGTGGAATTAAAAGTAGAAGCAATGGAACAAAAAACCCTACAACTAAACAAAGAAATGTCAGATTCCTTGGCCATGCTCGAAATGGAAAAGGCCTCATACTTCTTGCGTTTTCAAAATGTCCCAGAAGAAAAAAATGAGGACTTAGAAGGAAAGATGGTGGAGATTATTGCAGGAATGATACAAAAAGAGCCAGAAGAAATAAAAGGACAATTGGAAGAAACTTATCGTGTACAAACAAATTATATAAGAAGACACAGATTGGCGAGAGAAGTCCATGTTAAATTTTTAAAAAAATCAATCCGAGATGAAGCCTATAAGAAATCTAGAGAAGAAACGGTGATCTATAATGGAAAAGAAATTATAATTTTAAAACAGATACCCCGAAGAGTAAGAAATCTACGACAACAATATCAGTTTTTAACACAACTACTGATCAAATACAAGATAATGTATAGATGGTTGCCAATAGAGGGGATCTTAATTACGTGGGAAGACAAAAGATATAAAATAGATACTCTAGAAAAGGCAAGAGAATTTCATAACACACATTTTAGACTAGAAGTAGAACAGGAAAGTAAGGAGGAAACAGATAGTAAAAGTCAAGAAGAAGAACCAACAGAAACAAAGGAAGAAAAAGAAATAACAGAGGCAAGAAAAAAAGAGAGAACAGAGAGAAGGTGCAAAACCTAGAGAACGGATGGAAACAAGAAACACCAAAAAACAGATATAATAGGCAATGGATGAACAGATCAAACTCTTTTCGGTAAACATTAATGGCTTAAATGCCCCAAAGAAAAGGAATCAAATTTTCACAAAATTACGAAAATTAGAAGCAGATGTAATATGTCTGCAAGAAGTACACATTCAAAAAGATTATCAAAAAATCCTAGAAAACCCCAAATTAGGAAAATTATATTTATCTCTGGTCCCAAAAAAGAAAAAAGGAGTAGTGATTTACGTAAAAGAAAAAATACAATCTAAACTAGTTTATACCGATGAGCAAGGTAGAGTGGTGATGGTTGAATTAGAAATAGGAAAAAGGAAAATGTTAATTGTAGGGATTTATGCACCTAACCAAAAACTACAGGTTTTTTTTAAAGACCTACATATAAAATTAGCAGAATTAGAATATAATGATATTTGTGTAATAGGGGATTATAATGCAATAGTAAATGCAAAGAAAGACTACAAAACTGGGAAAAAAAACAAAAGAAAAAAGAAATACTTCCAAAAGAATTCTTTACTATGGCTGAAGAACTAAACTTGGCAGACGTATGGAGGGAAACACATGAAGAAGAGGCCCAATACACCTTTTACTCCCATCCGCATAACTCCTGGTCAAGATTGGACATGGCATGGATGACCCCAAGTATCAAAACAGAAGTAGAAAAAATTGAGATAGGCACAAACCAATGGGCAGACCACAATCCACTATTCATAAACTGGAAAGGGGAAAGAAGACGTAAGAGATGGACAATGAACCAAAGACTATGTAAAGAAAAAGAATTTAATTTGATGTTAGAAAAGGAAGTAAAAATATTCTTTCAGATAAATAAAATAGAGGAAACCTCTTTACAAAACACATGGGATACTTTAAAAGCATATATAAGGGGCCTAGTAATAGCATATACGAGGAAAAAGAATAAAGAGAAGAAAAAACAATTAGATAAATTAGAGAAAGACCTAAAACAAATAGAACAAAAACTCCAGGAAAAGCCCCAGAACAAAACAATAAGAGAAGAATGGGAAATGATTAAGCATAAATTGAATTTGATAAACCAAATAGAACTAGCCCAAAAAATAAAAATGGCGAAACAAAACTATTTTGAGCACGCAAATAAAACGGGCAGATGGCTAGCCTATAAACTGAAAAAAGAACAGAAAAAAAGAATGATATACCAATTGAAAGATGATAAAGGAGAAATTCAACATAGTAAAGAGGCCAAAAAAGATATTATTAAGAAATTTTATGCGAATCTATATAATCAGGGGAAAATAGAGGAAGATAGAATAAAACAGTACATAGAGAAATCAGGAATGCCAAAAATCACAGAAGAACAAAGAATTACTCTCAATAGGCCAATAACCAAATTAGAACTAGATGAAGTACTGAAAAAGCAAAAAAACAATAAAACACCGGGTCCTGACGGGCTACCGGTAGAAATATATAAAACAATGCAAGAAGTATTGGGAGAGAATATGTTGCGATTATATAATGAAGCTATGGAGAAAGCCAGGATACCAAATTCATGGACAGAAGCCATAATAACAATCATTCCAAAAGAAGACACAGATCTCCAGTTAATACAAAACTATAGACCTATTTCATTATTGAATGCCGATTACAAAATATTTGCAGCAATCTTGGCAGAAAGAATTAAATTAGTATTAAATACATATATACACCCAGACCAAAATGGATTTCTGCCGGGACGCCAAATAAAGAACAACATGAGAATAATACTTAATGCTTTAGAATACTATGAATCACACCCGGAGAAGCAGGCAGTGTTGGTTTTTCTTGACGCCCAAAAGGCCTTCGATAACCAAAATTGGAAATTTATGATTGAACAACTACAAAATATGCAAATTGGGGAAAAATTTGGGAAAATTATAGCAGAAATCTATACCAAGCAATCAGCAAGGATAATTATGAATGATGATATAACAGACAAATTTAATATAACAAAAGGAGTTAGACAAGGCTGTCCACTTTCCCCCTTACTATATATTCTATCATTGGAAACCCTGTTGAAAAAAATTAGAGAAGATCAAGGAATTGAAGGTTTAAGGATTAATAGAGAAGAATACAAAGTTCAAGCCTTTGCTGATGACTTAGTGTTTTTGACAGAAAATCCTATGGAATCTATACCTAATTTGTTTCAAAAAATAGAAGAATTTGGAGAAGTGGCTGGACTAAAAATTAATAAAAATAAATCGAAGCTAATTGTTAAAAACCTTACGGAAATCCAAACAAAAGATTTGATAGATAATATACAAATTCAAACAACAAAAAAAATAAAATATCTAGGAATCTGCTTATCCACAAGAACATCAGCAATTAAAGAAAACAATTATGATAAATTACTAGAACAAACAAAGAAAGATTTAGAAAAATGGGAAAATTTACACATTTCATTCCTAGGAAGAATTTTGACTATCAAAATGATTATATTACCTAAATTTCTATATTTGTTTCAGGTCACCCCAATTAAAATAGATAAACCGTTTTTTGAAAAGCTGAATAAAATAACATCTAAATTTATTTGGCAAGGGAAAAGGCCATGAATAAAATTTAAACTGCTTCAGGATACAAAAGATAGAGGAGGAGCTGCACTCCCTGACTGGGAGATATACTACCAAGCAGCAGTACTATCGTGGGTCAAAGATTGGATAGAATTAAAGGACTCTAGAACTTTAACAATTGAGGGACACGAACTTCAAACTGGCTGGCACTCCTTTATGTGGGATGAGAAATACAAAACACATTCATATTTTAAAACACATACAATAAGGAACTCACTATTACAAATTTGGCTTAAAATTAAAAAACAACATTATATGAAGATACCAAATTGGCTAGCACCGGCGGAATCAATTAGACACCCAAATTTAACAGATAAGACAAAAATAATTAGATATAAAGATATAATTGACTATCAAGGCAAACTAAAGACAAAACAACAATTGGAGACAGATTTACACAGAGGAATAGACTGGTGGACTTACACTCAAATACAATCTAAATATAGAGAGCATATAAAAACATATGAAATTTACAATCAAAAACAAGAAATAGATAAAATTATATTAGATTCAGAAAATAAATTAATTAGTAGAATTTATAAATTTCTCCTACGCTATAAATTGGAAGAAGAGACAGTCAAAGAAACGATGATTAAGTGGGCTCAAAATATCAAACACACAATACCTTTGGAAAAATGGGAAAAGTTCTGGCAGGAAAACCTAAAGTTAACGAAAGCAACGGCGTACAAGGAAAACCAACTGAAAATGTTTTATCGGTGGCATATGTCTCCAACCAGATTGGCAAAAATACAACCTAAAAATAGCCCAATTTGTTGGAAGTGCAAAAAGGCACAAGGGACTTTCTATCATTTATGGTGGACATGCCCGGCCAGCAAAGAAATTTTGGTCTAACATCAAAAAATGGTTGGAACAAATAACAAAAACACAGATTGAAAAAGAACCAGAAACATTTTTATTAGGAATATTTAAGAAATCATACCCTAAGGATATTAAATATCTTACAATTCACATATTAACTGCTGCAAGAATAATCTACGCAAGAAATTGGAAACAAGAAAAAATACCAAGTGAAACAGAAGTAATAGGGAAAATTTTAGAATGCGCTGAAATGGATAGGTTAACCAAAGAATTACAAGAAAAAGAAGAATCAGACTATTATAAAATATGGAATAGTTGGTATAATTGGTTAAAAATTAGAAATATACAAAAAATATAGGGGATATATTACCGATTGATACATATATATGTAATAAAAATATTATTAGATTACAGAAAGGTGAAGGAATATATTATAAGTAGAATTGTAGAACGTCACTCTGAAAAAATGCTTAAGAAGAAATTATATTCTTTTTGTGTATATGTTGTATAAATGTTCATTGTGTATATGTTACGTATGTCTTTTTTAATATTTATATTCAATAAAAACTATTTAAAAAAATAAATAAATAGGATCCTCTTGTTTGTAGTATCTCCTAACATGTGATGGGCACAGTTAAGAAGTGGTGGTACTACTACTACTACTACTACTAATAATAATAATAATAATAATAATAATAATAATAATAATAATAATAACCTTTATTGTCATTGCACATCATGTATACAATGAAATTGGTTTAGCCTCTACTGGTGCAATCCATAACAAAAAATACAAGACAACATGAATAGTATAGAAAATAATCCTTATACAAGTAATTGGGGAAAAAACAACAACTAGCCATATGTTTCCATACGGAGTGATTGTGATTGTGTTTAGGAGTCTGACAGCCCATGGGTAGAAGCTGTTTTTAAACCTGTATGTCTGGCTGGCTATACTTTGATGTCTTCTGCCTAAAAGTGAGAAGAGACACTGGTCAGGGTGTGAATCATCCCTAAGTATCTTCCTTACTCTCCTGAAACAGCGAGACCTCGCGATGTCATCCAGTGATGTTAGAGGGCAACCAATGATTACTTATGCCGAATTGATCACTCTCTGTAGTGCCTTCCTGTCCGCAGCTGTTAAACCAGTGTACCATGCTGTTATACAGTATGTGAGGACACTTTCTATCGTGGACTGATAGAAAGAAGTCATCAGCCATTGTTCCACCTGATTTTTCCACAGGAAAAGGAAATTTCTAAGGAAATGAAGTCTCTGTTAAGCCTTACTAACCACCAGGCACGTGTTGTTTTTCCAGGTGAGATCTTGTTTAATAAGCACTCCCAAGAATTTAAAAGTCTTCAACTTATAGCTGGTTGTTCAATGACTGTTGAAATGTATGATGGACTCAAAAAGAGTTAAAACCCATCATTAAATATATCACTTCCAGGCCATTCCCATGTTCAGGTGATCATATTTTGGGCACTTGGCAACCAGCTCATATTTACAACTGGTTGAAGCATCCCATGATCACACACATTTCTATTTTCTGACAAAAGACACTCATTGGATTAGCTGGACTTGGCTTGGCACATGATTTGCTTAACAGTCATAGTAAAAAAAATGGTTGTAAAATTTGAGTCCAGCCATGTGGTGACTCATCTTTTGGCGTGAACTGTGATTATTAATCAATAATTCATGTTAAAAATAAAATTTAATTTATTTTTCTATCTACTTGAAATATGAAGAGTATTTGCCCTATTGCAGTATTTTGCTTCATTTTTTGTTACCTGTCCAAATGTTAGTGTTTGACTAGAAACTGAATATTTGGTATTGCAGAAGTCTATCAAGTATACAGCCTTTGGCAGTAATTTCCTTGGTTCTACTTCTTCAGATGTCTATGTGTGTATTTTGTTCATCTAATTTAGTATTTTCTTCTTCAAAACATGACATTTAAATCCATCACAGCTGCTTCAACAAATTCTTTAAAAAGCTACCGTGAAGAGTCTAAGCAGCAGTTTTCTAAATTTTAATTTAAGCATCAAAAGTCTTCAAGTAGTCTGATTCTTAGCTGTCACATTTTGCATCTTTAAAGGCCAAATGAATTCTATTGTTGCAAATGGTGAACGAGAAGTACCGAGTGTCTGCTTTCATCTGGCAGATAGGATGTCACCAAGCTGTTGACACCTGGGCAAAAATAAAATCAGGCAATGGGAATAAAAATGAACCTAGGTTTGTTTATAAAAATAGCAAAGTGGCAGGCAGAGAATCATTGCAAAAGAAAAAGCATCTTCCTTTTCATATAAAAATGGGGTTTTATGGAATTCCTGATTCTTTTTAAACTGGAGGTGCTTTGGAAGGGTGACATGTGATATTGAAAACAATGAAAACATATATATATATATATATATATATATATATATATATATATATATATATATATATATATATATATATATATATTACTATTTATAGTGAGATTATGTACAACAAGTATTTACAATGAATATATATTACACAATCCATCTGTTCACTCTGTGTCAAGATTTGTCAGGTGAAAACAACCAGACCCTCTCATGAAGAGTTGAAGCTAACTACTTTATTAGGTTCTGCCTATAATACAGGTATCTTCACAGACTGTCAATCTTCTCTTAGGAACAAATAGATAACACTCCAAGGAACTTGAGGGATGGGTTAGTCCTGGCCCTTTTATGATTGTGCAGTGACTTCAGGCTAATTCTGCATTTGAGCCCTCCTCCCTGCCAGGTGGGGGGCTTTCTAAAAGGTTTCTTCCAAAGTCTGCCTCCTAGATGTTATCCATCTCTAGGTCTCCTACTTTCTCTCCCATTAACTTTATCTGCTTACCCCATTTCTGGACTTATCAAGAGAGAGTGAAAAAAAAGGAATGGGCTGGATTTACTGTTGTGCCTTCAACACAATTTGACTTTCTCCTGGATTTGCTCAGACAAACACCTATGGGGGCGGAATCGCTCTCAGAGTCTACTGCCAATTGTTCCCCAAGAACCAAGGCTTCATGACAGGGGTGGGTTCTACTTATCTTTACTACCAATTCGCAACAGGAGTGCATTTGCTTGCTTGCTTTGTGTGCGTGCACGCATGCACCGCACATGCGCAGAAGGTTCTGCACATGTGCAGATCATCCATTATGATGTCCAGGTGGGTGGGCGGAGCCTCCTGGTGCTTTTACTACCAGTTTGCAAGAACCGGACAGAACTGGGAGCAATCCACCACTGCTTCATGAACAATGAAGGATTGATCACTTCATTCTCATCTTGTTTCGTGCATGCAAATGTTGTCATTTGGGTCTCTCATTTCTATTTTGGGTCTTGGGTGGAGATGTCACTTTTCTGGGTCTTCCTTTCTCTTCCACACCACACTTCAGCATTGTTTGCCATGCTCTCTATGGATGCACACTATAGATTATACAAAATATTTTCATTAATAGAGTAACGGATGCTTTAAAAATGGGTTTAAAACCCTTTTAAAAATTGGACTTTTAAACAAATGTTAGTGCATTCAAGGTCTTTAAAAAGAAGATCCTGAAACTGGCATGCTATTACTAAGAGAGCTTTCTCATTCATCCCATCCATTTTACCTCCCATGCCATAAAAGCAGATTATTTCTGGACTGGTTTAGAAGAACAAATCTTATTAAACTGAGATGTACAGAGCATTCTACTTTCCTCATACATGCATTGAAACTGAAACTGAAAATTTCCTGGGCTAATTAATCATAGTTTCCCAATGGATCCAAACCAGAATACCATAACACCAGAAACAGTACTACCAGGAATTTATAACAGTTTCAGACCCAAATGGTTTGTTCTCAATCTAGTAACCACAACTTTCTGACTTGAGTTTAATAGGAAACAATCATTCATGAAAACAGGAATTGCTTTGCTATATACCAAGAAAGGTAGAGATGTGGGATAATGTGAAAATAATACATGCAGACATAAGGGATGTAAAGATTTAAGAAGCAGAAAGAGATGCTACCCCAACTAAAAGAAAAAGAAGGAAGAAATCTGCCTGGATTTTGGTTTGGTGGAGAAGAAATCTGGAACATCTATAAGCAAATCATTATCCAACATCTGAATGAATTGTTGATTCTCAAGTAATTATGTAATCCTAGTACACCACCAATCTGCATATTCACAAACAATGTTCTGCTTTGTGTTTCTACTTTTTCTGATAATAACAACTATATGGTCTGATCCCTGGGTATCAGAAGAACCACATTTTGCAGCTAGAATAGACTAAATCAATAGACTTTTCCTTGGGGGAACTTTGATATATTCCTTTTTCCTGAAGTGAGAGGGTTAAGGCACTGTTTTTCTATTGCAGCAGCTGCTCTACAGAACAACCTCATCATGGAGATCAATGCAGCTTCTCTGAATATTCATTCCAGACATTTCTGAAGACAAAATCCTTCTAGAGAGCCTTTTAAATTGAGCATTTCCCTTTTGAGTTTTTTGTATGGTTGGTTTTGATTTTTTTTTCCTTTGGAGAATTTCTTTATTGAAATATTATTCTTATTACTGTAGATATTTTAGGGTATAAATAGCATGTTAGCCGATTATGGACGAGTCATACATTGAATGAAAGAATTCAGTATTATTTAACATAAACTGCATGGAGCTTCTCTATCATAATATACACATTATGTAGCATAGCATAGTATTACAACTTGCAGCTATCTTATGGTGTGTCTCATTATTAAACCTGATCAAAATTCTGCAAAAATATGCAAAAATATGCACAATTTACTCAGCTGCTCCTTTTGGAAGAATAAGTTGCCAGACACAACCAGCACATTTTGATAATTTTACAGATCTGACTGTATTAGCTTCTAGACTAGCTGATCCAGATCATGTGTTATTAATCAGGCCTGGAGGATAGTCGGTGGTTAACACAGCAAGGCCCAAAGATGCAGCTCATTCAGCTTATTAACTTCTAGGAACTCATTGTCATAGTGCCCAGGAAATTTCTAGTGACATTTTGTACATGTAATACTCCTTAACAATGATTTTGATTGCTGGGATTACATTATTGTTGTAGTGGGTATGGATACAGGGGAAAGATAAGAAAGGGGGGAGGGAGAAATGTCTGTGATGGATCACAGCTTGAGGCAACTAAGGAAGGTAGACTTACATTAGCAACAAGATACTAGCATCTGTGGACAGTTTTTTGGAAGTGTTCTGTAGTTTTGTGATTACTAATACATCTACTTTTTGGCAAGCTGACCTGTGCAGTAGTCACACCTGCTAGGGAGAAAATTCTACTATATTGGGTAGAGTTTTTCTGAGTTACTGATAAATAATGTGTACACACAGACACACAACAGCCAATGTATAGTGAGTGAGATGCTGGATCAATAGGGAGACCAATATTTCAATCCTTTCTTAGTCATGGGAATTGCTTGAATGACTCTGGGCCAGTCATACTCCCTCAACTGTGGATTGGGAAGTTAAAGTCAAAACAAATATCCTTATACAACCCACACTGGACCATCATGATAAATTACAATCTATAACCTTCATTGAAAATACCATTATTTTCCAGTGGATTGATTTGGGGTAATAACAATAATAATAATCCTTCAAGGTGATAACATCAAGCACACTGAAGTCCAGAAGAAAGTAAAAGTAAATACATCAAGAGAGTGAAGAAGATCTTAAAGTCAAAACTGAGTGGCAGGAATACCATCAAGACAATTAACATCTGGGCAATTCTAGACATTAAATATACAGCTAGAATAGTGGACTGGACTCAAGCAGAACTTAAAGCCCTGGATAGGGAGTTCTGAAAAATAATGACAATGAATCATGCTTTTCATCCATGCAGTGATGTTGGCACTCTACTTACCAAGGAAAATAGATGGGCATGGAATGTGACAGATACACCAAACAGTTGAAGAAGAAAAAAGGGCATTAGAAGGATATCTGAAGGACAGTGACGAAGATTCATGAAAGCTAGTATAACAGGAAAGTTACCAAGTATTGGAGAGACCAAACTGGCCCACAAGAATGCCAAATGATGGCTAGAACAGAGACATGGCAAGACAATGTATTACATGGCCAATACATTGGAAGAAATATATATCAAGCAAAGCACATAACAAGACCTGGACTAGACTAGACTAGACTAGAATTTTTTATTGGCCAAGTGTGATTGGAAACACAAGGAATTTGTCTTGGTGCATATGCTCTCAGTGTACATAAAAGAAAAGATACGTTCATCAAGAATCATAAGGTACAACACATAGGGTACAAATAAGTAATCAGGAAACAATATCAATATAAATTGTAAGGATACAAGTAACAAAATTAGCTAATAGCTAATTAAATAGCTAAGAACAGAAAAAAATAAAAAGGAGACAGAAATTTCTGTCTGGCTGTGTAAGAGTAAGCTTAAGAACAAATGCACACAAAGCCAGAACTGATAATTCAACAATAGACAGCAACTACAATCTGCAAAGAATGTGAAGAAACGGTGGGCCCCCTGGTTAGTGATCAGAAGAAAATTGTGAAGACTGACTGCAAACAATGGCATGACAAAATAGCATAACTGGGGCGTTGGAATATCTGGGAGAAATACCATTTGCCCGCAAGCAAGAACTGGTGGGACCACAAAATAGTTAAAGTTATGGAAAATGAAGAAGTTAAAGTGGTCTGGGAGTTTGAGCACCTGCCACATAACAACCCAGACTTAAAAATTGTTGATAAGAAAGACAAAAGATGTTTGGATAATGGATATGGCAATACCTGGAAACAAAAAAATAGAAGAGAGAACTGGAGAAGAAAGCAAATCAACAGCGAAAGACTTTTGGCTCTGTTGAACTTAAGCAGCACCATTGTAAAACATTATGCGATTAAATACACTGCAGCCATCAAAAGCCAATTTCCTATTTCTCAAGATTCCTACATGATACAGTCATCCTGAAGTTATATTTGTGTTCTGTTTGAAGGGGTCTATCATACTCACCAAACTTTTGAAAAAAATTGTTGTCTAGTGATTAAACAACATCTACCTCTCTCGGATTCTTGGGAAGGACTCAATAGGTGAATGAAAATATCATATCTAGTCTGAACATCTGATTGACTATGACATCAGCCATAATAATATACCTAAAGACTATCAAAACTTTTGATTATAACATTGTGTACACTACACATTATATGTGTAGTTACTCCTGTTTATCTGTTCTGAACTTGCTGCCAATCCGGTCATTCTTCTCCTCCTTCTCCACATGCTCTTACATTCTGAATTCTACTTTGGCCTTGACCCCCTCCCCCCACACCCCAAAAAGGAGTGAATAATATGATTTTTGCCTGGAAAACCTCCCCTTAACAAGACTGAGAGGTCTAAAGAATTGAAAAGTACCTATGACATATTGCAAAAAAGCCACTGGGTGCATTCCTCATAAAACAGCAGCCTACAGAGGCTCAGTAGGAATCAGATATATACAAATACTTCAGAAGGAGAAGCTGAACTTGTATGGGAACCTGGGTTTCACTGCAAATGCTAAGCACAGATTTTAAAAATGACCAGAAAAAACACTGTCGTCACACAAGAAGCAGCCATTTTATGTTCCAACATTTAATTTCTCCCAATAGAACCTAAATAATGCATTTAATGATCTTAAATGGCTTGTGTGTATTGGAAAGAAATGGATTAGACAGTTTGTTTCTTCTGCTACATAAAAATAAGTTGTGATTTCAGATGTTACTGCGACATGCCACCATTTTAAAGTACATGTACATCATTTCCTTGACATATTATTGAAAATGCTCCTTATCTTTCAATTACTTAAAAATATTATGACATAAACAACTGTAGTGCTTCACCACTGCTTTGTCAACTCTTGTATAAAGTTTCATTTCATCATATTTCATACTTCCTCTGTCTTTTTTCCTGTCTGACGGAAGGTTTTGCTGATAGAACCATAGGTAAAGAGAAATTTCTAATGTTTCCTAATTGCTGGTAATTCACAAATAAACAGAATAATTTCATAATTATTCAATTTCATTTTCCATTTTTTCATGGTACCCTTTTTCCTCTCAGTCTTTCTTCATGGGCCTGCTTTTTTATATATATTTTACAAGTAGTATGATGTAAAATGAAATTGGTTTAGTTATTGTTCTAACAAGCCACTCGTCTGGTCAAAAAGTCAAATAAGACAAAATAATAATAATAATAATAATAATAATAATAATAATAATAATATCATATAGTCATCTTTGATTTAAAAATAAAACACTGTTTTGTACTTTGATGTTTATTCCTCAAATTTATAATGTTTGACTAGAATGTGGCAACCCTGAAGTGTTTGTTTTTAATCTTGAAAGTATGATGCATAGTATTCTTGGTCTAATGATATATATTCTAATTATGAAACTGATTATACCAGGGGTGTCAAACCCAAGGTCCAGATCCAGCCCACGGGGTGCTTAGATCTGGCCCATGGGGCAGTCCTGGAAACAGCAAAGGACCAGCCCGTAGTGCTTCTGCCAGTGAAAATGGAACTCGGGAGGGCAGCCCTCCTGAGCTCCATTTTCACTGGCAGAGGGTTTCAGGAGGCCGTCGCAACTGAAAACGGAGCTCAGGAGCCCATTTTCATTGGCAGAGAATTCGTACCACCACAGGCACCCCAGACACAAGTAACATCGAGCTGACCACACCCACCCTGGCCCCCCAAGGTCAAACACAACTCTGATGTGGCCCTCAAATGAAATCAAGTTTGACATCCCTGGATTATACTGTACAACTAAATAAGCAGAGCAGTGGAATATTGAAGATCCATGAGAAGGTCTCTCTTTTCCAGGCAAATTACGATGTACAGGGGTTACTTGAAACCAAATATTCAATCTACCAAGCCATTTCTAATGGGCTCCTTATTTACATTTCAGTGAAACTCTTCTCCCTTGCAAGTTTTGAACACAATTCCAATTATACTGTAGCAATAGGGAAAGATAAATAATTTAGAAATGCATATGTGAGTCTTAGAGGCATATGCAATTAATTTTATATATAATTTAATTATCAACGCTACTGTTTCACTTCTGCCTCGATATATAGAACAACGTGAAGGCAGAACAACAGTCAGGCAATTATTTCCCCCCTAGTTATTAGTATCTCATCATTTCTCAAAAAAGCTCAAAAAACAATGTATGGCCAAGTTTGCCTTACTTCTGACCAATAAGACCCAGGGAAAATTTAGGTGATTTCTGATCAGATTCCAATATTTCCAGATTTCTGCTATAACCTAATTTCCAGCAACTGATATTATTATTTGTGATTCTTTTGCTTTTTTTCTAAATTTGCATTTTTCTATACTCCTTTTAAAAACAAGTAATTGCAAATATTTTTTTCCAGATATATGTTGTTTTCCTTAAGAGATACACTTTAGGGCACACTTTTCTTAATATACTAAATGTACACACTTTCCCCTGCTTTCTCTTTAGACTGCAAATGGCAACATTAAAAAACAAAACAAAAACATATCTGTTGGCATGTAATTTGTGTTCAGAAGCCCACGAAGTACAAAATGAGAAGTCTGTATTAAAGGTTTAACCAAATAAATGCCTTTGTCTGACTCTTCCTACATCAGATGCAGTAGTGGGTTTCAATTGTGGCCGCTACTGGTTTGCTCATGGGTAGGCGGGCACATGCACGCATGCGTGGTGCTTCTGAGCTTACGCAGAGACATCTGGGTGGGTGGGTGGAGCCTCCCGCTGCCGACGCTACTGGTTCGCCCAATCTGGGGCAAACCGGTGGCAACTCACCACTGATCAGATGCACATGACATATATTAAGGCCAACAAGGGCCTTACTAAAGCCTTTGCAGTTTGCTCTGCAATTGGATTTTCTCAGCCAGTATGTCTGTTATGTGAAAAAAAAAATACATAGCATAACTTCACAACTGACATTCCCAGACACAAGCTGTTTAGGCATTTGCCATTGCAGCAATATCCATAATTATCTGCCAAGAGTTTGTGATTCTCAGACAGTATCGTGTTAATCCATTTGGGAGACATCCAAGTCACATCACAGCAGATAAATTATGTGCTGAATTTCAAGCTTACTTCAACCAGGAGAGGTATGGTGAACCAAAGGTGGTTCCCAGATAAAAAGAGGACAGGAAATTCTCCATTTGTGCTCTGGATGGCTGTTCCTCAAATGGAGTCTTCAGGACAACAGTTTTCTGTTGGTTTAAATATTGAGAGACAACAGGATTAGCTTTCTTGCTCACAACTGCAACAGAGACTTTAAAGGACACCAGGTTCACAAATCTTACTTTTTAATCAGTTTATAATCACTGTTCAAAATAAAAGGAAAGAATATAGTTTATCTGATCTTGGTTAAAATATAATATGTTGTTACTTCTGGCCCTTTTTGGACTTTCTGCTGACACCAGAACTGAAAAGATGATGTTTTATAGATTTGTTTATATATAAGAGATGGAATATCAGACAAGGAAATATTGTTTGTAGCTTTAGAGAGGGTGAAGAGTTACTAAATATAAATAGTTTAGTAACTTTTTAATATAAAGTGACTTTTTCTTATATTCTTATTTTTTTCCTTTTTTCTCTTTCTTTCGTTCTTTCATTCTTTCTTCTTTTTCTCTTTTTCCTTGCACTTTCTCTTACTCCTCTCTATTTTTAAAAAGTTTACTTTGTGCTAGATTTTACTACTGTAATCAACATTCTTAATAAATATTATATACCAAAAAGAAAAGAAAAAGAATTATGTGCTGAGTCTCCTGCAATTGGCTGTGTGCTGATCTTCTTCTAGGCTACCATTGCAAATAGTGAAGATACATAAGGAATAGGATGCAAACCTGCTTTTGCATCGGCCACTTCCATGTTGCTATGTTGCTGGTTTACTCAACCACTCTACTTTTTTTTGTAATCTGTACAGTGAGACCATGGAGAAACTGAAAGCTAACCTTTATTGAATAGAATGTTTACCACTCCACTTGGGAATGAGATTAAAATCTTAGAATAGATTAGTTTTGTCTCCTGGCATCCAAGATGCAACAGAATTAATATTGGCATGGTATTTCATGATCTGCTTTCCTACTCTGGTTCTGATGTCACTCGTGAAGTTTGTTGGTCACTATTACTTTGGTTACCAGATTAACACTTTCTAGAAAGTGAGATCTTTTGTGTGGTAGTAGAACTATATATTCTGATGTCTTCTATTAAACAAATTAATATAGTATCGATGAGGATATTTGCATTATTGCATTTCCCAGAGGTGATGAATCTGTTCAAAGGGGTGACAGGGTGCAATACTTTGTCAAGATTACCTAAAAGAAGGGGCAAGTGACAAACATGCATTGTGACTCGAACTTGGTCTCTTACATATTTGTTTACAACATCATGGCCCAGATATGAAACAGTGTTGCCTACATAATGATATCACAATGCATCTTTCATCATTTTGGACTCACCATGACTAGGAAAACACCCATAAGGGCAAATAAGCAAGGCATAACTATAGAGAAAAGGTCTACCAGAGCACTTAGTTACCTTGAATGAGGTCATGTGAGCTGGCTTAAAATTTTTAACCGGTTAATTTTATGGGTAAGGGGTTTTAAATTGGGGAAGCCAAATTGATTTAATTATGTTTTAAATTATTTTAATTTTCATACTGTATGTATTTTAATCTTGGCTGTTCACTGCCCTGAGTCCTTCGGGAGAAGGGCGGTATAAAAATTTAATAAATAATAATAATGTATAATAATGTATAAACCTAACCAGCAGGTCCAATTATCTTACTGCCATTTGTTTTGTAACTTAGTACCAGTGGTGAAATGTAAAATTTGTTACTACCGGTTCTGTGGGCATGGCTTGGTGGGGGGGGGTAATGTGACTGAGTGGGCACGGCCAACTTTTTTTTTTAACTTTTAAAACCATTTTTTCTACAATCTTTTCAGCCAAAAAGGTTGTAAAAAATACTTTTAAAAGCCTCTGATGATCCCAGCTGAGTTGCCTGATCGTCAGAGGCTTTTTTTTCTTGTAAAAACATTTTTTTACAACCTCTTCAGCTGAAGAGGTTGTAAAAAAAAATGCTTTTAAAAGCTTCTGACGATCTCAGCTGAGCTGTACGATCATCAGAGGCTTTTTTTTTTTACTTTTAAAAGCATTTTTTCAGCCGAAGAGGTTGTAGAAAAAATGCTTTTAAAAATAATTTTTAAAAAGTCTCTGATGATCGTGCAGCTCAGCTGGGCATGGGGGCAGGGTGCAGAGATTTTTACTACCGGTTCTCCAAACCACCCACCGCCATCACTACCAGATTGGGCGATCCAGTCCAAACCGGGAGCATTTCACCCCTTCTTAGTACCCAATTTTATATTTTATTTTCATTTTATTCAAGTTCACAATCATTTATTTTATCAAGAGTTTTCTTGCAGTGAATCCTTCCTTGCCCCTCCTTGTTCCTCTTGTCTCACTGGACAAACTTCTGCACTGCAGCATACAGCACCGGTTTCTCTATTTTTTCAGTCTATCCTGAGATGATGATCCCTTGAACAAGGAGGCATGTGAAATTGCAGCTTCCAGTTTTTATCAAATGCTTAATGAGGGCTGGCAAATTGGAAAGGTTATAGGTTTGTTCCCTTGATTGGAAGAAAAATAATTGACATCCCTCCCACACAAAAACAGAAATAGAAATAGAGGTTGAGGTTAAGTCAGTGCGGTTAATGTGTCTGAGAGGTTTCTGCGAAGCACATGCTTAATGCTTGCATCTGAATTGAACACTACAGTTTTTCTTGTTTCAAAATCCAAATCAAAATAATATACATTAGTGAATAACATTCACTTCTCTCCCCTTTGAAGATTTTTGTCTTTTGTGTTGTGTATTTTTTTTCCAAGTAAAAGGGATGATATTCTTCATGCCAAGGAGCACTGTGGTTTCATATTATTTACATGCAGACCTCTTCAGCTATCATGTTTTTATTCCTGTGGTAGCCTAGTTGAAGAAATTGGTAACAGTGAAATCATAAAAATTGCTGTATTTTATGCCTGCATGAATCTTGTTATGAAAGTAGCAAAAAGTACTGTTGCTTTGGACTGCTGATCTATGTGTGAACACATAGATCAGAGGCTAAATGATGATTTGCTTCTGACTGGTTACATGCTATTCACTAAATTCAACGGTTTGCTAACCTGCAGAGGAAGGTCAGTAGAACATTTTAAGGCTTATTCATTACAGCACTCTTATGACATCACTTCCTACAGAGTCTCATGAGCTGGAGGGAAGCATTTGTATTTGTATTTGTGACTGGGCATTGGCTTCTATGCATATTGTCACATATGAAACATAGATTTTCTCCTACCGAAATTAAGAAGAATATGCCAAGGTCACAGGGGTGGGTTCTAAATTTTTTTACTACCAGTTCTGTGGGTGTGGCTTATTTTGTGGGTGTGGCTTGGAGGTCATGTGACTAGGTGGGCATGGCTAGCTGGTCAGAGTCATTTCTGGAAGGTCCTCGTACTTACGACCAGTCCTCACACTTACGACCCGACTCATTTGTTTGCTTTTAACACTGATCAGCTGTAGGACGGCCCTTTGAAGCCCCGCGGCAAGAGTTTAAACAGTTTTTTTCCCTCTAGTCATCAGCTGGGAATCAGGAGGCAGCAATAGATTGGGGGTGGGACTAAATAAAAGGTAAGAATAACGTGGGTGCGTGGGGGGTGGGAGGGCGGGGGGAGGAGAACCGGTTCGGTGACGTCATATCGTCACCGCTACCGGCTCGGCCGAACCGGACCGAACCGGAAGGAACCCACCACTGCAAGGTCAGTACATCAACATTGGCAGGGATTATCTGAAATGCTTACATAATACCTGAATTGTGTTTAGGAATTGAACAGCAGAAATCTCAATTAAAACAGTGTTTTGTTGTTTACCGGCCCAGCATCTTAGTTTTTAACAGCAATCTGACATAGAGAAGCACAGCAGGAAATATTTATCTAACAACTGTCATCTGTTGCATCGTTATATTGCTACCATCCATTTTATTGCTTCTATACCAGGCTTTTGCTAAAACAGATTGGTTCAACTTGTGATTCAAAAGTTTGCATGCAGTTCACATATACTCTGATAGCTGATACACCTGCTACCTACCTAGGGCCACAAAACCTGTGCAGTTATCAAATTCTGGTTAGGATTCAGTTCATGGCTGATAAGTTGCATTTGTTTTGGATTGCCTACAGTTTAATAAGCAAAAAGATGATCTAGGTCTAGCTTAAAGACTTCAGTATATATTTTATATATTTCTTTGATGATGTTAGCCATCTTGAGCAGTGGTGAAACGTAAAATTTGTTACTACATGTTCTGTGGTAGTAACTTGGTGGGGGTGGTGGATTGTGACTGGGTGGGCGTGGCCAACTGTTTTTTTTTTTTTACTTTTAAAAGCATTTTTTCTACAACCTCTTTCGCCGAAGAGGTTGCAGAAAAAAATGCTTTTAAAAGCCTCTGATGATCCCAGCTGATCATCAGAGGCTTTTTAAAAAAAAAAACTTTTAAAAGCATTTTTTCGGCCAAAGACGTTGTAGAAAAAATGCTTTTAAAATTAAAAAAACTAGCCTCTGATGATCGCGTGGCTCAGCTGGGCATGGGGGGACTGCAGGGATTTTTGCTACCGGTTCTCCGAACCACCTGCTGCCATCGCTACTGGATCGGGCGATCCGGTCCGAACCGGGAGCATTTCACCCCTGATCTTGAGTCCCTTGATGAGCAGCATATAAATTTAATGAATAAATAAAAATATATGCCACTAAGATTCAGAGGGCTGAGCAATAAGATTTCAGCTTTAAGTAAACAAAATGAATCACATAAATAGGAACAAGAAGTCCAACCAATGCTGAGGTGCAAAAATTTGGATTCTATTGGAGCTAGAGGTTTGGGGTATGTGTAGTGCTGGGATTCAACTAATTTAACAACCGGTTTATCCTAAAGACCGGGTGGGCATGGCTGGGGGGATTGTCATGTGACTGAGTGGGCATGGCCAACTTGATGTCACTCATGGCAAGGTGGGGCGGCGCATGCGGGCTGAAGGGGTGGTGACTGGAGCCATAGACTTACCTTTGTGCAGCAACAGCAACGGTGATTCTCTGATGCCTCATCTCTTGCTGGGTCTCACTGCCTGACAGTCAGGGTTTTTAAAAAGGTTTTTGCAGCAGGAAACTGCAGGCAGCTACTTCCGGCCTTTGTTGGTGCAGATGGGCACACGATCCCACCACGAGACACTGGCTCTTTGCCGCCACAAGAAGCCTCCAGCCACTGGTTCTTTTTGTTGTGAGAAGCCTGCAGTAGCCACCTCTTTGCTGGCCAGAACCAAGCCCACAGCTGCAGGCATCTCACACTGAAAAAGACCAGCAGCTGCAGGCTTCTCACGCCAGCAAAGAGCAGCGGATGGATGCTTCTTGCACCAGCAAAAAGGTAGCGCCTGCAGGCTTCTTGGTGGGGGGAAATTGTGAGGCTTGGCCACCTTTTGGGCCCCGCTCTGGGCTGCCAACTGCTCAACCTCCACTCTGCCTGAAATCCCACATCCAGCCTGCAACAAGGGGACATGACGCTTCCAGGCCAGCCCAGCAGGCAGATAGGCCAGCAGGCAGCCCTCGGAGGAGGCATTTTCTCTCAGGCCTCCCACCCAGAAGCCCCATAGAAGCTGAAGCTGGGTCCAAAAGGCGGCTGAGCCTCACTGTGTGTGTCCCCTTACTTACTTGTCTGAGCGCAGCAAGCCCGGAGTGGATCTTCCTTCCCAGACATCAGCCTTACCTTCTAGCCCATGGGGCTTGCACCGTTCTCACAGCGGCAGCCCAGCATGTGTGTGGAGGCCCCAGGGAAGGCCAGAGCCAGGGACTGGTGTGTTCCCTGACCCGAGGTGAAGGGTGAATGGGCAGCATGCTCGCAGAGGCCCTGGGGAAGGCAAGAGCCAGGGACTGGTGCATCCCCTGACCTGAGGTGAACAGCAAATGGGTGGCATGAGGACAGAAGGATGGTGAGAGCCAGGCCTGAAAGGCAGCCAAGCCTCACTGTGTCCACCTCGAGGCGGTCCTTCAGCCAAGGGCCTTACCTTCACAAGCATCCATGGTGAGCAGAGCAGGCAAGGTGCGGAGATCAGCTGGGCTGTGTGGACTGGGCGAGTGAGCATGACTCTAGCCAGAGAGTAGCTGGGTTCAGGCATGACTCTAGCCACCAGCCAAGGCGGGAGAGGTGAGATAGGGTGGGGCGGGATGGGGTGGGCGGGGTGAGCCAGTGGTGGGATTTGCTGGTTCGCCAAACAGCACAGTATCTTAACAACCAAATGCAGCTGAAGCCCATTTCTGGGTATGTGTGTTATTGCAGCTGTTATGAAATGGAAGAAATTAAATGCAGGTAGTGAAAATACTGAAATATTGACTGTATTTATAACTGAGAAATGATGCAAGATCTGACATCATTATTTGCACTTCAGAATAAATTTCCTGAAATAAATTTTCAATATGCGGTCTGTAGAAGCTGTTATTTTTCTTGGCCAAAACACAACAAATGGGGATTGTGATTGACTTAGTCTAGGCTTTTGTGTTTGTTTCCTTGTTTTACTCTAGCCCAGCGGTGTCAAACTGGCAGCCCGAGGGCCGGATGCATCACATGCAGGTTACACCCACCCCAGCTCTGTGAAGAGGAAAAACTTCATGAAATATCATGTGATGGCAACGTGACGCTGCAAGTTTGACACCCGTGGTCTAGCCTCAGTCTAGCTTTGGGTTTCTTCTTATCTATGAAGCAACTACATCTTATCCTGCTCAGGTTTTCATGATTAGCCAAGATCAACAAGGGGTTTTAGCCTACATGGACTCAATTTCTCTTTAGGACCAGAGAAAGTTCTGCCACTTCTAACAACTTGATTGAATACTAAAAGTCAGAATGAGATCTGAATTTGAAAAAACAAATAAGGAAGGAATCTACATCATGAATATATGAGAAGGAGCACAGTGCAAGTTGTTCTTGAGAAATTAAAACAAAGATCATTTGGAGGCAAAGGGATAGAGAAGGAGAATGCTGCAAAATGTTCCCAAGCAGCAGAAGAATCTTTTCATTTGCTGCTTTGTTTTATAAATAATAAGTCTTAAAATATGTGATGCCCCTTTTCCTTCCTTTAATAAAGTTCCTGTAACTTTACTTGCTGTATAACAGGCAGAAATCCCACTAGCAAGATTTGCTCCCCCCCCATCATTTGTTTCACTGATTCCTAGCAAGGTTTCCTTGATGAATATGTTGCTTAATGCACTTGAAAAGCAGTGCCCAATAGCCCAATAGTCCACAAAATAGGAAGGGATAACCAAGTATGAAAAACATCAGTGAGCAGATTAACCCCACCCCTGAGCATTAATCAGATTTTATTGAAACAACAACATATAATTTCATTGCAACTCTTGCTTTTTTTTTTTTTTTTTTTACAAAAGAGCACAAAAACAGGAGATAAAAGTAAGGGTGGGGAGCCCTGGGGGTTGGAAGTCAAAGTCAGCTGGTTGCCTTTGCAAGGCAGAGGTCTCATTATTATTTTAGACAGCTGCCATTCAACAAAAGAGAAATCCAGACCTATCTGACAGCTACTCTACCTCTCTGAAGTGTAGCCATTCACCTCTGGGGAATTTTTGAAAGGACTTTAGCTTGGCTGAGATGGAACCCTACTGTTACAAGAGTGTGTGAAATGCAGGAGCTGTGTGCTGTTCTTCATAGGATCACCAAAGGGAACATTTCCTTGTGCCTTTTTGACAAAGGCATTTTGGATTTTTTTTTTTTACACTATAGTTCTTTGGATTTTGGGTTTTTGGCAGCCTGCCATTAAAAATGTATCCATGGTTTTGCTCCCTCTGTGGCACCAGTCAGCAAAAGTGCTCAGCATTTTAATCAATAGGGAAATAGAGAGAGGTAGTAAATTTCAGACATCTGTGGAATAATGCAAACTTTTCTGGGAGGGGCTAATGCAGGGATGGGCAACTATGGACCCTTTACAAGCTGTGGACTTCAACTCCATGCTGGCTCAGGAATTCTGAGAGTTGAAGTCCACAGGCCGTCAAGGGGCCATGGTTGCTCATCCCTGGTCTAGTGACACGATTCTTTGACATTTCCCTCACATTCTTGTGTTCTGCTTTGTTTTCTCTAGATAAACGAGGACAGATTTCTTCAGCCTGGTACTTTTCAGATACTGAGAACTATAGCTCAGAAATTCCTCATCGTTTAGGAAGTCACCAAATTGAGGAACACTCATTAAGGGTCTCACCTCATGCTATTCCCAATATTTAAGACTAATTCCATTTCCATACTTTTCAAAATGTGTCACCCCTTAGTTCTTAGAAATAACTTTGTAAGGATGTGTACTCTTTGCACTGGACCCAATTTTAAAAGAACGATAGACTCTGGATTTTGGCAGCCTGCCACTAAAAATGTGCCCATGGTTTTGCTCCCTCTGTGTCACCAGTCAGCAAAAGTGCTCAGCATTTTAATCAACAGGGAAAATTCCTGTGCTGAAAAGTATAGAATATACAAATATGAGATAGATATTTGAAAGATTCAAGATAATATTTACTACTCGCAGAGTTGTTTATTAGATCCTATTAGAATTAATTGGCCTTGAGTAGATGGATGTAGAATTCGGTTGTTATAAAATATCTGAATAGGAAAAATGCTTTAAAAATCTTCCCTAAAAGTTTGAAAGTATTGACTTTACTGTTATACTAAAAACAATAGAAAATATTGCTGTCTAATAAGCAGGGCCAGAAACGCTGCTCAATACCAACTTACCAGATTGCTTATCAACTCCTGAGTGTCTTCTACAGCTATGGAAACAGTCATTTGGCATGTGGGGGAGAAGAAATGGCAACTCTGAGCAGAGTTCAATGGTAACATGCACCAGCCTTGCTGTATCAGATATGCTGTCCTTCACTTAAACTCATATGTTTTAGGAACAGGATTGGCATAATTATGCTGGCAGAACTAACAGTTCCACTTAAGAGTTCCAACAAGTCCTTGTAACAGTAGCCAGATTTCTGCCAAAGGGAGCTAGCAGGAACCGCCAACCCTCTGGGGAGTATATGGGTTCTGGCTTAAGTCCTAATAGGCCATCTGCTAGTACTAGAATTACATTGGTCCAGACTGTTTGAGGGACTCACACAGAGGACTGTAAACATCCAAACTAAAATATGTTCTAATTCACTAGGATGGATTCCAATAGGCTAGACCTGTTTATCTAGCGGTGTGTATCGGTTTTTTTAACGTCTCTTATTATATATTGTTTATACTGTCTTTGTTGTAAGCCATCCAGAGTCCTCAGAGAGTTGGGCGGCATAGAAATACGAATAATAAATAAAATAAATAAATAAATCTCTTACAGCAAACACCCTGAAAAATCTTGTGCTGAAGTATAGACAATCTTTACCCTTAATGGAAGTGTATCAAAACTATACGTCCTATTTATGATATAGGAATATTTCCCAGTTTCCTGAAAAACGTTTTTGTGTGTGTGAACCCATTCTCCTTCCTGGAGACTTCTTCCCTATTCCTAAATACTTCTTTTGCATGATGAACCCAAATCTTCTTATCTGATTGCTCATTTTGCTTTGGCTGCCAAGCAATTATGTGATTAATGTATGCAGATTTTTATTTTTTTTAAATGTATTTTTATGATTTGTTTGCTTATTCAATTTCTATAGCCTTAGTGAATATATATATATATATATATATATATATATATATATATATATATATATATGTATATGTATATGTATATGTTTTTCTTCTAGCCAGGTTTTCCCTATGTAACCAAGGTTTTTTGTAGCTCCAGCTCAGTAGAATCGCATCTACTCGGTTCTGGGCTTTTTTCTTTTCTAACAGCTAGCAAGCTCTAACTGCTAGGTGGGAGACCTAAATAGATCCATTTCTAGCTCGTTTGCTTTCATCAGTAGGCCACACCCATATCTTATGTATCCTCCCTGTAAAGGTACAGTATCAATTTTCTTACTTCTTCGTAGGGTTTATGTGTGTTTTTCTTCTAGCCAGGTTTTCCCTACGTAACCAAGGTTTTTTGTAGCTCCAGCTACAAAAGATATGGGATACATAAGATATGGGTGTGGCCTACTGATGAAAGCAAACGAGCTAGAAATGGATCTATTTAGGTCTCCCACCTAGCAGTTAGAGCTTGCTAGCTGTTAGAAAAGAAAAAAGCCCAGAACTGAGTAGATGCGATTCTACTGAGCTGGAGCTACAAAAAACCTTGGTTACGTAGAGAAAACCTGGCTAGAAGAAAAACACACATAAACCCTACGAAGAAGTAAGAAAAATATATATATATATATATATATATATATATATATATATATATATATATATATATTCCTTTGCGAACCGATAATAAAGGTAAGTAGAACCCACCCCTTGGTATACTGTGTATATGCGTACAATGACAATAAAGTTGTTGTTGTTGTTGTTGTTGTTGTTGTTGTTGTTGTTGTTATTTGTGTGTGTGTGTGTGTGTGTATATACCAAATTTATATTTCGCTGATAAATAAATAAAGGGAGACTAATATAGATCTATTTCAAGCTATTTAGCTCTCATCAATTAGCCATACCTTTATTCGGATTCAAACTTGTATATATATATATATATATATACACACATACACAGACAATATTTTAAAACAGGATTGTGTATGATAATCAGTGTGTGTGTATATATTAGACTATGGCACAGATGAGTACTAAAATGCAAGATAGATATTTAAGGTACAAATAAATAAACCTTGGGTTGCAAGGTTTCCTTTGCATACTGTAGTTTGGACTGTGAATTTCCACCCTTCTTTAGTTCCTCTTTTCTAGCATCTGTTCCACCTCTCCTGAATTTTCAACACAGGAATTTTGCTTACTCATATCTTGGGAATTGTCCTTCCCCCCACCCCCTCCTCTGGAAGGTTAATCCCTGACTTGAACAGATGATCCTAAATGTTCTTTGAGTAAAGGTAAAGCATCACAAAACTTGCTAAAGTAATTCTGATTGCCCTGAAAGCATAAATTGCAAAACTTTGCAAAAGTTATTTTCCCTAGTTATAACTATTAGGCAACAGCTTAAATGCAGCAGCTGTCCTTCTGAAAATCTAACCTCTTCAGCAGGAGATTGAGCCCTTAGAACATCTGTTCTGTGATGGAAATTGGCCAATTACTGTTTCCTCTTGGCAACTTTACTTGCGCTAATGCATACTGATATGGAAGGAAAAGATAATATGAGAGAAATATAGATTTATCTTCAAAACTTTTGAGATACAAGATGTTGCACAGTAATTATTAAATGCACAATATTTTCTGTGCAGGCAACCCCTTTCCCCAATTTCTTTGCACATTTTGGATTCTAAGAGTCTGGACAGAAATTCAGTTCATGGAATATGGGCTTTGGAATTATGATCTCACTAACAAATGGTTGGCCTACTGGTTGTAGAGCATCTGCTAGAGAATTTTGGTTAGTACATCAAGCTTTCCTTCTGAGAGAAGTTCTGTGCTATAAGTGGCTTCATGACATGCTTTAATTCAACAGGTAGCATTGATCTTTGTCTTCTTCCTCTGTTTCTTGGTATGTATAGAAAACATCAAATTTGTCCCAGAAGTACAGATATCAGAGGGAGAAATAAGAGCATTATGGACCAGTCAAGAAGGAGGTAACTAGGCATAATATGAAGATGTTTCAGTTCCTAGGTTCTCCTATTGGATTCTCATCTGGCAATTAGATATAGTTCACCAGAGCCCACAAATTTGGAGTTGTTCAATCTGGTGTTGCAATAGCCAGGGGTGTGTTTGCATAACTAAAATTAATACATCAACTGAACCTGTTACCAGAGTTATCTGATTGGTTCTGATTATTCTTGCCTTACTTACATCTAGTTTGGGCTATTCCTGAAGTGAGCTGGTGGCTGAGCTTGTAGACCTACAGAAAGGTCTTATTACAAGACTCTCAATGGCTACTTTTCTGGGCCAGCTTCATCCAAGTTAGATCTGCCTCCTAAAACTTTAGAGATCTAGATTTCAATTTATTTCGGATGGCAAATCTTTCAGTCAGAATAAAAATACTGCTCCCAGGATTGCTCTAAATTTGATATAATAATGTCCTTCAAATATTTTCTTTCATTTTAGTTCCTGGATTCCAAACTCAGAAATAAAACATAGCCAATCTATAAATTAAATAGAAAGATAATAATACTTAAAAGAAAAGAAATAAAACTAATGAATAGTTAATAGCTTTCCTGTATGGTTCCTCACAAAGTCATTTCATCACTCTTTACTTGGACCCATCTTAATCAACTTTTGAGTTACAGACAGGTAAAGAGGAAAAACTGAAAAGGTTTCTCTCTTTTGAAATATGTTTTTTTCTTTCTTTAACCATATTAGTTTTTTAAAAAAATCTTTTTCTTTCTGTTCAGGACATCCTTCAAATATGATGTGATTATCAGTCTGTTTTTTTCTCTGTAACTCTGGGTCATGCTTGGGTTAAAGTTTCAATATGTAGTTGTTTAATTTAATTACCATCATCGTCATACACAGAGAAACCTATGTGAAAGGAAGGTGTCCGTCTGAGCCAATAATTGAACATTCTTTTTGTGAGAACTTCTCCAGCATATTCTTTAAGATCAATTTCAGCAGAAAGGTGCCAGATGTCAAATACTACTGAAGACTCCTCCAGATCATGACATTATCAATTTGCTTCTAGATACAGTGGAGGATATTAGTTATGACCTATAAATTTTTACAGAGCTTCAGAATAGGTTGTTTGAAGGACTACATAAGCTGTCCAGGATGAAACATTTTTGTAAGAGTCAAGTCATATCTGTTCTGACAGATTTTTCTCAAGAAATACAATTAATTTTTAACACATTAGAGCTTTTAATTATTAAGATACTTGTAATTTGTCTTTAATAAAACCTGTATTTACATTGTCTTCCTTCCTTTCCTCCTTGCTTCCTCTCAGCTTTAATCCCACATCAGTCTGCATTTTATATGAGCTGTAGTTCACAAAAGCTTGTATCTTTTAATAAAATATGTTTGTCTAAAAAGGTGCTACTAGATTCCTGATTTTTGCTTACAATATACCATTGATCATCTCTTCTGATTGACTGTACCAAATCTGAGTGTAAGAGAATCTGAGAGCATAAGAGAGATATATTCTCTGAGAGAATATATTAGAAAGAAGAATTTTCATGTTTCAGAAGGTTCTGCCTAGGAAGAGTAGACCAGCTTAATCTCAACAATTCTACTGATCTGTCTATTTATCAGTCTATTCCTTCCTTCCTTCCTTCCTTCCTTCCTTCCTTCCTTCCTTCCTTCCTTCCTTCCTTCCCTCCCTCCCTCCCTCCCTCCCTCCCTCCCTCCCTCCCTCCTTCCCTCCCAGGTTTACACTGATTGCTTGAACTTATTACAGTTTTAATCTGCTAGTGATTGTTTTTCCCGTTTATTGACATGCTTCAAGTATGAAGAGTTTTAATATCTTAATGGTTAGATATTAGGTAACTGATTATTTCATCTGAAGGCTTATTCCTTTGTTTCTTATATCAATTTATATATCTCTTGCAAATTGTGACTTAGGATGGTAAATGCAGGATATCTATATATCTATATCTATATCTATATCTATATCTATATCTATATCTATATCTATATCTATATCTATATCTATATCTATATCTATCTATCTATCTATCTATCTATCTATCTATCTATCTATCTTCTTTTTAATTCATAGGTTCAAATGTATAATATTTTTGTAGTCAGGGTTTTTTTCCTATGTAGATCAAGTTGTTAAATGGCCATAGTGGGATGATATCTCAAATCATCACTTTCTGGCTTGTCAGACATTTTGTGTTGTTTGTTCTGAGACTTATGGGAGACTGGGATAGCACTATTTCTGTCTTTTTGGACTTCATTGGCCAGCCACACCCATATTTTATGACTCCTCCCTGTAAAGGTCAAATATTTATTCTTTTTAATTCCATGAAGTCCAAAAAGACAGAAATAGTGCTATCCCAGTCTCCCATAAGTCTCAGAGCAAACAACACAAAATGTCTGACAAGCCAGAAAGTGATGATTTGAGATATCATCCCACTATGGCCATTTAACAACTTGATCTACATAGGAAAAAAACCCTGACTACAAAAATATTATACATTTGAACCTATGAAAGCACATTTACAAACAGAATTATATACACTAACTAATGTACTGACATCAAATGGGTTCTGTAGAAATAAAGTCATCAATATCATCCAACATGCAACACCTAGACAGAAGAAAAAACAACAAGAGGAACAAAACAATGGGAAAGCCATCCTGCCCTATATAAGGGGAACAACAGATAAAATTAGCAAAGTACTACATAGACACAACATCAAAACCATATTTTGCACAGATAGAAAGATATTGTCCATTCTGAGAAACCCTAAGGACAAAATAGAATTAGAAAACCAAGGCATATACGAAATCCCGTGTGCTTCCTGCCCATCAACATACATTGGACAGACCAACAGAAGAATGAGTGTGCGCATCGAGGAACACAAAAACTCAATACAAAAACAAGAACACACATCATCATTAGTTCAACACATAAATACAACAGGACACAATATTAATTTTAATAACACAAAAACAGTTGCAAAAATAGAACATCTCAATGGCAGAATAATCAGAGAAGCAATTGAAATAGAGAAAAGACCATATTGCATGAATAAACGGGATGACACTTCACGTCTGCCTACTATTTGGAAACCTGCTCTCATAGATAGACGAATCTTAACACCAAATATAAAACATAGATCAAACATTAATCAAAAAACATTTACAAATCCCAACCAAATCATATTCAAACCAGCCACAAAGATGAAGCCCTGCCACCTAGTGGAGAAAAACCGACCATACACCCAAAGCCAACCCAATAAACACATACTGGGACTCCTAACCAATCAGAATGAAAAGGTGGAGCCATCCCAGACTACCAGCACCAGATTTGAAATAGTAACGGCAGTTACTGCAAAAGACTCCTCACATAAGCCTGATGAGATTCTGTCGAAACGTTGCTTCTACCCTTTTAGGGATATATCCACAATTACACGGGAAGAAACCCGAAATATTAACTATACACACATATATACCTGTGAAAACTTACATATATATATACCACCCCAACCCAACAACAACAAAATAAAATAATAATTACATTATAATTGTTTCCTGCTGCCCAAGGACAACAAACAGGACAAACATTCTCAGCCTTTTTGCAATAATAAAGTATATTGAAAAATGCAGCAGTAGAAAAGGACATCTATTCTGTGGAAGAAAATAAACCCTTAAGAAATTGGGAAACAGATTTCAGTGAAGTTAAAATTTGGCTAGCATCTTAATTTGTAGGTGCCAATCTGTTCTAATCATATATTTAGAGTAAACAGTGAGTGATCACTCCAAATGCTGATGAAGAGATGTACAACAATAAAAAACCATAATGTCATGTTTACTGGAAAATAGGGGAGTTAAGTAACATTTGTTCAAGAAATACAAATAATTAGATTAAATAATTACTGGCTAGTTTAATTCCTGTGAAATTTAAATGTATACTTTGTTTTGCAGTTTTCACTCTATTAATTGCCTTCTAAACCAAAGCCTTTTTTCTGTCAAAGCTAAATATTGATCAAGATCAATTTCCTGTCCCAATAAATAATGAAATGAATATTAGGAACTACCGTAGATTTACAGGGACCAGCTTAACTTCCCCTTATTTTAAATAAAGGGTAGATTTATCTTGAAACTTAATTTTAATATTCATTCTGATGATTCCTTTAATCAGTGTTTACAGGGAAGACATGAATAAAGACTGATTGTGATAGAGACAATTGGCATCTGAAGCAAGGGAAATTTTGGCTACAGAAGCTGAAATTTATCAGTGGACAAAATTTGGCCACATTCAAACAAATTATTTCATATGATCTGATAACAGCAATTGTACATAGAAGAGATCAGTATTTCCCAGGTATTTTATTAGGCAAGGTGTTAAAGTGAGTCCATGAGTCCTCATACTCATCATCAGATTTTATTGAGTTATTAGGGTTATATCCTGGGTTTTCTCCAAAGTTCAAGGCAGCTTACAGAGAGAGCTCCTTTCATTTTATCATAGCAATCACAATGCTATGAACTTAGCTGGGTTGAGGAACTGAGTGACAGCCAATCACCTAATGAATTTACATGACTGAAAATGGACTTGAAGCTGATTCTTGGTGGGTCTAAATTAACCTTTCAATTGTTCTCACCTTTAGATAATCAATCATTAATATATTAGAGCTTTCTATGGATAATGTCACAGATCAGGAAGAGTTGATATTCTGCTTCATAACTGTTGTCTCCCTCCCATTTTGGTAGGAATTCAATTAGTTCAGGGTTGTTGTTTTTTTAATGGATTTCATGTCTGATGTACGGCTATCAGAGCATCAGGAAATGAAAGCAGATAAATGGGATAAGGAAAAAATAATTTCTTTATAAAGAAGCTGGGATGTATTTTCTGGGTTGGAAAATGGTGGGTGTTTTGGTAGATGTAGCAGGAGAAGCACCAAAATTCTTTTCCATGTTTTAATCTAGTCTAGAAAGTATTTATTTATTTATTTTACTATACACTTTTGGCTCTCTTGGTAGCTGGATGATTTCAATAAGTGACTCAGATATCACAGGGAGTTAGAATAAATACCAGTAATTTGATATGTGATATGTGAAGCTATTTATTGATGACAAATCTTGATGCTTATAGGGGAATGTTGGAGAACTATGACATAATTTACTGATATATATCACAACTAATTGTCTGCCTTCACCAAGCACTTTGATATCCTTCTTTCCAAGCTTTATTATTCCCGATGTATCAGTTTTTAAAAGCTGCTTTATTCTTTCATTGTTTTCATGGTTCCAAGAAAAGGAAAACTTGAACCAGAAAAACAAGAAAAAAGATATTGATAAACATTATTAATAATGATAATAATCAGCACATTGGGTACCATACCCCCCCAAAAAAAAAATTGGATAGCACTTAAAAAAATCTGTGCCTGGACAAAATTTCCATCTGTCGATTACAAAAGATCACACTGCTTGGATTGACATATATGTTATGTTGATACATTGTGATAACCTAGGTCCTTGGAGAGAACTTGATCTGTGTGAAGGCCAACAACAGCTAAAGAACAGACAACTATGTCTTCACATTTTTGTGAACAGAAAATAACTGTTAATTGCAAAAGGCAGTTTTACTTCAAAAAGCTTATATACTGTGATGATACCTTTAACACCATCAAACAACAACATCTGACTATCCCAGGTTATTGGAAGAACTCAATAGGTAGATGAAAATGCCAAATCTAAACACTTGGTTGACTGTGCTATGGATAATTAACAAGCCCTAAGAACAAATGCATGCAAAGGCATAGTTGAGAAAACAGAAACAAAGTGCAAATGCTGCTTCGGCAAGGAAGCTGAGGAAACAGGGGACATCTAGTTAGTTCTGCAAGAAGATTGTACAGATTGACTACAAGTAACAGCATGACAAAGTAGCAACAACAGTGTATTGGAATATTTGCAAGAAATGCCATCTGCTAGCAAGCAAAAACTGGTGGACCACAAAATAGACAGTCATAGAAAATGAAGAAGCTAAAGTGCTCTAGGACTTTAGAATTCAAACAGACAAGTACCTGCAACATAACACTCCTGATATATAACAATTCACAGTACAAAAGATAAAAAAAAGTCTGAGTATTTGATGCTGTAGTACCTGGGGACAGTACAATAGAAGAGAAAGAAGTGGAGAAAATCACAAAGTACAAATCAATGCAAACAGAAGTAGAATGACTGTGGCAAAAGAAAGCAAAGATAGTACCAATAGGCACCTTGGATGTAAGTGCAAATCATCTGGAACATCACTTGAACACCATTGGCATAAACAAAATCACCTTACATCCTAAAATGGGACTTTTGATACCATAGAATGGGATGCTTGAAAAGGACTCAATAGGTGGATAAAAGTTTTTATTTATTTGTTTATTTGTTTTATTTATTTATTTGTATCCCATCTATTATTATTTAAATAACTCAGGATGGCAAAGATATCCAACACACCTTCTTCCTATTTTCCCCACAGCAACAACCTTGTGAGATGAGTTCAGCTTAGAGAGAATGACTGGTTCAAAGTCATCCAGCTGACCTTCATGGCTAAAGTGGGACTTCAACACATGATCTCCTGTTTTCTAGCCTGATGCTTTAACCACTAGACCAAACTGCTCTAGATGCCAGATCTGGTCTAAATATCTGGTTGATGGTGCAATGAACCATAATTTATGAAACTTTTATGCTGTGTGAGTTGTCATGATTCTGGGTGGCTCACAACAACCAAAGAAATTACAATGAAATCAATAAAGCAAAAAGATCAAAATTTCCTGATAGTACAGTACAAACAAAAAAGTGACACTCCTGAGAGGGCTTTTTTTTTTTTTTATCAAGATTATTCAAGAGGAGACAAAATAGTTGTCTACTGATATGTCCTTTACTGATTGGAAGGTTAGTTGACGAATTAACTTTTTATTGACTAGTTAACTTTTAAATATATGGGTTGTCCACACAGCCAGGTTGCATTATCACTAGTAGGCAGGTATATCCAACAGAAGACATTGCAAGTCAAAATGAGAAGAGAAAGATATTTTTTGAACATATAATTCTTTTTAAAAAAAATATTTTTATTGTTTTTATTTATAATACAACACAATATGACAAACACAAAACATAAAAAACACACATATATATATTCTCTTTTTACAACTGTTTCATAATGGTCATCTTCTAATATTTAAGCTTTCCCCCAATTCCCTTTATATTATTTGTTTTCTATCCTGTCCATTTCTCTCTTATTTACACTATAATTAACCATCATAATATTAGTTTGTACACTTTATACATCGTCCTATACATATTTCACATTTATAACTTCTCCCCTTTCCTTATTGAACATAATTCTTGTACTCCCTATCTTCATGATATAGTCATGACAAAGAACATCTTCACATCTAACCATGACTCTTAGATGAATAACTGTTAAAAAAAATCAAAGTGTGATGTTGAAAATGGCTAGCAATTCATATGAGGTAATCCGGCATTGCCTACAAAAGAGCTGGAGGAAAGAGAAGTTTGAAGTATCTTCTTTGATTCCATTCATTCCATTCAAATATTACCTCAGAGAGTGCTCCAGGGAAGTTTCTCATGCCTCTTGACTAATTATAAGGAGTGCTTTATTTGTGCATTACTTTTCTGGTAATGTTGGATGGTGTCAGTGACTTTGCTCTGGTGCTGCATAAAAAGATTCCTAATTCTGTAGCAGAGGACAATCCTTAGCATCATTGGCATGGATATTATCATCCTGTACTTGCCTCCCACTCATATATGACCTCTGAGTGCATTTTCCTGCATCGTTTTCAAAGTAAGGTGTTCCTGTTCTATTTTATTATATTTATTAGCTTGTCAAACATGTACAAGATAGCAGGTATAAATATGAACATGGACATGAACGAAGGAAATGAATACAAATAAATGGGGACATTAGGACAGGGATGGTAGGCACACTGGTGCACTTATGCACACCCCCTTTCTAATCAGTATACTTACTTATTCAGTTTACCTGCTGCATTTACTTTCTTCGAAGTCAGTCTCTGCTTTTTGATTGGCTATGTTACTGAAACAAAAACATTATCCTGGAGGCCGTGGGGATCTGGATGGGGAGGAATAGGCTCAGGCTCAACCCATCCAAGACTGAGTGGCTGTGGTTTCCGACGTCCCAATATAGTCAGTTGGTGCCATCACTGATTATTGGGGGCGAATCATTGGCCCCCACGGAGAGGGCACGCAATTTGGGCGTCCTCCTGGATTCACGGCTGTCTTTAGAAGAGCACTTGACGGCCGTGACCGGGAGGATTTTTCATCAGGTTCGCCTGATTCGCCAGTTGCGTCCCTTTCTGGATCGGGACTCGTTACACATGGTCACTCATGCCCTTGTCACCTCCCGCCTGGACTATTGCAACACTCTCTACATGGGGCTCCCCTTGAGGAGCACCTGGAGGCTCCAACTGGCGCAGAGTGCGGCCGCCATGGCGTTCCCATGTAACACCTCTCCTGCGCAAGCTGCACTGGCTCCCGGTGGTCTTCCGGGTGCGCTTCAAGGTTTTGGTTACCACCTTTAAAGCGCTCCATGGCTTAGGACCTGGGTACTTGTGGGACCGCCTACTACCACCAATAGCATACCGGCCAGTATGCTCCCATAGAGAGGGGCTCCTCCGGGTGCCGTCGGCCAAACAATGTCGACTGGCAGCCCCCAGGGGAAGAGCCTTCTCTGTGGGGGCACCTACTATCTGGAATGAGCCCCCCAGAGATACGGAGGATCCCGGATCTGCGCACCTTCCGCCACGCTTTAAAGACCTTATTATTTCACCAGGCGGGCCTGGCCTAATTTTCTCCCTCTTTCATAAAAGATTTTTAATTTTTAAATATCTTTTAGTATTTTATACATTCAATTTTAAAATTGGTTTTAAATAGTTCGGGGTTTTAAATTTGTCGGAGCCAAAATTATTTAATTTGATTTTATTCTACTTTTAAATTTTGTATGGATGTGTTTTATTGTTTGGCTGTGCACCGCCATGAGTCCTTCGGGAGTAGGGTGGTATAGAAATTGAATAAAATAAATAAATAAATAAATAAATAAATAAATAAATAAATAAATAAATAAATAAATCCTCCCTGCTTTGACCTCCATGTGTCTCTGATGTGAAACCTAGCAGGAATGTCTCTTTTTAATTTCTATTTTTCCTTAATTGAACTACAGTATCTCCTTTTCTGCTGGGCTGTTTTTTTTTTTGTTTGTTTAATGGTCCATTTATCAATCATTAATCATTTCATCATTTTTTTTTCATAGTTGGTAACTTGAAATATTTTAAAAAAGGTTTTAAAGCATGAAGAAATGAATCATTGATGAGCTGTGAAACTAAGAAAAAGAAGTAGGATGTAGTAGATTTGAATAAAAGTGGCCTGATCTTGAGGTGTGAAGCTGCTTCATGTATGGATTGCATAAAAGTAAAGGTATTCCTTTAATTTAGACATATCACTACAAGCTAAAATCATAAGACTACATCTGATTTACTTTGGCCATGCCATGCATGCACATTCATTGGAGAAGGCAATGCTGCTAGGAATAGTTTGGAGAATAAGAAGGGGCAAGCAAAGAACACGCTAGCTTGATAGCATCAAATCTAACACAAAGTTGAGTATACAACAATTGAAAGAAGTTGTGCTTGACAGGATACCATCGCCAAGTTGGACATGACTGAATGGTTAAAACAACAATACCTTTAATTATGATTGTAAAATATATGCCAGAACATTTGAATTGCTGTTATTCAAATTCTTGAAGATAGCACATCTATTGATCCATACTGTTCTGTCCCCGTTCCATTCATGCACCACCACAGATGGCCAGGAGTTAATAAGACACACGACAAAATTCTTTGAAAATAAAGCTGACAGCAACCCAGTGGCTAGCTGCCAATTCAGACTTTACTCACACAAAACAAAGATTAGACTGCCAGCATTCCGATAAAACAGGCAGAGTTTTCAACAATACAAGGATTAATCCAAATGCAGTCCGATAAAGCAGGCAAAGTCCAGTAACGCAGAGATGGATTATTTCTAGTTTTTGCTCATCACAAACTGAACCGGCCACCACACCCACATTTATACCCTGTGGGGTGTGGTCCAGTGACTCAGCTAATCTCTGGCATGCCTTCCCCTCTGCTGCACACGCTTCTCCCTGCGCCTCTGGCGAGGGTCCAGCCAGCACTTATCTCCTTCGTCATTGTCCACCTGTGGCTGCGGGGACATGCTTGGCTCTGAGCCTATCTTTTGGCCTTTGGTGTCCTCCGGAGGCATTGCCAGAGAGGAGGGTCCTGGAGAGGGAGGCCTTGCCAAATCCTCTTCCTCACTCTCAGAGTCTGCATCTGTCGATAGCCCAGGCTCAGGCAACGGAGCCATAACACATACATATGGCAAAGGAATAAATATAAATGTCAGAGCCCACAGTAATATGTTTTATTAAGAATTATATTACTTCAGTTCTCACTGTTTCTTCTTCCAGCATCTCTTCTTGCTCTACCCTCTTCTCACATCCATTCCTCCACTGGAAGAAACATCAGACTTAAAACATATTCATGCCAAGTACCATAATTTTGCTGCCAACTATGCAGAAATAAGCACGGCAACAAACATTACCCTTTTAAATACGAAGCTGACATAGTAGGGTTTTTTTCTCCTAGAAAATTATAATCCCTCTCATTTTTTTTTTTCAATGCATCTCCTTGAAAGAAAGTCAAACTGAAGGCAATGCCTAAAATGATAGTGTATGGAATAATATGCCTTCTTTGTTCACATATAATTGGCAATTGAAAGAAAGAAAATCTCCTTTTCCAATTTTTGAGAATATTCAACATGAAAAATGAAAAGAATATAAAAGCCTCACTTTAATGCAATTTCATGTGGCAAGTTTTATGTTGTAACTCCAGTCATCTTTCTAGGCAGAGTTTGATACTACAGCTATTACTCCTGTTCTGACTTTTACTGCTGCTGTTATTTTCAGGAAAGTGCCATCTTATCTTTGCATTTCTCATTCAGCCACATGAACTGTCTTCCAGAATCTTGCAGAAAAAGATATAGATTATATTCCAATTTGCAATCTCTCACTCAGTATAGCTTCTTTCAAGTTGATGTCTTCTAATTTACAGTGACAACTTCCATCTAACTCATGATCAGTTCAGGACAGTTACAGGAAACTGACAAATTCCATGCAGGTGAAAAATATAGCCACAAATAGATTATTATTCAGTTTCATAAAGATGTGCACTTAAAATGAACAACGGGATTTCTTACATTAATATGTGGATGTGAATGTGTTTATAGTAGGTGTCCCCAGAGCAGTGGTGGGTTGCTCCCAGTTCTATCTGGTTCTTTAGAACCGGTAGTAAAAGCGGCAGGAGGCTCCGCCCACCCACCCGGATGTCATAATTGATGATCTGCACATGCGCAGAAGTGCACAAGTGAGTGAAGCAAGCATGTACACTCCTGCTGCGAACCAGTAGGAAAGGTAAGTAGAACCCACCCCTGCCCCAGAGGTTTTGGTAGCACAGATATAATGATACATCTCCATGAGTGTTCTGCCCCAGCTCTGGATTTCCAAGGATATTGACACACACCAACGGTCCTTATCAAATTTATTAAGTAGCAAGAATAAACAAGACCGGCAAAGGTTGGCAACCAGCCCAGAAAACAAGATATGATAAGCCAAAATACTCTGATAATAAATACGAGTTGTTTCTAGCAAGAAACTTACTAATGGTGTGTAACTTAAATAGATTAAGGAAGTGGCCAATTATCCTCAAGCCTTACTCTCGAGGAGACCTCCTCCTCCTGAGTAGCCACTCCTGCCTTTTGGCAGCCCTGCGTGCTTGAGCATTAAGGAGAGGCTCCTCCACTTCGCTCTCTCCACTTGAAGGAGCCTCTGGAGGCCCTGGCTGAGTCTCTGCCTATGGCACCACATCCTCTTTAGCCTCCTTGCTGTCCGATGTGAGCGCCAGCTGCGCAGGCTGCTGGCGTGACACCACACCAGCCTCCTCGTCGTTGGGATCAGCCATGATCCGCGCAGGCCGCTGGCGGGCCACAACAATGAGTAACTCTGCCTTTTGCATTAGAAGTTGGAAGCTTGCTCCGAAGCCTGTTCCCAGATCATATGACCAATCTAATTTATCATTTCTATATCAGAAAGTAGAAAAAGGAACAAGATTTTTTTCTGCAACACAGACATTTCTCTTATCAAACTACAGCAAATTTATTATAATACTTTCAAGTCATCCTTTGCGCACTGGTTTCTATTAAATACAGTAAATTTAGCTTAAAGAACTATATGTTTACATATAGAGAATTCTATACGGAGTGCTTTGCACTCATTCGTTCATTCAATTTCTATAGCTGTTCATCTCAAACAAGTAACTCTGGGTAGCAAACAAACAAACATAAATCACATGAACAAAAAAGAATTTAACCATGAAGCTAATTACAGTATCATTGACTATCAAGGCAATGCATTCTGCCACAGTCACAATCTGACAGCCCAAAGTCTTAAGGCTGCAATTTAGATCTGAACCCAGACACATTTTATATACTCATTGCAAGTAAGTGACACAAAATTTATTCACTCCAAAAAAGAACATGGAAGACTACAGATAGGATAGATCAAAGATTTTGCACATTCCTAACTAGCCATGGGATTCTCAATGTCTGTCTTGGTCCTTGGAGAGTAAAACTATCTTCCCACAACAGGTTGTCTACCACTAAGTATTGTCCGAAGCCTAGCTGATTAGTTTTGTCTTTGGTGAAGCTCAACTCTCCTGTTCACTTGATTTTAAAGATTAAGGGAGAAGAGCATTTTCACATTAACAATAATTGTTTCTGGCAAAGTTCCATCTTAATTCAGAGAATTTAAGGAAATATTCTTAACAAGCTCAGAGATAAGCCCTTGTTAACTTCTGACAGATGTTCAAAAGGAAAATTACAGAAACTACTTAAAGCACATTCCAAAAAAGAAAAGAAAAAGAAATCATCTGGTTTACCAACATACTATCAATTACTATAAATCAAAGCAAACTGTATACCAATTAGCCTGTTATATTTTAGTCAACCAACTGTTGGTTCTACCTGCACTGCAACTTTTCCCCTTCTTCTATTTATGAGGACTTCTAATGATCAGTCTTTTCTTACAATGAGGAAGCAGCTTTAAATATGGAGAAAAGCCATCTCAAAAAGAGAGAGAGAGAGAGAGAGAGAGCCCAATGGGGTGTTTTTGAACAAACTGGTTGTTCTTGTATATCGCTATTACTTTGAGATACATGGAAAACATCATCATCATCATCATCATCATCATCATCATCATCATCATTTTAGCCATTGTCTGTCCCAGGGCTGTCAAACTCCTAGCCTGCGGGCCGGATGTGTCATGCGCTGGCCACCCTCATGCCCAGTTTAGCAAAAGGGGGAAAAGTCCCAATATGTCACGTGATGCCACCATGACAATGTGAGTTTGACACCCATGGTCTATCCACTGCAAGATGAAGGCCTCTTCTGCATGTTTCCAACAAACATAATCCTTACTATTGTGGGCCCAATTGGCAACAATTGGGCCCACAGTATTTGCTGAGGTCGTCGATCCATTTTGCTTTAGGTCTCTTTCGTGGATGCCTTTTATCAAGTGGTATTCATTTTATGACTGCCTTGGTCCTCCTGCCATCAGTTCTTCTTGCTATGTGACCAGCCCATTTCCATTTCCATTTCCATTTCCATTCTTTTATTCCCTTGATATTGTATACTTTTATTTGTTCTCTAATCCATGTGCAGGTCTTTTTAACTTGTCTTGTAATGCTGAGCATGTATCTTTCCATGACTTTTTGTGCCACTTGTAACTTTTATATTGATTGTGAGGTTAGTTTCACTGGCATATGTTAGAGCAGATAGCACACTCAAAAACTTTTCTCTTCAGGCATAGGGGGAGGTTCTTGAAAATTATGCTTAGCTTGCTGAATGCCTGCCAACCAAATTTAACACGCTGTTCAATTTCTTTTATTGTATAACCTTCTATTGAAATCCATTAGCCAAGGTATATGCACGTCTAATTCTTCTCTACTACGTCTAGTTCTTATCCAGATATATATATATAGTTTTTTTTTCTCTTTGGTGAATTTATTAAACATAACCTGGCTCTTTTTCTAGGTTTATTTTTAAGCCAAATGGTTCTCCTTCTTGTTTGTGTCTTTGTAGCTCTTCTGGGTTTTGTGAGAAGAGAACAACCTAATCTGCAAATGTTAAGTGATTTAAATAGGTGGTATTGATTTTTATTCCATCTTTTGCCCAGTCTAGTTGTGAAATACTTCTTCAAGTCAGGCTGAAAAATGGTTGGGGGATATTATATCGCCTTGTACACATCATTCAATGTTGATTTCCACTTTAAAATCGTTAAGGCAAACACATGACTAGATTCAAGAGATTTGCTGTAAATGTGTTTTTAAAAGGAATTGTACTACTCTTAGCATTGTTAAACTGAGAAAAATCACTTTAGTTAATAGTTATGGTCACATAATATATTAAACCATATTGTGGTGATTTGGTTTTTGCTAAGTTTGCTAGGAAATCTGCCTTTTATAGTTCTGTGTTATATGTGAATGTCATCTACTTGAATTATTTGATAAACGGTGCTTAAAAGCATGTCTCAATTTACATGAACCAGGCCAACAGAAAGGATTTCCAAAACCACTAACACTTTAGTCACACTTATTTCTGGAATTAGGACCAAAGAAATGGTTATATTTTCTGTGCTTTTTGGACTTAAAGGGATTTCTTTTGCCCCTGAAAGGTGCATAGTTAATGGAAAATATGTATAGGAGATCAAACTCTGCAATAAGGAAATATTCTTCCTCAATAAGACTTTTTATATTTTTATCTCCTACCCCCCCCCTTTTTTTTTTTTTGCTGCAGTACTGTGATTTTCTATTCCCTGTTTTGTTTCATATGGATTTTAGAATCTTAGAATCTGGATTTAGTAATCCAAAATCTGTTTTAATTGGAAGGGAAAAGGCAAATTTTGATGCTGCACGGTTTGCCACTACCAGGTTTCTGTCTTCAGTGGAATTTTCAATGGAAACTATGCTCAAATAGGATTGTGATGCAGCCTTCAAATTCGTTTGAAATGCTGTGAGAAGGGGCGTTGGTCCTACCTGATACGCTCCTTCTCGTTGAGTGGAGACAGCAGCCAGTGTGGGTACCACTCATCCAATCAGATTGCAGGACTGAGCCAGCCAATAATTTCAAGTCCCGCCCCTGTTGCCGGGCAGGCCCAGCTTTGGCGAAGACTCGTAAGACTGACTCGGCGTGTGGGCACAGAAGGCAACAAAGCCACCAGGTAAGTAAGGAGAGGAGAAGACAGACAGAAGACACAGCTGGAAAAAGGGGAGGGTCTGGCTGCTGTCTCCACTCAACGAGAAGGAGCGTATCAGGTAGGACCAACGCCCCTTCTCCATTGAGAGTGGAGACAGCAGCCAGTGTGGGACATACCCCAGTTCACTGTCCCGAGTTCAGGGTGGGAACCGGCTGGTCGACAACAACAGTCTCCCCGGCAACGACACGCTGAAGCACCCGTCGTCCGAACGCCGCCTCTGCCGATGCAAATTGGTCCAAGCGATAATGACGTATGAAGGGAACCGGCGAAGTCCACGTGGCAGCCCTGCAGATCTCGAACAAGGGTGCCTGGGTCGCCCATGCGGCGGTCGTAGCTGCGCTACGGGTGGAATGGGCGGTCAAACGAGCTGGTCGCGGAAGAGAGCGGAGGTCGTAGGCCGAAGCAATTGTGTGACGAATCCAACGCCCGACAACCGACGAGGAGACCTTGCACCCCTGGGAAACGGGCAAAAAGGAGACAAACAGCGACTCCGTACGACGGAAAACGGAAGTCCTCTTAATGTAGATCCGCAAAGCCCGTCGTACGTCGAGTGAGTGCCATCTGCGCTCCCGTGGATGACCAGGTCGCGGGCAGAAATTAGGCAGGATGAGTTCCTGCGAGCGGTGGAAAACCGAATTGATTTTCAGAACGAAAGTGGGGTCCAAACGGAGTACTACCCGGTCCGAATGAAAGACGCAGAGGTCAGAACGGATGGACAACGCTGCTATCTCCGATATACGACGAGCCGACGTTATCGCCACAAGAAAAGCGACTTTGCAGGAAAGAAGCCGGAGACTAGTAGTCCGCAGTGGCTCGTACGGAGGGCCCATAAGCGACTCCAACACTAAAGGGAGATCCCAGGTCGGGTATCTGTGTAATACAGGAGGACACAAATTCGTGGCCCCTTGAAGGAAACGCCGGATTAGAGGATGTTGCGACAATGATGGCAGGGATCCGCAGACCAGGACCGAAGACAACGCGGCCACATGCCTACGTAACGTATTGGACGAGAGGCCCTGAGTCAGGCCCCGCTGCAGAAAACATAAAATGTCCACAATGGATGGCTGAAGAGCGGAAACTCCAAACTCGGAACACCAGGAACAGAAGGCACGCCAGGTGGCAGAGTAAATCCGATCCGTAGAAGCGCGGCGTGAGGCTTGCAATGTCTGAATAACATCCGGCGGGATATGCACTGCTGTCAAAGTGCTCCGCTCAACCGCCAAACGGTCAGGTTGAGCCAGGCGGGGTCCGGGTGTAATAGAGCGCCCTGGGACAGAACGTCGTCCTCGAGGGGGATGCGCCACGATGGGGCCACCGAGAGGGACACAAGGTCCGCATACCAGGGTCTCCTGGGCCAATGAGGTGTTACAAGGACCACTTCCGCCCGCTCGTACAAGATCTTGCGAACCACCCTGGGCAGGAGTGAGGTCGGGGGAAAGGCGTAGAGAAGACCCACTGGCCATGGAATTCGAAGAGCGTCGACGCCCGCTGCCCGAGGATCTGGGAACCGGGCGAAGAACTGCGGCAATTGAGCATTCGTGCTTGTTGCGAAGAGGTCGATGATCGGCGTGCCGAACCGACGAGACAGCTCCTGGAAGATCCGGGGATGGAGGCGCCACTCTGCGTTGTCCACTTGACGACGACTCAGCCAGTCCGCTTGGGAGTTGTCCACTCCGGAAATATGCTGTGCCCGGAGCGAGCAAAGGTGCCTCTCCGCCCAGAATCCCAGTCGCAGGGACAACAGAAGAAGCGACCTCGACCTGGTACCTCCCAGCTTGTTCAGGTGTGCTTTTGCAGCAACATTGTCCGTCAGGACGAGGACGTGGGAGTTGGAGATCAGATTTCGGAAGGCCCTGAGAGCCAGGAAGATCGCCTGTAGTTCTAGCCAGTTGATCGGGCGACGGGACTCTGCCGGGCTCCAAGTGCCCTGAGCCAACTGACCTTGACAATGGGCCCCCCAGCCGAGGAGACTGGCATCTGTAGTTACTACCACCCTCTGAGGTTCCAGGAAGAAGGACCCCGCAGCTAGGGCCGGGGAGCGCCACCACCGCAGGGATCGGCGAACAGCAGGAGGGACCGGAACCGGCCTGGATGACGTGCCTCTGCCCGCCTTCTGCAACGGCAAGAGAAACCATTGAAGTTCCCGTGCGTGCAGTTGCGCCCAAGGAACTATGGAGATGGCCGAGATCATCTTGCCTAACAGTTGGGAGAGGACAAGAGGGGAAACGGCCCTACAAGCTTCCACCTTGGAAATTAACTGACGAATACCCGCCTGTCTATCGGGGGACAGGAACACCTTACCCTGAACAGAGTCGATAAGGGCCCCCAAATGGACCAAACTGGTGGACGGGGAGAGGTGACTTTTATCTAAATTAACCGAGAAACCATGGGCCGCCAAAGTCTCTACAGTGAGGCGAACATCCGAAACTGCCTGAGAGACAGAAGGGGACAACAGGAGAATATCATCGAGGTAACATAAAAGCCTAACAGAACGGATACGAAGAGAGGCCGCTAGGGCGGCCAGTACCTTCGTAAAAGTACGGGGAGCAGAGGAGAGACCAAAGGGTAATGCCCTATATTGATAATGGACCCCACCGTAACAAAACCTTAAAAAACGCCTATGGGAAGGAAGGATAGGGATGTGCAAATAAGCCTCCGTAAGGTCTATGGAAGAGAGGAGATCGCCCCTCCGAACACCGGCTAAAATAGTTTGCAATGATTGCATTTTAAATTTACGGTACACCACGTACCTATTCAAACGTTTCAGGTCCAAAATAGGGCGCCACCCCCCCGAAGATTTGGGAACCAGGAAAACCCGGGAATAGAAACCCTGACGCTCCTGACCCGCAGGGACGGGTTGAATAGCCCTAATGGTCAGGAGATGCTGAACTGCTGCGTCCATAAGGGACTTTCTGTCCGAATTACGAGAAATCGGACAGCAGACAAAGGAGTCAGGAGGGGTGGAGACAAATTCGATAGCTAGACCAGAACGAAGAGTGGCTAGGACCCACTGATCAGAGGTGGACCGCTCCCAGGCAGCAACGAAGATGGCCAATCTGCCGCCAATGGGAGGATCAATAATACAATCAGTGCCGGCGACGGATGGAACGACCTCCTCCCCCTCGAAAGGGCCGTTTGGACCCAGACGATCTGCCCCGAAATGCCCTATCTTGTGAGCCCCGATGCCTGCCAAAGTTTGTGAATGGCCGGGGCGAGGGAAGGGAAGAGTAGGAGGAGGGCCCCCCAAAATCATTACCTCGAAACTGGGGACGGGAGGGATAAGGGGAGAAGCGAGAATCCCCCCTGCGGAAAGCCGCCGCCAAAACCTTTCGTTTGTCCCTCGTCTCGGTCAAAAAGGGATCTAAGGCTGCCCCAAACAAAAGGGACCCCCCAAATGGGACCGAAGCGAGCTTCCACTTATGTCTGGCGTCCGCCTGCCAATGCCGGAGCCAGGTCAAACGGCGAGCCGTAACAGCCGAAGCTAACGATTTGGCAGCGAACCGTGCAGCACCGAGTGTCGAATCCGCTGAAAACTGAACCGCAGCCACAATCTTGTTAAGGTCATGTTTGATACGAGCATCCTCTGGTGATAACTTCTCTTGTAACTGGCGGAGCCACAACAACGTGGTGCGGTTAAAAAAAGATGCTGTTGAGGCTGCCTTGATGGCCCATGCGGCCCCTAGATGTGCCCGTTGGAGGACCTGATCAGTACGGCGTTCATCAGGGCGTAAGTTTTCAGCGGGATCGCCCGGAACGGCGGCAGAAGACAGGAGAGCAGCAATGGGAGCATCTATTGACGGGAGCTGCAGAAGGGTGTCCAGTTCAGCTGCGACGTGGAAATTCGTACGGTCAGACGAAGACGGGATAGGAGCAGACCCCGGCGAAGACCACTGCCGCTTCACGACATCCAGGAAAAGCGGAGGCGTGGGGATAGCCGTAATCGGTTTGGCCGGCTCGGCGAACATCGGGTCCAAAGCCCCAGGCGGCACTGAAACGGAAGATTGGGAAGGTGGGGAGGAAAGTTGGGCCGTATTGACGGCTTTAAACAGAAGAGACCTGAACAAGGCCTGCGGAAAGAGGGCAGTAGACGCCGGCTGATCAGGTGGAAGATTCTCGTCGTCCGACAACCCAGAGTCACTGTCGTCCACATCCGACAGGGAGGAGAGATGACCAGCTTGGGAGCACGAAGGAGAATGAAGCGCTCTAGAGGATTCGAGCCCCGAGGAACGAGGCTGCTCTGGCGAGACAGATCGAACAGAGCCAGCCACACTGGAGGTACGACGGCCCTCCGCCAAGGTCTTTTGTACCGCAGCCTCGATCATCTTTTGCAGTTGGTCAGTAGGGAGAGGACAAGTCACCACCTCCTGAGACAGAGCCGGATCCACGGGAACCGTAGAGGAGTCCTGAGGAGATGGTATATCAGGAACATCCTCGACAGTGGGCGGAACAGTAAGAAGGTCCACAGGAGCAGATCCCCACAAATTCGAAGTGGAGATAGTGACAGGACAGTCCCTGAGAGACAGCTGGTCAGGAGTAGCCGGCCGGGAACCCTGTAGCGGAGCAGAAGCCGTCGATGTCTGAAGTCCAGTGCTCGCTTTTGCACAAAGTTGAGTGAGGACTTTATCCCTGCGTTTTTCTACTTTGTCCAGCGCACTGCTATGCTTCCTACTCTTGTGATGCCCATGAGAAGATGGGGCAACATGTGACTGTGCAGGGTCTTGATGCGAGGTAGATGCATCCTCCGACTGCCTCTGAGTAGAAGAACTGTTTTTACGACCATATTTGGATTTGGCCAATGACTTCGGCATAATGGCAGAACACAAGGCAGAAGCAACAGTCACTAAACGAAGACAAGGTGGGGAGCGCGGCAACTCCACTAAGTTCAAGTCCTGTGCCCAAATTCCAGAAGCAAAGGAAGGGGAGCGCAGGCACTCCACAAAATGGCCGCTGTAATTAGGGAGACAGCAAACAGTGGCTGGCAAGGGCAGCGGAAATACAAGCAGCTCCAACAGTCAAAGGGAGGGGGCGCGAAGCTCCACGAACACACTCACAGCCAGCCAAATTAAATATAGTCCAGAGAGATGCCCTTTGGGGTTGCCAACAGCAGGGAAGACCAGCAGTTCAGATGCAATCGCTGGGGTGGGGGGGGGCGCGAAGCTCCACACACACACGCTCTTGATGGGCAACTAACAGGAAGCAGTCCAGGCGCTGTAGCAGGGAGACGTGGTAACAAGGGAACCCTTCAGGCCCGGCTCAGCTGATCGTCGGCTGTTAGAGCTGCAGAGAAAGGGCGGGAGCCTAAAAAAACTCCACTAATTAGCTCAGCTGTTCGTCGGAGATAAGAAGCGGCGATTCCAGCGCTTTTAGCAATGACGGAGCGTAGACAGCAGAGGAGGCAACCGGAACAGCAAAAGCAGCAAATTCGGCTCCCAGGAGGCTTAGACAAGCAAGCCCAGCAATCCCAAAGTCCAAAGAAACAGCCCAAAAAAATTTTTTAAATAAAAGTTGTACACGGAGCGAGGGGCGACAAAATGGCCGCCGCCACAGAAACGGCGCGAAAAAACGGCCTAGAAGAAAAAAGCGAGGCCCTGGGGAAGGCGTTTGGCAAGGGAGGGCCAGATCCTGAAGGAAGGGAAATGCCAAGCCAGGTAGGGGCGCCCAGGAAGCCCCCCCAGGGGTCCCCAAGGGAACAATTCAAACGCCCTCACACCAGAGTCTTAACAGCCCTTAAAAGGAAAAAAACTCACAAAGTCCAAAGGCAACCAAGTCCATAGGGATAAGCAGAAGAAACGTCAGAAACAGTCCAGATCAAAAAACACCAAATATTCCAAAGCAGAACAGATAATTTGAAGAAAGCAGACAGAGCTAGAGACCCACACGCCAGTCCAACTGAAGGACTGAGCCAAAAGCTGGGCCTGCCCGGCAACAGGGGCGGGACTTGAAATTATTGGCTGGCTCAGTCCTGCAATCTGATTGGATGAGTGGTACCCACACTGGCTGCTGTCTCCACTCTCAATGGAGAAAGGATTATTGCATTATCTGAAATTTAACATTTCTGGATATGCTGGGATGCCAATATTTTATTGTTTGATCCCTGAATTTCCTCAATGGATGAACACGTTCCACCATTAAAAAAAAAAAAAATACACCACAGGAACAGTTTTGTCTAATCGGCATACATTTAAAAACAATCATATTTTAAAATTCATTTAAAATTTAAAATCAAAATGGTTGAGATACAGAAAAATGCATAAAACTAAACAACCCCTCCCCCCACATCTCTGATAACTGCATTGGGTAGCATAATACATAATGATTAGAATGAGCTATTTAGTGAAACTGAAATGAAGCCAACAGTTCCTATTTTCTAGCCATGATTAACTATTCCATTGCTTTCTGCAGGGGATATTGGGCCAATTTATCCGGTTGCAGATTGAAATGCGTACCCTATGGACCTTAGACCTATAAGGCCAAAATCATTTTCAGGTGTTTTTTTTCCCCTTTCGTAATACATTTTGTCCCCCCCCCTCTTTGAACGAGTTGTGTTATTTATATCTTGCAAAGAGTGAATAGAGAATAATAGCTGGATTTTATTAGGGAAATAAATCACACCGGAAAAATGATGGTCGCATGGAATAATCAGTTGGCTTTATAGGAACAGTATAGTTTTACATTGTTAACTCCTACCAAGTTAAAATAGATTAGCTGACAAGCATCACTACATCTGAATCACCTTAAATTCAGGTGAGGCTGGAAAAGTGTTAGACATTTTTATTTGGACAAGGTTGCATTCACACAAAGGAACACAACCAAGATGTTATTTATCAAGATTTTTCTCTCCCTGAATTCAGTCTTTGAACCCATTAAATTCTGCCAAATTTTAATCTGAATGAAATAAAATCCCTCTATAATCATAAGCTCAAGGGATAAAGAAGTATATAATTTCCACTCTGTTCTCAGACCTTGTGGTCAAATAATTATTTGGCAGAGTTAGCTCCCATATTTGAAAAAGTGGATCATTTTTGCAGCATTGGACATATCAAGTAGAAATACTTATTTTTTTTCCCCCTCTGAGGTAAGTTTTGGGGAATTAAAGTATATGAACAAATTTAAATAGGAATCAATTGCAGCTTGATTAATTTCTCAATTCCATGTGTGTCTGAAACAATTTCCATCTGTGTTCCAACAGAGGAAGAAGTAGGATCTGAATGTGTGCCATAGAAGCATTATGACTAACATTTAGGCATAGACATTAATTAATTAAGATAATTAATCCTCATCTAATGAGATTTTGGTTCCCTGGTCATCATATAGGAACTGGTGAAAGAGTTCTAAATTTACCAGAAAATAAAGATATTTAGCAGCTTGCAAGGAAGAGGAATTTTAACATAAGGGACAATGAAGTAGGAAGGAGACCCCCCCAAAAAAGGAAGAATGTTCCCTAGACAAAAACTCAAAGAAAGAGACTTTGATATAGGCAGGAAACTTAAATATTGAGGGAGGCAAACCAAAGATGGGTGATTGTCTTACCTCTTAAACAAATGCTAAACAAATAATTCCCTCAACACTGTCAAACTATTCACATTAGGCTGCATTACTATTGCTATTGGTCTTCACATCATTCCTGTCACCCATCTCCTCCCACTTGTGACTGCATGACTGTAACTTTGTTGCTTATATTGATATTGATTGTTTCCTAGTATGATTTGATTGCTTATTGGACCATATGACTGTCACTGGGCGTTGTTCCTTGTGATTCTTGATGAGTGTATCTTGTCTTTTTATGTACACTGAGAGCATATGCATCAAAGACAAATTCCTTGTGTGTCCAATCACACTTGGCCAATAACAAATTCTAGTCTAGTCTAGTCTGGTCTGGTCTGGTCTGGTCTAGTCTAGTCTAGTCTAGTCTAGTCTAGTCTAGTCTAGTCTAGTCTAGTCTAGTCTAGTCTAGTCTAGTCTAGTCTAGTCTGTTGTATTCTATTCTATTTGTGGATAAGGAAATTTGTGCAGGAAAAGGTAAGCCAATATTTAATTAGACCAATTTGTTAAGAAACTGGGTGAACAGATATCAGAATAAATGGGCTTGCAGCAATTGGAACATAAATAAATTCATAATGCCCACATATCAAGGTTCCAACATGATAACAGAAGAAGCAGCTACTGTACAAGTAAACTCAGAGTTAAAGCATTCAGAAACAAGATTTAGAAGACTTGATCACAGAATTTAAGATGACATTCACTATTCACCAGGAGGCACTAAACTAGCTAAACTCTGTATTGATACTGGAGATGCTAATCCTGAATGACAATATTCTCATAGAATTACAGAAATGTTCAGGGGAACAGTGGACAAAGAAGTGCAAGCAATGAACCATGGAAAATTCAATATTGCTAGAATACTATCCAGCATTAAAACATCCAGTAAGAATAAAAGACATCCAAGTTACCTTAAGAAACTTAAGAAATGCATGGGACATTTGGCTGAACTCTCATGCATTTAACAGGGCCCTTCTGTGCTTTCCCAATCAGAATTATTTTTTTACCCCTGTGAACAATTTAAGATCATTGGCAAACTTGGTTGGCCCACGTCTTACCCCAAAGTCAAGATGTTTTTAAACAACAGATCTCAACAGAACTTCATAGACTCCATTTATTCTTTCCAATGGAAAATGTCGTCCATTAGCAAATCCATAAAGGAAAGGTCCCCTTAGACCATGACTTCTTATATTATACAAGAGCCTTTAATGAAGAATTTTGTCAAAAGCTTTTTGAAAATTAAGTTCACCATGTCAACCAGGTCATTACAATCCATATTCCAGTTGACCCTCAGCTAATATAAAAAGGTTAGTAAGGTAGAATTGAGCTTTGCAGAATCCATGATGTTTTTCTTTTGGCAAGGCTTGTTCCTCTATGCCAGGGGTGTCAAACTTTGGGCCCAGATGTATCACGTGCTGGCCATGCCCACCTCTGGTTTAGCAAAGGGGGAAAAGTCATGATACATCACGTGATGACAACATGACAGCATGAGCTTGATACCCCTGCTCTATGCACCTAAATATTTTTTTTATTACTCTTTCTATTAATTTGCCTGCAACAAATACTCTGCTGATTGGGCAATATTGTATTTCCCCAGATCTCTCCTGAGATCATTTTTAAAAAATTGGTGTCAATTGGCTACCTTCCAGTCCTATGACATTGGGCCTGATTGGAGTGACAAGCTACATATTTTCCTAGGAGGTTAGCAAGTTCACATCTGAATTATGTAAACATTTTCAGGTAGATGCCCTTGGGACGCAGTGATTTCTTACTGTGTCATCTCACCAGATGTTCTAAATCTTATTTATGTTGTTATCTCAATTAGATTCCCTCCCTGAGAAAGTCATTATAGGTTCATCTGTCTGTTCTATAACTCCTGTAGCAATGACAGATCAAATAAATCATCCCGTTCCTTCATGATCATGGCATCTTCCTTGAGGATCTCTTTCACTTTATGGGAAGGGTGGTTATCACTTAATCACCCAGTTGCTTCTTTGGCTGGGTTTCTGCTTTTAATGTTACAGTCCAGTCCATTTTTATATTGTTTGCCATAAATTCCTTGGATTCTCTTTCCTTTGTTTTCTTGGTGTCTGTCCATTTCCAACTCACACTTTTGTTCTCTTTTCAATTCACACAACTCATTATGGAACCATCAGTCAATCTGAACTTCTAGGAATCCATTTAAAATATTCTGCATTTGCTATGGAATTGCCAACCAACCTTATATTATACCGTGTTTCCCCGAAAATAAGACCCTGTCTTATATTTTTTTTTAACCCTGAAATAATCACTTGGCCTTATTGCCATGCTCTCAAAAGCCCAATTGGGCTTATTACCAGGGGATGTCTTACTTTGGGGAAAACAGGATAGGATGACTTCTTGGGTTTTCTGTATTTATTGTGCGATGATCAATTGACTCTACTTCCACTCATCCCTTTCCTGTATATTTTGAATTTACTGTCATTTTAGCAGCAAATTCATTACTCTGGGAATATCCCTCAAGGTTTTTCATATTTAGTAGCTTTAGCTGTACCCTCAAAGAATATACCTGCTATCTTGCATTCTTGCATTTATTGAATCTCTCTCATAAACACATATTTCATTCCACCAGGCATGGTCATACCACCAACATTCAAGTTCATGTAAGCTACTGTATACTGTACACAGTATATACTGTGTATATACATAAGGTTTAAGAATAAGACTGGGTTTTACCTTTTGTTTTTTATTAGTTTAATTAGAAATTACAAAACTGTGTAGCTAAGTTTTGATAAGTGATTAAAAAGCTCAGGCGGAAGGGAAAGGGGAAGAAAAAGATGGAGACAAACCAAAATTCTTCCAGACTGAAGATGAAAGATTACATTAAGTTCTCACCATTCATTCAAAATAACCTAGCACTTTTTATTGTTTCAGGACAGAGTTGGGTAGAGAAGGGGTTGCAAAGAATGTTAGGAACCAATGGCTGACTGAACTCAAGGTGAAGAGTATATTCTTTTTATGTCTTCTTATTTTGGGGTATTCATCATTTTTTAAAACTTAAGGTGAGACATCATATTTTCTTTTTCATGAGCATGCTGAATGAATTTAATGAACTCTGTGATGAACTCTGATGAAATACATACAATCTTTATGAATGTATAAATATCTGGAAATGGAAGAACACCCCAATAGAATTGGCCCACCCTACTTGTTCTGACAGAACGGATGTTGCAGATCCCATCAGTCAAAGAATTTTAGATTGCAGAATTCAAGAGAAGAGCCTTTTCTACCATAGCTCCCACTCTCTGGAACATCATGCATCCAAAGGTGAAATCCACCTTATTCTCTTGGTCTTCAAAACCTGTCTTTGCCGATTGGCTTGGGACATTTCACAGTGAAGGTGGTTAGTGGAGTAAGGCGATCCCACTTCACCTTGTTTGTATATTGGTTCCTAGCTTAACCAATTTTTTGTTAATGTTAATGTTGAATGTTTTTAATGTTTTAATATTTATATATTTTTTTGTTTTTATGATGTTGTAAGTTGCTCAGAGTCCCCTGACAGTGAGATGGGCAGCATATAAATTTAATAAATAAATAAAAATAAATTTTAAGAAAATCTAACATACTAGATTAACCTAAATCAATGGTGTGCGAAAGAGAGTTCAAAGTATCATTGATGGATAAATTATTTAAGAATTTGGTCATGAATGTACATGATCAAGATCTGCCCGATAACAGATAGAACCCTTTATAATTGCTACCTAAATTGTCATAACATTCCATTATCACATTGATAAAAATCCGCTGGTCAGAATACAACATTTTTCGGTTATAAAATAGGAGGCAAAGATGAAATCTGCATATAAAATGCAGAACATATTTACCATTTTATTGCCAGTTCTAAGTCTGGTTGCTGTTTTTGCTGTCATTAATTTGACCTTCTTTGTGTATAATCTTAGTCCTGTTTTTTTTTTCTTCAGTGTTCTCCTTGACTTTCATTTTACTATTTACAGATCAATTACATTGCCAGCTTTCAGAGTAGAGTTATCAGCCTAACCTAGTTTCCTGATTTTTTTTCCCCTTTAATTGCTCATCTACTTCCAATCTGGCTTCTCTCAATATAGCAAAATAACAAAATAAAGCCCTTACTGATTCCCTACTCCGTAGAAACAAATGTGACCTAGTTGCCTCTTAAACAAAATTATTGAGCATTGGGTGTTTTTTTTTCTATTTTTGAGTCACTGTTTTGCAAATGACTTCTCACTGGAGATGCAGTAAGAAAAAAGCCAGAGCATAGTATCTAATGAGAAGGTTTTTTTGTAAGAACTGAACTAATGAGACTGTTAATCTATATAGGAATAAGACAATTTGGGGAAGATTGATTGGAATGGAACTTCATGAAATTAATACAAAAAGTGTTGACTTCTTAATTAATCCATAACCAAGTTGTAATAATTGAAGACCTAACAAAATAAAAAGTATTTTCAGATAACTTGGGGAAACAGTCAAAGCAGCATTTATTATTTGAAGAACTCATTTGATTCCATTAATTTTATATTACTGTAAAGTAAAGATAAAACTAGCAACACCGGTTTTAATTTATTACCTATCGTGATCATCAGAATGATTATAATCTTCAGCGTATTTACAGTTCTTCATACAAGGAAGGCCAAGAAGAAATATGAAATGAGAAATGAGAAAAGACGAACAATAAATGTAGAATATGCAAAGGCCAGAAGGTAATCCAACTTCCATATCATTGTGTAATTAACAAATCTATTCAAATTTTCCAGGCATGGAATTTCAGATACTGTATACTCATAAGGTTAGAAGACAGAATTGCTGGTAGAACATCATTAAAGTTTGTCGTAAATGAAATCATGATAGATGAAAAAGGAACATGGTCCATATCTGAAAATCCTTCTGGAGAATTAGCAAAATGCTAGGGGCATAGACCATGAGAAACACACACACATATATAATATGTTTATTTATTTGTTTATTTATTAAATTTCTATGTCATCCATCACACTTGCATGACTCTGGATGGTTTACAAATAAAACACTATACAATCACATGTGGATAAATGTTCCTGGTTCCTTTTTTAATGATAAAAATGTTATACTACTGAATTTTTTGCTAACAAAAGTTTTCTATGTGACACCATAGAACAAATCCTATTTGAAGCATCAATAGATGTAACTATTAATTTGAAGTTTCCACTGAGAATAGTGCTAACATTTTTTCTCGGGACTTCATTTACTTGGAAGTCCTGATAATGACATACTGACTTTAAGACTAAAACAAACTAAGGAATGTAATATGTCATCATCAATGCAGGGTGCCAGTAGGAAAGTATATAGAGATTACAGGCCTCTTAACTTTATAAAGGTTATAAAATGTACACATTAATTACATATATACAATACATATATGTGTACTATAGATGTATATATACATGCATACATGCAGATGTATATACTTTGTTAGTTATTGTCAAACATGAACAGTTCAATAGCACTGAAGATGAAATGGAAGACCTCACAAACCAAGGCAACCCTCCCATACTTTTACAGAATAGATTGTAAAATACTGTAAAAGTGTGCTTCTGTATAGAAATATACATTGATTCTCAAGCATCATAACCTTTTCAAAAAGTCCTTAGAAAGAAAAGAATGTGTTATGAAGTGCTTTTATTATACCCTGATTAATTTTCCTAACAACTAAAATGAGAACAAAAGAAAGAAAGAAAGAAAGAAAATGAAAAATGTGGGAATAGAAAGAAAAGTCTGTCTGTAAGTGTGTATTTCTGTGTGCAATTTGAACTACCGATAAAATATATATAAAGTTGAAATAAAAAGAGAAGAAAAAATGTGTCTACAAAAATAGTAATTATATGCAAGTGACTTCCTCTCAGATCAGAGGTGGTATTCAGCAGGTTCTGACTAGTTCTGGAGAACCGGTAGCAGAAATTTTGAGTAGTTTGGAGAACCGGTAAATACCACCTTGGACTGGCCCCGCCCCCATCTATTCTTTGCCTCCTGAGTCCCAGATGATCAGGAGGAAATGGGGATTCTACAGTAACCTGATGTGGGGAGGGAATGGAGATTTTACAGTATCCTTCCCCCTGCCATGCCCACCATGCCACACCTACCAAGCCCTGCCATGCCCATCAAGCCACGCCCACAGAACCAGTAGTAAAAATTTGGAATCCTATCACTGTCTCAGATGTTACACAAATCTTGAATCTTTCTTTTATTTGTTTATACTATAAAATATAAAAAATACAAAAACAAATAGTAGGGAAAATAGGGGAGGGAAAGGGAAGAAGGGAAAAAGAAAGAAAAGCTGTTGAATATTTGGAAACTGCTTCTGGAGGTGGGAAAAAATGAAACTTTGATGTTGGGTTTACCAATTAGATAGATTTGTTGATATAGCAATTGCTATAGTTTATATTACTATGTAAAAGTAAAAAAGTTGAGCTTGGATGTTGCTATCTTATTTTATTGCACCAAAGGGAATGAGAAGACAAATTGAATCTTGATCACAGACAGGAATATTATCCAATCTTTCTTCTCCATTAATAGAGACAGTTTGAGTCGAGAGTTGACAGATTTCAATGCACTTTGAAAGACAGTTGTGTCTCCCTAAACACTGTTTGTTATATTAGATGATCTGTTTGTATTTTGAAATGTCATTTTAATAGTTATATGAATATTTTAAAATAATGCTATTTTGGAAGTGGAAAAGGAATTCTTGCAAACTTTAGCTAATCTTTAGAGGATTTAGAAATCAGTTTTGCAGCTGGCCATTCTGACTGATTGAACTGAGAACAAAATACTGTATATGCTCCACTGAACAATACTCAGATTTTTAAAAAAAAAAAATCATAAATTTTAAATGATAATGTAAAAGTTTGCAGTATCCTGCCTTTTGAACACTTTTCCAGTAGGTAGATAATCTCCATGTTTGGAAATCACCAACGGTTAGCATATGATGCAGCTTTCAAAGGAAAAATTATTAGTAGACCAGAGGATATGCACAATTCTGTTACTGCCAGAAAATTTGAGAACTATGTACAGATTCTGTTTTTTCATTTTAAAAAACATTTTGACTATATAACCAGTATTTTGATTACAATTTGGTCGGTCAGATTATCTGTGGATGGGTGACTATATATGGCATCAAATGAAAGACCTAGGTATACCAAGGCCTTCCCAGGTATACCAGATGAGAAACAGACCAGATGAGCTATTTCTATTTTATTGTAAAGCTACATTTAAAAGAGTCTGAAATTACAGATCTCCTACCATTTCTTTTATAGACTGTAGAGTTAAGAAGGGTCCCTTCATAGCTTCTTTCTCCACCCATTATGCAACTGTGGGCTGTACCCTCTTTTATCAATCATTCTTAGATAGCATCCCTTCCTTCTGTTTCTCAAGAACTTTCTCATATACCATTACACCTATGAACCAGTGGTGGGATTCAGCTGGTTCGGGCCGGTTCGGGCGAACCAGTAGTTAAATTGCTGGCTGGCTCCGCCCCTTCCAGGAGTCCCCACGTGCCCCATTTTAGCTCCCATGTAAGTGCAGGGAGGCTTCCTAGGCCCAAAACAGGGCACAGGGGGTGTGGTCTGCCTTCCTGTGGCCAGTTTTTGCTCCCAGGAGGCTGCAGGGAGGCCTACTAGGCCCAAAACAGGGTGTGGAGAGAGGCAGCAACACCCCCCCCCGCAGCCTGTTTTTGCTCCCAGGAGGGTGCAGGAGGCTTAGTGCTGCCTGTCACACCCTCTGACCATGCCCACTCAGCCCGTCATTAGGGCAGAGAACCCGTTGTTAAATTATTTGAATCCCACCACTGCTATGAACAGTTGATCTTCTGATCCAAAATCTGGAGAAGATTTGATTTTAATTATGTTTTAAATGTAATCCAGTGCTTATAGGTAGAAAATCATTTAATTTAATTAATTTAATTAATCATATTTCTATGTCGCCCAACTCCCAAGGGACTCTTATATCTTACTATAATCATAACTTGTATGTTTACGTTTCAGATGAATCTAGAATGTATATCTCGCCTGGACTACGGCAATGCTCTCTACATGGGGCTCCCCTTGAAGAGCACCTGGAGACTTCAGCTGGCCCAGAATGCGGCCGCGCAGGTAGTGACGGGAGCTGCATGGTGCTCCCACATAACACCCCTCCTGCGTGAGCTGCACTGGCTCCCAGTGGTCTTTCGGGTGCGCTTCAAGGTGTTGGTCATCACTTTTAAAGTGCTCCATGGCATAGGACCTGGATACCTTTGAGACCGTCTGTTGCCACCAGTGACCTCCCACCGACCAGTGCGTTCCCACAGAGAGGGCCTCCTCAGGGTGCCATTGGCCAAGCAATGTAGACTGGTGGCCCCCAGGGGGAGGGCCTTCTCTGTGGGGGCACCTGCTCTCTGGAATCAACTGCCCCCAGAGATACGAAGAATTCAAGACCTTGGTGCCTTCCGCCGTGCCCTGAAGACCTTCCTTTTTCAGCAAGCCGGGCTGGCTTAATGCTTTTTAAATGTTTTTAATATGTTTTGTTATTGTTTTTTTAACTTTGGGGCCAAATTTATATATTTCTTTTTAAACTGTTTTTAATGTTTGTATTCATGTTTTTTACTTTGGCTGTACACCGCCCTGAGTCCTTCGGGAGAAGGGCGGTCTATACATTTAATAATAAATAAAAAAAATAAAAAAATATGTGTATGTGTGTGTGGGGGGGAACCTTTGGAAATATGCTGACATACATTGAAGTGGCATTATATTTACTCTGAGGTAAGCTGAGTAATTTACTCTGAATCTTTCTGAAGCTTCATGAGCACTTCAGTGCTTTGAAGGGCTACCAAAAAACAGAACAGTTGCCTACTAAAATAAAAGCAACGTGGCTGAGTGATTGAACGTCTCTGAATCACAGAGAATAATTTAGTAGGAATTATTTAGGCAGTTTTAAAGTAAAAGTGTAGAGCTTTATATAATTCTGTGTTTGTTTCATTCTGTCTGAGGAATGCTAGCTTGTGAAATAAATGGAAAGAAACTGTCCCAAACATATTGGCAGAGAAATGTGTCCAGATATAAAATATCAGTGTTCAGCAATGTATAAACAGAATTAAAAAAGATTTGGCTATGAACCCCTCCCCCTTTTTAAAAAAATAATAACAGGGCTGTATTATGTGATTTATTTCCTTCTGTATAATTTCTTTTCTCGTATGCTCTGGTGTTTTATATTAGGTTGTGCATCAGTATTAGGCCTGGCTACTGAACACTTTTCAGCGGTTGAAGATGTCTAAAACCAAGCAGTATTATTATAAGAGATGGAACCTTCCCACTGCTATTGGTTGTCCAAAATTACAGGAGAATTAGCTGATGGCCAAATGAACACGTACAACCTTTCCCTGGTTAATTGCAATAGATGTTTGAAAATTGAAGCATGCCAAGAACAACCATTTTAAATAATATCACTGCATGTTATGTCTCTGAAACCAATTAATTGTATGTCACAGTTGCCTCCTCCAAGGAGCTGTGTGTGCATCCCCATTGTAAAAGATATTGGACTGGTCCATGAATTTTGGATGACCTATTATATGACTGGGGAATACATTTGGAGGAACAGAAAATAATCAAAACTTTTAGCTTATAGCATGGCTCATGGGATTATGTTTTTCTGCTTCTAATGTTGCGCTCAATTTCTATTATTCACGAATTGAAGAGTTTTTGAGCATATGAGGAATGCATTTCTCATATACTTCTGATTTAATATGATAGACAAGGAAATTTCAGCATACTTAAAAAAAAAAAAAGATCATGCATGCAGGTTGAAGGTACCTTTGGTGAATAAGGAACATCTCTGGAGACAGATATAAAGTTTATCAAATTATGCATCTCAGTGTACCACAAAGAAAGTGTTGCTTTCCTAATAGTCTATTCTTAGTAATTTAAATGACCAGTAATGGGGAACACAGGAATCCTTCCTGCTAGGTAAACATAGGAAAATCACCTTTCACATTTTTTTTTTCAAATACTCATAAACACATGCTACATATACATAATTCATCTTGTAGTGTTGTCTTTTTCTCCTTTCTTCTTCAGGATCACTTTAAAATGTTTAATAAATTCAAAGTAGAGAAAAGGGGTATAATAAACTCAACAGAAGATTGCTTTTTGGATTTTACTTGGAAAAAAAATACTATTTCTTGACACCATTGCTGCTGGATTTTCTGGCAAAATAATACTTGCAGAGTTAGTATGGTCGTGTCTTTAAAATTGGGGTGGTGAAAATTTTCAGGATGGTGGACTGACTCCCATTAATTGAATAAGAAGTTTCTTATTCTTAAGCAGATTCTGATGGAAAACAGTACAAATTATGTAAAACAAGCAGGTAGTTGGCAATGTCAACAGGCTTCTCAAATTGCTACTTCTCATCAGCCGTTATGTTGACAAATAGCCATTTGGACATGCATGGTGATTGTTGCATCTGCAGTTCTGTCACCAATTATTTATTTAGCTCCATTCAGTTTGGAATTTCATACCTATAAAACAAATGTTAATGAGCAGGTCTCATTCATCTTTTTTTAATGGCCAATACATGTTATGGGTTGATTTGATGCCTTTTTATATTGCCAGGCTCTTAAAAAAAATAATTCCTGGCTCTTTACCCTGGAAAATATGAAACATTATCAAAATATAAAACCAACATAAAATGATCAGAAATTTAAAAAAAATACATGTAAGTGCAGCAATGACTTCCTAAATACTATCTTGAACAATTTAAACTGTACTAGCTTCTAGAAGGTCAGCAATGAGGGTCATAGTTTAACAGATAGACTACCTCTTAATAATGGGGAGCACAACTGAAAAACATTGCTTAGTAGCCCCCACTTCCTTTACCCTCATGGGTCTGAATGGCAATCATTGAGCCACAAAATATGGCAAGTGTCATCTAGGTAAAGGTAAAGGTAAAGGTTCCCTTGCACATATGTGCTAGTCGTTCCCGACTCCAGGGGGCAGTGGTCATCTCCGTTTCAAAGCTGAAGAGCCAGCACTGTCCGAAGACGTCTCCGTGGTCATATGGCCAGTGTGACTAAATGCCAAAGGCACACAGAATGCTGTGACCTTCCCACCAAACGTGGTCCCTATTTTTCTACTTGCACTTTTTACATGTTTTTGAATTGCTACGTTGGCAGAAGCTGGGACAAGTAACGGGAGCTCACCCTGTTAGGCAGCACTTGGGATTTGAACTGCCGTACTATTGAGCTTTCGATTGACAAGCTCAGCATCTTAGCCACTGAGCCACTGTGCCCCTAGAAGTGTCATCTAACCCAACCCTTAAAATATGTAGGACAGGGGTGTCAAACTGTTGGCCTGTGGCCAGATTCATCACATGCAGGCCACGCTCATCCCAGCTCCATGAAGGGGAAAAACATTGTGAAACATCACAATGTGACACTGTGAGTTAGACACCCTTGATGTACGACAATTAAATATGAAGGGCAATTCATTAAGCTATCCTTGAAAAGTGGCTGTCCAGAAGTTAGAACCCACAACTTCTGCAGGTGAATGATTCCATGATTGTATGGATCTTACTGTGAGAATTTTTCCCCCTTAAACAGAGTCTAGGAAATTGAAACTTAAATGCACAATGCATGTTATAAATGGTTAGATTAATACTGAGCACAAACTACCAATGAAGACCTTAACAAGTCTCTTGGGGAATGAAGTAAACAAATAGTCTGCACTCAGCTGCATTGCTCAGAAATCCACCATTCTTTGGGTAATTGCATTCTTGAATTTCTGCTCCCCAAACTCCACATATCCCTCTGTATTCATTTTTTTAAATATCAGGTCTTGAGAATTCATGTGTGTGAGTCAGTGCCATCTGACAAAACTATTGCAGCCGTAGTACCGACTACAACAATGCAACAGATCTCCACCAAAAACTGCCAATTTCCAAGCTTTCAGGACACATGTCACCTACTTGCTAGCTTATTGGAGGTTTCTTTTTTTTCCTTCCCTTCCTCTTGGAAATTGGGAATAGTGGATTTTACTCTCCTCCCAGATGACTCCAGTAACAGCTCTTCAAAATGATGTCCAAAGCCTTTGCCCCACAAACTGATCAACAAAACTGATCAACTTCTACAGCAGTGAAATTTGTAAGATGTTTCCCCCTAGGAGATTAATGTATACGCATTATTTCTGGTCCTACTTCTACAGTCATAAAAATAGCTCCTGATCATCTTCCCTGTGGTCTGATATCACCAATTATGTGCCTGAATCCTGGTATCATCAACCTTTCTGCAGGTGCCTTATCTCATACATGATAATTCTTGATAACTCATAATTACATTCCAAATAAACAGAATAAATATAATCAACAGAACCTCACAACAACTTCATTGAACAATGTTAACAGGGTCATCACTACATAGGTGATGAAGGCTGCTTCTATACAGAGAAGTGGTTTTGTGAGGACTTAGGTGATAAGCTGTATAGACTTATATAATCATAACCAATACTTTTAACTGCATCCAGACACTGGTAACCGACAGTGAGTATAAAGCAAGTCTGTCATGATTCTGATCACCAACATATGAACTGGTGCATTTTGGATCAACTGCAATTTTCAAATTTTGTTCAAAGGCAGTCTCTTGTAGAACAGACTGCAGTAACCCAAGAGGGTGGTCATAGATGTACACATCTCTGTGGCACTGGAGTAACCAGTTTATTTTCTTATTGGTCTCAATATTGTCCCTCAAGGGCTGATGGGACTATCCATGGGCTTAATGTTATTGTTCTTACTATTCATAATACTATTCATTAAAGTAGTATATATTTAATTATTTTAATATAATACATATTTGAGCATCAATAAATAATATGAAGCTTCATGAAGGGAACTATGGAGTGGAGAGTTTGGGGACCCCTGGTTTAAGGGTTCAAACTTTCAGTGATAATGGACAAGTCAATGTGTTTTTTAGGAACAATTTTTTCTTCAGTGAAGAGAAAAAGAATATTAAACAATCTCAAAGGTGTTTTCTAAACAGACAACTGGATTTTCTGGTTTTTCTTTGAAGACACTGCGCCTCTCATCCAAGAAGCTTCTTCAGTTCTGAATGGCAGGATTTATACTCCTTGCAGACATCTGGTCATTTGCATTCTTTTAGAGAGCCATTGAGGCTACTTGAATGTTTATCTGTGTCATCAGGGTCATCTGAGTAGTGACCTTCAGGTGGCCTCAATGGCTCTCTAAAAGAATGCAAATGACCATCTGTGTGCAAGGAGTATAAATCGTGCCATTCCCCACCATCCTATTGGAGCTGAAGAAGCTTGTTGGATGAGAAGTGAAGTGTCTTCAAAGAAAAATCAGAAAGTCTAGTTGCCTCTTGAAAAAGCACCTTTGGCATAACCAGACCTGGATGACTGAGAAGCTCCATAGACAAATATTAGACATTTTTTTTTCTAAATAATGTAAATGCAATATAATCATAATATCTTTATTATGGTTATTTGACTTGCAATGTTGTGTATGATTTGTTTTACTCCTCACCTCATTCTGAATGCATTGCTCATGCTGTATGAATCTTATGGTAGGGACAGGTGAACATTTTATTTTGCTTATATGTAGAATATTCAAAACAATTTACTAAGATTAATTTTCTCTCTAAACAGGAGACAAAATAAATGTGCTACAGAAGCAAGTAGAATTGAAAAGTTTGCCCATCATGACTTTGAGTACATTGTTCCAGAAGTCTGAACTCATCATTGTGAATTCAGTTTTGCTTATCCTGCTGAATCAGAGTTGCCCTCATTTTTGTTCTCCTTTAAAAGCTATGTGTTTGGCCCTATGGCCTTAATACTCAACTTGTTATATATACAGTATATTTGTTTTGGTTTTTTAGTTTCTTCATGAGAATTTCATTCAAACCATCTCTGGGAAACAAATTAACAAAGTTTGCATATACTTTCAGATCGGTGATAGAGTTTAGTTTAAGTCTGGAGAAATGCATACTTATGTGTTTCTCTTTAGTTTTGTTTCCCATTTTCTTAAATTGGTATGTTTGATTCTTGATTGCTTACATCCCAGTGTTCTCGGAGAATGTTCCACTGGTATCTAAACTTCGTAGCTTTTGTTGGGCAATGTCTATGCAGGTCTTCTGTAAGGGGATGGAAGTTAAGATGGCAGTCAAAACTATGCAGTCAAAACCCCACCCTTTTGTACATACATGCAGTGTTGATACATGTAAAACAATGGCTCAGGCTTTGATTACACTGTTGCAATCACCAGCCAACCTATAAGCATTGACAACATAGTTGTGCCCCTGCATACAATTCCTTTAAAATGTAAAATGGTAGACATCAGACAAATTTAATAATTGGATAAATGTAAAATAAAGGGGAAGGTTTTTTTTTTTTTTTTTTTTTTTTTTTTTAGAAGGGGAAATAAAATCTACCTTCAATAAAAAAATAAGTCTTGCTGGGATTATTTTATGAGAATGAGAGTTATTCCCCAGCCCTTCATGCTATGTATGTTTTCTGCTATTATTACAAGTGAAGTTTTAAACATGAAACCAAGAACGGTGCAGGTCCCAATGGCCCTAGAGGTTAGAATCTCTTCAACTTTTATAGATTTTTCCCAATATGACTGCAGATTGATATGACAAGGTAGGTATTGAAATGGAGAATCAGGATTTGTTTGTTTTCCACAAGGTTGTTAAAATATGTCCTACATCAAGACACCAATTCCTTTGATCACCATAGAATCAGATTATTGACTTCCTGTCACCATGACAAAATATTTGGAAAAATGTGCAAGAAATTTATTTCTTGGTACTGCCAAAAATAGAAAGAGGTCAGTCAGAAAGTGACATCCTGACTGACCTCTTCTTCTGCCCCTCTAGCTATATGAGTCTGTTTTTTCTTCCAAAAAGCTATATTAGGCCTTCATCAAGTGAGGCACAATCCACAACAGTTTACAGTGATGTACATGAACAAAGCATACTACTTGAGATTCTATATCAAATTCAAGTGTGATGATTTGAAAAATAGGTCACTTCTCATTTGATTGTTTTAGATTTAGCTCAGGGTCCAAACAAACACAGTTTGAAAATTCAGATCATTCATTAATTATCATTGGAATAATAATGCTAACAGAGCTGAGCCCACTTTTTGAAGGCTTCAGTATCTGTATTGAAATATTTAATTGTAGCAGACCTAACAACTGAAACAAAGTCAATGGAACTATTGTTCCCAAAATTACCAAAACAAGGTTCTTAATGCAATTTTATAAACACAGATCACACACAACATGTACATATGTTCTATCTATCAGGACCAGTAAATTGTTGCACTAAAAGTAGATTAATTACATTTAATCTAGAAGTGATTACACTTTAATTAATACATTTAATCCAAATTAATTACATTTAATCCACCAAGAGTAGTCCCAGGGCAAGAGAGGTGGCAAATAAATTTAATAACTAGAATAATAATTAGCTATGACTTTGGGCCATTCCAATCTACTTCATTGGGCTCTTGTTATGAGCAAAAATTGGAGGAGGGAAGAGTTATGCATGCTTATTTTAACTGCTGGGAAAAAAAATGGAGCATGTAAATTTAATAAAGAAATAATAAAAGGAATAATAGTTATGGGTAGAATCCCATGGTTTTCTCCATAAAAACAAAAAGAAAATAACATTAATTTTTCATCTGTCCTATTCTGTTATATCTGATCTAGATGGTTAAGAAATCTTCTGCAATATACAGTATGTTAGGGTACATACACAAATCCCACAAGTTACATAACAGGAAATTCTAGAACACACATAAAAGCTAGCTTGTACAGCACCAGATTTTCACCTGAAGTTTAACAACATCAGCATTTCAAAATTAGAGCTGAATGAAGACTCTTGTGCATCCTTAATTAGGTTTTTAAACACCTATCTGGGACCTAAAAAGCTCCCACGTTTCTTATTTTATTAAACAGCTTTCATTAATTAGTCAGCAGTCCTATGCAACTGAATGCAAAAGCTAAGAAGGGATTAAGATGGCTCTTGACAAAGTGGCTTTGATCTTGCCGTGTCTGTATGTGTAGTGCATAATTCTGAGACCAATATTGGGATTGTCTGTTGCCAACCAACATTCATATTAACAGGCATTGATTAGGTCCAAAAACAACACGAATGAACTCATAATCCAGTTCAGGAAAGATGCTAATGCCTTCCAACAATTATTTCAGGTCATTTCCCCTTCAGCCCAAATGGTGTGAATGCTGAGATGGTGAAATAAAAGACTGCTTCAGATCCTACTTTTCCAAAATATACTGAGACATTTTACAGCTTACTTGTAGCTTTATTGAGATGCTAGCTGTTTAATATAATGACAGTTTTTGTAAGTGTTGTCTCTGCAAGTAGCTGAGATTGAGGTGCTGTTTTTCTTTGGAGCCAACACTGGAGGACAAAGCTTCAGTCAATAAGATGAATGAACTGAACTGCCTAACAACTAACAGACACCACATCTTTGTGAGCAGATCAACTCTGCCAGAATCATGTAACACAAAGCCCTCCATGTCTTGTACATTTAACCCAGAAGGGAATAATGCAGTGAAGCTCTATGATGGGTACCAACTTGATTTAGTTTTCTCTGCTCCCCATTCTGCTGAAACAGGACTGCAGATGGAAACAAGAAACGCAACAGAAACCCAGTTAAAATGCAAATGAAATGAATTTCTTGGTAATGAAGCAGCCATTTAAGCTTGAAACACTAATGACCAGAGTAATAAAATGTATATGGCATATTTTATGTACCAGCACCTTTTTTCATCTTTATGCACAGTTAGATGAAAGTCTTTGGATTACTATAAAGAGTTCAGATTCCTCTTGCCGCAAATGTGATGAACTGTCTTTTTGTGCGTATTTATCAAAAGATATCTTGGGTTTCCTATCTCTGCCCTAAACTAACCTGAAGACTAGACAAATCATGTCCTTTCCATTTTGCTTGAATGTGGAATATAGTATCCAGATTACAAATTATTGGATTGATGGATTAAAGCAGATAATTTCTCATTTATACATGTTTTTAAAAGCCAACTGAGAATAAAAAAACAGCTTTTTTAAAGATGGAAAGGTGGGCTTCCCTCCTGCCTAGATTTGTTTGTCCATTTCTTTGCATTAAGGAGGGAACTGATTTCAATCAGATGTTCTATTTTTTTTTACCCAGTTTTAATTACAATTATCCTAATTTTTTGACACTGGCTACCCTGTAGTCTGCCTGGCTGACAGGAATTGAAATCTTAAACACTTTGGAGAATACCTTGCTAGAGCCTGCATTGCATTAGGCTAGATATTGCAGCATTTTTTCCCCTTATTCTGTGATAAAGATAAAATTAAAATTTGGCAATGACTTAGGAATGGATATCAACTAATTATGGAAAATAGGGGACTAGTTTTATGTAGTGGTTAAAGCGCTGACCTGGAAATCAGGGGACTGTGAGTTCTAGTCCTGCCTTAGTCATGAAAGCCATCTGGGTGACTTTGGGCAAGGCACTCTCTTTGTGTTCAATTCACCTCACAGGTTTGCTGGGGGAAAAGTAGTAGTAGTAGTAAGGGATATTAAGTATGTTTGCCAATTTAAGTTATTATAAAAAATAATAAAGGTGAGATTTAAAAAATCTTTAAAAAAATAGAAATCATCTGCAGGGGAGAATTCTGAGAAGATTTCCAAAACAAAAGTGTCTAATTATAACCAGAAGCAGTGGTGCAATTGGTTATAATTAACTTTAGTGTTTCTAGTGTTTCTTTGTTACCAATAATTTCTGAGGAGGAGTGTGTTGAAATTTTGTAAGAACTACCTTGCTTCTGCTCTCTAAACTTTTACCACCATTAGTTTTGTAGGTACTGTAGCTATTAACTTCTCTTCTCTTCTCACAATCCTTCTCTGAATCATGACAATAAACACAAAACAAGGTATTAAAATCTAATGATCAGAACTGCTCTTTCTTTGTAAAGTGCTTAATATGAACTAGCAAACGTTTTTTAAGATTGTTATTATTATTTTTGCCAAAACTGTAGCAGCTGTACAGGGAAAAGAAGCCAAGTTACTGACATGGAGATGAATAAGTAAACAGAGATTATAAAAGAAAAAAAAACAAAGCCCTAATGTAGCAGGTTGTTGCTAATGGATGAGCAATATTACAGTTTTCATAAAATGTGTGATAAAGCTGCTGTCAATTTATGCTAGTGTCAAAAAGTGAGTTAGTACTTAGCTTTGAAGCCCTTTGATTAATTTTAGACCAGATTCTCTCTCCCTCTTTTTATCTACGTGAGTAAATGGGCCCACATAAATATTCACTTTTTCCTCACCTCAAATATAGTTGAATTGTTTGGTAAAGAAAGATCTCGATGCTTTCCCAAACTGAGAGTCAAACACACCAAAAGGAATAGGATTACAATTTTGGCTGTCTAACTTTACATTTAATCTTGGTGATGATTGACTGAAAAGAATTGCAATTTTGCTTAATCTGCCACACTCTCTGAATTTGTTACTGTAATGTGATATAATGACAAATATTAGACCCAAATCAAGTAGACATAGTGAGCTTATATTTCTTCTCAGTCATGAAGACAGACATATTGATTTCTCCTATAAAGCGATCAGGAAGTCAAGGTTAGACATATTCTTAGAAGTCATCCAGTCCACCCCATCTATGGAGGATCCACTAGATCATCTCTGATGGATTACTAACCAGCCTTTGTTTGAAGACCTTCAGCAAAGGAGAATGTATCACTCCATGTGCCTATATAGTCAGATTTCTGAACTGTTTTTGTAATTTTAACTCACAGGTTCTGGTTTGGCCCTTTAAAGCAGTAAATAATCTCCACCACTCTACACTAACCCTTTGATATTTTAAAACTACTATCCTATCTCTCCCCATTTGATTTTCGTGCTGGATTTACATAACCAAATATTTAGCTATTTCTTTTTATATATATATAATTAAATAAACTTTTATTTGTTTAAAAGTACAAACAAAACAGAACTAGTGACAACAAAACATACAGAACAAAACATGTAAACAAAGATTTCAAATATACATTTTGTCAAATATATATTGTCAAATAAACAACAGTAATGTATGTTCTTATTTGTGTTTTGACTCTTCCTTGTTTGATCTTACTCATATATCTATCTTTATGATTCATTGTTAATTTATGTTAATGATTTATGTTCCTGTTTCTGTAACTCCAATTACTCCCTATTCTTTTTTCCTTTTTCTATTTTTCAACCAGGTATACCACTTTTCCCATACTAGATAATAATCATGTTCCTCTTTATCTTGTAATTCTTTTGTAAGTCTGTCCATTTCTGCACATTCCAAATATTAAATATTTAGCTATTTCTTATTCCACTTGAATTTCAAACTATCACTCATTACCTCAGTAGCCCTTCTCTGAATTTGCTCTGATTTGTCATTGTCCTTTTTGAACTGTGGCACCCAGAACATGGCACAATATTCCGAGTTGATCAGTGTAGAATGGAACAAGGGCCTTCTGTAATCTAGACCCTGGACTGTTGTTAGTGCACCCCAGAATAAAATATTTGGCTTTTTAACAGCTGCATCATTTTGCTACTGTGTTTCTCTGAAAATAAGACCCTGTCTTATATTTTTTTGAACCCTGAAATAAGAGCTTGGCCTTATTGCCATGTGCTCAAAAGTCCAAATGGGCTTATTATCAGGGGATGTTTTATTTTGGGGAAACAGGGTAGGTTATGTTTAATTCGTAGTGAAGAGCATTCTTTTCACCTGTTCTACTATGTCTCTCAGTTCAATATGTCTGGTACATATGCAATATTATACCTGTGTCTAACTTCTAGAGTCAGCATAGCTGATATTCTAAAAAAAAAAAAAAAAACACACAATGCAACACGCTTTGCATTATAAATAATCTCTTGTCCTTGCTTGTGTCTTTTAAAAATGGTTCCATCATATTCCTGGATGTATTTAATTTTCCTTTATGTGCTTCTCAGATTAAAAAAAAAAACCTAAAAAAATGTTCAAGTCAACTATTCTGACTTTTAAAAATGTGAATGCAGACTGAATATGCAGAAATTCTATCAGGAGGTTTATTAATCTGAAAATAAAAAGCCAATTCTTTTGCTTCTGTCATTTCTTTGTTCTATACGACATGATTCCATTTCACCTCAGTTCTTTCTATTTCCCCCTTTACAGGTATAAAACAAAACTGATAGAGAGGAAAAACCTTCATCCTTCATTGCAAATGGTACTGAATAGGCCAAGGGGCACTTTTATTTTTCTTTAAATATTTTTTATTGAAGAAATCATATAAAAATTCATAATGGAAAATAAAGGTTATAAAAATAGTAAATAGTGGGAAAAAAATATAAAATAGAAAACAAGAAAATAGAAAGGAAAAGAAAGGAAAAGAAAGATGATAAAGAAGCTGCTTCCAATCATCTTGACAGCAGTTATAAATACATTTATATTTTGTTCCCCGTCTCTAAAGTTACATCATAATTTTCTTTTTTTCCATAAACTACCCTTTCTAATTTTCAAACCCATAAATCACAACTTCATTTTTCTCTTTTTTCAGCAAAAAAAAGTCCATAAGGAGTTTCCAGTCATTGATAAATAGGCAAAGGGACACTCTTGTGAATTGTTTCAATAAGTGAAAAGCCTATTTTAAGATATTGTGAAAGACTTATGATGCAGGTAAGTAAGCAGTCAAAGAGCTGGATTCAGAGCTAAAAGATAAAAATTGTTATGTGCCTGGATATGCATTTATAGTTAGATCTGGGCCATGCACTATGGAAAGCATCCTAGTAATATCATAGCAGGATTTACATAACCTATGGACATTTTCCTCAACTTCTATTGCATTCCCAAATAACATGTTAAAAATAATAATACTTTAGTTATACTGCACTGCTAATGAACATTGTAAGGAACATTTTTTCCCCAAGATGACTAGCATAAAATTAAATTACCTCTCAAAACTGGATGAGCAACATTTTTATCTTTAAGACATGGAAATTAAATCACAATTAAAACAAAATAGATATTTATCAGCAACTGAGAAATAACTGACATTTCTCTGCTTATCTTGTTAAGGGTTTTCCAAAATCAAACTTCATCACTAAATCCAACTGGAAGGAATGTGAATATATCCATGATGGAGATATGGAGACAGAGCTAATCGGTACTAGCTTTACAATCTCTAGGTCTTGCCAAAAATCTGCTTGGTGCATTTGTAGATATTTGAGATCCTGTTTGTACCTAACTCCCAACTGCTTCACACATACACTACTGTTTGACCAGAGCTCTCAATTCCAGTTGCATCTCTACTTATTAAATGGTTGATGTTTATTTACTAATAATGTTTTGATGTGTGATTTTTCCTTTAAAAACAGCAAAAGAGCAAGATAATCAAGAGAGAGAGAACCAGTTTTGTCTAATGGTTAATGCACCAGGCTAGATATCAGGAAACTATGAGTTCTATTCCTGCCTTAAGTAGGAAAGATGTCTGGATGACTTAGGGATAGTCACTCTCTCTCAGCCCAACCAGTGGTGGGTTTCTCCCGGTTCTGTCCGGGTCTTGGGAACCAGTAGTAAAAGCGGTGGGAGGCTCCACCCACCCGCCTGGACGTCATAATGGACAATCTGCACATGTGCAGAAGCTTCTGTGTGCGTGCTCCCATTGCGAACCAGTAGTAAACTTAAGTAGAATCCACCCCTGAGCCCAACCTACCTGACTGTTGTTGTGGAGAAAACAGAAGGGGGAAGAAACATCAGATATGCTTGCCACCTAAAGTTATTTATAAAACAATATTTTTATAATATATAGTATAAATATTTTTTATATAAACTTAGTTTACCTAACAAAACTTAAGATCCATTTTTTAAAAAGCTGGCTTTAAATGCTTGTGAAGATAGAGAGCCGAGGTGGCACAGTAGTTAGAGTGCAGGCTTCTTCACTCTAATTGCAGGCTACTTCAGCTGACTGTTAGCTGCAGTTCAGTAGTTCAAATCTCACCAGCTCAAGATTGATTCATCCTTCCATCCTTCCGAGGTGGGTAAAATGAGGACCCAGATTGTTGGGGGCAATATGCTGACTTTGTAAACTGCTTAGAGAGGGCTGTAAAAGCACTGTGAAGTGGAATATAAGTCTAAGTGCTATTGCTATTGCTAAAATGCTTGTAAAAAGTGAAGAAGTGAAACAACCAAAATTAGTTACTTTAATCAAGATTTTTTTTCTTTTCAAATAATTTTATTACATTTTACAAAGCATAAGCATAAAAACAATATAAACTAACAATCAAGGAAACCATGAAAAGTATACAGAGAATAGGGATGGGAGTGTGAAAAAGTAAAAAGGAAAGGGAAACATAAATATATACAAAGAATGACTTCCAACATCTTTCAAGGATATAAAGAATGCTTACTTTCTTAGTTTAAGACTACAATAAAATGTCCACACACACACACACACAAATAAAAGGGAAAATTAAAAAAAAATAAAACATTAATCAAAAATTTCAACCAACAAAAGGTATTTGATTATCTGGTTAACTTTATTTCTGGAGACTATCAATATAAATACTATTCTGGAAAACAAAAAGAGGTGTGTGTGTGTGTACTTGGAATCACTTGAAACTACAGATATAAATTCCTTGTTCTAGAAATAATTATTTTTCCTCAGCATTAAGAGTTAGTGCCTCAATTCACACAATACGAAAAAAAGAGATAAGCAAAATTTTAATTTTGATAGCACTTGATATTAAGATTAGACCCAGTTCAGTAATTCATCCTGGGCATTTATTTTCAGCCAAATACATGCAATTATTTCTCTCCTTTGTTCATTCAATTTATGAACTTCAACATAAATTGAAAACTTCAATTTATGAACAGCTTCTGAATATTTCATGAAATCGTTTTTCTAACATGAGATATGCATTTTGCTTAATTTCTCTTCCGTCATTCTCAACTCATTTACTTCTCTGATTCTTTACATAATGATTCCCTTGACTTTCCAGCTTGGCATCTTACAGTCAGGTTGGGATTATGTTTCCAGAGTTATCATCCTAACATACCTGGATGGTGCTCTTGAAATGATATAATGCTTATTACATTACACTGAAAGGAGGGGAAAAGGCATGGGGCATCCTTGGGAAATGTCATGTGTTAAAGCTGCATGAACAGCAATGCAGCACTGACTGATGAGTGTGCAGGAAGGATACACAAAGGGGACAGCAAGTGTTAGTGCAGCATGATCTCATACAAGTTCCAGTATATGAAAGGAACATGACAAAGCATTGTTGGATGTGGCTGGGGGAAGCAAATTAAAAAAAACAAAAAACCTTGTTTTTAAGGTTCCTATAACCAAAGAAGAAAAGGTACAAATATCTAGTGCATTTCCAACAGTACTATATACTGGCAGACAGATTAAGAAGAAAGTTAAGATTATAGCTCTTGGACCACAAAACAGCAAATAGATGGTCAAAGATTATTTTCAATGAGTCAGCGAGACCGAGGTAGCAGGGATTAGCTTTCAGCTGGTGGTTATCTTCTCACAAAGTGCCTGGCTTCATAGCCTTGCACTTTTCTAATACTCATGTGCTATCCTATCTTTTATTTCCCAAAAAGGAAATAAAAAGACCAAAACAGCTCCTCACCAGCAATCAACACTCAAAGAGCATAGATTAACACCAAGATTAATATTAGATCAGCGGTGAAATCCACTTACCTTTGCTACCGGTTCAGGAATGGGAGCACATGCGTGCTATGGGTATGCACAGTGGGTCAGAAACAGGACGTAATGACATCCAAGGGGGTGGACGGAGCCTCCCGCCACCGGTGCTACCAGTTTGCATGGGCTGGATAGATATAGCCGGATTTCATCACTGCATTAGATCAACAATCAAGAAGAAAAAAATAACCCAGTCATAGAATTGCCAAAAAACAACCCAATCAACGAACCATCACAACCACTCCCACCAACACTGAAAATGAGACCAATCCCCACTCCCTACTAGCACTAACGTTGCTACCTAGTTTGGTAATGAAATGTTTGCAAGAAAACAAGCAAGCTCAAAGACAATCAAGGACTAAGAATTTATGTTGGCCAGGCTTAGGCTAGTATCTTATACCAGATACTTGAAAGTAAGCCTTGTTGAAATGGATGAGACCACTGCCTAGATAGGCATAGCATTATATTATGCTCTTTCATTGTAAGATTTAGGCTGGAACTATTAAGTTTGATGCAAACCCGCAGTGACTAAATTATCATCTTTAGTTCTGACCTATAGATTGACTGCTATAATGTGCTTTTGAGAATGTCTTTATAAGTAGTTGGTTCAACTGTTGGCAGCCAGCTGTATCTCAGAAAGATCTATTGAATCATAGGGTTGGAAGGGACCTTGGAGGCCTTCTAGTCTAACCCCCTATCTAAGGCAGGAGTTTTATACCATCCCGGAAAAATACTTGTCTAATTGTTTCCCCAAAGGTGCTTTTTCAAGAGGCAACTGGACCTTCTGGTTTTTCTTTGATGGATGAGAAGTGAAACGTCTTCAAAGAAAAACCAGAAAGTCCAGTTGCCTTTTGAAAAAGCACTTTGGGGACAACCATGGCCTGGATGACTGAGAATCTCCATAGACATGTCTAATTGTTTGTTCCCATTTGCCTCTGCTCTCTGTAACTGCCAACAAAATGAAAGGGCTATGAAGATAACTAAACAAATTCTGAAAATGGATATTGCTTGGAAAAAGGCATATACTGTATACTTGACCAAGTTAAAGAGCAGTGCTTTAAATAAATACCCTGTTTGTGTGTTGTTCTTCTGAAGATGCATCATAGTTGTAGGATGGACCTGGCTCCCTTCCATACATGTGTGACTCCTCATAATCTCAAACGTATCACTCATGGACAGAATTTGCAAACCCCACTTATTTTATCAGAAATTGATAATCAGGTGGATTCTGAATAATTCTATGTTTTTTCCACAGTTTACAGAAAATAAGTGGGCAATCAAAATCAGTTTTAATCATCCCCTATGATTGTAGCCTTCTTTCCTCAACTATCATAAATGTGATAGACTACAATTCTATAATTTCTGGCCAAAACAATAATTGTTCTTTGGAGATGATAGGTAAGGATTGTGTTTGGGGAGTTCGCCTAGTATCACAAGAGTGCAAATTGGAATTTAGATTAAAAGATAAATATCCTGTGAAAGCAGGCTGTTGATTTAATATTTTTTTCCATTGGCCCTATTTGTTAAAAGTCATCAAATGAAGTTATGCTAGATGTCAACATACAAGAGAAAATTTAAACCAGCCAAACTTTCAGAATGCCTCTGTATTGCAACTAGCAGTTTTCATAGCCACAGTTGCCTTTTGAGAATAACATACAAAGGAAGACAAATCCATCTTTCTAAAGTGAACAAATGCAAATTTTTCAGCCATTTAATTTATACAGGAGTCAGCTGATCTCAGTGAAGAATGAGAAACTTCATAGTTTATGAAGCTTATTTTAGTTTCTGTAATACAATGAAATTTCCTTGGATTGAAACTTGGATTTTAAAGAAAAGAGATCACAAATTTTATTACTCTAAATTTTGTTCACTACAAAGCAAGAACAGTTTGCACCCAAAGCAATTGCAATTAGGACATTTATCATCCACAACAGACTTTTGGCAGCAAATTGTTAACAAATGTTGGCATATTTATAGCTGCAGAACTTCAGCTTATTTCTGTTTTACAGTGACCTAGATGCAGGAGCCTACATTTGAATTTCAAGGCCATTGTTTCCTATCTAATTGGGGAAGGAATAAAACTTTTACAGAATGGAATGCAGCTGATTCTAGGGAAAACTATACAACTATATCATGATTTAGTAATTTATTGGAGAAAGGATATCTATCTATCTATCTATCTATCTATCTATCTATCTATCTATCTATCTATCTATCTATCATCATAGTTCCACACCCACAGTAGCAGGACACCCACAGTGTACAGAGAACAAACTACATATTCACTAGCACTGATGATGTTACTAATTGGGTAAAGAAATATCTAGAAGCAAACTAAGCTCACAGAGCACCAAGAACTCCAGAATTCAACCCTGAACTACATATTTTGTCTTCGGTTGGAATTTTTAAAATCCAAGTTACACTTAGCCTGATACTTGCTGCTTCAGCAGTAAAAGCTTTCCCAGATCCTTTAATAAGCCCTGTAGGAGCAAGTGGAAGACATGACCAGAGGGCCTTTGCACAAACCCACCAATGTGCATCAAGTGTGTTGATTCTCAAATCAAGAGGCCCTGTTCATGGCTACTCATACCTTCCTCACTTCCCATTTGGACTATTGTAATGCACTGTTTATGGGCACATGAGAACCATAAGCCTGAGTGGCCTAGGAGGCTAATGCCTCCTACTAAGGCAGCATTTAACATCCAGCTGCCTGCAATTACTGTGAGTTCAATTCTCACCAGGCTCAAGGTCGACTCAGCCTTCCATCCTTTCTAAGGTGGGTAAAATGAGGACCCGGTTTGTGGGGGCAATAAGCTGACTTTGTGTAAAATATACAAAAGTATGAAGGCTATTGCTTAATGCATTGTAAGCCGCCCTGAGTCCCCGGAGAAGGGCGGCATATAAAAATAAATAAAAAATAACAATAAAAAAAATTTGGAAATGGCAATTGATCAAGAGTGTAGTGACATTGGTAATTAGAGTTGCACCAAAGTATACCCATGTGATATCACTACTTTGTGCCACTATCTCTCTATAGCAGGGGTGTCAAACTCATGTCGTCACGGTGGCATCATATGACGTATCGGGACTGTTTTCCCCTTCACTAAACTGGGCATGGTCAGTATGTGATGCATCCGGCCCATGGGCTGGGAGTTTGACAGCTATAGGGTTCCAAGTGTAACCTCCTCTGTATCACGTATTAAGCTTTTCATGGCACAGGGTTGGATTATTAACAGGGCTTCTGGCAGCTCTGCTCATGTGTGCACTAGGAACAGGCTCCTCCTATTCCTCTGCCTCTTTGCTGTCCGCCTCTGGAGGCTCTGGAGTCCATGCATCACTCCCAAATGGCCCTGGCCCCATCTCTGCCTCTGACGCAGAGCCCACGTCTAGGCCTTCCCCTGACTCCAGGACTGGCCCATTGTCCTCCCCAGCCTCCTCACTATCCAACTCTGCTGCCAGGTCTGCAGGCTGCTGGTGGACCACAACACTCAAGCAGGAGTCTGTATACCATTTGGACAAATGGCTGTCCAATCTCTTCTTAAAAACCTCTGGTGATGGAACACCCACAACTTCTGGAGGTAAGCTGTTCCACTGGTTAATTATTCTTATCAATAAGACATTTCTCCTTAATGCTAGATTGAATCACTCTTTCATAAACTTGGAGTTTGGTTTGGTTTGGTTTGGTTTGTTTGTTTTAAATTGCTTTCAGAGAGTAAATATCTAAACTAGAGTAGACCAAAATGCCTTTTTTTATCCTTAACTGGGGAGAAAGCTGATGTTAATTGTTAATGCTGAATGCTGATGTTAATCTTCATTGCTGTACGTACATCTGTTTGCCTACTGCACAAACCTAGCTAATATCATGAAGTTATTGCAAACTTTCTGAAATGTGGAGTAAAGTTACATTACAAACAGGTTTGCTGCCAAACAGCAGCAAACTGCAGCCCAGTTCCATAGAGAGGTAATCTTGCAAAATTAATCCTATTCAGGAACAGCATGTTCCTCATTGAACATCACACCAAGAACAAAGATACGCCTGTTAATCATCAGTCACCTTCAATAGATGGGCCTCAAAGGGAAAGTCTCCAAAAGATGGCAAATGCCATTGAGCTGCTGGCCCATTTGATTGTGATAAAACAAAAACAGAACATACCAGGTATAATCACTCAGCTTAACAGCTAAATCAAACATAGCAGTAGATCATTGCAGGCCTGCTGCTCACAGTTGGTATGTTTGCCCTGGAGTGTCATCTCTAAAATGTATTTTTTTTCTCCCCCGGCATATGCTAGAGATTGCCAGCCAGAGAGACAGATCCATAACGTGTTGATTTCTAAGCCCACTAGGAAGACAACTATTAAGTTTAATTGGCTAAGAGCTAACGATTTGAATCAAACTACTTAAAAACAATGCAATAGATGGGAGGATGGGATTCTTATTTTAAAGTACTTCTACTTTAGTTATATATGCCATTTTATTGCTGATAGCTAGGGAAGCAAAACTCAGATGGGGGCCAGAGGGAAGAAAGGCATTTGTCAGCTATATAGAAAATGAAGAGAGCGAAGCAGAGGAATCTGGTGTTGAAAGGATTTGCTGAACTGAAATGTTGGCTATTCAGAATATGAATAAGCATTTGATCCAAAGCCTATTAAAGACTTGATAGATACTTAAGTCAATGCCTATTAAAGGGGACTTAACAATAAAGAGTATAAATCTATCATTCTCTGCTATGTCTCATGGAAGGAACTATCTTTAGCTGAAATCCCTAGGATGATTCTCAGATGGGCACAAGGCAACACTCCAATTTCAGCCAGAAATCTTAAATGTATTTATTCACCATCCCAGGCTTCCAATATACTCTGTGATTATAATACTTATTAAGGTTAATAACTCATGTTGTGAATTGTTTACTATATACAGTAGCAACTTCTAGAGCAGCCATTCTGAAGTGTGGTCTGTGGACTCCTGGGGATTATCAGAGATCCTTTTAGTGGGTTCCTGAAGACAAATGAACAAATATTGTAAAATTTCCCTGTTTTAATTTCAAATAGCAATAACAATAGCACTTAGACTTATATATTGCTTCATAATAGTTTACAGCTCTCTCTAAACAGTTTACAGAGTCAGCATATTACTCCCAACAATCTGGCTCCTCATTTTACTGACTTCAGAAGGGTGGAAGGCTGAGTCAACCATGAGCCTGGTGAGAATTGAACTGCTGGCAAGCAGCAGAATTAGCCTGCAATACTGCATTCTAACCACTATGCCACCACACTCAATCTACTGTGGGTTATATCTACTGTATCTACTCATACAGTAGATATAATCCATGTAATCCAAAACTCTTTGGGATCCTCAATCATTGCGAATGTAAAGTTTAAACATTTTCTCCCTAAAGTGGAATTGAGAAGGAATTTTATTAGGTGATTCTGAATAGTTTGGTTCATTTTCTAAATTCCTCTGGTTTGATCTGTTCTGATCATGGCACATTTAGCAACTCTAATGTGTAACCTAAATCATTGATCAGGTTCTAACCTGATATCTTAATCTGTAATCCAAGATAAAATGGTAGTTACTTTATCATTGCTTTATTAGTAGATCAGTGGTGGAATTCAGCCGGCTCTGTCTGGTTTGGGAGAACCGGTAGTGGTGACTGCAGGAGGCTCCGGCCACCTGCCTGGACGTAGTGCATGAGCAAAGAGCATGCGCGGAAGGCCATGTGCATGCACAGAGGAAGCACATTTGAGTGAAGCGAGAGCACACTCACATTTGCGAACCGGTAGGGAAGGTGAGTGAATCCCACCTCTGAGTTGAATGTAATTAAATAAAATGTGGTTTAAGAAATCCTGAAAGTTTGGGATTCAAGCGTAATAAAGAGATGGGAAAGAAAGTGAGGATGTATCAGAACTATGCCAGTTCTATGGCATCGTTGTGTAGGTTACACATGATTTAGGAGACAAAGTTCCTAAGATCTAAAATGACTCATCTCTTCTATGTCATGGGAATCAATTCTCTGCATATTGGACTTAATGTTATTCTCTTAGTAAGATTAGATGTTGTGAACAAATGCTACTAGACACTTACACAAGCAATTCTGGCCAGAGACACAACGTAATCTATGAAACATTGATTTCTAGCTATTACAGATGCACCACTAAAAGAAATTAGCTGGTAGCTGATGGTGTGTATTTTAATTCCTGAAGCTGCTAATTCAAGTTCTCAAATCAAATTTCCATTTGGCAAAACTAAAATATAAATTACCATCCAACAAAAATGTAACTGTGTACACATTAGTTATATAACTACAACCCTGATACTCATAGAATGTTAGAATGTTATTAAAGCCAATTGATCAATGCAAGAACCTAAATTAAAGCCATCCTAACAGATAGATTTAGATTCTAATAAATCAAAATATCTTCAAGTCTGCTTAAACCTAATTTGAAAATTATTCCTCTGTCATGGTTAATATATGGCATAATTCTCTGAAAATGTACCCTTCTCTAAAACATCCTCTATTACACATTTCAATAGATATTGGTGAATGTAAACTGTTGTTGAATGATATATGCAGGCACAATCTGTAAGATGCTTATTAAAAGATAATCATGAATGTTCCTATAGCAACACAACATGGAAGAAAAATGGAAGCAATGATAATTATAGCATTTGTTTAAAGGTATGCTTTTCTATTTCTTTTACTTAATAGCCTTAGCTGTTAATGCTGCCTTATTTGAATTATTCATAAACATCAAATAAAAATGCTGACCCTAATTCAGTTATTTGGAATTTTATAAAAGTGTATAGGAGATGATTCCTTAAGTCCAAAGAACTAACCACTTTTTTTCTTTTTCTTTTTTTGTAATTTTATCTACAGTTTTTTTTTTCTTCAACATACTTAGTGAACAGTATATTGTCTGGGTCAATTTACTCTATACAAAATACTGGTAAAAATAATAGTATTATTTAGATATACATAATAATAATCTTTCCGCTTCTAAGGTTTATTTTTTAAAAATTTTTTGATTTATATGCCGCCCTTCTCCGGAGACTCAGGGCGGCTTACAAGGCGTTAAACAATAGCCTTCATACTTTTGTATAATTTATACAAAGTCAGCTTATTGCCCCCACAAACCGGGTCCTCATTTTAACTACCTTAGAAAGGATGGAAGGCTGAATCAACCCTGAGCCTGGTGAGAATTGAACTCGCAGTAATTGCAGGCAGCTGGAAGCTAAATACTACCTTTAACAGTAGCATTAGTCTGCTGCGCCACACAGGCTCTACATATACATTGTAGTTATAATGTATTATAATGTATTATATTTTGTAGCAGTATACATAGTAGTATTTTCCCAATTTCTACTTTCTGTCTCTTATTTCTAACCCCTAATACAACAATTCCCAACATATTAAAAAGTATTATGAATCTATCCATCATCTCTTATTTTTTACTTTTTAAGCATATATAATAGTAGTCTAACATTTATTTATACATAGTAACTATAGTAACTTCTATCATGTAACAGTATGCATAATAACATTTCCCCAAGTTTTGGTTTCAGTATGGTCAGCTTCAAACTAGATGGAGGGAAGATCAAAAAATTGGTGTCATGCAAAATGAGGAAAACCTGGTAAAACAGATTAGAGATCAAAGTCAGATGCACATTAAAAGATTGTATAATGCTTTATTGGAAATAGATTCAGAAACGGAATTGGTTAAGGATTGTATGATAAAATGGGCACAAAACTTTCAGGAACCTATGATGATGGAAACATGGGAAAAGATTTGGGTTAGAAATGTTAAATTTTTGCAAGCACAAAATTTGAGAGAGAATTTTTATAAAATGTTTTACAGATAGCACTTAGATCCTAAAAAATTATCATGTATGTACCTGAATTTGCAAGCTAAATGTTGGAGATGTGAATGTGATGATGCAACTCATTATCATATATGCTGGACTTGTAAGAAAATTAAGGCATTTTGGATAAAAATTTGGTGGGTGATGCAGAACATTTTGAAAAAAAGGTTGAAATTTACTCCTCAATTGTTTTTATTGGGTATAATGACGGATTGTACAGCATTAGAGACTAAACTGATTCTGAACTTAATATCAGCAGCTAGGCTGTTGGTAGCGCAATATTGGAAGAAGGATTCTTTGCCTACTATTGAAGAGTGGACACTGAAAGTAACAAATTTAGCAGAAATGGCGAAAATTTCAGCATATTTGAAGGACTATGCACAAGAAAGATATGTAACGGAATGGAGAAGATGGATTGATTATATTCAAAATAAGTATCAGACAAGAAAATATCAAATAGCTTATGAATGAATGTTAAACTTTAGAAGTATTATGTTATCCATAGTGGAGTTAAGGTTTCAGGGCGGGATTTGGTAGTTTAAGAATAGTTAGGCTAATTTAGTTTATGATTGTTAATTGAAATACCCTGCATTTTGCTCTGGGAAGTCTGGGGGGGAGGGTGGGATGGGAAGGGGGGAAGGGGGGTGGGGTTGTGGGGAGGGAAAAAGGGTGGGGGGAATATTGGGGGGGAATGTTTTTTGTAAAACTTTTCAATAAAAAAAAAAACATTTTCCCAAGTTTTACTTTCTAGCTCTATTTTCTAATCTTTAATAAAACAAATCCCATATTAAGATATATTCTGTGTCTACCCACTAGCCACTTTTGATTATGCCTACAGTAAGCAGACTGATCTGAGTCAGAAAGTGAATATGGACATACACAGATTTCCAGGAGAGTTGCTTTCAAAAGTGTATGTATACATACATTGCATCTAGTCCTATTGATGAGTTATTGAAAATAATCCACACACAAGACCCGACTGCACAGATCTCAATACAGAGAGCTCCTCCACCTCTGTCTATCCGGTCTGATGGGTACCAGGTCTGCCCTCTCATATACAGTTAAATTAAACTGTGGATTTATTGCAGACAAGTCTGATGCTCAAAGCCATCCATTTGAGCCTGGCATACTGAGCAAGCTGGATGCTTGGCTGATAAACAGAGATTCAAAGGTTGTATGCAGAGATTGGAACCAAATGTCCAATCTCTCTTTCCCTGGAAAAGATCACCCACCTCTCCCCCTCACACTTCCCCTTGACTATAACTCCCATTAACCTCTACTCCATCTCTGTGTCCTCTCAACTACCCAACTCCTTCTCCCTATCAGCTAATGTGCCAAAGAAACAAGCTCACTTCCAATTCAACTCCATCTGCATAAATAAGAGAAGAGAAGAGAAGAAAAAGAAACAAGCATCTGCCTGACAATCGTATGCAATGATCTAGACCTAAACACAACAATCCTAACAGTAAACCATTGGTTTCTCTTTATTATTTCTATGTAGTTCTTCCCATCCCTGCCTGGCTTAAGTCAAAAGTGGACTTTTTTTTTTTAACTGAGGCACTTTTATACTGCAGGCTACTTCTGCTGACTGCCAGCTGCCTGCAATTTGGCAGTTCAAATCTCACCAGGCTCAAGGTTGACTCAGCCTTCCATTCTTCCGAGGTGGGTAAAATGAGGACCCAAAATTGTTGGACCCAATATGCTGATCATGTAAACTGCCTAGAGAGGGCTGTAAAGCACTGTAAAGTGGTATATAAGTCTAAGTGTTATTGCTATTTAACTTCTTTATCTGCTGGTTGCTCTGCTTGTTCTTTTATCATTTCCTCCCTCCATGGACATACATTTCAGTCTCAATACAAGTCAAGGGCTCTCTCCACTACAATTTTCACTTTTCATCAAAGTCAGTCCCATAGACCTCTTCCATATAGAACCTAACTGAAAGGAATTTGGCTGTTTGGTATAATTCTACTGCCATCACATAGCTGTCAGGTTTCGAGGTCGTTTCTTATTTCTACAGAATAGAATATTTGTAGCTCAGGGCTGTTGTTTACCATTGGCTTGTTTGGTAGTTCCTTGATTGGAGTATTGTTTGCTTCTTGACTGTTGGTCTAATGTCAACCTTGGTGTTAATGCATGCACATCTGGGTGTCGATCGCTGGTAGGAGCGGATGCTTTTGCTTCTTTGTTTGGGTTTTGGGTTGTCTCTTTTGAATGATTTATAGATGTTGTTTATCTCTATGTGCCTGCTGATGGCTGATTTGTCTGAGTATTTGCTGATTAGTCTGAGTCAACAGTAAAAAACAGCCCAATCAATGAACCACCAAGACCACTTCCACCAACACCAACAGGCAAGCCACTAGTATATAAAATGAGAGCAAAACCCACACCCTACTAGAATTAATGATATTACCTAATTTGGTAATGAAACATCCACAAGAAAGCAACCAAGCTCAGAGAGCACCAAGGACCCCACAGTTTTGTATATTTCATTATTCATTATATTCATTATTTTTTTCTTCTATCTTCTCTTCCCTTCATTCTAACTTTTTCCCTTCCTTCCTTCCCTCCCTCCCTCTGTACCATTGATCCAGTTCAGATGATATGATGGGCATTTTAATCCCCTACTGTGACCTCTATCCTGTTCCTTGATGGACCAAACAGACAAATCTCAGGCAGCAGCTCTTGAATTCCTTGACCCCCTCCCTTCAGTCTCAGATACAACTTTCACAGCCCCTTCAGCACTCGCAACACAGTCCCCAGATCTGTGCATAACTCAGCTTAACTGACCATGGCACTGAGTTTCATCTTCCCTATGCAACGTCTTCATAGAAGCTTGTCTTCATGTGTATCTTTTCAAACCTCACCTGTATTTCCAGCTCTCTACATTGTTCCTCATATTGTCAGTTCTCTTCTTATTGTAACTTCTTAAATTCTCTTCCTCTCGGTTCATTCCATATAGCATTGGCAAGAGGTTTTAGATTAACTTAAATAGTATATTCACAAAATATACTATTTTGTGTTATAGTATATAATGTTATAATGACTATGTTCCTCAATGGGGCTTGAGCCCAGAAAGTATGTATCTTAAAACAAGAGACAATTTCTAATCATCCTTAACTCTACCACTGCAGCTGAGACCCTGGAACAAGATACAAACTCAAGGTAAACCGTTCCAAACTCGATTGCAGAAAATATGACTTCAGTAACAGAGTGGTCAATGCCTGGAATGCACTACCTGACTCTGTAGTTTCTTCCCCAAACCCCCAAAACTTTAACCTTAAACTGTCTACCGTTGATCTCACCCCATTCTTAAGAGGTCTGTAAGGAGCGTACATAAGTGCACCAGTGTGCCTACTGTCCCTGTTCTAATATTCCTTTTTACTTACTCTTTTCATATATTCAAATTACGTTTATACTTTTTACCTGTAATCTTATATATGCTTGACAAATAAATAAATAAACTTAAATTTAAGACTTGCTTTTTTTCCCCTTTGGGGTGTAAATTTTAAAAGTTTATTTTTTAAAAAAAACCTGGACTTCATAAATCTCTCAACCTATCAAATTCTTAAATTATCCAAAACTTAAAGAGTTTAATTTTTTTTAAAAAAGAAAGTTAGTTGTGGCAACTAGTATATGATTAACTATTACCAGGCTCAATCAATACTGTTACCCTCAAGAACAGTAGAGGTGATTTCACATCACCAATATGAAATAAAGAGTCAGCTTTTTGACTAGGAAGAGTACCTTCATTATCACATTAGTAGACTATCTTCAGCATGTCTTGGTCACAGCCCTGATTTTAAGATCTAGATCATATGAAATGTGATGAGCTAATTGCAGTTAATGGTCTTTCTACATTCATAAAGATTACACACTATTTTTGGCAGAAGCAACCTGTGCCTAGTCTTAATAGTACCGAATGCATCAAATAATTGCTCACCAAGATGGCTCATGCTCCCCATAATTCTTCTGCTCACTATAAAAATAACTCTTAGATCATTAAGAATTTTATTGAACTGCTGCTCATGATGTTGGCTTGCTAATTGTGCTAAGCAGTCTCTACAAAAAACCTATATCGAGGGGAAAAGTGGGACACATATTTTATCTTGCTGCTAAATTGAGAGCTTCCTACACAACTTCAGTTGTCAAAGAAATGGGAGGTTTCTTTTGTATTGGAGCACTGTCAATCATTTTAATGAGTAAACTACTCTTTTATAACCAGTGCTCTCATTAAAGTGACTTGTTGGAAAGAATGTTGTCTGTACCACCAAAATAATGCAAAGGGGGGAGGGGGGACCCAGATGCACTAGTCATTAGCTAAATGTCAGTGTTAATGTATTTACTGCATGTGTGCATGCATGTGTACACATAAGTGAATGCATGTATATATGCAGAACAATAAAATATATCAGAAAATACAGTATCTGCACCCCTACAGTAAAGAGAATATTCTGCTTAATGTATGGGTATTTTCCAATATGCCTTTAAAAATATAGTATATATTATTATATTATTACTACACAACTGGTGACCTCTTGGGCCATCATTTCAAAGATATTTCCTTATCAGATGTCTCAATGCCTTCAAAAGTGGCAGAGCTTCTAAAGTTCTGAAAAAATTCTTAAAAATTCAGGGAGATATTGGATAGCCCATGACCCCTGCAGTCATGCTTTCAGAAATATTTCCTTACCAGACTCCTGAATGCCTTCAACGATGACAGAAAGCTGGGTTACATTCAAAGATTTATCTACCTTCAAAGCAGCCTCTGTTGAATGGTGTAGCACAGTCAAACATCAAACATCATGAAATATTTTATCATATTTTGTATTAGGTCATAAACTGCTTTATGGTAATTTTTATGTTTTACAATGTTTTATCAAATTTGCCAAATCGCAATTCCAAAGGAATCCTGAGTCCCAGATTTTGGATGTACTCTGTAAGTTTGGGGCCCTTGTTTCAAAAGATTTTGCCCTATGGTACACTGTTTCACCTAATTCAAGGTTACAGGAATCAGAGTTTTAGTAGTATATAGATTATTTTCTATATTTTTCAATACTATTCTTATTGTTCAAACCTCTTGAATATCTAAGTCTACAAAAATTCTTAATATGGAATAAACAAGTCTGCACATTGGCTCTATTTCTCCAGAGATTAGAGTGCTACTGGACAGCATAGGAAGACCTTGTAGATACCTTTGCTCAACTTTGCCACAAGAAGATCAGGGGGAGGGGGGAGTATCAACATTTCTATAAAACAATAGCAACTGGGTAAGGGCAATTTGGAAAAGGGGAGAATGGGAGAAACTTGAAGTAGGAATAGAAAACCTGGTGAGAGAAGAAGACTGTGTTCCTATTGTTTGGTGGTATGAATCCAATGGCAGCATCTCAGTAAGTCATCAAAGGAAAGGAGGAATAGGAGGACAGTTTAGTATTTACTTGTGTATCTCCTGTTTATCACTCTGCCTACTTTTTGTTTTATGAGATTATTACTCAAGGCACTTCCTTCAATCTTTGTTTCTCAGAGACACATGCGCAGAACCCATGCTCTTTCCCTCATTTTCTTTCCTTCCTTATAGGATACATTTTAGCTAAGGGCTAGACCAGGGGTGTCAAACTCGATTTCATTGAGGGCCGCATCAGGGTTGTGTTTGACCTCAGGGGGCCGGGGTAGGCATGGCCACAGTGGGCATGGTCAGTTCGATATCACTCATGTCAGGGGTGCCTCTGGTGGCTCAGGTGCTCTGTTAGTGATAACAGACTCCCAAGCTCTGTTTTCAGCTGCGATGGCCTCCTGCAACCTTATGCCAGCCAAAACGTAGCTCAAGAGGGCTGTATGCAGCCCTCCTGAGCTTTGTTTTTGCTGGCAGAGGCATCGTTGGCCAGTCCTTCACTGTTTTGAGGGCCAGATCTAAGCACTTCACAGGACGGATCCAGCCCTCAGGCCTTCAATTTGACACCCATGGGCTAGACTTTCCCTACTTCTGTAATATCTTTTCTTTAAACAACTCTCCTTTACAATAGGAGTTTTAAACCTGCTTTGCTAAGCATTGCTTAAGATAAATTCCCATTCTTAGGGACTTGCTCTCTTTCAGGAACACAGAGTGGTTCAACCTCCATCTTCAACATGCTTATCCCTAGTTATGGTTTTCTCAATTAACTAAATTTATATGATACATTCAACCGTATAAATATAATTTGCAGCCAACCAGTAGTAGCCCAGGTTAGTCAGAATAGCCAGCAAGATAATCCTTAGATTCAATTCTTGATTTTTCCATGTTGAAGGAAACAATCTGAAGGAAGGGACTAGCACTAGTTTCAAGTAAATTTGATTAGAAATTCCTCCATTGGCCTCTTTTGCTCAACACAAGGAGGATGGGAATGTTAAGGGCTTGCAAAAAATTATTTCCTTTCCTTTTCTTCCTGAGCTTTCAGTCTTTGAATGTGGAGAAATTACAAGGGAATTCTTATGTAGGGCTTATTTGCTTTTCCTGCTAAATAAAGGAGCAGGGGCTGTGGACATTAGGAAGAATTGAAAGAACTGAAAAATAAAACTGCAATGTTCCTTTGATTACTTTGATCAAAATGCAAGTAATAAGTCTGGGATTTGGGCTAGAAGTCCTACATTAAAGTTGCTGCATGACCATAGAAATAACTGAATACATCCCTGTCCTTCTTTCTCAGATCAGCTACTTCATCGTCATGTAAGCATCCTGAATTCTCAGAGAAGACTGGATATTTGCACAGAGCAAGAGGAAGACAATGGAGAATCATTTCACTTCCTTTCATTAAATGTCAGCATGAACATTTAAGTGCATTTTGGGCTCAACTATTACAATTTCCTTTCTAGACAAAATGGAATCTTTGGGGCCAAAGTGCTCATAGGGGAATAATAAAATAAAGGCAGGATAGTGTTTTGTGGCATTAAAATATAAGGATCTACAACAGAATTCAGTCAAGAAATGTCAGTAGTGAGAAATGGGTACCCTCAAATTAAGAAACTCCCCTGTTTCCCCATCCTGCCCAACAGAAATAGTTCCCAAATTCAGTTATTTTCCCAAATCTGGATTCACATATTATTTGGGCTGTAAAAAAAAAAAAAAAAAAAAAAAACAACAACCATAAGGATATTATATTTTTTGGGCTTTAGATAGGGATAAAGTGCATTGGATGCCAAAGGGCTAGATAAATTTCTGCTCAATATGCTGAACTTGTTTTTACTATAAGTAGAGCCAATTAAGTCTTTGGCTGTTATAAAGCACATCAAAGATACCATATGCTGTAGCAATTCATATATAATAGTTTTGTTCTTGATTGGAAGCCTTCATTGCCTGGCACTGTGCTATTTCGGGGTCACAAATTCATCTTGCAAACCAAAAAAGATCGGGAGGAAACCAAGAATTGGAAATGGATATTTATGCTGTACATAACGCTGGGCTTGAACTTTGGAACTCACAGCGTGCAATATGGCCACTGCGTTCAGAATTATGATTCTTTGCCCCTCACTAATAACCAACTAAAAGAAGAGGGGAGGAAAAAAAACCCTAACAAGGCCATGTGAAGAAACTTAATTAGCTGTGACAGACAAATAGTACAGCTTTTCCTGATAATAGACTGAAGAAGAGTTCAGCACGTTCCACAAAGTGCACAGAAAATGCTAGGATTTTCCATTCACTTTAATTGACTGAGCAACTCTAGCCATTGTTTGGCATGCAACTTGCCCTATCTCTATATTCTTTGAAGTCTCAAAATAGGACTGGGGCATCCATCACTATTTCCTTGTTAAAAAGCTCTTGTTAATGCAGAACAGTTAGCTACTTGAGGCAATTATGTGGAGAACAGTTATTTAGCAAAGTGCTCTAAAAGATGTTCATTAGAGACCAGTGGGCCGATTAATAAATGCCAGTTCACATTGTTTCCCTTTGAATTTGATGAAACTAACCTAGGCTACCCTTTTGAATATTAACAGCATGACAAGAGTTGCCTTGCAGGGTTGGTATGACTAATATGGATATAATTAAGACATTATTTATTGTGTTCAATGCCTGCTAGAAGGTCATCCAATGGGACACGAACAACTTTTGTTTGCTGCTGCAGGTCACCGATAAGAGAAATAAATGAACTTACTTAATCTATCAAGATTTTGTGCTAGGCACACTAAAATTAATCAAGCTTCCATAGAAGGGTAACCTTTGTCAAATCTTCAATCTTTTTACACATCTCAAAGCAGTGACATTTTACTGGAAGGCTAATACTGGGACATGTAAGCAATCTTGTAGGTCACTTGGTCAGTTTTACCACAGAAGCAGATTAGTAGTGGGATTCAAATCCTGTCGCTACCGGTTTGCTCGTGGGCACATGCATGTGTGATACTTTTGTGCATGCGCAGAAGCTTCTGCACATGTGCAGAGACGTCCAGGCGGGTGGGTGGAGCCTCTGATTATTTGCCCGATCTGTGAATCTCATAAATACAATCATTTTCATAACTCTAATGTGGCTGAGAGTGATGCAGTATATAGCCAAATGGCCAACAATCATTATGGTGTCTATTGATCATAGAAAAACAAATAGAAAATCATTAAGGATGAACTAAAAAAACCAAACAGAGATGAATGGAGTTGACAATATAATTTGTTCCCATGTTCTGATCTTAAATTTATTTCTACATCTCCCCCACTCCCCATCTATACAATTACTTTTGGATGCATTTATTCATTCTTCCTAATAAATTATTGTGATATACTCCTGGGAAGGAAGGAAGGAAGGAAGGAAGGAAGGAAGGAAGGAAGGAAGGAAGGAAGGAAGGAAGGAAGGAAGGAAGGAAGGAAATGTTCAATGTTCCCTGCCAGCTGACCAAAAGGAAATGCAATGGAGAAGCTGGGAGGAACTCAAAAATTGCTCCTGCTCCCACTGCTTTTTTTGGCCCACTGACAGGTCATTCTTTTTTCTCTGCTTAGATAAGGAAATATCTCTGAAATTATGGCCCAATGGGGCATGGGTTGTCTAGTTTCTCATATTTTTATCTCTAATTACCAAAGTGTCATCAGATAACTTACAGATGACTTACATGTGTTACATGGGTTTTTATATCTGTATCTTCATGTTGTAAAAGCGTTAATCTTCACTTTCTTTGACTACAGTGAGAAGAAGATATTTCCAAATGATACCTCACATTGTAGCGTATATTCCAAATCAAAATTTATTTTTTACACAAAATTTTTATGAGTTTTATGAAAGGCTCATAAGATAAAATGAGAGATAAAATAAAATAGGACATAAAATAAGATAAATGCCTAAAACAATACATAAAAGTCAATTTAGCAAAACCGGGCTTACTAAAAAATCTTTTTACAGTAGCACTATAAGAATGAACATGTACAACTATTTGATTGATAGTTGCTTTAAGGAAAACTCAAAATATGTGGTCAGACCTGTGCTAACTACACTCCATTCAAAGCAATTGTCTTTGTCAGGAAGGAAAAATGTCAGAAGATTGTGAAGTTCATAAGCGACTGAGCTTTAAGAGAAAGGTATTTTTAGTGCATTTATTCTGTTCAGCCTAGAAACAGCCATTGATTGATTCTTCAGATACCCTCCTGCAATGTTCTGCTGGACTCACTTACCTTCACTTCAATACAAGCCACTTCATTTTGTTTCCCAGAAGTTTCCACTAGGGTTTGGATATCTACATATATTAGGTGCCTTTGTGCCAGGGGTGGGTTCTATTTACCTTTACTACCAGTTTGCAGTGGGGCTGCGCACATGCACTTGCTTCATGTGCGTGCTCTTCTGCGCATGTGCAGAAGCGTTTTGATGACATCAGGGTCAGTATGCAGAGCCTCCCGCCGGTTTTACTACCGGTTCTATAGAACCAGTGCAAACCGGGGGCAACCCACCACTGCTTTGTGCACTACAGGTTTGGTCCAGGGGTAGGTTTACTTACCCTTACTACCGGTTCACAACGGGATCGCGTGTGCGCACTCGCTTCACTCATGCACGCGCCTTGCTTCTGCATATGCACAGATAGTTGATGACAACATCCGGAGCGGTGGGCGGGACCTCGCACCAGTTTTACTACCGGTTCTTGCGAACCAGTCCGAACCGGGGGCAACCCACCACTGGTTTGGTCTAGTTTTATATGTTTATGCATATAAAACATATATGCATAAGAAAGAAACACGTAAACATGAGATACACAGTTCTCCTTAGGATACCTATTTAGAAATAATCATCTTCTTTTGTGTCATGGAGGCTCAAGAAAATTGGCCATGTTCTGCTTATGTAGTAGGACTGACCAAATGGGCTGTAACATTAATTTATACCATACAGATCAAATTATTTCACTTCAAATTATTATTTTTCCCTCTTGCTATGAACATAAATACTTTGAAAGCAAAATTTTTATGTGATTAGGCAGCAAATCCTTGATATTTCTTTGTTTCAGAGCATGCTCTTTAGTTAATTCAAAGCACATCAGAGTTCTGACCTCAATTGCATCTAACAAGTGCTCTTGAAACTGAGAGACTGAATGGCATTTGGATACCAAAATAAAGAAACCAACATAACCTATATTCTAAAACTGCAGGGCTGAGCTAGCATGATACTTATCATGGGGGGAAAAAAGCTTTATTCTATACACTATGGAATTGGAATTTGAAGTATGTATGCTATATATGTAAATCTTTGCTTATGAAAAACCCCAACAAATTAGCCCAAGACCATCTCCATATGGTCATGGAGATCATTGTCAGCAACTTCAATCACTTCACTGAAGTAGTAGTAAAATTCCTATTTTTATTTCCTTAAAAATTGACTTTTTCATCTTTCCTGGATCCTGAAAATATCGGTCCCCTGCGAACAATTCCATTCCATTCTTCCATCCTAACTTAAATTTTTGAGATAGCCAAGGATTTCTCTGATTTTTTAAAAACAACCAGGTACTGTCCTATCAGCTTCCAGAATACCTTGAAAGTCAAGCAACATGATGACATATTATTACAGGTAGCTTAACTGACATGATGCTGAAGAGAACAATTTCTGAAGATGCTGAAGAGAACAATTCACTTCTCTCTCTACACACGTACACTGTGTCTGCAAGATGTCTTGATAGAATGCTTGTTTAACTTTAAGCCAGTTTATTACACTTTGGTAGCAATTTGCCAAGTGTGCAATCCAGATTGCTGATTGCATATCTCTACCTCCTCAACCCAGATAGTTTCCTTGTGATGTGCCCTCCCAACTTTCTATGCCAGAAAGGTAATTGTCAATGCTTTTCCTTTTTCACTTTTTCACTCTTACTGGAATTGCATACCTATCTATTTGCATACAAAATTAAGTTTAATTCACTGTATACAAAGTTAAATTAAAGCATCAAACATACATGGAGATAGAGCACTTGGTTTAAAAGAAAAAAAACCCACTTTTGTTCATTTTCCCTGAATAACATTTGTTGCAGCTACTGTTGTAGCATTCTCTCAACCGCATAGTGGTTATAACATTTGCCTGACATACAAAATGTCACCAGTGCAAAATCCACTAGAAATGGGTGTATGGGGGATTATTACTATTTTTCATTCCCTGAATTATTTACCTTATTGCTTATTTTCATTAAAAAACAAACAAGTTCACCTGTGCATTGTATTTCTTATCGTGTCAGGCAGAAGAGTTTCACCCCGGCTCCCATATAGTCCATTTTAATAAATCCTGTAAAGGAATTAATTTGCTTGGGCAATTAGGAAGTAGGTTTGGAGCAACGAAGAAAAGAAGGATGTTCCAGAATTGAGTTTTTTTAAGACCTGTGGAAATGTGATAGTCATACAAGCATCTTCTATATTGCAGGCAAATGGTATAACAGGTGTGGGTTGCTACCGGTTCACCCCAGTTTGGGCGAAATAGTATTGGTGGTGGCGGGAGGCTCCGCCCACCCACCCAGATGTCATATAAAACTCTCTGCGCATGTGCAGAACCTTCTGCGCATGCACAGAAGTGCCGTGCGCTCACAAAGCAAGCATGCATATCCGCACGCTCCTAATAGTGAACTGGTAGTGCCGGGATTTGAATCCCACTACTGTGGTATAACCATAGTGTTAAAAGTACACTATTTGTAACAATATCTGTAGTAGAGATTAGAGAGCTATGGGGTTGCAGCTGCTGCTCCAGATAAGGGGTCATTCCTGCCACTATGCATAGTAACCAATTAAAATGCAGAGGCCTACCAAAAAAGAAATTAAAGCATAGCAGGTCAAAAAAGTGCAAACCCAAAACAGTTTCAATGCAATGTCAACCCTACAAAGTAGGCTCGGCCCAGAATTTCTCCCTTATTGTTTGGACTTAAGCTCTGGTAACAGATCTCTCTCTCTCTTATCAAGGTTGTCCACTTTACTCTCTGTAGCACAACAAGAAAATATGAGTGAGGGTCCCATTTGTGATGGACTGAAGTCTATAGAGGATAATGTTACTTGTTTCTATCCTGGTGGCCCATAAACAGGCAACTTGGCAGTCTGTATATGCTACCCAGAAAACTGGTACAAAAAGAAGTTCACCTTTGCTATTGCCATTGTGCAGGTCCATGCTGTGATACCAATTATGTGAACATATTTCCATACTAGCAATTATGATGGTATATTGTTCTATCCATTTCAGCTCTCTGGAATACTCTGGAATAGTTTCTGGAATACTCTTAAAAATCTCTAACTAATTTAACCCTACCATTAGATATGTTGTAGAGGATAATTGGAAGCATTGGGATTTTATCCATATCCTATTGAATTCAGTCATAAATTTAATTTCTGTATTAAACTGTATATAAACTTTTACACATAGTTACATAGTTACATATACAGTATTTATGTTTAACTGTCAATGCAGTTTATCTAAAAATAGTATTTTGCCATTGAATAGAGCTTTTGTACAGCAAGTTCGTTTGCCCATTTTTAAAATCCAGTATTTAGTATCATCTGAATTACAGTTGAATGAAAATGTGAAGCCATATTCAGTGCTATCCCTTGGGTTTATAGTAAGGAAACAAAAGATTTCATGTTTAAAATCATTACTGAACTGTTCTATTATATTAAAATATCTATCTATCTATCTATCTATCTATCTATCTATCTATCTATCATCTTTCTTTCTGTCTTTCTGTCTTTCTGTTCTTTCTTTCTTTCTTTCTTTCTTTCTTTCTTTCTTTCTTTCTTTCTTTCTTTCTTTCTTTCTTTCTTTCTTTCTTTCTTCCTTCTTTCTTTCTTTCTTTTCATCCATCCCTCCATCCATCCCACAAAACTTTCATTGTCACGACCTTAAACTGGGTGGAATTGTGCATCACAGGACCAAAATTTCTGAACCGAGGTACCTCAAATGGTGCTAACATAGAATGCATCAAAAATCTGAGATCTATGTCTTGAGGGAATGAAATTTGGGGAAATTTTGGTTGGTTCAGTGGTACTGACTGCTGCTGTACTGCTGCGCTGCTACTGCACTTATATCTTCAATTAATTCTTCATTCTCAATATTCCTTGAGAATTTTCCAGCCTTGCAATCTATCACTCCCTCTCCCACCTGCTTGCTGGGAAGGGAAGGGAAGGGAAGGGAAGGAAGGGAAGGGAAAGGAAGGGAAGGGAAGGGAAGGGAAGGGAAGGGAAGGGAAGGGAAGAGGGAATCCATGCCACTCTTCCAACCCAAGTACATTTCAGATAAATTACATTTCAGTAATTTTCAGATATCTCCTTGTTATATTAAATAGAATATTTTAAGCAATAAAAGGTCAAATGTACTATAGAATACAAAACTGAAGCTTCAATGGATGTGCATTTGCATAAGGAGCTGACTTATATTTTTAGTGACTTACTTACTATAAATGTTAATTTAGGTAGCAATCATTCCATAGCCTCATGAAAATCTCAACCATTTTAGATAAATAGGACTTCTGAAAGAAAAGTCTCTACAACCCTTTCCAAAATATAATTTTCTAGATTTTTAGTAGAACCTTGATTTAAAATAGATAAAATTTGATTATATCTGTGACATTTAAAATGATTTCTGTGTTACTGAAATGAAGATATATATCTTTTTAATTGATTCTAATAATTTTGTTATTCAATGTGTTTTTGAGAGAGTAAAGATATGCACAATTATGAACTGTGCAAATATTATTGTCAATATTTGTTAATCAGCAAATTGCAGTCTACCATCTTAAAGTTAAGCCCAAACAGAAAATCAAAACTGCAAAAAGGACACTGAGGGAATTCGCTAGTCATAAGGAAATTTGGGGCAGATGGCGCAAGAAATTATTGCTGAGATGAATCAGTGAATTTCTTGGTCAGCTTTCAAATAAGGTCATTTGCTTAAAAGGAGGAGGGTGTCTTTTTGAATCTTAATCTATCAGTCTGATAGGAAAACATGAAATAAAACCTTTATACTGGAATTCTTTATCAAACAATTGCAATTTTTGATGTGCTGTTTGATTAAACCATGAAATAAAAGGAGTCAAATTTTCATAATGGCTAAACCCCCACTTGCCATTCCTCTCAACTGTAGATATGTTTAACTTTATGTTTAATTTAACGATATGTTTATGGTCAGTTCTGGAACAATGGCAAGAAAACTGAATATCTGAAATTACTTCACAAATATAAATTGAGCAGGCAGACAAAAAAAGAGCATGGTATCTATTAGTGGCAGAGAACTGTGCACAGGTTTTAAGTGTCCATTTACATGTATATTGTACTATGAACATCTTATTTACTGTAATAATTTTGAATCTCTGTAAACAAGTTCTACATTTAAAAGCTCTACCCTGTCAGTTTTTGCTCCACAAGTGACTGTTTTTCTTCTAGGCCACCCATTTAGTTTGAGGTAGTGTATGTGACCAAGGAATGTACTAATTAAAATAATAAATGAAATAATTTATTATTCACTCTGAGTTCCAATGATTTCAAGAATGTTTATCATACCTTTATAAAGTTATGTTCAACTTTATAAAGTCATTATAAAATGACTTTGAGAATTATAATCCTGAGCTTCTAGGGTTGCCATGTATTTGAGTTAAGCCCAACAGTCCTCAATTTGATCTCTTTTCATGATCATACAGAGAATTGTATTGTGATCTCTGAATTGGAGTCAAATAACTTTTTGATTACTGTATTTTTCGCAGTATAAGATGCACCTTCCCCCCCCTAAAAAGAGGCTGAAAATTTGGCTGCGTCTTATATTCTCAATATAGTTTTTTGAAGCTTTTTTTCAGCCCTAACGAGGTGCTAACGAGGCACTAGTGAGTGATCTTACCAGCTTTGCCTGCTCCCTCAACTCTCCAATGTGCTTTAACCAGGTGCTAGTGAGTGAAGTGATCTCCATGCTTTGCTCTGACTCTCAGCTGTTCTTTAGAAGCTTTTTTTCAGCCCTAACTAGGTGCTAGCCGAGCTTTGCCTGCTTTTCTCATTGCTGCTTCCTCTCAGCTGTGCCTTAGAAGCTGTTTTTTATCCCCAAGCAGGGGATAAAAAACCAGCAAACTAATGTGCTGAAGCTGACCAGGGTAATGACGCTAGCCAGATGAATACCTGGTAGGCAGATTTTTTTTCCCTATTTTCCTCCCCAAAAAGTGAGCTGCATCTTATACTCTGAAATATATGGTACATTACACACAAGATGAACTATGAGAGATAGAGAGAGATTACTAATGGATTAAAAACATGAGGGAATTCTGGATATGTAGAAATAATGGATAATGTTCTTGCTTCCTAGGTTATGTTATTTAAATAATATGTTGTGTTTCGTATTGTAAAGCCTTTGTCATGAAAAGTTAAGTAGAAATCTATTTAAAACAAATACCTCCCACCAAATAATTCTTTGTACCACTAAATATATAGAGTATCACTAATGCAGAAAATGAAAGCTTTCAGAAAACCTTTTACTGTTTTAATGGATTTTGAGATTTATAAAAGCAATTGTTTCTTGGCCCAGCACAAAGCTATTCTTGGTGTGTATACACGTGCGCGCGCGCCCACACACACACACACACACACACACACACACACACACAGAGAGAGAGAGACACATACACACACACACACACCAGGCATATAAGCACTTTTGGGGCTTTTTCTAAATAAAGTTTTGATTTATGTTGTAAGTTAAAATTTATGGTTACTCAGTTTGGGATCCTCCTGTTCATGCTTCTGGGATTGGATTTAGCAAGGTAAGTCTATACGGTTAGAACTAAACAACAGGCAGATACTAAGAATGAAAACAGCACATGTAATAAAAATTATATGCCCCAATAATATGTTTCCATCGCTGAGCTTTCTCTCAGGAAAGTCTCTCAGTTTTTCCAGGAAAAAGAAAATATTTTATTTTTCCTGTAGGAAACAGACTGCATAGATAAACCTAAGAGCATCAGTCTTCGAAACAGAGAAAGGCAAACAGAGATAATGAACAGCATAAAAAGTGTGTCCCTTGCTTGCCATCTATACATCTAATGCCTCTAGTAGTCAATGGAATAAAAGGTGTTAAGACTCCTTGCTTTGTGTGTTAAATCTCCAGATTATACTATATATCACCAAACTATATCTTGGACTAGTTGATACATATTTGAGAAATTCCGTTTTTAAATATCCATGCCATAGGGGTGGAACAAGTTCTTGATCCTGCTTAAAAGGCATTGGGCAACTGATCAGTGCAGATATCCGGCATGTGTGATGTGTTTCATCTTTCAGCTCATGGACTGGCAAGAAAAAGGGGAGGTCACAAAAAAAAAGGAGTTGGAAGAGAGAGCTCCTTCTGCCTGAAAACTCACATGGAATTAGAGAAAAGAGTGGCCTAGAATATCAGAATTGGTGTTGAACTACTGGGTAACTACTGGGTATCTGCTGGGTAACTATGGCATCTCTCATCTATATCTCTCATCTATATCTATTTAATGGATTTTGTTAAAGATGGCACTACTGATGCCAGCCTTGGTGAAATGCTCTCTAATGTTTTCTGATGTTTTCTATTATTTTCTGTAACTCTCTGCATTGATTTATGATCTATGACCTATTACTTGCTGTTTACATGTATACTGTGAACTTATGCACCAGAACCAATTCCTTGTGTGTCCAATCAAACTTGGTCAATAAAGAATTTTACTCTATTCTACTCTACGCTACGCTATGCTATGCTACGCTACACTACTCTACTCTACGCTACGCTAATCTATTATTCTATTCTATTCTATTCTATTCTATTCTATTCTATTCTATTCTATTCTATTCTATTCTATTCTATTCTTTTCTATTCCCTCTGTATGTATCTTTCTCTGTGTAAGAGGAGCTAATGGAACAATCTGTTTCCACCTTGTGTTGGATCTTGATTTATATATTTACATTCATTCATCCTTCCTCTTTATTAATCCATGATGTTTGAGGGGGGAAAGTACATACAATTTTTTTAAAAGAAAAACACTGACATAATCTTAAACAAATCTTGCTCTCTTCAACCTATCCAGACATTTAAAGTACATGCCTCTCAATAGAAGTGGGAAGCCATCAATTTTTTTTATTATTTTTATTTATTTTTATATGCTGCCCTTCTCCGGAGACTCAGGGCGGCTTACAATGTGCTCAGCAATAGCCTTCATCCTTTTGTATATTTATACAAAGTCAGCTTATTGCCCCCACAAACTGGGTCCTCAATTTACCTACCTTAGAAAGGATGGAAGGCTGAGTCAACCTTGAGCCTGGGGAGATTCGAACTTGCAGTAATTGCAGGCAGCTGAATGTTAATAACAGGCTATTAGTCTGCTGCGCCACCAGGCTCCTTCTGCCATCAAATCCTCTGTATGTGAATGAATAAGTAAAAGAACATTTAGATCGGGTGCTAATAATGATTTGTATAAAACTGAGCCAAACTGACCTTAGATGAACATACTACTGGTACATTACAGCATTCTTATTATAAGTTTCTACTATGGAGAAGTGCTTAAACTGCAGGCAGAGGCAAATCTCACTAGTTTGACTTTCAACGAGTTCAGCAGTTTATTCTGACTTTAATTAAATTCCATAGTTTGTTTGTTTTTGGTTTAATTTTTTTATTATTAAAATATAAATACAGATATAAAGACAATACAATAAAATACAATACAAAGACAAACAAAAAACCCACCACCTACAAACCCACCTAACATTTTACATATACGTTTTTGTCATCAACAGAATATATGTCATTGAGCTTATATAGTTTAATAAAGAGTAATTATTAAATATCTGATTCCAATGTTATAACCTTACACTACAAGTTTACATTTTTTATGAGTTCATCTCCTTATGCAAGTCTTTACCCTAATTTCTGTCCTCTACATTTTTGCTGATTTTCCTTTCCAGCCATTGATACCATTGGTGCCATACAAGATAGTATTCGCTTTCTTCCTTTTCCTGGAGTTCCAGCGTCAATCTGTCCATTTCAGCACACTCTGTTATTTTTGCAACGATTTTGTCTTTGGATGGGAGTTGGTCTAATTTCCAGTTTTGAGCGAACAGTAGTCTTGCTGCTGTCAAGATATGTGTGATAAGATATTTCGTTTCCTTAAGATATTGTGCCGTTATCATGCCAAATAAAAAGAATTCTGGACTATTTTCTATTTGAATGTTCGTTATTTCTTCAATAATATTTTTTATATCTTGCCAATAGTGTTGGGCTTTCCTACATTTCCACCAAGTGTGGTAATATGTCCCCTTTTTTGATTTACATTTCCAACACAATGCCGAAGTGTTTGGGTATATTTTGGCAAGTCGGGTTGGTGGTAGGTGCCATCTATAAAACATTTTAATGAGGTTCTCCTTGTAAGATGTGGCTCTTGTCATTTTAATGTTCTGCTTCCATAATTTCTCCCAATCTGCCAATTGAATATTATGTCCTATGTCCCTGGCCCACATTGTCATGTTATGTTTAACTGTTTCTTCTATTAATTTGTTTCTCAAAAGGTAGTTACATGTTTTAGTAATCATTTTCTGGTCTGCTCCTAATAAAATTCTGTCCAGTTCGTTCAGATCTTTTGCAACTCCATATTTGCTTTTATCCGCATTGTATCTTGAGTGTATTTGAGTGTAGTGCCACCAATCAATATTTATATCGCCATTTTGGAGTTGATGTCTTGGAGTGAGTTCTCCTTCATGATTCAGTAAATCTTGGTATCTCATCATCTTTCCGATTTCAAGAGTATTTGGAAATATCAATGCCTCCATCGGGGACCACCATTTTGGTATTTTATTATAATAAGTTTTCTTAATTCCCTGCCAAATCTTGAAGAGTGAGGCCCGACTTATGTGTCTTTGGAAGTACATGTGTTGTTTGTCTGGTCCATCCCATAGGAACGCGTGCCATCCTCGTATGAGATCAAAGCCTTCTAGATATAAAGTTCTTTTGTCTTCTAATCTCATCCATTCTTTGATCCAGGTCAATCCGGCTGCTTTGTAATATAGCTCCCAGTCTGGTACTGCGAGGCCTCCTCTGTCTCGTGTGTCTTGTTGCGCTTTAATCTTAATTCTAGCCTTCTTTCCCTGCCATATGTAGGTCATTGTAATTTTGTTGAGATTTTTGAAGAAGTCCCTTCCTGGATGTAATGGTATTACCTGATATAGATATAGTACTCTCGGTAATATATTCATTTTAATTGAACTGATTCTGCCCATCAATGACAATTGTAGCCTGTTCCAGATTTCCAGGTCTTTTTTAATTTCTTTTAGTAATTTCGTGTAATTGTCTTCTTTGATCGTGGTTGCTTTTGCCATCAGCCAAATACCTAAATATTTTATCTTCTTTACTAATTGGATTCCTAATTCTTCTAATTCCGATCTCTGAGTCTGGGTCATATTTTTCGTCATTATTTTTGTTTTTTGTTTGTTTTTTTTGAGGCCCGCGACTTCCCCGTATTGTTCTATCATCAACATCAGTCTGGGTCCAGATCGTCTTGGATTTTCCAAGTTGAAAATTACGTCATCTGCAAAGGCGAGCAATTTGTACTCCTCTCCCCGGATCTTGAGTCCTTTGATTTCTTCCTCGTTCCTTATTTCGTTTAATAATACCTCCAATGCTATTATAAATATTAGCGGTGACATGGGACATCCTTGTCGTACTCCTTTCTGAATATCAAAAATTTGTGTCATGTCACCGTTTATTGAGATTTTTGCTGTTTGTTGGGAATAGATTTTTTTAATCAGATTATGAAATTTCTCTCCACAGTTCATTAGTTCAAGTTGTTTTATGAAAAAAGACCAATTTAAATTGTTGAAGGCCTTCTGGGCATCAAGGGAGATTATGGCCATTTCTCTGTCTATCTTCTGATCATAGTATTCCAGAATATTTATAATCTTTCTCAAATTATTCTTAATTTGTCTTTTAGGTATGAAACCGTTTTGGTCTGGTTGTATATAGTTATTGAGTCTCTGAGCTAGTATTGACATGAATAGCTTATAGTCCACGTTGAGTAATGAAATTGGTCTGTAATTTTTAATTTGCGTCGGATCTGAGTCTTCTTTGTGTATTAATGTAATAATAGTTTCTGTCCAAGATTTTGGAATTTCTTTATCAATAGTGCTTTGTTAAAAACTTGTAACAGTATTTGGTCTATCGATTGTTGACAGAGTTTATAGAATTCAGTAGGAATTCCATCCAGTCCTGGAGTCTTATTGTTCTTTTGTTTTTTGCGGGCTTCCATTAGTTCCAGCATTGTTATGGGCAATGTTAATTGAAAAAAAAGCTATGCAAAAATGCACGGATATTTTTGAGCAGATAAGATGAGACAGAAACTAAAAGAGTTACACACAAAAAAATCATGCAGTGTACTTTGTGGTTTTGTGAACTCATTTGGGTTGGTTTAATTCTATATATGAAGAGATGAGTCCAAATGCTAAGTGTTGAATGGAGTTGGTATGCTTCTAAACAAGATATAGTGGTACCCCCACTGCATTATGATACCAGTGTAAAGCAATTTTAATGTTTCCTTGCTGTTTTTTCCTGTTTTGTTTAATATTTAGCTGTTTTGTTGTTTGCCTTTCAGGAAGTTGAATGCTTTTCATTTTTGATTCTAAAGGAATGATAATCTAATCACCATTTAGTTATTTTAAGTAGAACCTAATTCTCTGTCTCTCTCACACACATATGAATGAGTCAGAATGTAAAACTTGATTAATATGCATCCATATTGATACAATATGCTTTTAATATTCTACCATTATATGCAATTTATGTTGATAAATAATGTTCAGTATGAGACATATTAATATGAACTTCTACTTACTCATTGTAACAAGTTTTTAAAAGCTCTTACAGAGGTCCCTGCTGTTCAACATCCATAAGATCTCACATTGAACCTCTTTCTGGTTTCTTAAAAGCTCTTTCTTGAAGTGTTTGAAATGCAGGCATAAGTACAGTAGCTTGTAGGGTTGTTGTTGTTTTTAAGCATGCATAGCAAATGAAATTATATAACAGAAAAAAGTGAATAGGTTGTGAATATGCAAAAAAAAAAAAAAAACCTACACACAGTTCTAAACAGCCTTTAGCTTCAAGAGTCATTCAGAACTGCTGATGTTGTTGTTGTACATTAATGTTACACAATATAGTCTACTCAAAAATGGGCTGATAATTAGTCTTTGGAATTTGAAGCCAACCTGATCTGTTGGAATTTGGAAACATCTATTATTAAATGCAACAGATAGAGCTCTCTTTCACCTCCTAATCTTTTTCTTCCACTGTAGCTGTTAATGTTGTCCTTTTAAAGCAAAGTGTTTTGCTTCTCTGTCAATAAATCTGCACAATTTTGATCTGTAGATTTTTGTGAGAGGCTGAGTACAGATTATTTCTCATCTCTTGAGTGTTTCTGACACAACATTTGCTGTTTCCATTCCACTCCATCCTTCTATTGCTTTCATGGTATATTTACCGTTGCTATAGAAACCTCCAACAATTGCTTTCTTTAATGCTGTAAATATTGAGATAAGCTGCTCCTGATCACTGTCAACAGTCAGTTTACTTGATTTTTAATGTTCTTCCCCTGCATGTAATTTTAATTTCTACTTGTATTAGTAAGCTAGATGAAGACTTTTTGACATGCAATATTTTTAAGAAGTCTTGGGCTAGCAATGATCAAGGAATGTACTGAGAATATGTTTTTATGCCAAGTAGCTGCTGATTTATTTCATGGTTAGAAGAGGATGGCAAATGATCTGAATGATGGAATACTTCCTTCAATCCTTCCACTCTCAGGAAAATAAATTAAGTTCTTATGCTTTAAAAAAAATAGCAATAATTTTTTTGACACTGAGGTTTAAAGCATGTTTGACCAACCAATTTAGCTTGCAATGGTTTTAAATGATTTAACACAACAACAATTGACTTCAAAGAGGATCTCTGTAAATAGTATCTGGAAAATGAGAATTGAGCCAAAACTCAAGCATTTTGTAAGCATTTATAGTCTGAGAACAAGATTCTTTCTTTGTGTAGGAAGAATTTTATACCCTTTGACAAGTGCAAAATCCAAAAATAGTAGAGAGGCAGAGGTGTGCACATGAAGTCAAAACAGACCAGATGTCAGTCACAATATCCAGTGGCTAAGTTTAATATATAAGGTAGGGGTGTGTGTGTGTTTACACACACACACATTTATAGTCTATTTTTTATTTTTCTTCCTCTGTTTTTAATTCTCTGTTTTTAAATAATTTTTACCTTCAAAGATGGTTTAGTTTGACTTCATTATTTATCTTGGCACCTTGTCTATATTTTGTACTCTTCAAAAATAAAGTATTTTTAAGAAAATGTTGGTCACGGAAGCACTATTGAACTCCGCCCCTTTTTATACGTGCCGAAGTTGCATGCATGTACAACTGCTACAACTTTCTTCTCATCCTGTTGAACTCCTCCCTGCCCCCTTGCATATGTAAAAGCCCCCCTTTTCCTATTTTGCAAGGAGTGCTCCTATGCAGAAGGAACACACACTTGCTGTCCAATCGATGGACATATTCATTACATGATCCATTATTAGTTTGTACTATTCAGTGAAGAAAGTGAACTCAAAAAAAGAGAAAGTGAACAGGGCATTAGTAAGTACCTATGGCCTAAAAATGAAAAGATAAGTACACTTTTTAAGGCTATACCTGAGGGACTGTTTCATCCCATTGGGATTGGCCCACTCTACCTGTGCCAGCAGAGGAGGCGTGCTATGGGCCCTGTAATCCTGACTATTCCAGTGGCAGGATCCAGGAGAAGGGGCTTCACTGCCACTCCACCTACCCTGTGGAACATCTTACCCCTCAGTGTGAGGTAGGCCCCAACCCTCCTAATCCTTTTGGAAGAGCCTAAAGACTTGGCTCTTCCAGTTATCTTGGGGCTCCTATGTGGGAATATCACAGTGGAGGTGATTGATCGATTAAGAATGGACCTGTGACACTTTTTTGGCAGCAAAAGTTGGAATTTAAAGAAGTAGAATGGGAAGAATATTGTTGCTTTAGAACTTTGACATTGGAGAAGAATCCTGAGAATATCATGGACAAGAAGACAAGTGATAGGAAATGGACACCATGGGGCATTTCCTTCCAAATAGAAGGAAATTTTATTTTTAACAGATAGATTATATAGATGCAGAAACAGATTATACTATCTTGCAATTAACAACTGCAACATGTTAAAAACACATTGGTTGTTGAGACTGACTCAGATTTCCTGAAATCTTTTCATATATAATCAACCTGTCTTTCCCCACCCTTCTTCTTCACTTAATCCCTATCAGGTCCTACATTAGTTTAACTACTCTATGCATCTGAAGTTGCAGTTCATAAAAGTTTATGAATTTCAATAAAATTTGTTTGGTGGAAAAGTTGCCACTGAACTCCTGATCTTTTGTCACCACTGACTAGGCTATAAACATTGAGATGGTTTGTATACATTATAGAAGGAGAATGGTATTATTTTGTGTAGCTTTTCCATCATGTTTTTCCAGGCTATTTTTCCTCCCATTGAGACTAGCTCCATTCCAAATGGCACATTATGTGGGTCCAATCTATTGGTGTATAAGGGAAAAGAGTAGATTTTTTTTTTTTAATCAAGGCACATTTTATATGTCTCTCACATTCTCAGGCAATGCTTTGTTTTGGGTCCCATCACTAGCAGAAACACTATAAATAGTGCTTGGCAATTTCTATGGGTGCAATTGTGGGTCTATGGGATGCAATTGACAAGTAATAACTAATATCAGTGGAAGTTAGAATTTATAGGGGGTGGATCAGGGATGCCTCCAATCCTTTTCTCTCCCATTGGCCTTCTTATCCACAGCATATCAGAGCCTCTCCTATGGAAAATAACTAAGGATTTTCCCCTAAATCCCCAAAATGTCTAAAATTTGAGGAAATCATCATTTCCTGTTATAAACTTTCTTCTGATTATGTTTTCTCCCTGCCATACAAAATCATGTCAACTGTGATTCCCTCTTTTTTCCTAATGGTTTCTACCCATTTCAGGACTGTGGTAGGATGTTTTCCTGCCTCTGGCCATCTTGTATTTGAAATGATTTCCCGTATCTTGCACTCTTCATGGCAATCTGAGCAACTGCCTTGGAATCTGAACGCAATAAGACCGCTGGCATTCTTCTTTCTTCCATGTCAGTTCTCCCAAAAGCAAATGCCTTTTTGTCTTCCAACATAATTAGAGCTGTGATGAATGAGCTCTGGAAGCTAAAATTAAACCTTTTATTTTAACCAAAATGAATGCCCTTGCAGAAATTGTGTGGCAAGATCCTTTGTTCATAGTACCTGAGCTGGAGGTCAGCTTTAGAACATGAAAGAAAGATAAAAAGTGTTTGGGGTAGCGAGTTCTTCCAAATAAGCCAACAGATGTTCCTCTCTGATATGTCACAGAAGTGTGTGTGTGTGTGTGTGTGTGTGTGTGTGTGTGTGTGTGTGTATTCCACAAGTTGAAGTCCACAAATCTTAAAGTTACCTATAGATATACATACACATATTCCAGTGTTTGATTTGATTTGATTTATTGAATTTATATCCCGTCCTTCTCCCCGAAGGGGATAAGCTATAAGCTGAGGTATGCTACCTGGCAGGGGGTGGAGCAGGGAGGTCTGATTTATTCAAGGCATCCTTTCTTGCATTCCTTTCCCTTCCATTCTGCAATATTAACATAGAGATATAAGATAGCTGCAGTGATGCAAAAATAAACCATACACATACATCCTAACAGTAAGTCTGGGTAAACAAAGCTGTATGCAACAATTAAGTAGAAAAATATTTCATTTTTTATTTACACCTGAATAAAATGATTGCCAGTGCTGCACAAAATTATCCCTATAGGTGTCTACAGAAATTAATGCAAAATACCTTGATGTAGTGAGTGTTTTCTATCATGAAGACATTAATTACTTCTCTCCTATTCATATTTTTACACTGTCAGTTTCAGTGAGCGATTTCAAATAAGATAGTTCTTCTGTAATCATATCCATGTGATGGGGAAGGGAGGAACTTTATGCATCAATTACTATTTCTTATTTGATTCATTTACAGAATTTGCTTTTTAGTTGACTGATAACATTTCCAAACCCTTAAATTTGCATACTATTATAATTTTGTGAATTATGTACTGTTACATAAGTTCCTTTAAATAAAATAGGATCTGGTTAAGCACATATGTCCTTAGGCTTAACAGTTAAGTACTGTTGATCTTAGGCTGTATGTTTTTAGGCTTAACAGGATGTGTTGGAGGAGTGAACTTCCTATTTAAGAAAAATATCTCTGTCTTGTCTAGACTTAATTTCAGTTTCTTAATCTTCACCCAGCCTACTGTGAAATCAGTTTAGAATATCACCTGTCTTCCTAGATATGGATGGCAAGGAGCAATGTTGGCCTTAAACAGCATACAGATAATACCTGTCCCAGATCCTCTCTTCATAGTTTCACAAAAATATTAAGCATCATTAATGACAAAGTGGAATCCTGTAAGGCATTACAAGCCAACAACTTAGATGTTAACCAATACTTTTCCAGCAGAACCTTCATCCCATGGATTATCTGTGAAAAAACAGTTCTGCTAGGTCAGTTAGAAGGATCCTATTGCCAATGGTACTGAAAGCTGCCAAGAGGTTCCTCCCCCCCCCCCAAAAAAAATAGTAAGACTGCACTTCCCAAACCAGTTCCCCACAGAGATCATCCATCAAATCGACCAAAGTAATCTCATTCACTTATTCAGGTCAAAAGTCCAACTGAAATGGTCCTTTAGGAAAAAACTTGAGTTGAGAAGCACCCATACTGAGAATATCATCTTAACCAGAAATGATACAACTGAGACTTTGTGATAGTTTCCCAGTTTATCTGACTGAAAGGAAGTGTTCTTTAACAGCAAAATTAGCATCACATTCTTTAGACCCAGTGGGACACATCTCTTGAATAAAGATAAAATATTTTTCCTCTCAGCCATGCAGCTAGCCCTCCACAAGGTTATTTAATCAGTTAGGATGTGCAAGTGTTGAACAAATATGCTACAGACCTCATCAAACTTGTATGATTGAGATTCACAAATGGAAAATAATCAAAAATAACAGTCTAAGAAACTGGTGCCATGGTCATGTCCTGATTCTTGACTTGAGCACCAAATCTGCAACTGTTCCGGTTCTCCATTCCTATTAGTGGAGGAAACCCTGCACAGTGTAACAAAGTAACATCAGCCTATTGACTGCGGACATAGAACAAAGGATTCTTTGCAGGGGTGAAATGCTACCGGTTCACTGTGGTTTGGGCAAACCGATAGTGATTTTAAAAAAGCTACTGGTTCAGTCGAACCAGTAATTAGCCTGAACCGGTAGTTTTAAAAAGCTACCGGTTCCTCCAAATCAGTATTTTCAATGATCAGCTGTGCTGAGGGGTTTAGCTTTGCTAGAAAGCAGGAAATCCTGCTTTCTAGCAAAGCTAAATCATGCAGCACAATTGATCCCCCACCCCTCGCTGTTCTACTTACCTTCCCAAGCCTCCTTTTGGTGTGCAGTACGCATGTGCGGCCAGCGAACCAGTAACAAACCAGTTAGGATTTCACCACTGATTCTTTGATATCTGTGCTGCCATGGAACATTGGACCAAAAGAAATTCAGACCATGCTCTGTGTTTCACAGGGCAATCCATATTCAGTTTGAGCAATATTCTATTTGCATTAATTTCCTGTTACTCTCAGCTCCCCACTAAATCAGGGGGATGACTTGGCTCTGAAAAAGGGAAGAAGGAAACTAAGCTAGGAGCAACAGTGTCTTTTGTCTGAATCACTTCCATGGTATGGAAGAACTGATCGTGCTAAGGTCACCAACAGAAAAAAAAGAAAAGAAAGAAATTCCCAAGGGCATTCAGAAAGCCACTCAGATAACAAAAGCAATAGACGTATATACCACTTCATAGTGCTTTAAGTGGTTTAAATTGTCAGCACATTGCCCCCAACAATCAGGGTCCTCATTTTACCAACCTTGGTAGGCTGAGTCAACCTTGACCAACTCAGGATCCATCAGGTCCATGAGACAGGTCATTTTAATTGTTCTACCATGCTTGCAAGGGTCTGTAATCAGCAAGTTAAAGCTAATTTATTTTTATTTATTTTTATTTATTTTACTTCGAATTTATATACCGCCCTTCTTCCTGGGAACTCAGGGCAGTGTACAGCCAGATAAAAACACATAATATAAACATTAAGAACAAATTAAAAGGAAATATCTCAATTTGGCCAAAAATTTAAGAAACATACAAATTTAAAATCATTTAAAAGGCATTGTTAGGCCAGCCCGGCTTGTTGGAAAAGGAAAGTTTTAAGGGAATGGCGGGAGGCAAGGAGGTCTTGGATTCTCCTTATCTCTGGGGGCAGCTGATTCCAGAGGGTAGGTGCCCCCACAGAGAAGGCCCTCCCCCTGGGGGTCACCAGCCTGCATTGTTTGGCTGATGGCACCCCGAGGAGGCCCTCTCTGTGGGAGCGCACGGGTCGATGGGAGGTCGTCGGTGGCAGAAGGCGGTCTCAGAGATAACTAGGTCCTATGCCATGGAGCGCTTTAAAGGTGGTAACCAACACCTTGAAGCACACCCGGAAGACCACTGGGAGCCAGTGCAGCTCGCGCAGGAGCGGTGTTATGCGGGAGCGCCATGCAGCTCCCGTAATTACCCACGCGGCCGCATTCTGGACCAGTTGGAGCCTCCGGGTGCTCCTCAAGGGGAGCCCCATGTAGAGAGCATTGCAGTAGTCCAGGCGAGCGGTGACGAGGGCATGAGTGACTGTGCACACAGAATCCCAATCAAGAAAGGGGCGCAACTGGCGAATCAGGTGAACCTGACAAAAGATGCCCCTGGCAACAGCCATCAGATGTTCCTCCAAAGACAGCTGTGTATCCAGGAGGACTCCCAGATTGCGCACCCTCTCAATGGGGGCCAAAGACTCGTCCCCGATAGTCAGCGATGGAGTCAGCTGACTATATCGGGATGCCGGGAACCACAGCCACTCAGTCTTGGAAGGGTTGAGCTTGAGCTTGTTCCTCCCCATCCAGATCCGTACAGCCTCCAGGCACTGGGCCATCACTTCAAGGGCATCGCTGGGGTGGCCTGGGGTGGAGATGTACAGCTGGGTGTCATCAGCGTACTGGTGGTATCTCACCCCAAAGCCACGGATGATCTCGCCCAGCGGCTTCACATAAATGTTCAACAGAAGGGGCGAGAGGACTGACCCTTGCGGCATTCCACAGATGAGAGGCCTCGAGGTCGACCTCTGCCCCCCTGCCAACACGAACTGTGACCGGTCTGAGAGAAAGGAGGAGAACCACTGTAACACGGTGCCCCCCATCCCCAACTCTTCCAACCAGTGCAGCATGATACCATGGTCGATGGTATCAAAAGCCGCTGAAAGATCTAATAGGATCAGAACAGAGGAGCAACCCCTGTCCCAAGCCCTCCAGAGATCATCAACCAACGCAACCAATGCCGTTTCTGTGCTGTGCCCAGGCCTGAAACCCGACTGGAACGGGTCTAGATAGGATGTTTCCTCCAGGAATTGTGGGAACTGTCGTGCGACCACACTCTCAACAACCTTCGCCACAAAGCGAAGGTTGGAGACAGGATGATAGTTAGCCAATACTGCCGGATCCAGGGAGGGCTTCTTGAGGAGAGGCCTCACCACCGCCTCTTTCAAGGTAGCGGGGAAGTGACCCTCACTCAACGAAGCGTTGATAATTCCCTGGAGTCAGCCTCGTGAGACCTCCCGGGAAGCCAGTACTAACCAGGAGGGACACAGGTCCAGTAAACATGTGGTCGCATTAAGTCTCCCCAAAATCCTGTCCACGTCATCCGGAGTCACAGAGTCAAACTCTTCCCAGATAACATTCTCAAGACTATTCCTCGTCACCCTGCCCAGATTTACCCAGTCAGAGTCCAAATCCTGCCGGATCTGAGTGATTTTGTCATACAGATACCGTCTGAAATCCTCAGCCCTGCCCTCCAGAGGGTCCTCCTGCACTCCCGGTTGAAGCAGGGAGTGGGTCACTCTGAACAGGGCCGCCGGATGATTCTCTGATGACGCAATAAGAGCGGAAAAGTAATTGGACTTTGCCGCTTTTATCGCCACTAGGTAGGTCTTAATATGTGACCTTACCAGTGTTCGGTCAGATTCGGTGCGACTGGGCCTCCAATCACTCTCCAGGCGTCTTTTCTGGCGCTTCATCTCCCTCAGCTCCTCAGTAAACCAAGGAGCCGTGAGGGATCGGGACCGGGTCAGAGGCCCCAAAGGCACGACTCGATCTAAGGCTCCGCTAGCGGCCCGATCCCAGGCCGCCACCAGTTCCCCGACCGAGCCCTGAGCTAGAACTTCAGGCCCAAGCTCCGTCTGGAATCTATCAAAATCCATCAGGCGCCTGGGGCGGACCCATCTTGTAGGCTCCGCCTCCCTGGGTGGGGTGTAGCGGTTCGAAGATCTAGGCGAAGGAGCAAGTGGTCAGACCATGACAAGGATTCCATGTCTATATCCCCTATAACAAGGCCACTCAACCACTGGCCAGAGACGAAAATCAAGTCCAGAGTGTGACCCCCCCTGTGAATGGGGCCATGAACTAACTGGGTCAGGTCCATGGCCGTCATGGAAGCCATGAACTCCCGTGCCATCTCAGACATCTCACCAACGGATGGCAGGTTGAAATCACCCATGATCATAAGCCTGGATGTATCAACTGCCACCGTGGCTATCACGTCGAGTAGCTCGGGCAGGGCCATTGCCACATGGCAGGGAGCCAGGTACGTGAGCAACAGGCCCATCTGAACCCTATGACCCCATCTCACAAAGAGGGTTTCACATCCGGCAATCTGTGGCACAGTGGTTTCCCTCGAACCAAGATCTTCTTTAATAATAACCACCACCACCCCTCCCCTCCCCTGCGCCCTCGGCTGATGAAATGCTCTGAAGCCCGGTGGGCACATCTCAACCAGAGGGACCCCTCCCTCCGGGCCCAACCAGGTCTCAGTAATAGCTGCCAGGTCCGCTTCCCTCTCCTGTATAAGATCATAAATGAGGGGGGCCTTATTAACCACGGACCTGGCATTGCATAACATCAGCCGGAGGCCCAGGTCCTGAGTATCTAAGCCACCTAGTATCTGAGTGGAGTCTTGGGGACCGGGGCGTGCAATTGCTCTCAAACAGCAAGTGCACACCCCCCGCACATGATATGGTCCCCTACTCCCGCCATATCTGCTCCTCTCATTCACAATCAAATAATTGTCTAATTAGGACAACCAAATTCTGCACAACTCTTCTGCCCCCAATAGACTTGAGCAGGACCGTAGCAAAAGTTAAGCTCAGAAAGACATCTGTGTTGCCTTTTTTCAACATAATTAAATCCATGCTTTTTATTTCCTTTTTCAAAATAACAACACTAGTTTCTCTTTTTTGTAAGCATTTCTAACTAGAGTCCCTGCTGGAAATAGGTATGTGAGAGGTGGCAACAAGAGTTGGCAATTGCCACCTAAAGCAAAACTACAAAGCAGCATTGTAGGAAGCCTGTGTGGTTCAGAAGAAAAATATTTTCTTTAAAAAATTTCATCCTACTGCTTGAAAATATTTAAAATTTCACCTTTTCCCCCCAATGAAAGAAAGTTTTTTCTTGATACCTTCTGAAGTATCTTTTTGGGGGTTTGGGGTAAGAAACATGTTGCCAAGCATCAGAAGATGACCCTCCAGTCTTTTTTCCTGAATTAACTGCTTTGTACAGTTTACAGAATACATACTGAGCGTAACATATTGTGTTCTGACAACTAAACTGCTTATGGCATTTAAACCCAAATATCACTTGGGAAAGGTTGATGGCCTGAAGATAACAATGAGGAGAAGTTGGTAACTACCATATTTTTCGGGGTATAAGACACACTTCCCCCCCCAAAAAAAGTGGGTGGAAATGTCTGTGCGCCTTATACAGCGAATGTTGCTGAAGCCCCGCCCACCCATCAGCCCCCACATGTCACGTTTTTGGCCTCCGTGCGTCGCATTTTCGGCCTCCGCATGCCCGGTTTTTCGACTCTGTGCAACACATTTTTGGATGGTTCCAGGTGGTGAGGATCAGTGGTGATGGCACGCCCCACCCCTGTGCATGCGTGGCAGAGACTTGACACAGAGACTGCCCCGCCCCCACACGATCCCGCATAGGCGGCAAAGATCCGACAACCAGCTGACCAGCGGGAGGCATGCACAAATGCACAGCAGAGCTGAACTAGGGTAATGGCTCACGTGCCCACAGAGAGGGCGCTGCATGCCACCTGTGGCACGCGTGCCATAGGTTTGCCATCACAGATATAGTCCCTCTGTTTTCTAAAAAGTATTTTGATCTTTTTTTTTCTTTTTTCTTTATGAACTGATAATATCATGGTAATGGGTTCAAAGCCAGATGCCAGCTAATGTCTGGCATACCCAAAGGTTAGAGATGTGCAAGCAGGCCAGTTCGTAATACAGTGAGCAGATATTGATTTTTCTCAAGCATCCCTAATGAACTCCTTTTGAGTTACTTCCTCAAGAAATGAGAAAATGCTAATATACTCTGCAAACTGTAGTAGAACATAAATAGTGAATTATACTTTCCAATTACAGCATTGGGTTGCCCTCTCTGCAGCTTTGCACCTCTTCCAAAAAATGCACCAGTCTAGGTCACAGGATGCTGATTCTCAAATTAGCTATCGTGACATTAGTATTGGTATCCTTGGCTGCTATTTTTAAGTAGCTACCCAAAATATGACTTGGGAGTCAATAAGTGGAAATTGTGGACCTTGTTACAACTTTAAGTACCATGTGATATTTTTCTATCCAGAATTGAATCTATTATATTCACAGTGTGTTATCGGGAGATAAATTTCAAAATGTGTAAAAAAAATAAATTGGTTGCATTAATCCTTCATTTCAGTTCCAAACTGACATATGGATTGACAGTCTCTATATTCCTCACACTGCAAAAGTTAGAGTTAGAAGCTGCTTCAGGCCAATGACTGCAGCTGTACGTGAAACATCATGTGGATGTGATGAGTGTACAATATCCATGGCAACATCCAAAAGAACAATTGTTAGAATTGGTTGGAAGCTTATCATTTGAGGTTTTAACATGTAATTGGCTGATGGGAATCAAATTCCAGCTCTTGCATAAAGCAAATTTGACTCTTGTGAAACCCAGAATTATCCTTGCATGGAAGCTGCAAAGACTGTATGATTGTTTCTGGAATGGTATATGGCATAAACATATGCTGTTTTTGAGGTTTTTTGAGCAATGAAAAATACACAGCTTAGCAGTAGGAATATGAATTATTACATAAACACCCTGCATTGTTTCATTTATAAAATGCACAAACTGCATTTTATACAGGATAACGCAAATCATTATCCTGAAGCTTTCAGCTTCAAAATTATTAATATCAGCTATGCAATATTAATCACATAATGTTTAATTAAATTATTTAAGGTCTCCCAGTGTCTCTAATCTCTTAGTTTATCCATGGGCTCATTTTTAAACTCAAATGGAATGGAATACTCCATTCACCAATCCTCTAGGTTTTGCATTTTCAATAAATAAAGCTTACTGCATTTCAACATGTTTAGACTGTTTAACAGTGACTAAGAACCTGTTTAACACTGAACAGCATTGATAAGGTCAGTAGAACCTTCAAGAGAAAAGATCTCTAGATAGCAGTATACACCAATAAATATAACGTGTATAAGACGAAAACTCTGAATAACATAGATGTAATATACATTGATACCTAAAATAAAATAATTTTGAACATAAGTATTATAAAATCCAAATCAGCAACATCTAATAATTAAAAATAATGCAAATTTCTAATAAATTCAGGTGGGAACAGAAAATAATAACAGAATGCTGCATGGGAATAAAGAGTAAATGTAATATGCTCAAATTGAAAGCTAATTGTTTGTGATACTTCTACTACCTTGAGACTGTTGGTATTGGGGTCAGTTTGATGACACTAAACACTTTTTTTTTTCATGAGTCCAAAGTAAATTTGCCTCTTGAGGGCTTCTAGAGGACTTCCTGTAAGCATACCATGATGTCCTTGAAAACAAGAGGTATAACTTAAATGAAGGGCAGAAAGGCAATGAATTTACAGCACATTTCTTGCATTTCAACAGTGCTTGAGGCAATATAAACATTAATAATAAACCTATAAGAAAAAACAATTGGTTTCTACCAATCTTCTGTCCTAGTTTCCAGACAGCATTTTGGATTTGGAATAAATTTACCGTGATTTTCTTAAAACTGCATTTAAAAGTAATGTATCGCTCTTTAATTCACCTCTTTTCCTTGAGATGGAAATAACTAACACTATCTATCCTGTCTGTCTGTCTGTCTGTCTGTCTGTCTGTCTGTCTGTCTGTCATATATCTACCCTGTTTCTCTGAAAATAAGGCATCCCCTGATAATAAGACCAATCGGGCTTTTGAGCACATGTGCTAAAATAACACCCCCCCCCAATAAGCCCTCCCCGAAAATAAGCTCTCCCCAAAAATAATTAAGTGCATGCGCAGTCGGTCCCCGCCATTTCCTCTGGTTAGGGTTAGGGAGACAGGGCTGGAAATCAGGTAAGATGGCAAGAGGAGCCCCGTCTTGCTCCACGCATCCTAAAATAATAAGACCTCCCCAAAAATAAAGTCAAGCACTTATTTCAGGGTTCAAAAAATATAAGACAGGGTCTTATTTTTGGAAAAACACTCTATCTATCTATCTATCTATCTATCATCTATCTATCTATCTATCATCTATCTATCTATCTATCTATCTATCTATCTATCTATCTATCTATCTACTGTATCTATTTATCTATCTATCTATCTATCTACTCTATCTATCTATCATCTATCTATCTATCTATCTATCTATCTATCTATCTATCTATCATCTATCTATCTATCTATCTATCTATCTATCTATCTATCTATCTACTGTATCTATTTATCTATCTATCTATCTATCTATCTATCTATCTATCTATCTATCTATCTATCTATCTATCTACTCTATCTATCTATCTATCTATCTATCTATCTATCTATCTATCTATCTATCTAATCTATCTTCAAGTGAATAAGATATGATTTTTCCCATTTATATCTCTATCCAAAAAAGGCTACAACAGTATTACATGAGCAATCCCTGGAATGCTGAATATTTTTGGTTTGGAATATCAGTGTAGCTATAGTTCATAACATAACTCCATGGTTTGTAGCACTACTTTCAGATCAATGCCTCCAAAGGTACAAGCCATCAGCCAGAAATATATACTCATTAAGCTAATTCCAAATGAAAATTCTAATGAAAATGTCTAATGAAAGCCTCATTCCTAGGGTGCATTAATATGGGGATAGAATCGGGACCACATGGAGTTTTCACACCACTTTATAATGCCTTGATAAGACCACGCTTGGAATATTGTTTTCAGTTTTGGTTGCCAGAATATTAAAAAAGATGTTGGGACTCAAGAAAGAGTGCAGTGAAGAGCAACAAAGATCATTAGTGGACTGAAGGCTAAAACGTACAAAGAATGGTTGCAGGAACTGGGTAGGTCTAGTTTAATGAAAAGAAGGACTGGGGTGATATGATACCAGTGTTCCAATATTTAAGGGGCTGTCACAAAGATGAGGGGATCAACCTATTCTCCAAAGCACCTGAAGGCAGGGCAAGAAGGAATGGATGGGAACTGATCAAGGAGAGAAGCAATTTAGAACTAAGGAGAAAATTCCTGACAGAACAATTAATCAGCTGAATGGCTTACCTCCAGAAGTTGTAGGTTCTCCAACACCGTGGGGTTTAAAGAAGAGATTGGACAACAATTTATCTAAAATGGTATAAGGTTTCCTGCTTGAGCAGGAGTTGGACTAGAAGACTTCCAAGGTCCCTTCCAACTCTGTTATTTTGTTATTCTGATAAAAACTAAACCTAAAAACCACACCTCCCCCAGTCTGTATCCTCCATCTGCTTAAATGCAAAGGGGCTCTTTTGAGATGAACTCATCCCAGTGGTGGGTTTCAATTTTTTTTTACTACCGGTTCTGTGGGTGTGGCTTGGTGAGCATGGTATGGCTTGGTGGGCATGGTAGGGGAAGGATACTGTAAAATTTCCACTCCACCCCACTCCAGGGGAAGGATACTGTAATATCTCCATTCCATCCCACTCCAGGGGAAGGATACTGTAATATCTCCATTCCATCCCACTCCAGGGGAAGGATACTGTAATATCTCCATTCCCTCCACAATCCAGGGGAAGGTTACTGCAAAATCCTAATTTCCTCCCGATCAGCTGGAACTCAGGAAGCAGAGAATAGTTGGGGGTGGGGCCAGTCAGAGGTGGTATTTTCCAGTTCTCCGAACTACTCAAAATTTTCGCTACCAGTTCTCCAGAACTGACCAGAACCTGCTGAAACCCACCTCTGACTCATCCATGCTCAATATAAAGGGTGATACATCCCATAGATCATTGGTCATATGTGGAGCATTTGCAGCTTGTGGTCCAGAAATTGGATGGCAAAACAAAACAAAACAAAAAAAACACTGATTGTCAGAGATACCATTTTTCCTCTTTCATTTTTAAAGGCAAAATTACAGTATTACATTGCCTCAAGAATTTATGCATCTGTTTTGTCCCTCAAACCATTTTCCAAAGGCCCCAAAGCTGGGGTGAAATCCAGCAGGTTCTGACAAGTTCTGACAGGTTCTGGAGAACCGGTAGCAGAAATTTTGACTAGTTCGGAGAACCGGTAGTGGAAATTTTGAATAATTTGGAGAACCAGCAAATACCACCGCTGGCTGGTCCCAGAGTGGGGTGGGAATGGAGTTTTTGCAATATCCTTCCCCCAGGAGTGGGGAGAGAATGGGGATTTTGCAGTATCCTTCCCCTGGAGTGGGGTGGGAATGGAGATTTTGCAGTATCCTTCCCCTGCCACACCCACCAAGCCACACCATACCCACCAAGCCACGCCCACGGAACCGGTAGTAAAAAAATTGAATTTCACTACTACCCCAAAGTGACAGAATCATAAAATGTAGGATTAATGGGTCATCTACTCCAGCCAATTATTCCATTGAAGAATTTATGAAGCCATCCCCAAGAAGTAGTCTCCATCTGAAAACCTGCAGTGAGGAGAGCCACCACTATTCTGGACATATTTTGTCATGATATAAGAGCTCAGGAAAATTATCCTAAAATACATACATACATACATACATACATACATATATTTATCTGTATCTGTATCTCTATCACCTATCCCTGTATAAATATATGGATATATAAATGCCAAACCAAATATATTTGGTCATTTTAACTTCAGTCATATGCACTATAGTTTTTTAAGAAAAGGAAATGAATTTCTTATCATCAGAAAGGCCTGTTATTCAAATTTATTTTAAAGAAAAAGGGAATAGGTGCTCAAAATGAGCACCTAGTCACAGATTGGGTAGGCACAAAGATCAATGAAAGGTACAACATTACTTTCATCAAGGTGTTTCTATTGAAAGAATGTTAATTATTTTTAAATTTGTGCAGTTTCAAAGGGATGCTTTGCTTCAATGACACTTTGAGGGAAGCACACCTTTGAAGTGACTTTGTAAAGCAATGCATTAATCTCCCTCCCCCATCCTTGTACCAGTGATGCAAAGAGGCCATATTGCTTCGCTTGGTCTCATTTCAGAGATCTCTTCTACCCATTCCAGCAGCTGGAAGAAATTTCTGCATGTAGTGTATCCAGTGTCAGCTGGAGTCAGGCGACATCAAGATTGAATAAATAATAATAAATAATAACACTGAAACTGCAGGTCAAGGCTAGCAAGCAACGCACATCATCTCATTCTGTGTTTTATGCATATATTATATAAAGCCATTCTTATGTCCTTCATCCGGTGCCCCCTTTTTTTGTGAGGGAGGGAGGAATGATACATAAATAGCCATCCAACATGCAGCCTGTTTTGCCCCATGAGGATAGACCTCAACCTGTCAGGAAGATAACATTTGTTCCATGTCCAGTTGAATAAATCCCATCAAGCTTAAAGACAGAGAGAACTACTTCAAAGAGATGGCATTTTAACAGTGAAATATTTTCCCATCTCAGGATTTAATGCTGCTCTACTTGAAAACCACCTCTAACTATCACCCACAGTTTTGACTTCAAGTCATAGGTGCTGACAGGAAGTGGCAAGAGAAGTTGTAGAGCCAATTACAAATACACTTAAATAGAGCAAGAAGGGGGGAAAATGCCTTTGATCAGCTATTAATGCCAGGATCCGAAAGTTATGTGAACAATCCACAGGCACCTGTTTTGGGGAATAACAGAAACATCACAGTGTGAGAATGCACCTAAAGAAGGCAAACAGCAGGGAAGGCACAACAAAAATTTCCACAAGGTTAAACAAGAAACAGCAAAAGAAAGAGAGGGAGGAAAGGGAGAAGTAACAGTATTAAAAAATGTTGAAAGCTCCACAGGAGGGCAGAGAGGGAGACATAAAAATTGCTAAACCAATAATCAGATAAAAACAACCTTAATTTATCATCTCAGAAGAAAGATTTGACATACTCTGTCTTTCTTCCATCCCCACATTGGCCGGTTATATTTTTATAATATATTCTTTTCCTTGTTTGTTGCTCCCTTGAGCAGAGGAGGGCTTTTCGGAGCCAATTCAGGGGTGAAATCCAGCAGGTTCTAACAGGTTCTGGAGAACCAGTAGCAGAAATTTTGAGTAGTTCTGAGAACTGGCAAAGGCCACCTCTGGCTGGCCCAGAGTGGGGTGGAAATGGAGATTTTGCAATATCCTTCCCCCAGGAGTGAGAGGGAATGGGGATTTTGCAGTATCCTTCCCCTAGAGTGGGGTGGGAATGGCAATTTTGCAGTATCCTTCCCCTGTCATGCCCACCAAGCCACACCATGCCCACCAAGCCAAGCCCACAGAACTGGTAGTAAAAAAAATTGGATTTCACCACTGAGCCAACTGCTTGTGAAGAATACCCCACCGCTTGTCAGGAAGATTGTGCACACTCATTTCTATCACAAAGGACTCAGAGCAACTGTCAAAAGTAACCAAGATGCACCAAGTTTGTTGGTTTTTCTTTGATTTACATCTAACTTAAAGAGTATCCCCTCCACCTGTTTAGGAGATGGAGACAAGTTATCTTTTCAGCAAACCAGGTTTGTTTTCCAATACATTGCAAATACAAATGAAGTTTTCTAATGACCCAAGGGAAGAGTTATCCCATCTGCTATTGTGCTACTGTTCTGCCTCCCCATGTTGGAAACTATCAGCTATGGAAGACTCCAGGCTGCTACTGTTTGTTAGGCCTTGGGGTGTTCCTGAGGGGGAAGTCATGCTATTTCTTTTATTATGGTGGCATTTCTTTCACCATAGAAAGCTGAGGCTCCAACTTATACATGGCAGGCAACAGCAGATGGTGAATAACAATGGATTATTAGCCTGGATAGCAGGGAACATTAGATGAATGTTCCTGCTTTCAACTGCTGTTTAGAGGAGGAGGACTGATTGAATCAGCCTAATTATCAATCAGCTGGTCATGTCACAATAAGGGAAAATTCCTTCCTTCGTTCCCTGAATCAAAGACCTCCGCCTACATTGATGCTATGAAAGATAGTGATAAAATGATAAAGATTCGGCTGGTGATACCTAGCTGATCTTGGCTGATCTTAAAAAGCTAAGCAGGATTAAATGTGATGAATACAATGAAATTCCAAGCAGTTTTGGAAGTGAAACAAATACAGAAATACAAAGTGGAAAAATAGGATCAATATTATTGTAAAGAAACTACATGGATATATCCAAACACTTACAAGAAATCAATCTAAGTAAACTTTACCTGTGCTTTCTTGTTTTCTTTCTCCCTCCCCATCCTTTCCCCCTGATTTGCTGTATATTTTTAGATTTTCCACCTGAAGGGAGAATCATTCTTTCTCAAGTGCAATAAAAAAAGTTACAAGATCTGAGAGCAAGGAATTAAAATGTAGGTAAAGCAATCCAAAAACTGATTTGGAGTGATTGGAAATGATGTACAGTACATATTAAAGAGACAAGAAAGGGAGAAAATACTAACTTCTTTCCATTAGCAGATACCTTCTTCCATTTTATTTGTTTAGAACATGGGTGTCAAACTCGCGGTGTCACACTGCCAGAGGTGAAATGCTCCCGGTTTGGACCAGATCACCTGATCCGGTAGCGATGGCGGCAGGTGGTTCAGAGAACCGGTAGCAAAAATCCCTGCCCCCCCCCAGCTGAGCCGCGCAATCATCAAAGGCTTTTTCTTTTACTTTTAAAAGCATTTTTTCTTCGGTTGAAAAAATGCTTTTAAAAGCCTCTGACGATTCCAGCTGAATTGCCTGATCGTCAGAGGCTTTTAAAAGCATTTTTTTTACAACCTCTTTGGCCAAAGAGATTGTAGAAAAAATGTTTTTAAAAGTAAAAAAAAAAAAAGCTGGCCATGCCCACCCAGTCACATTACCCCCCCCCCAAGCCACGCCCACAGAACTGGTAGTAACAAATTTTACATTTCACCACTGCATGCTGCCGTCACATGATGTTTCATGATGTTTTTCTCCTTCACGGAGCTGGGGTGGGCATGACCTGCACATGACGCATCTGGCCCATGGGTCACTAATTTGATACCTTTGGTTTGAAAGAAACTGGGAGCAAAGAAAATTGATTCCTAATTTCCTTTTTCAACTTACCATGCACAATTTTGGGATCAAAAGCATTAGAAGGAAAAAGAACAGGAACTAGGAAACAGAAAATATGCCAAAAAGGTACTTAAAAGTGCTAACTCACCTGCTTCTTATGTTTGGCAAATATTACATAGTGTCTTGCCATTGAAGCACAGAACAACATATTTTAGTCTGAGGGTCAAAAGATGAAGAACATGTTTTATACTTCAAAGACATAGGGTTTGAGCATTATGAAGAAGCAGACATAAATCTGAAATTCCACATGAAGAGCAGATGATCCAATATAAAAGACAGTGCTGTTTTCCTTTTATCACTTATATTACAGAATGACAAGTTTAACCTGTCTAAATTTATCAACCCTTAAACATCTTTGTATTCATCTTTGTTTTGGGACATTTAAGATTAGTTTATCATGACTTGGAACTCCTCTAGATGTGCAGATTTTACATCCCAGAATTCTCTGCTGGCTGGGGGAATTCTGGGAAGTGAATGTATACATCTGGTGGAGGTTGTTTTGGTTGGGATAGGCTACTAAGAGAACAGCAGGTGGGACATTCACTTGAACTTTCCCAAACTTTAAAGGAATGTGTGAGACAGGGGTGGGTTCCACTTACCTTTACTATCAGTTCGCAATGGGAGATCACCCATGATGACGTCGTGGTGGGTGGGTGTGGCCTCCCGCCAGTTTTACTACCAGTTCTATAGAACCAGACCGAACCAGGAGCAACCCACCACTGGTGTGAGAGCATTATGGATTACAGCAGGCTCTCTGATATTGTGAATGTATGTGTCAGCTATCTTTTTGTAGCCAAATAAATAAGTAAAATCTTCCTTCACAGTATTTTAATAAACATATGGACTCACATAAGCAAATACTGTGGTGGTGGAATTGTGTTTGATTTTAAAAGAAATACGTATCCATTGGTATATGGTATGTCTATATCTTAAGATCATAAACAGAGGCCTTCCTCTTATAAGTCTTATAAGAGAGAGAGTTTATATACATAACTTAAGTATGCTATGCAATGATTTTTTTATTATTACGTATATTCCTAGAGAGGCTCAGCTTGCAGCAGTGTTAATATTTTCTTGGTACTAGAATAACTCCTTTTTATTATCAGTGGAATTAAAATTGTATATCTGAGTCCTGGTTTTGGCTGTTTTATAATGGGTGCATAATCTTCTGAAATTTTAATAGCTCTATCATTATTCATTTTGCAAATGATCCTGCGTCTATTCCTGTTTTATCCTTTTAATGTTCTTTTAATTACTTGAATTCCTGCTGTTTTTGTGATTTGACACTGTTTTCATATTTGTAAAATATAAAGAGAATGGCACTGGGTGATTTAGAAATTTAGTCTATGGGAAAAAAATAAAGAAGCAATGGAATTTATGCAGAATAAGAAAGCTTTCTTTCTGACATAAAATAAAACTTCTTTGCTTTTGATATGGAAATAAAGCTGCGGTTGATTTTGGGTTATTGAAATCTAACTTCATGTTTCCCTAGGCGGAGGCATGGTGGTTTTTTTTTTTTTTTTTTTTTTTTTTGGTAAGGTAAAGGCTGCTTAAAACATCCTCTTGATCTGTGTCAAAATATCGGCACTATTGCAAAGCTAGGCAAATCAGATTATAAATAGTTTTGATAGGATACCTGAAAATGTCAACAGTGGAAGATTTTCACCATATTATACCTTGATGTTGTGTATATTTCCATGAATTTCCTCATAACTCTAGTCTTCAGTCTTTGCAATTCTGCGTTTTTGAATGAAACAATCAGCCAGTGCTTCTAGAATATCTGCAAATAAAAGCAATAGCTGCAGATTGAATAGAAGATTGGATTTCAATGATGCCTCTGTACTTTTTAAATGTGTTTTTAATAGCAATGATAAAAAAGAATCTGCAAAGTAAATGCATATTAATATTGCCATCACCTCTCCCAAGAGCAAAGTCATTATCAGTGGGCATCATGAAAGGATGGGGGGGGGAAGGTTGAGGTGAGAAATGTCATAAAATAGAATTTCATAATATGAAAACATGAGGGTGCTGCTTTCTGGAAAGCTACAACTCCTGTTTAATATTTTGTATATCAAAAGTGCATTGGGTAAGAAACAGATCTTCATTCTTTTAACAGAATCATTCCATGTTATTCTTTCTTCATCTCCCCACACCTTATGGTAACTTTTTTTAAAAAAACTAAATGGATTCACCCCAACTTGGATGAAAATGTTGCACAGTGCTTTCTTATATTCCCCAATATAAGGCTTTGGTCCTTAATTCCACCTTCCTAGTTGGCTTAGCCATGTAGCGAAGTCTTTTGGTTCAGTAGTATACAATCCTTGAATTCTTCAGAGGTTTTGGGGAGTTATCTGCAGTATCAGCTTGATTGGTCCTTATGAAAATCCAGTTGCAGACCAAGGTTGCAGTCAAGCTTCAGACCCAGCTCCAAACTGTGCTTGAAACAAGATTGCTGCTGAGCATCAAACTGAGTTGCCAAATAGAGTTCCAGACTGATACAAACCAAGATTAGCTGCTTAGTGTAATTCAGGGGTCAGCAACCTTAAACAAAAAGCCACAAAGGTCCTAACTGGAAGCCCCCCGTTCAATTCTGGAGCGGACTGGAAGTCTGGTTCCCACAACATAATCTCCTCCTAGCATGGCGTCCTTTTTCCTCTACCTGTCCTAACCAAAAGCCCTATCAATTGTGGAGCTGACCAGCAACAGGGAGCCACAGCAGAGGGATGAAAGAGCCACATGCAGCTCCAGAGCCATGGGTTGCCGACCCCTGGTATAGCTTGTTCTCCTGGCAGCTGTATATCAGCCTTATATCTTGCCTGGAGTTGCTAAACTTCCTTGTCCTCTTGCCATCTCTTTCTCTTCATCTATCCTTTCACATCCTCTGCTTAAGTTTGCCTTTTTCTAGGCTATGTGCTTGTGGTGTGGTGTAATAAGCTGGCTTCCTATGGATATCACTCTTGAAAAAGTCAAGTTGTGGCTTACTAGCCAGCTATGGATTTTATTATGTCTATGAAATAGTGTCTAACTGTGATGCCGGCATGGATCCCTATGGGGTGAATCTGTGTCAGTCAGCAGGTTGGGGTGGAGGAAATTAAATAAGTTTCCTAGTAGAGTCAGGATGCAAAAGCCCTCATGTCTAGGGAGGACAGGGATAAACTGACCCTTGCCTCAGAAAGCATGAAATGGCAGGTTTTTGACAACCTTCTCACTAGTTGGGCATCTTTAGTGCTATCTCTTCTAAACACATCAGTTGTTTTCACCTTTGATCCTCCTTTCTTCACATCTCTTCCATTCAGCAATAAGTTATGGGTATACACTATATAGCATGCTCTGCTGATGTATATTTTGTTGAACAAGCCATAGTGATCTAGTTCTTTCATAACCACATGGTTGTTGTAGCTTTACAGAAGCAATCAAATCATATCATGATTTCAGCTCAGCACAATGTATGCACAGAATCACTGTTGAGACCAAGCATGGGTGGGTTTAGAGAAGGAGCTGCTATTCCATATTTGGCACAGTAGAAATAGAGGATATATTCAGCGATTTAAATCTGTTTCCTTGACTCTTGGAATGAATGAAACTGGATTGCATAGCCCAGCCTATGTTTTCTTTCCTATTTTTATTCTAGTGTGATATGACTATAACCGACAGTGAAGCAAATGAAAGGGGACATATTTAATCTGAGCTTGACAATAGTGTCAATAGGGGAGGAGTACCCAGACTACCACTAGTTCAGCACGTCCATCATTCAGTGAGCTCATATTTCCTTCCTTAAAGGGAGAAGAACAAAATCATTGGCTTTAATGTCAATAGAAGTGATTTCATAATTAAAATATAAGCTTCAATGTTTCAAAGATCAAGTTCATTATTCAAGAGTGACATTAAAGAATAACTTATTTTTGTAATGATAATAGCAATAGCACCTAGATTTTATACTGCTTCATAGTGCTTTACAGCTCTTTCTAAGTGGTTTACAGAGTCAGCATATTGCCCACAACAATATGGGTCCTCATTTTACCGACATCGGAAGAATGGAAGGCTGAGTCAACCTTGAACTCCTGACAATAGGAATTCCAACCACTGCACCACCATGGATAAGATCCCCAAATAGAAACTTTCTATAGTAATTTGTCTGAAATGGCATAGAAGTTTAATTAAATAGACCAAATAAATACAGTCAATCTGACAATGGCAAAAACCTATTTTTCAAGGGATTCTTTTAAAATTATTACATAAACAGGATGGGCATGGATGAACATAGGCAAAAATGTCATGGATCAGAAATGGACTGATTTACAAGCTTCTAGCATGTAAAAAACGGATACTGCAATAATGTAGCAACATTGCTTCATGTTGTTTGGTTGGACCAACCTATTCATCTATAACATTAAGCATCATGATAAGTGGTGGGTTTCAAATTTTTTTACTACCGGTTCTGTGGGCATGGCTTGGTGGGTGTGGCAGTGGAAGGATACTGTAAAATCTCCATTTCTTCCCCACTCCAGGGAAAAGATACTGCAAAATCCCCATTTTCTCCTAATTAGCTGGGACTTGGGAGGCAAAGATTAGATGTGGGTGGCGCCAGTCAGAATTTTTACTACCGGTTCTCCGAACTACTCAAAATTTCCACTACTGGTTCTCTAGAACTGGTCAGAACCTGCTGAAACCACCTCTGATCATGATCCCCTCCATATTTCAATGAGCCTAGAATCCTTGAACATTTAACATCTATTCGATCTTCTCTCTTCCATCTGTCTATTCTATTATTCAAGGCGATAGGCAAAGGCTTGACTCCTTATTCTTTCTCCAGTACCTATGTACTGCAAGCTGTAGGTTTATGGTGGGGAAGACCTTTGTACTCTAGCAGTTTCTCCTATGATTTAGCAGCTTAGGTTCCAAATCTGGGTTCCAAATTAGAACTATCATATCTGAGCTGGAAAAGCCACACAACCACTGGATGGTAAAACAGAATTAGTGTTTTGTGAATTCCTTATCCAGTTGTCATCTAGTAGTGGACATCAGAACTTTTGCAGCACTATTCTAAATCACCTGGAGAGCTTACAGTATTGGGTGATGGTTCAATACTTTATGACAAGAGTTCAACCAACTATATAGAATGATAAGACATTGTAAAGACATTGTAATATTCACTGCTTGCATTTCTGTATTCCTCACTCCACAGAGAGTAGTATGGCAACAGCTGAAAAAGGAGCAAATTAATAGGCCTTTGCTCCAGGGCTGGCTAATCCTCTTTTTCCACCCCCACAAAACTTCAGAAATTGCAATGAGTTACAAAAGCACAATTTCCAGTAGTTTGGAATAGTTTTAAGGGAGGAAACTTCTCTTGGGCAAATAAGTTAAAACTAACTCCACCAAACCTCCTCCCCCAAAAGGCAAATTTTAGAAATTCTAGACTTCTTCCCCAGCTTTAGTTTTATTACCATGTCACTACCTCATACACTGTAACCTTTACTAACTAAACTAATAAGTTAACAATTAATTTCATTTGCAATCTCAACTGACCATGGTGTGCATACACTATTGATGGTTGAAATATCAGGATTTGTATTCACTACAGAGCATCACAAGAACTTAGTACAATGGTTGAATTATCAAAGGGAAGAAGTAGCACTTGCTCAGTAGTATAAAAAAAAAAATAGTAATATTGGGCAACCTCCTTCAACAAACAGAAGAAGACTGCCCTGGTAGAGAAGAGCAAACTTTTGTCTGCCTACCATTTTGATTTTAATATCAATCATCTGGAAGTGACAGGCAGAATAAAGAAGAGGGGTCTTCTACAATACTTTGTATCTGGCAAGTTGTTAATATACTACTTTTCCTCCCAAAAGAAGACATGGTGTTATGGATTGTTAGCCACCTACCTCAAAAATTATTAGCCATTATTTCTATGGAAGATTTGAGCTAAAAACACACATTATTACATCTTGGGTTGCAGCCACAGTTTTTAATGTTGCATGTCCAATGAAAGTAAATGCCATTTTGCACATTAGGCATACAATTATATGCAAATAACTTCATAAAACTTCATGAACTAATGGAAGAAGTGTCATAATCATATTTTACCAGAAACATTTTAATACTTGACGACTAAATGATGGGATTTTAAAAACAGCTTTGTGCATCCCTAGTTCTGGTTTAATGTTGTCATTCTACCCACAAACAGAACAAGGAGATGGAAATCAGTCATACAATATTTTATGCCATATAAAAATATCTTACAACAAGCAGCCAGTTATTCACATATAAGAAATAGGGAAAATGTACAGATTCTTTGTAATGTAAGGTTAACTGAAAGCGTATGGGAGAATATGCTTAAACTTTCACACTTTCCCATTTGAAATAATTAAAACTGTTACAATAAACTCCATAACAGATGTGACTTTCTTATTCTGACCAACACCCATTTTAAGGCAACACATTTGGGAGAATGAGAAAATCAGAGTTTTTATTTCAAGATTGAAATAGTTGTTGCTAACAATCATGATGATTTTTTTAAAAAGTATTCACCAGCTTCAGAATGCATTTATGGATTTAGACATAATTAAGAAATAGCAAGTGTAATGAAAAGTCTAGGTATTGTACTTGGACTTGGGAGATTCAGGTTTCCCCATTTCTCTATGAAACTCACTGGGTGACTTGGAAAAATATCATTCTTTTAGCACAGTTTGTCTCACAAGGTCATTATGGATAAAACCTGTCTACATCACCTGAACATGGGATTTGCAATAAGAGGGCTTCTGTATTCAACATATTCTATTCCATTTCTATCCATTTCATAGTCCTCCTCTTCAGTAGTGATATTCACTTACCTTCGCTACCAGTTCGGAACTGTGATCGTGCGCATGTGCGCACGTTCGCTTCGCTCATGTGCGGCACTTCTGTACATGTGCACATACGCAGAGCATCTGTGATGATGTCCAGGTTGGTGGCCAGAGCCTCCTGTCGCTGCCGCTACCAATTCTCCCGAACCGGGGTGAACCAGTAAAATATCACTACTGCTCCTCCCTCATCTGTGAATTAGCTGTAACTCAAAATACAAGTTGAAATTTATTAGAAAATTCCAAAACAATGATTAATCATGGATTTTCAAGAGAAAAAGACAAAAAATCTTTCATAGACTTATCTCAGACTAGGGAAGTGGTGAGGGACCATCACCTTTCATCACAAGAAAAAAGACATTGATTGCTCTTAGTGTAGAAAAAACATTGTCACTCTTAAGTATGATGCTCTTATTTCAAGGTCTTTCACTGCATGCTTCCCCTGTCTCCTATATGTTTTCAACTATCTTTTCTTCTGATGAAAAAATAGAAGGAACAGGATGGGTGCTTTAAAGGCATGTAGAAAAATCAGAGAATTGAGATAATGAGTAAACCAAAAAATTGATAGATAGTTCTGGAAGCTCTCTCTTAGGTGACTACAGTAGAAAGCTGGACCTTTTTCTTTTTTTAATTTTGTTTTACTAAGTGTCTGATCAGTTACAGTAACACATTTATTAGAGCAAAATCACTTAAGCAGTGTAATAGCTATAATTTAGGCCTGTGGTTTCAGCAAACACAACAATGACCTACGTGTTTGAATAGCTTGAAACAAATTGCTGAAGTAATTATTTGGAAAAGGCCATTAGCAGTTAGATTTACCCTTCACAATGAAATAATACACTAGTGTAATCTGCATAGTACCTTACCAATTGTTTCACCATTCAAACATCTTAATGTTAGATCTCTTAAGCATTCTGCTTGCTGGTTACTCAGGACTGAATCCAGGTTTCTGCCAAAGAGTAAGAACACCATCTATGTAACATTTGGCCTAAGACCCTTCAGCTAGCGGAAGGCAATTTTCACCACTTACCCCTTTCCACTGCCATCTTCAGTACCAATTTAATGCAAATTGCAAGAGCTACCCAACCTCTGGAGCATAATTTTGAAGGGACCCCATGCTATGAAAAATGCTTTATTAGATCAAGCACCTTTTCACATTGTCCTTCAATCTGTGAAAGGCTGACATCTGGAAATTCTTTTGTTTCCTCTAAAACCTTTCAGGATCAAATTCTTTGAAAGACACTTGCTTTACAAACTATGATGTGGAAAATGGTCTCTGTTGGAATTGAAAGCTGTGCCTAGATCCTGATGATAAACGAGCTTCTATTAAGGCAAGGAATCTAAAGTTTTACAGAAATGGCAGAGCTCTAATTCCTAGAATACCCTTCCATTGACCTTGTTGTTTGGGGATGGTACTGAGCAATATTTATGGGATGACAAATTTCTGATTCTTTAAGTACCAGAAGAAGGCCTATGAAATTCTCTTGGGGAATGGTAGAGAAAAGATGTAGCTTCAATCTGGTATCTTTCTGGAAACTTTAAAGTCTTCTAAATCATGTTCAACAATGTTTACTGTAGTTTTATGTGTTTGATTTTTATTTCAGCAATGTTTCAACTGTCATACTATGACATTTTGAATTCTTTACTGATTTTGAATTTTTACACATTGATTTTACACATAGAATTCCCAAATGGGAAGTACAAATCAACGTAGATCTCTGTAGAGAGATTTTGGGTAAAGACAGATCCTTAAATTGTTTTCTTGTCCTAATTATTATTCAACAAGATAGATAATTCATGTCTGAGCACTGTAAAAATGTGATGTGGAATACAAAGATTTGTCTGATGAGTGATGGGCATCTCTGGCAGATTGAGTTGCTTTTTTAATTACTCAAAAATCAATTGTACTGATTCTTGTTCCTCTGGTAAGTATGTGTGAATGAAGCATAACAATGTTTTGCTGTGTGCTATTACATGCTCTCTGTATCCACACTGCTGTGAAGATTAAAAGAAGTAAAGAATTAAAAGAAGTATAGAAGTAAAAGCCAGAGGAAAAAATCTGAAGCCAAATGGAATGAGAAAGTGAAGCAATAATTCTTTCTCTAAAAGAAAGTTATTTAGAAAAAGTAAGATGTAAGAAGGCATGCAGATATGTATAATATCCAGATAACAATGGTAACTTTAACATAATGAGCCAAGGAACAGAATCTCAATGATGTTCATAACTTATCTACCTGTTGCAAGTTCAAGCACGTAACTAAATCTGGAGTTTTCACTCGTTCCCTAAAAAGAGATTTTGAAAGAAATTTTGGTTGCAACTAGCCCCCTCTACTAAAGTACTATTCTTCATATCTCTGTATTGCTGTACAGGTTTGAATTTTTCATTAGCTGAGGGATACACTTAACTTTTTTTTCTGGATGAGGACCACAACAAATAGCATTGAGGAGGAGAAAATGAAAAACTCCTTTAGAAAAACACAACCCCTCTCCCAGAAAAAAAATATACACAAAATCCCAGAACATTAAAAATTAAACTCAAAATAGCAATGCACTTTTCAGCTCTCATATGGCAATTTTTCACTAATTTTTTAGTGAGCAAAATTTGAAACTTTAGCAATGTGATCTGAGTGGGCTTCAATGGGCTTGTAGCACTGATGAAATCCAATTTTTTTTACTACTGGTTCTGTGGGCGTGATTTGGTGGGCATGGTGTGGCTTGGTGGGCTTGGTGGGTGTGGCAGGGGAAGGATACTGCAAAATCTCCATTCCCACCCCACGCCAGGGGAAGGATACTGCAAAATCTCCATTCCCACCCCACTCCAGGGGAAGGATACTGCAAAATCCCCATTCCCTCCCACTTCTAGGGGAAGGATATTGCAAAATCTCCATTCCCACCCCACTCTGGGGCCAGCCAGTGGTGGTATTTGCTGGTTCTCTGAACTACTCAAAATTTCTGCTACTGATTCTCCTAACTGATCAAAATTTCCTCTAACAGTTCTCCAGAATCTGTCAGAACCTGCTGAATTTCATCCCTGGTTTGTAGCATGCAGCTCATTGACCATGTATTGCATATCTTTCACATAGTATACCTCCAAAGGGACATATTGTGGTCTGCTAATGGCAGAGGGCTGGAAAAAGCAAAGCATCGTACTACAAAAGTGTATGCACAATGTACTGAAGCTGAAAATATAAGCTTGAAATTCCATTTTTTTAAAAATCTCACAAGCAAATGAGTTAAATTCCCCCTCAAAAAGGAAAGGTTTGAAAAAAAAAAAAAAAGGCGATTGAGCTGCAATACTATGTTCCTTTCCAATGTTTTACCTGTTACTTTTATGCCTGTAAGGCATTTTGTGAATCAAATATTTATGCAAATTTGGGCATGTCAAATATGCTAATAAGAAAGGTAGGCTCTCTGCGAGCAAGAAATGATGAAGTTGTCAGTATAAAATACAGGCCATGTCACTTCTTAATCATGTTTCATTTCAATTTCAATAGCTCTACATCCATCAGTAAGTCTGACGCAATTTCAGTTGATTATTTTGTACTGTTTACTGATAGGTATGCTTCCCTGTTATGTGTATTCTTGGAATAATAGCATTCAAATACCAGTAATTTCAAAGAATTGAGGTTCATTTAATTAAAATGAAATGTACCTACGGTTAACTTTCCATTCCCATTTATTTAGATATCTCACAATTTAGAAAAGTCTTAAATGATCTGGTTCTGAAGTACTGATCTTCATAACGTTAACTTCTTACATGTCAATAAGACTTAAGGTTAAAAACTGAATCATCTATGTTAAGGATATTGTTGTGTTACCAACCAGCACAGTAAGTGCACAGAGAAACAGTACTGAGAGCAATGAATACAATACATACAAACTGGGTTAACAAAGTTTTTACTTTGTAGTGAAAAACAATTGCATAGTCTTTTAGTCAATCCAAGTCTTTAGCCATTCAAATCAGTCCGAAGTTACAGATATTTTTTTACCATACAAACAGCAGTTGGTAATAAACAGCAATTCAACGCTGGTAACAAATCACGATGGTAGCAGATCCATCCATTTCTTCACACACGACAGTAACAGTTCCAACCAGCAAGTCAAGCAATGATGAGAGCAGGTCCAACAATGACTATAGCTCGGCTTCCTTCTTATATACAGTTTACACTAATTATAATTACGCTAATTAGTTTACACTAATTACACTACAGTAATTATCCACTTACGATAAGTGAAGTCAGCAGTGCAATGACTCAACAGTACAATTATGATAATTGCAGTCAGCATTCAGTCAGCAGTCATTAGTCATTACAATGACTCAGCAGTACAATTATTCAGCATTACATCTTAGAGTTAAAGAATACATTTAAAGTGATAGAACACATATATTGCCTGGACAACTTGTTAGGCTTATACCATATCCTAACATTCTATCTTTTAAACACCTCCATGCCAAGTGCCTTTGGTTCAGAACCTGCGGCCCTAAAATGTGACAGAACTTCAATCCCCAGCCATTTTGTTAATTGATCATGTTATTGAGGTTACTAGGACCAATTGCAGAGTTCTCCCATCTCTGTTCTAACAAACACTTAATCTGCAGTTACTGGTTTAGTGCAGAGCCAAATTAGAATGTGGGGGTTATTAATGATAGAAATCATTTTGTCAGTCAGTTTATTATGGTCTTACTATTGTTCATATTAAAATCAATGTGGAAAGTGGCTGTTTTTCATACTTGCCCTAGAAAAGCAAATTTCTAAAAATGCCCGCTATTTTTGAGGGGGGAAAAACAGTCTGAAATATTAGATTTCCACCCAAATAAGAACTGGAGCTCCTGATCATAGTATTGTGGTGTTAAGCCTTTATGATGCTGAATGGCCTGAGGAGAATTGACAACTTGGCATATATTTGGAGAAGGAATTCCCCTCTCATGTGTATGATCAAAGTAAAAGTTCAGCAACCCATATTCCCAATCTGAAAGATTTTAGCACTGGGTTGTCTAACCCAAAAGACCATTAGTCGGTTGCATATAATCATTCCAAATAATTTAGCAACTTTGGAAACAAAAAAAAAGAGAGACTTTTACTATGTTCAGTGGAATTTAACAAAATAAGCAAATGTCTTTATCAGTAGGATGGACAGCTTCTTCCTTTAAGCATCAACTATCAACATTAAAGGAATAAGCAATTCAGAAATACACCACACACTAGCATTTGGTAGACCAGCCATGAAGTCCTTGGAAAATATATTCAAATGCTATGTCTATACTACAAAAACGAGAATTGCACAAGTCAGAATATTCACTGAAAAGGAAAGTGAAAGTTAGACTCAGAGAGGATTGATCCCTTTGACTTTTGGCTTTGAAGAAGACGTCTGAGAATAACATGGACAGCCAAGAAAACAAACCACTGGATTATCAAACAATTCAATTCGGACTTCTCCCCAGGGCAGAAATGACCAGGTTCAAATTATTATCCTACTAGAAAAGGCTCTAACTCTGGAAATGGTAGAAGGAAAGGGAAGAAAAGGATGACCAGCAGCAAGATGGATGGATTCAATTACTGTGGCAATGAGTAACTTGAGAAACTTGAAATGACGGGTTAGGAATAAATAGTCAGAGTGAAAATCAATCGACGTGATCTCACAGCATCGAAAATAACTCAATAGCATACAATCAGTCGATTAATTTGAAAGGTACCTGTAGCAACTGCATAACATGGAAGACAAAATTTGGTTTTGCATGTTTGAACTGAGATTCTGAGCATTGCATTTTTCCAGTGGTGGGTTGCCCCCAGTTCAGACCAGTTTGCAAGAACCGGTAGTAAATCTGGCAGGAGGCCCTGCCCACCACCCCGTATGTCATCATCGGCGATCTGCACATGTGCAGAAGCAAAGCGCATGGGTGAGCTAAGCAAGTGCACATGCACGATCCCGTTGCGAACCAGTAGTAAAGGTAAGTAGAACCCACTCCTGCATTGTTACTATCTTTCCTAGAAGATGTAGAAATGAAACTAGCAGGGACATATCAAGGTGTAATAAATAGACACGGAGGATCAGAGTGTTGGGTGTTAGGTGGTGGTAAACATACAGTGGTTCATAAAAGGCTTTGCTGAAAAGGTAGGTGGGCCTTGAAATTGGGCCAGGAGAAGGAAAAGATTTTTCCTACAAAGCAAAACTATTGTAAGCCCAGAAAAAGAAAATAGGCCAGACCAGAGGAAAGTACAGTGTCAAAATAGTCACTAATCTCTGTGTTTTGCAAGTTTTCTTCATCCACACAAACTGTAAATACACAGATTTTAAATCACCTGTTATATAATCTTTTATGCCTCCCCTGCCCTTTTTGCTCCCTCACCACTACATAGCAACTTTGCTCCTGCTTTGTGCAAAATCATTGTGCTTCATTGCTGATCGAACTGGCAACTGTTGATATTGTTATACAAAAGTACCAACTTTGTATAAAGATTTGTGTGTTAACCTAAGTTTTCTAGGTAAAGTTTAGCTTAACTATCCTGCACAGCTGTCAAATCATTTGTCATTCTCTTCTCTTTCCACTCCCTTTTCCCCTTTTTGCTTTTTTCCCCCTATTCATATTCTTGTAGACTATAATACAACACCTTTCCTTTCCCTTCTCCTGCGGTGGGCAGCATCTCTTCACTTAGTTTGCAAGGAACAAAATAATTGCAATCTTTTCATTCCTATTTTTAACAGGTGTGAACATCTGGGAAACAGCAAATCTGTAGCCTATTGTGGGAAACATTTGTTATCCTTCAAAGCTTATTCTGGGCAAAATTAATAGTTAAGGGGGAAACATGTTTTCCCCTACCAGACTTGTTGCTGATGCTTTCTCCTCAACAGAGACAGTACTTTGTATTTCCGTGCAATTATATACTGCTAAAACTCTCATAATGTTTATCTGCTTGTATTCTCGGTTAGCTCAAACTGTGTCTTACATTATGACAGTTTTTGAATCAAGGTAACCAAAAATCTGCTAAATTAAAGAATGCATAAGAAATCCAGCACCCATTATTCCTGTGAGATTGAAATCTCCATGATGTTCAGACCAGTTTTCTTTGCAAAGCTGTAGCCATTGCAGCATCTCTACATTTCATGTGATTGTGATTTCCAATGCTCCCTTATCAACTTCCCACAAGCAAAATCAATGGGAAAACCAGCAGGAAGTTGGAAGTCAATCCCATGGTTTATTTGCCTGCCCATGGTCATTCTTTTATTTGTTTAAATAAGGAAATTTTAACTTACTATTGAAGTTCATTTACCACTACAATTATTTTTCTATTTATGGTACATATTCTTTTTATATTATCACAGAACAGTCCAGCATTGGAGTAAAAAAAATATATGGTCAGCCTAAGTTTAATGTTCATTCTGGTCACATCAAACTGTACCACCTTTCTCTCAATGGATGACACAAGAGGTCACAGTTTTTGAATAAAGATCTGCATATTGGATGGCCATCCAATAAAATGGCATAGGATTTCCTGCCTGAGGAGGGGGTTGGACTAGAAGATCTCCAAGGTCCCTTCCAAGGTCCTGTTATTCTATTCTATTCTATTCATCATTAAGAAACGCTGATACAATACAGAAGGATAAATGAGAGAACATAGCCTGCTTTTTGGATAACTATATTCCTTTTACTATTTATTTCCCAAGTATCTGTAATGCGGAGGTGCCATACCATTAGTGGGTAAAGGCTTGAAGGCCTGAAGCAAAATGATTGTCAACTGCACATTGATGTCCCTTCTATTTTCTTCACACAAGTAAAGAACTTTTTTCTACAAACATATATTCCTTAAGGAATTCTTTCACACTACATCGGATCTGTCTTTCTGTCTGTCCTCAGTTTCCTTTTTGCCTTTTTAATAGCTTTCAAAAAGATGATATTAAGAGAGTTTAGAAAAAAAAACCACCCTCTTCTCCAGTAAGAGAAATATCATTATTGTCTGAAAGAATATTCAATTTATAATCTGAAATTCTGAGAAAATAACACTCAGATGATGTGAATCTGGAAATGTGGTAACAAATTTATTGTAATGTTCCCATCAAATATATGATACTAGATTTTCTTTTCTCCTACAGTTGAATTCATTATTGTAGAAATATTATATATGCATGTCTTTTAGTTTGTTACATTCTGTTCTTGCAACTGTAGGAATCCTCAAGGACTCCTTTACCCTTTACCTTTATCTACTGTAGCTTTAAGGAGAAAAACCTCTTACTTTCACTTTTTTACTCATGGTGATATTGGCTTTTAGAAAAGGATAAATCTATCTCCATATTCTTTTTTTGTCTCTTTAGTGTTGAATTTAACATGTTATTCCAATGCATCCCTGGCATTGCTGGATCTTTCCCCCACTAATGAAAAAATTAAGTCTCTCAAATGGATCTCAACTAAGACTGAACTTTACCTGACCACAAATGTACATTGTTCAAAATTCTTCCTGTTTCAAGATTTTTGTTAAGTCCCTGGGTTAGGTAATGTGAATCACTACATTTAACCCTAATGGCTCTTAATACTTCAGACTCTGATCCCACTGCAGTGGCATTGTTTTGATGACTTCTCTTTTGCTTACATTGTCCCATTATCTCTAAGGCTTACCTATAAAAGAAATATATAAAACCTGTATAAAAATGTTTAAAGACATGATACTATAACAAGGTACATACAGAGAAAAAGATGCTGTACTTCTCCCAATTACAGAATTAAAAATAAAGTTAAATTGCCTCTCACCTTCTCTGCAAGTGATGCTAATTCACTCAATAATTCCTATCTTGTTTTAGAAGTGATAAATAATAGTGTGTGAATTAACTATCTGAGCTTGGAATGAGAAATAAAAGTTGCTGTTTACATTTCTGTTTTCTAGGGTTTTGAAGAGTTAACATTTGCATATGCACTCTTGTGATCAAGATTCTAAAGGTATATCTAAGGTTCTGGCTTTATTTTTAGATACGAGCACAAAATAGTTCTTGCTTCAGCACCACACATGTCAGTCCATATGTGCAGAACTTCTGATGATGTCATTATTATTAAAGTCCTGCATCTCTGGAGCATCTTACTTTCATTAAGATCACCACTGGAATGAGAATGAATTTTGAATTCTTAAAGATACAGAGCAAAACTAGATATATATTTCAAAATATCTATATCAGTTCCTCTTTTTTTTCAGAGATAAATTGAGTAATTTTCTCTCCTACAAATGGTAACAACACATATTGTAAAATTGTTCTTCCTGTGACTTTAACTTTAGAAATGTAAATTTTTCCTTTTTTTAATTAATTGTAGATTGCTTTCCCTAAAGTATTTGATCAGACAGCTTGTTAAGTATTATTTTAGCAAGCATAGGAACAGTTGTACTGCATAAAACCAAGGACTATCTACCATGTTTCCCCAAAAATAAGACCCTGTCTTATATATTTTGAACCCCAAAATAAGTGCTTGGCCTTATTTTCGGAGTGGTCTTATTATTTTGGGGCGTGTGGAGCAAAATGGGGTTCCTCTTGCCATCTTACCTGATTTCCAGCTCTGCGTTTAAATATTTTCAGGGAGGGCTTATTTTTGGGAGGAAGCTTATTTTAGTGCATGCGCTCAAAAGTCCAATTAGACTTATTATCAATGTCTTATTTTTGGGGAAACAGGGTATTCAGCATTTATTTATTGGAAACCTATAGCAAGATATGAACAAGCTTTGTGCTATTCAAGCATACACATTATTAAACAATGGCCATCACTATTACTTACAGTAGGGAGACATTGTTTAATAATTTGTGTGTTTCTCAGTTTGTCTCACTTTCTCAGTCTGCTTCATTCATGGTCCCAAATATTATGTTACTATTTCACAGTATTATTTCATTTGTTTATTTTTTTTTAAAAAAGTCTCTTGGGTCATGCAATTTATATGACTTTAAACTCCAGCCCAGATAAAATTGAAATAGTTTATTCCACAGTAGACTAAAAATGTTGGTCCCTAAGGTGCTTTTTCAGGAGGTAACTGGACTTTCTTAATTTTCTTTGAAGGCATTTCACTTCTCATCCAAAGTGAATTCTTAATCTCTGACAGGATAGTGGGGAATGGAAGGATTTATATTCCTTGCAGATAGCTGGTCATTTGTATCCTTTTAGAGGGTCATTGAAGCACTTGGAGCTTTATCTATGTCCTCAGGGTCATCTGAGTAGTGTTCCTGGTTCCTGTAGTCTGTAATTTTTTTCCCCCTCTGGAAATCCATTCCTACTCCCACACCATTCAATCTCAGATTGTATAGCTAAAAGTCTGAGGACACAGATAAACCTCCAAGTGCTTCAACGACCCTCTAAAAAGATGCAAATGAGCATCTTTTGTCTGCAACAAATATAAATCCACTATCCTGTCAGAGTTGAAGAAGCTTCTTGGATTAGAAGTGAAACATCTTCCAAAAAAAACAAAAACCCAAACACAAGGAAGTCCAATTGCCTCCTGGAAAAAGCACCTTTGGGACTATCATGACCTGGATGAATGAGAATCTCTACAGAATAAAAATGTTTCTCAGGGAAGTCTGAATAAAAAAGATAAAATGAATGCATGAAAAACAATACAGAAAATTTTTGCCAATCCTATTTTGCTTCTTTGGTCAGAAAGTCTATGAGCCTTTTCTCCTGTCAAGTTATGCTATCCATTCACCTTAAACTATTAGAAAAGCATTCCAATGTATCACCACTAAGAAATCTTATCCTACTTCTAAAGACACTTCTGCTAGATAGAGGTGCTATGATTTAGGATGTGCAGGGATGCTAAGCAAAGGCACCACCTGAAGTATTTATCTTTGTTGACTTCCTTTATTTTCCAATGTGATCGTTCAGTGAGAAACTATCCATCTATTGCAAAACAATCGCACCCATGTGATTGAGTGATGGTTTAGACATCTAGATAGACCTATGGGATGATAGGTTACCATCCCTGGCATTAAGTGGACCATGTGGTAAAGCAGGATTCCTTACACTTCATCATTTGATCCCCTGGGTGCCTATAATTTGCTTCTCCAGCTACCATTAAAGACAGCTTTTCCAATTTTCTGAAAGTGTATAAAAGTTTGAGTGGTCTGGGGGTTAACTCAGACTCACTTAATTATTATTAATTGGTTATCCAGACTCACTTAATAACTATCGTCCCGTCTCCAACCTTCGCTTCATCACGAAGGTTGTTGAGACTGTAGTGGCTCAACAGCTCCCACAATTCCTGGAGGAAACGGAATACCTTGACCCGTACCAATCAGGCTTCCGACACAGTCACAGCATGGAAACGGCATTGGTCACTCTGGTTAATGATCTCTGGCGGGCTCGGGATGGGGGTTGTTCCTCCATCCTGGTCCTACTTGACCTCTCAGTGGCTTTTGATACCATCGACCATGGTATCCTACTGCAGCGACTTGTGGGGTTAGGGGTGGAGAGGCACTGTCTTACGGTGGTTTTCCTCCTACCTCTCGGGTCACTTTCAGTTTGTATTGGTGGGAGGACAGAGATCCACCCTGAGGCCCCTTAATTGTGGGGTGCCTCAGGGGTCGGTTCTCTCCCCCCTGCTCTTTAACATCTATATGAAGCCACTGGGTGAGATCATTCGTGACTTTGGGGTGAGATATCATCAATATGCTGATGATACCCAATTATACATCTCCACCCCAGACCACCCCAGAGATGCCCTTTCCATGATGTCTCATTGCCTGGAGGAGGTACGGGCTTGGATGGGCAGAAACAGACTCAAACTCAATCCCTCTAAGACTGAGTGGCTGTGGATGCCGGCATCTCGGGTTTTAGAGGCTCCATCACTTTTGATAGATGGGGAAAAACTTGCACCCGTTGATAGGGCTCACAACTTGGGTGTCCTCCTGGATGCTCGGCTATCCCTAGAAGACCATCTAACGGCCATGACCAGGGGGGCCTTCGCACAGGTTCGCCTGGTGTGCCAGTTGCACCCTTTCCTGGACTGAGATGACCTTCGCACAGTCACTCATGCCCTGGTTACTTCCCGCTTGGATTACTGCAATTCCCTCTACGTGGGCCTGCCCCTGAGATGTACCCGGAGACTCCAGCTGATCCAGAATGCAGCTGCACGGGTTGTTATGGGAGCCCCTCGTTACTCCCATATAACACCCCTCCTGCGTGAGCTGCACTGGTTACCAGTGGTTCTCTGGGTCCGCTTCAAGGTGCTAGTCCTCACCTATAAGGCCCTTCATGACTTAGGTCTGGGATATTTGCATGACCTTCTCCTGCCTGCCTCTCACCGTCCTGTTCGCTCACATAGGGCCGCTCTCCTCAGGGTTCCGACGGTGATCCAATGTCACCTTGCTGTGCTTAGGGGTACGGCATTCTCTGTGGGTGCTCCCACCCTCTGGAATGAATTACCTACTGAGCTCCAGACGGCTCCTGATCTCCGCTCCTTCCGTCGGGACTTGAAGACTTGGCTTTTCAAACAAATAGGCTGAGACTGATTCCGGGCTTTATTATTTACTACTAATTAATTATTTGGATTAAATTATGATTTTATTGTACTTGTTTCTTAACTTGTGTTCGCCGCCCTGAGTCCTTCGGGAGAATGGCAACATATAAATACATGTAATAAATAAATAAATAAACTTAAGACACTCCTTAAGCCTCCTCAAATTACAGCCTCTGCCTTCATTAATGCAACTGGATCTGAGGATTCAGGCTCAAACTCTAACAATCTCTGGGAGGAAGGTAGGGAACATTTCTTAATTGCACAAAAGTTGTCTGTTTGTTTCAATGTGTTCAGAACTCTGCATCTGAGTTTCAGTAATTTTGTATCTGCTCCTATCATCTGTTTCTGTCTTCCTCTTTTTGGTTCATCTGTTTGCAGATTAATAAATGCTGACTTTGAAATGTAGATTTCATCCCTGGTCCCCATAGTATTCTGTGGAAAAGTGATGTCATAATGATGACAACATCATATAAATACCACCGTTATGATATATGATGACCCACTTCAGAGAGATTTCCTGACTAATTCCTCAATGCCTTCAACAATGATAGAATTTCTAACGTGCTGCCTTCACTGGAAAAATTTGGGTATATTCAGAGTTGTATCTGCTATGAAAATACCCCATGTTGAACTGTATACATGTTTTCTGAATAGTTTTTATCCCAGAGCTATAATTGCACTCAACAATGAACTAAAGGGCCACCATCAGTGAGCTGTTGGACAGCATTACTTGGTCTGTTGTGTGGATGTTTGGGTGGTTTAGGGGTGGGGAATTTCTGGTGGGTGGGAGTGTGTTTGGGGATTGTTGTGTGTGTTGGACCTGACCTTTGGGTGTTAAGTGAATTTCATTGTATGGGTATACTGTGTATACATGTACAATGACAATAAAGTTATTGTTATTATTATAGCACAATCAAATGTTACCACTTAAAATGTTTTAGAAGGTTTTGTATTACGTCATAAACTGTTTTGTGATATTTTTATGTCATATGTTATAAAATTTGCTAAATTTCAATTCTGTCGGAGTGCCCAGATTTTGGACACATTCCATAAATTATCCCATTTGAGGTATGGTGGTTCAAAAATGGTTACTTTACGATGTACTGTTTTATCCAACTCAATTAAAGGTTATGGGAATGTAAATTTTAATAATATATAGATAGATATATCATCATTTTAGTCCTGTCTTCTGAAGCAAGTATATTAGTTGGAACCTTTGCCTACAGTACCGATTGTTTCTCATGAGGCAACATCTGTCCCACTTATCACTCATAGATCCCAGCAAACATTATCTAGTTTGTTACATTTAAACTGTTTTCTTAAATATTTTTGCTTCTATTGTTTTTTTTTTTTTCTTGTTTGGTCCAATATTGATTTGTAATCTAGTACCATATACTCCCTAGCTGCTTGGGCCTTGTAAACCTGATTCAGAAGGAGATACTTGTTTAAAAGCTGATCTTTGGCAAAGGGGGAAACTCTACTTAACTCTATCCAAATTTCATGTGAAGAGAGAAAACTCTCCATTCAAGAATAGGTTTTTGAAGTTGGTTAGAAGTTAAAAGATAAAAATTCTGTATACGTAATTGTATTATTACTGTGAGCATTGGGTGAAAAATAACCCAGTCATTACACTGTCTACAAAAAATGTTGGTTGTTAAAGAAAAACTGCAAATAAAACATATATAAAAAAACAACAACAGTATGTATAGCCAATTGCTCTTGTCATCAGAGGTGGGTTTCAAAAATTTTTACTACCAGTTCTGTGGGTGTGGCTTGGTGGGCATGGTAGGGGAAGGATACTGTACTCCATTCCCACCCCATTCCAGGGGAAGGATACTGCAAAATCCCCATTTCCTTCCAATCAGCTGGGACTCGGGAGGCAGAGAGTAGATGGCGGTGGGCCCAGTCAGAGGTGGTATTTACCGGTTCTCCAAACTACTCAAAATTTCTGCTACCGGTTCTCCAGAACTGGTCAGAACTTGCTGAAACCCACCTCTGCTTGTCATATGGGGGAATAACTACACTCTGGACATCTCAGAGTGCAGGTATGGGAGCAGTGGTGGGTTGCTACCCGGTTCACCCTGAATTGGGTGAACCAGTATTGGGAGGCTCCTCCCACCCACCCGGACATTTCTGTGCATGCGCAGAAGCATTGCGAGCGCATACACACCCACAAGCAAACGGTAACAACAGGATTTGAATCCCACTACTGTATGGGAGGTATACCTGTGCGCTCCCACAGAAAGGGCCTCCTCAGGGTGCCATCGGCCAAGCAATGTAGACTGGCGGCCCCCAGGGGGAGGGCCTTTTCTGTGGGGGCACCTGCCCTCTGGAATCAGCTGCCCCCAGAGATACGAAGAATCCAAGACCTCGGTGCCTTCCGCTGTACCCTGAAGACCTATCTTTTTCAGCAAGCCGGGCTGGCTTAACACATTTTTAAATGTTTTTAATAGGTTTGTTATTGTTTTTTAATTATGGGGCCAAACGCATATATATCTTTTTAACTGTATTTTAATGTTTGTATTTATGTTTTTACTTTGGCTGTGCACTGCCTTGAGTCCTCCGGGAGAAGGGCGGTATATAAATTTGATAATAAATAAATAAATAAATAAATAAATAAATAAATAAATAAATAAGGAAGAAGATCCCAGATGGGAGTCTGGCAAACTGGTGTAAGTATTGGGGACAGGTGATCTCACCCCCATCTCCTTCTTCCCTTTACAAGTAGTCCTCGATTTACAACTGTTCATTTACTGACCATTCAAAGTTGCAAAGGCACTGAAAAAAGTGACTTGTGACTGCTTTTCACACTTACAACCGTTGCAGCATCCCCATGGTCACATGATCAAAATTTGGATGCTTGGCAACTGGTTCATATTTATGACAGTTGCAATGTCATGTGATCACGTTTTGCGACCTTCTGACAAGCAAAGTCAAAGGAGAAGCCTGATTCACTTAACTATCAAGTTACCAACTTAACAACTGCAATGATTCACCTTAACAGCCATGGCAAGTTGGTCATAAAATGTGGCAAAGCTTACTTGACAATTTTCTCACTTAGTGACAGAAATTTTGGGGGCTCAATTGTGGTCATATGTTGAGGACTACCTCTACTATATTGTTTCATCCCCATTACTTCCCAATTTCTGGAGAATAACATATGGGACAAAGAATAATGAATCTCACCTGTCCCTTCCAGTAACCCAGCTGCAGATTTTCTCCATTGCTGAAAAACTTTATGGCCATCTGCCCTTTGATTTTCCTCCAGATCTTTATCCCATTAGCAGTTCAAAGACAGCAATTTGGATCAGGATTTTGGGAAGGAAGGAGGTTTTTCATCTTTGGTAGTGCCTAAGAAAAACACTCTTTGTTGTTCTTCTGTTCTCATGCAGTGCAGCTGATTGGTCAGCTTGTGTGTGAGTGAGCATTTCCAACATAAGAACATGCTTTGAGGGGATCACCAATCAGCTGGACAAATGCCGGGAAAGGTGTAACACACAAAAAATTGTTGGGGGACAAATGGTAGTTGTAAGCATCCTTTATCAAGGGTTCAGCAGCCCAAGATAAAGGCTGTATCATATTCAAAGTTTTATTTTTTTATTATTATTTATTTCCCCATAATCTGTAACACGGAACTTGCCTTTTCCATGGCAACTGCATACTGGGTCAATGTTATTATCAACTACAAGATGCTTTCCTTGAAACTTTAATTGGAAGTTCCTGCTCTGCCATCTGCTGTTCTGGATTTAATTGTGGTTCTTTTAATCGCTATATAAAAATCAGCACTGTTTTCTACTGTTATAATTTTATTTTTACTGCTACCTAAGGAAATTTGCTTTTATTTATTTATTTTATTTATGCTGCCTAAGGAAATTTGATATTTGCTTGTATAAAAGGCAGGATATAAACATCTAAAAAAAAATCTAACCTTATTTACCTTATATTTACAAATTATAAAATATTGTAACAAGTGATAGACAAAATAATAATAAAAATAACAAAACCAACTAAAGGTTTAGAAAAGACCTGCCATTTTTTTTTCATTCCAAGGATTGTATTGCTTTGTTGTTGTTGTTGTTCTGATAATGAATTCTTAAAAATGCAAAAACCTGCATGTAATTTGTAAACCTCCAGTTATCATAAGAAAAGTATTGCTTCGGTAAATCCATAGCATACAAGATAAAAGGAGAAAAATATTAAGGAATTCTTTTACTTAATTACATTTTAAATACAGCTAGTTTTGTCTAATGGTTATGGCTCCAAGCCAGAAATTGGAAGACTTGAGTTCTAATTCCTACTTGGAGATGAAAAACTGTGACATTGGGCCAGCCACTCACTCTCAACTCAGTTCACCTCACAGGGTTGTTGTTATGGGGAAAATAAGAGGAGGAAGGATATGTTTGCTATCTTCTATATATCATTTATCTTCTAATTTATGTATGGTGATAAAAATGACATCCCCAAAAGGTGTGTGTTACTGGCACAAAGCAGACTTATTTAAGAAGACAGTTTTGGTTCTGTCGTAGTCCACTGTAATTAAGAAATAATATCCAGACAGGACTGTATGGGTAAAAGAATGGCCATGCAAATTAGACTCACCTTAATTTCTAATGGATTTCTAGAAGAATCAGGGCTGTGAAACAGATCTGACTTGCTTTCTCCAACTGAACTAACTCTAACCATGTTGCATATAAATAATGAGCTGGCATTTACTTCTACAGAGAAACCACTACACTGGCAAATAAGGGCAAATTTCTTGTTATTTTTTTAAAGCCAGTACTGGTAATTGGTTGCCTTTAATTAGAAAATAATTTCTAGTAATAGATTCGATGCAAAAAAGGATTATTTCAAAATACTTTCTTTCACTTTCTCAATCACCAGTGTCCATTTTAAGATAACTTGATGACTTCATTACTGGCCACATAACTATGGGAAATGTCATCTATTTCCTTTAATTGGTTTCTAGGGATTTCTTCTATATAGCATGACTCCTTTTCATTGTGTATTATTTTCTAACGTGTAGAAAGAAAGACAAGTTGTTAATTGCAGTTAGAAAGTGAAATCTGTTGCTACAAAATATGAATGCTGTCAAGCACACTGCTACTACATTGGAGGAAAAAACCCAGTATTATCCGAGAATTTCTTCTTCTGTTATTTTTCATTTCTCAGGATCATTATTATAGATTGTTGCTTGCTTTTTTTTCTGAATGGATCTTATTTGAGCAACAAATGCTGACAGGCTTTGCCTCTAAATAGAGCTAAAATACAGTTACTACAGGAACTGCTGTTCAACCAGAAATCACAGCATTAAAATAATTTTTATTTCATCCAAAGCTAAATTGAATTTATGACAGACTTTATTATATCTTTGTGGCTATTATAAATATTTGATAGACATCTGATTATTATGAGCACAATGGAATAATGCTCCCACACTTAGAATAATTGAAATTCATACATTTGAAAGATCTAATTAAAGGCAACCAATTGCTGGCTTTAAAAAAAAAATAACAGAGGAGGCATTGATTCTTAATTTATCTATAAAAAGAAAGTGCTTGAATCTATTATCTGAGATCAGGAAAAATGTTCTAGTATCTCCTGCAGCATTTCATATGAGCTATTCTTGTTCAATTGCTCATTTTTTTAAGACTTTGGGTAATGTTTTGTTAGACATGTATTTTAATGCAAATGTTCTTAGTTTTGTATGTTCAATCCAGGCAGGAAGTTTAAAATAGTAATGTTTCTTTTTAAAAGATATATAAATGTTGGAACACAGTACATACGTTGGGGAAAATGTACTCTTCCCTCTCCCCTCAAAAAAAGCTTTTGCTGAAATACATTATAATGGGAAAACTTCATTACAAAAAGATGCATATTAGACAAAACCAGAAAGAATGCATCAAAATAAACACCTAGGAAAACTGACGCGAGCACCTTTTTTTAAAAAAATGCTAAACTAATATGAAATTTAATAAACCAAACTGAATACTGTGTTTCCCCGAAAATAATTCTTATATTTATAATCTTATATTTTTTTGAACCCTGAAATAAGTCTTGGCCTTATTGTCATGCGCTCAAAAGCTCGATTGGGCTTATTATCAGGGGATGTCTTATTTTGGGGAAAACAGGGTATTAGAAATATGAGAAACCAAAATGTACATCTCTAGTTTCCAAAGATCATCAACTGACTGAGCCTTCCCCTAGGATGGCATATACAGTACCTGTAATAGAATCCCTCTTTTTATTTATTGCCTACAGTATTGCAATAACATACTTTGACTGATTTAGTCACCATGAGGATAGGATAATATAGAATCCTGGGCTAGTGATTGCAATTTCATTGCCCATATATATTGAACTCCATTTCGAACAAGAACTAAGGCATGAGGAAGACATCTTCTCTTAGGATAGATAGCAAATAGCAATCAGAAATCCTTTTGATGGCCATTCTGCCTATAATTGAATGTGAAACCAGATCAAATCAGAAACCATATAAGAAATCCCTGTTCATGCCATCATATTTCACCTCCACTGGTCATTTGCCATTGAGGCCAAGCTGATTATATCCAAATATCATCTATTCCCACATCCTATCAAGCTGTCTGGTAAAAAAAAAAAAAAACGGTTCAAATTATCTTCTCCTTTTGGTCTCTCAGAGCAAAGCTGATACACAACTGTCACATTTATTCTAGAATGCAGAATACTTGGCAATATAAAAATGTAATCATTAAATAAATATTGCTAGAGGGTAGCATCAATAAATACATTACAATAAAGTATACACAATGATTATAGAGTTTAACCTCTGCAGAATGATTCTAGATTATAAGTGTGGTGGTTTTGCTCACCACACTTTGTAAAATGGCAGATTAGATTATATGGCCACACAGTATTCACAAACTACCCTAGACCTATGGTTAAGGGCTAAATTGCCGAATGGTAAATGTAGCCACTCATATTAATAACAAAAACAACTTCTAAATGCATCTTCTACACAGCAAATAAAATGAGCAGACAAGAAGGACTGAAAGATTATGGGTAAATGAACTAGATAACCACATGAATTATGAAGCTTTGTTGCATCCTTATAAGCTTTGAATAGATACCATGCATGGAGCGGCTTACAAACACATTTAAATCATATTCTGCAAAAGGAATCAGTAGATCTGTTGCAGATTATGATACCATTTAGTACAATATTATGGGGTATGATACATGTGTATATCAATTTCCACAAGGTGTCTCAGGTAGTCAATAAACATTTTTTAAGTAGTAGGTCAGACAAGCAGTCCCATCACTTGCAAATTTCACACACAGAAAAGTAAGGAAATCAATACCTAAAAGTTTCCTAGGTTTTCTCTTGCTTCTGCATCTAAAGGCAGAGTGGTAATGAATCAATATTTCATCAGATGGCAAAAATCATATTTGTGGAAAGATAATAGAACTTTTCTAAAGTTTAACATAGAATAAAATGAAACATGTCTGCTTAACCTTTGCCTGGCATCTCTATCAATTATGTCTCAGTGGTACTACTCCAGAATAAAAGATCAGCAGCCTGAAATAATTCCAGCATTGTTATAATGGGAAAACTAGAAGTAGAACAAGTTATAACTGAAAAATACAGTCTAGGGGAAATAAAGCAATATTGTCCAGGCCATTGGTCAATCAATAAAGAAACAAGGGAGAGATGCAAAATCCATATATTAAAAAAAAAAAAAACAGGAATAAAGAAGGACATTAATTTTAGACAAATTTTCCATAGGTTTGTAAATTTATTTTTTTCTTAAATATTAAAGTTTGCCACATTCCAGTGCTCATGTCTCAAAATTGTGAGGCGCACCAATCTAGGAAAGGCTGGTATTGAGAGATCTTTGATAGTCTCTGAGCTTAGTTGTTTTCTTGCAGATGTTTCATTATTCAAACTAGGTACCATCAGTGCTAGTAGGATGTGGCGTTTGGTCTCATTTTATATTCTAGTGGTTTGCCCTGACAATCTTGGTAGAAATGGTCTTGGTGGTTTTTTGGTTGAGATGTTTACAATTAGCTTGTCTGATAGTTCCTTGATTAGGGTACTGTTTATTTCTTGATTGTTGGTCTGATTTTAGTCTTGGTGTTAATCTTTGCCCATTTGGGTGTTGATTGCTAGTGGGAGGCGTGTTGGTCTTTTTGTTCCTTTTTGGCTTGTTGCTTGTCTCTTTTTAAGGTATGTAGATTTTGTTTATGTATGTGTCTATTGATGGCCAATTTTTCAGAATGCCAGGCTTCCAGGAATTCTCTAATGTTTTGGATTTGGCTTGGTCTAGAATGACCACCGTTTCCCAGTTGACATTATTGTTAAATCTGTCCACATGTTGTGAAATTAAGACATTTTTGTCATGTGTTCTGACTGCTAGTTGGCATTCATGGATGCGCACTGCTAGTCTTCTGTTTGTCCTATGTAGTGGCTGTTGCTGTATACTGTATTCTGTAAATGACTCCCATCTTTTCTTCTGGGGCTAAGTAGTTTGTTTAGAATGTTTTCGAAGGCTTTAGCTGGTTTGTGTGTGCTATGCTGATGCCATCTGGTTGTAATAGTCTGTGGGTGGCTTCTGAGAAGTTTGTGATGTATGGCAGTGTTATCCTTTTTACAGCTTGTGTTGTGGTTGTGCTGTATTGGGTTGAATGGTCAGGCACTTTTTGATAAAATTGCATGGATTTTATTGGAAGATGTTGCATAGATGATCTGTTTCTTTTTTTATGTTCAGGGTAGCTGCAGTGTATTTGTGCTCATCTGAATAACGTTCTTACACAAGAATAATGTTCTTACACTCTCTTGTGGGAGATTGGGTTATTTCTTCAGTAGTGAAGCCCTTGGTTTGTGTTGGTCATTTGTCGGTAGACTTGTATTTCTAGTTTTCCACCACTTTCTTTGCTGGTGAGGATAACCAGGAAGCAAAACCAATTTGCTACTAGCACTGATGATGTTACTTAGTTTGGGTAACAAAACATCTGCAAGAAAACAACAAAGAACTTCCGAAGACCCCTTACTGGTATTTGAGCAACAAATATCCTCCTCCAAAGCTGAATATTTTATAAGCATAGTAAATTCTGTCAACCTGCTCAGACCTCAGATAATCATATAATGTGTCTCTTTCTCTTCTTTTAGCAAGTTTGACCACCCTGCCACCTATTCCAAGCATATTGGAGAGGACATTCTCTCCTATCTCCTTGCATTCCCTTTGAAGCTAAAGTCCTCCTCCTTCTTTCTATCTTCACAAGCAGAGTCAAAAGCCTTTGGCCATGTCCGTTGAGTCAGAACAATCATGATTTTAGTTTCTTTGTATTTTAATTGTTTGTATTTTAATATTGAGTCTTAGGTGCCTTGAGTAATTTTGAGTAGAAAAGTGGAGATAAACATTAAAATAATAAATAAAAGTTGGAGATGGAAATTTTTCCTTAGCTGCAGGCCATTTTCAGAATCAGTAAATCAGATGAGTGACATTCATTATTGCATAATTGATCAGCGATGCCATTGCCACAAAAATAACACAGATAAAGTATCACAAGCCTCTGAGTTAAAAGACAATACTTATTTCCCCAAAGTTCATAAATTCTTAACCACTTATTTCTTAGCCAACATAGCTGTCCATGGACATTTTGAGGGCGCTGTGAAAAAAACCAAACAAACCAAAATAGTCCTTTAATAAAAATGATTCATAGAATTTGAAATCTCCACTGGGATGTTTCAATAAGGAAAGCAATAAAAGCTCTTTCCTTATATCTCTACAAACCTCACGCTATGGTAAAAAATTGCTCTACTCCAGGAGATGCACAAGGACAAAGTCAAGATTCTCTGTCCCGTGCCGCCCTCCCCAAACCTGAATTAAAATATCATCACAGTCAGTTAGAGAAAAAGATTTTCTGTCTAGAAATTCACAAATGATCCAAATAAATTGCTAATTGTAATGATGAACACGGTCCTTCAGCTGCTGCAAAAATTATTATCATATTTTTGTTTCACTTTTAGACTTATTAACTCAAATGTGGGTCTATAAATTGGCTCAGTAGTTTGAGACAGAGGCATTTTCAAATGACTTCAAAACTGAAAGGCAAGTCAAATCTTTTTTTTTTTTTCCTTTAAGGGAAATATTCTTCACCACAAATTAATAGCTTTAATATTCAGCTGATGTTATTCCTGCTTGCAAATACTGAACTGCATGAGGTACTCATTGGATTGTGCAAAGTATGCCTACAAAAAGATTAGACTGGACTTCCGGTGGCACCGCAGGCGCCGAGGATACTCTTTTCTTGAGCGCCAGCCCTGCGATCTCGTAAAGCCACTAGAACAGCGCAAATCAGCTGTCTAGTGGCTTGGAAACTTTCTCCCTGGGAAAAGGGGAGGAAGAGAGCAGATGGGCGTAGGTAGAGCTCCCCAAGGAGCCCCAGGAACAATTCTGAGGCTCGAAGGGTGAGAGCTCCCTGGAAGCCCGACAGAGCTCCGGATCTGGGACGTTTCTGCTTCAAGCAGAAGAAGACGCCGCGACCACCCCTGCAAACAACGCTTGGAATAAACATCATTCAGAAGCAGGCTGAGCAGACTCAGGAGAGATTAGATCTGCAAGTACTGAACTTTAACTCCAAATGGGTATTACTTCCTTCTAACTTATTAAGGGGAGAAAGTGAAACCAAGATGGCAATTGAGCTTTAATGGGGCGTGAAAACGAAAGTTAAAAAGGAAGTTTCTTTTAGTGTTGGCAGCCCCTGTTTAAAATTAGAGATTTTTGCTTTAAAGAAAAAAAAGGAGAAGATCAAAGATTACAGCAGTGATTGTTTAAAAAAGGATTGATATTATTTAAAGACTGACTTCTGGATTTGGTGGATTTATTGTTCTGGCAGCTGATTAAATTTAAATTGGAAACTAAAAATGGCTTCAAAACAAATTAAGGATATTGTCCCAAAAGTGCTGGGACTTCGCCAGCTCAAACATCCAGATTGCAATCTCTCTCTGGTCCAACAGAACCAACAATATTAACATTTGAAATGTTGCAGGAAGCCCTCAAAACACAAGCCTCTGTTACAGAAAAAAAAATTGCTTCAATGTTTCAGGAGCAAACTCGAGAGGTTGCTGAAGAGATAGCTCAAGTCAAAGAGACTATTCAAAAACGAAACCAAGAAATTAGAGAAGATATTATCATGGCAGTACAAGGATTGGCAGGACATATTGAAGCAATAGATGAAAAAGTGGAAGAAATTAAGCAGTCTAATGAGAACTTGGAAAATAAAATGGGGGAGATCCAGGACAAGATGGAAAGAGCAGAGGCTGATGTGATAATGATACACTATAGAGACATGGAATTTGCTCTGAGAATAAGAGGCCTTAAGGAAAATAAGCAAGAGAGTTTGAGAGAGATCTTTTCAGAAGCATTTGCACAGCTAATGGGAGATCAAAAAGCAAATTTTGAATGGCAAATTGACAAAATTTATTGTGTCAATTCATGGCCAGACAGAAACATCTACCAAGAGACATTGTAGTTTATTTTACAACAAGGAGACTACGCAATAAAATCCTACAAGTCACTTTTAAAAATAAACTTCAAATGCAGGGGCAGGAGGTTTTAACATTGAAAGAAATTCCCCCCAAAATGTTGACAGCCAGAAAGGATTATGCCTTTCTGGTGGAAGAACTGAGAAACCGTCAGATACAGTATAGATGGGAAGTTCCAGCTGGTCTAGTGGTGAATTATTCAGGAGAAAGATATCGTCTCAATTCAGTGTGGAAGGCAAGAGATTTCTATACCAATGTATTAAAGGCTGGATGCCCACAGCCCCAGGAAGCTAGAAGGAAGACGGAAATAAAGGGGGCAAGAAAGGGGGAGAAAGAAGAATCGTTGGCACAGGCCCAAAAGGCTGATTTGATTATTCAAGAAGAATTAATACAATTTTCGACTACTGTTCAAGCTTTGGAGATAGAAGAACCTAAGGATCAAAGACAGACTCGAGGGGCAGCCAAGCGTCAAGAAGAATTAAGAGTGCAGCAACTTCAAATGATTCAAGATACTACAAAAACAGAAGCAGTGGGAGGAGCAAGGCCAAAAAGTAAAATGCATGGAGATTTCCAGCATATGCTCCAAATGCTTCAGGGGACCAAGAATGGCAACTAGATTTTTGACCTGGAATGTTAATGGACTAAATTCACCACAAAAGAGGAGAAAAATATTTCATTATTTGAAACAGTTTAAAAATGATGTAATTTGTTTACAAGAGACTCATATTAGAAGTAAAGATCAAAAGTACTTAATAAATGCAAGGTTAGGTATACATTTTGTTGCATCTGCTCCCGAGAAGAAGAATGGTATAGTTATATACCTAAAAAAAAGACTTAATTGCCAAATTAATTGAAGCAGATGATCAAGGAAGATTTATAGCAATTGAACTTTTAATAAAAGGAGAAAAAATACTTTTAATTGGAGTCTATGCACCAAACCAACAACAGGAAAAATTTTATAAGCTTTTACATTCCAAGTTACTACAATGGGATTATAAATCATGTATTTTATTGGGTGATTGGAATGGAGTTTTGGACACTAAAAAAGATAAGAAGGGGCTCTTGCAGAACATGTCAACGTGTGCCAGATTGCCAAAATTGTTTTTTGAAATGATGGAGGATATGGAGCTGAGAGATATCTGGTGAGAAAGAAACCCCAAAGAAAAAGACTTTACCTTTTTTTCTGATAGACATCAATCTTTCTCCAGGATTGATTTTATATTAATTACAAATGATCTCTTTTCCAGGGTGAAGAAGACAAAGATTTGTCCAAGAGTTTTAACAGATCATAGTCCAGTTTGGATGGAATTAGAGTATGGAAGGGGATTTAAGAGGTCTTGGAGGTTAAATGAAAATGTAAAAGAATGTAAAAAATTTATGAAAGAATTCTTTATCATAAATATGCATAAGAGTACATCTATGAAAATGGTTTGGGATGCAAGTAAAGCATATATGAGAGGCATTTTGATATATTTGAATAATAAATATAGACGCAAACAGGAAAAACAAAGGAAGGATTTAGAAGAGGAAATTAGAAAAAAAAGAACAAGCTTTGATATTGAATCCAGCAGATAAGAAAATAAAAGAGGCAATTAATTTATTGTGAGGGCAATTTAATATGTTAATGGCAGAACAGGTCGCAACTAATTTGCAATATGCTAAACAGAATATTTTTTGTAATGCTAATAAACCAGGGAGGTGGTTAGCATATTTGTTAAGGAAAAAACAAAAGTCACGGACTATAGAGAAAATAGAATATAAAGGTAAAGAGGTTTATCAGCAAAATATGATTAAAAAAGCATTTTTAGAATTTTATACGAGGTTGTATTCCAGTGATAAAATTCAAGGTACAGATATAGATAGATATTTACAGAAAGAGAATATTCCTACAATTACAAAAGAGCAAAGGGAGGGTTTAAATCAACCAATAACCACTGAGGAGATTACGTTTGCAATTAAGCAGTTGAAAGTGGGTAAAGTCCTGGGACGGATGGTTTGACAGCTGCTTATTATAAACATTTGCAGTTAGAAATGGTGGGACCACTCAAAGAATTGTTTACTAATATACAATCTGGAGGAGATGTACCCCCATCTTGGAGGACAGCTTATATTTCTCTGATTCCAAAGGAGGAGCAAGACCACACCCAGCCAAAAAATTATAGACCCATATCACTTTTAAATACAGATTACAAGATTTTTGCTAAAATATTAGCAAATAGGTTAATGACAGTCATGCAACAAATGATTCATAATGATCAAACTGGTTTTATAAATGGTAAAACTGCGAATTCGCATGCCACGAAGAGGGGGTTGAGGGTTTTTTTATATAATTTTTTAGCCAATTTTTAAGGGTTTTTTTAAGAGGTTCCGGGGGGGGGGAGGATTGGATTAGAAGTAGGATTGTGGGTATGCGGGATAACCCACTAAGGGGAGGACCGGGCATGGCTGTGAAGCGCAGCATGGAGGGTGGGGGGCCCAGGGTCGAGGGGGGGGCTAAAGCATATCCAGATAAAGTTTCTACCATCAATACTGTGGGTGGGAGGGGTAGATATGGCGAGAGCAGGGGGCCATATCGTGTTAGGGGAGCGTGCACCCGCTATCTACGAGTGGTGGTGCGCTCTGGCCCCCAAAGCTCCACTCGTTCTCCAGGTTGCGCAGACCCTCAGGGCCCTGGCCTTCGGCTGATGTTGTGCAATGCCAGGTCTGTCGTAAATAAAGCCCCCCTCATTTGTGATCTTGTTCAGGAGGGGGGGAGCAGACCTGGCAGGTATTACGGAAACCTGGCTGGGCCAAGAGGGGGGGTCCCTCTTGTTGAAATGTGCCCACCAGGTTTCCATGCATTCCATCAGCCGAGGTTATAGGGTAGGGGCGGAGGGGTAGCGGTTATCATCAAAGAAGGTCTGAGACCGAGGGAGGCCACTGTTCCTCAGACGGCCGGCTGTGAATCCCTTTTTGTGAAATGGGGTCATGGGGTTCAGATGGGTTTGATGATCATGTACCTGGCTCCCTGCCACGTGGCAGCAGCCCTGCCCGAGCTACTCAACGTCATCGCCACAGTGGCGGTTGATACCCTTAGGTTTATGGTCATGGGGGATTTCAACCTCCCGTCTGTGGGTGAGGCGCCTGAGGTGGCTCGGGAGTTCATGGCTTCCATGACAGCGATGGACCTGACCCAGTTAATTCATGGCCCTACCCACACGGGGGGAAACACGCTGGATCTGGTTTTTGTCTCTGGACAGTGGTTGAGTGACCTTGAGATAGGGGATATAGTTACCGAGCCCTTGTCATGGTCGGATCACTCTCTCCTTCGTCTCGACCTTCGAACCGCTGCACCCTGCCGCACGGAGGTGGAGCCGGTAAGATGGTTCCGCCCCAGGTGCCTGATGGAACCTGACAGGTTCCAGATGGAGCTTGGACCATTTCCTGAGGCTCTGGCACACGCCTCAACTGGAGACCTAGTGGCCACCTGGAATAGGGCGGCCGCTGGAGCTCTGGATCAGGTCGTGCCTTTGTGGCCTCTGACCGGCACTGATCTCATTTGGCTCCTTGGTTCACTGAGGAGCTGAGGGAGTTGAAGCGCCGGAAAAGACTCCTAGAGAGTAGTTGGGGGGCCATCTTTCTGAATCAGACCGGACATTGGTAAGATCTCATATTAGGAATTACGTAGTGGCAGTAAAAGCAGTGAAATGTAGTTATTTTGCTGCTCTTACTGCGTCATCAGATAACTGCCCGGCCACCCTGTTTAGGGTGACCCACTCCCTGCTCCAACAGGAAGCACGGGAGGACCCCTTGGACGGTAGAGCCGAGAATTTTGTTCAGTATCTGTATGACAAAATCACTCAGATTCAGGAAGATTTGGACTGGGTAGTCTCAGGGGGAGGGACTGGGGCTGGTCTTGAGAATGTTATCTGGGATGAGTTTGATCCTGTGACCCCTGAGGACGTGGACAGGATTCTGGGCAGACTGAACACGACCACTTATTTATTGGACCCATGTCCCTCCTGGTTAGTGCTGGCTTCCCGGGAGGTGACACGAGGCTGGCTCCAGGGGATAATAAATGCTTCATTGGGTGAGGGTGACTTTCCTGCCACCTTGAAAGAGGCGGTGGTGAGGCCTCTCCTCAAGAAGCCTTCCCTGGACCCGGCAATGTTGGTTAATTAATTTGTGGCGAAGGTTGTTGAGAGTGTGGTTGCGCAACAGTTCCCCCAGCACCTGGATGAAACGACGTATCTGGATCCGTTCCAGTCGGGCTTCAGGCCCGGGTACAGCACAGAAACGGCATTGGTTGCATTGGTAGATGATCTCTGGAGGGCTCGGAACAGGGGGTGCTCCTCTGTCCTGGTCCTGTTAGATCTCTCAGTGGCTTTTGATACCATCAACCATGGTATCATGCTGCACTGGTTGGAAGAGTTAGGGGTGGGAGGCACTGTGTTGCGGTGGTTCTCCTCCTTTCTCTCTGACCGGTCGCAGTCTGTGTTGACAGGGGCAGAGGTTGACCCCGAGGCCTCTCATATGTGGGGTGCCACAAGGGTCAGTCCTCTCGCCCCTCCTGTTCAACATTTATGTGAAGCCGCTGGGCGAGATCAGTACCACCAGTATGCTGATGACACCCAGCTGTACATCTCCACTCCGGACCACCCCAACGATGCCCTTGAAGTGATGTCCCGGTGCCTGGAGGCCGTGTGGATCTGAATGGGGAGGAATAGGCTCAGGCTCAACCCATCCAAGACCGAGTGGCTGTGGTTTCTGACATCCCGATATAGTCAGTTGGCGCCATCACTGACTATTGGGGGCGAATCATTGGCCCCCACGGAGAGGGCTCGCAACTTGGGCGTCCTCCTGGATTCACGGCTGTCTTTAGAAGAGTATTTGACGGCCATGACCGGGAGGATTTTTCATCAGGTTCGCCTGATTCGCCTGTTGCGTCCCTTTCTGGATCGGGACTCCCTACACACGGTCATTCATGCCCTTGTCACCTCCCGCCTGGACTATTGTAACACTCTCTACATGGGGCTCCCCTTGAGGAGCACCTGGAGGCTCCAACTGGCGCAGAGTGCAGCCGCGCGGGTGGTAATGGGAGCGACATGTCGTTCCCATGTAACACCTCTCCTGCACGAGCTGCACTGGCTCCCGGTGGTCTTCCGGGTGCGCTCCAAGGTTTTGGTTACCACCTTTAGAGCGCTCCATGGCTTAGGACCTGGTTATCTATGGGACCACCTACTACCACCAATAGCTTCCCACCGGCCGCTACGCTCTCATAGAGAGGGGCTCCTCCGGGTGCCATCGGCCAAACAATGTCGACTGGCAGCCCCTAAGGGGAGGGCCTTCTCTGTGGGGGCACCTACTATCTGTAATGAGCTCCCCCCGGAGATACGGAGGATCTCGGATCTGCGCACCTTCCGCCGCACTCTTAAGACTTTTTATTCCACCAGGCAGGCCTGGCCTAATCTTTTCCCTCTTTTTAATTATGCAAATTTTAATCAGTTTTTAAATGATTGGGGTGTTTTGTGGTGTTTTAATCTGTCTGAGCCAAATTGTTTAATTCGATTTTACTTTGTTTTTAAATTTTGTATCTATGTATTTTTACTGTTTGGCTGTTCACTGCCCTGAGTCCTTCAGGAGTAGGGTGGTATATAAATCAAATAAAGTAAGTAAGTAAGTAAGTAAGTAGACAAATGAAGAGTAATGTAAGGCAAGTTGTTAACCTATTGGAGTATTTGGGGAAGAACAACCAAATCCCTGCGGTGCTAATATTTCTTGATGCGGAGAAAGCATTTGATTGATTGAATTGGCAATTTTTATTAAAAATAATCGAAAAGATGCAGTTTGGAGAACATTTCACAAAATCTATTAAGGCAATATATCAGAAACAAACAGCGCAAATAATAATTAATGGTAGTTTAACAGATACATTTAATATAGAAAAAGGAACAAGACAAGGGTGCCCTTTGTCTCCATTATTGTTTATCTTGACTTTGGAATTTTTGTTAAGTAAGATACGTGGGTCGGAAAAAATAAGTGGAATTAAGATTAGGCAGTATGACTATAGATTACGAGCATTCGCAGATCACTTGGTTGCTACTTTAACCCAACCATTACAGTCGGTTGTAGGTCTAATGGATATAATTAATCAATATGGACAAGTATCTGGATTTAAAATGAATGCAGAGAAAACGAAGATAATAACTAAAAATATGACTATAAATCAAAAAGAAGAATTAGAAAGACTAACAGGATTTGAAACTGTAAAAAAAGTTAAGTATTTAGGGGTCTATATTATGACATCAAATGCGAAATTATTTAAGTATAATTATGATCCGTTGTGGCAAAAAATACAGAGAGAGATGGAAAACTGGAAAAATTACCATTATCCTTGTTAGGAAGAATAGCAGCAGTAAAAATGAATGTTTTGCCTAAGTTTTTGTTTCTTTTTCAAATGATACCAATACTTTAAAAAGATGAGAATTTGAAGATATGGCAGAAGGGTATTAATAATTTTGTGTGGGCAGGGAAGAGATCGAGAATAAAACAAAAAATAATGCAGGATATACGTGAAAGAGGAGGTCTCAAAATGCCCAACTTAAGACTATATTATGAGGCAGCTGTCCTATCAGCAATGAGTGATTGGATGAATTTAACAGAAGAAAGAATATTGAATATTGAGGGATATGATTTGGTTTATGGGTGGCATGCTTATTTATTATATGATAAGAGAGTGGACAAGACTTTTAAAAGTCATATATTAAGGAATGCTCTATTGCGTGTCTGGAAAAAGTATAAGTATAAACTAAACGAGAAGTTACGATTGTGGGCAATACCCAGACACGTGATACAGAATATAAGTGTAGAGCAAAGGCAGGATGTGATTACATATAAAGAGCTTCTTAACAAGGAAAGAGGTATACTACAATTAAAATCTTTGAATCAACTAAGAGAAGAAAGGACAATTCGAACATGGTTTCAATATGTACAGTTGCAAACTAGATGGAGAGAAGATCAGAAAATTGGTTTTCTGCAAAATGAGGAGAATTTGGTAAAACAGATTAGAGATCAAAGTCAAATGCACATAAAAAGGTTGTATAATGCGTTGGTAGAAATAGATTCAGAAACGGAGTGGGCACAAAATATTGAAGAACCAATAATGATGGAAACATGGGAAAAAATATGGGTTATAAAATGTTTTATAGATGTCATCTGGATCCTAAAAAGCTAGCCTGTATGTATCCAAGTGTGCAACCTAAGTGTTGGAGATGTGAATGTGATGATGCCACGTATTATCATATATAGTGGACATGTAAAAAAATTAAGGCATTTTGGATTAAAATATGGTGGATTATTCAAAATATTCTCAAAAAGAAGATAAAATTTACTCCACAGTTCTTTTTGTTAGGCATAATTACAGATTGTACAGATTGTACTGTTATAGAGACTAAGTTGATTTTAAATTTAATAACAGCAGCCAGACTCTTGGTGGCACAGTACTGGAAGAAGGAAGACTTGCCTACTATTGAAGAATGGACACTAAAAGTAGTGAATTTAGCAGAGATGGCCAAAATTTCAGCGTATTTGAAGGACCATTCAAATGAAAGATATATATTGGAATGGAGAAGATGGATTGACTATATTCAAAACAAATATCGGACTAAAAAGTTTCAAATAGCTTATGAATGAAACCTATATTTTCTTTTTTCTTTTCTTTTCTTTCTTTCTTTCTTTCTTTTTTTTTTTTTTGAATATGTTTAGTTAGTTGAAAGGGGAGTTAAAGACCAAGAGGGAGTTTGGAGACCACAGAAAGTTAGCTTATTTTAGCTTATGTTTGTTATGCTATACCCTGTTTTTGCTCTGGGAAGTCTGGGGGGAGGGGGTTGGATGGAGAGGGAGGATGGGGGGTCGGAGGGGGGAAATTGTTGTAATGATTGTTAAAACTTTTTAAATAATAATTAAAAAAAAGATTAGACTGAATGCTTTCTTCCATAACAAACCTCCTGAATCCAAACAGGGACATTGCAGAATTTTTGCTTTTAAAGACTAATTGCTGGCAAAAATTCCATAAATTTAAAAAGGGGGAGAAACAGCCCGTAGTTTGATATAGTTGTTAATATGCTGACCTAAAAAACTGGGAGACTCTTCCTTAGGCAATGAAAGCTGGCTGGGTGGCTTCCGGCAAATCACCTTTTGTGAGCTCAACCCATCTCTTAGGGTTGTTATTGTGGAAAAATTAGGAAGAGGAAGCATTATGTAGCAAGCCTGGAGATGTACCAAACAAAGGCAGGCTATCCAGTTAATAAATACATAAATGTATATGTAAATAAATAAATAAATAAATAAATAAGCACTTTATAAACCAGTCTTTTGAAATTATGAAATCAGACTATTGAAAATTATTTGCCAGTTCCATATATTTCCTGTCTATATTCCATCTATGTCTTTTCCTTTCTGTGGAAAAAAAAATGCAATTATCACATTACCTTATTATGCATTTCTATTTCTTCTGAAAACAGTTTGCTGGAAATTTTAATTACTTTCTTAAAGGAACAAGCTATACTGCAAGAACTATGAGATCATGTGTCTTCAACAATAGTGGAAAAGCCCCGTCTTTCAGACTTACAGAATTAAATAACAGAAATAAAGTAGTCTGGGTTTTTTCTTTCCAAAATTCCAGTATCAGAAAAAGCTACTTTCAAAAGTTCTCGTTATCAATATTTATCTCTTTGTAATAATCTAGATAGATTATTGTATTTTGGACATGGCAATAACTTAGTTTAAGTTATTGAATTTGAATATTTTATTTATTTGTTTATTTAAAACATGGCTGCCCAGCTTCTAGCCAACTCTGGGAAGCTCCCAATCAAAAGATGAAACAACATATAAATTCATATTAAAACTATAAAGCTAAGCAAATCAAAATATTAAAACATCAAATTACTGTCAATTACTGTATTTATAAGCTGCATTGAATATAACATTAATGGCGCTTCAAAAACTATTCATTTTTTCTAAACTAATTTCATTAAAAAACTGAAAGTGAGTCCTCTCTCCCTCCCTCTCTCCCTCCCTCTCTCTTTCTCATAAGTATCAGTAATAAGTGGAAATAAAACAGAAGAATACCAATGAAAACTAATTCATACTATTGTGTAAGGTCTATAACTGAATTAGAATACAATAACAGAGTTGGAAGGGACCTTGGAGGTTTTCTAATCCAACCCCCTGCTTAGGCAGGAAACCCTACACCACTTCAGACAAGTGGTTATCTAATCTCTTCTTTAAAACTTCCAGTGTCGGAGTATTTACAACTTCTGGAGGCAAGTTGTTCCACTACTTAATTGTTCTAACTGTCAGGAAATTTCTCCTTAGTTCTAAGTTGCTTCTCTCCTTGATTAGTTTCCACCCATTGCTTCTTGTCCTACCTTCAGGTGCTTTGGAGAATAGCTTGACTCCCTCTTCCTTGTGGCAACCCCTGGGATATTGGAACACTGCTATCATGTCACCCCTAGTCCTTCTTTTCATAAAACTAGACATATCCAGTTCCAGCAACCGTTCTTATATGTTTTAGCCTCCAGTCCCCTAATCATCTTTGTTGCTCTTCTCTGCACTCTTTCTAGAGTCTCAACATCTTTTTTTACATCATGGCAACCAAAACTGGATGCAGTATTCCAAGTGTGGCCTTATCAAGGCATTATAAAATAGTATTAACACTTCACGTGATCTTCACTCTATCCCTCTTTTTATGCAGCCTAGAACTGTGTTGGCTTTTTTGGCAACTGCAGCACGCTGCTGGCTCATATTTAAGTGATTGTCCACTAGGACTCCAAGATCCCTCTCATAGTCACCACTATTGAGCAAGGTACCTGTGAAATATACTGTACCTGTGCATTTTGTTTTTCTTGCCTAAACGTAGAACCTTACTTTTTTCACCATTGAATTACATTTTGTTAGATAGCACCCAATGCAGTGTTGGGTTTCTACCGGTTCGCCCCAGTTTGGGCGAACTGGTAGTGGCAGCAGCAGGAGGCTCTGCCCACCCGCCTGGATGTTATCATGGATGCTCTGTGCATGTGCAGAAGCGCCATGTGCGAGCAAAGCAACCGTGCACACACATGCGCTCCTGATTCGGAACCAATACCGAAGGTAAGTGGAACCCACTACTAGCCCAATGTTCAAGTCTGTCAAGATCCTTCTGTATCTTAAGAATTGTACTGTTCTCATTAGTACTGTATGCCACAGTCAGAGTAGACTGCATTTCATACAGTCATTTCTCCATCTGCAATAGGGCTATAAGATTAATATATTTTCGACTAGCAATATGTAAATCAAAAACATATTGGTTCCTAGCTGACATATATCAAATGCATTCATCTCCAAATGAGGATAGCATAGGATAGCAAATTTAGATAAGTTGTTTTCCACAATGGCCCCTTCAGCAGCAGGTTTATAATGAAATGTTTCAAATGTAGCTGATAAAAACCCAAACATTTTGTTAATAAATCTTGTCACATGAGTAACATTCCACCCCTGAGCAGAGAAAGCTTTTAATATTTCAGTTTTGTAACAGAGCACATATTCTTTTATATCATTTTCTGTGGCAATCATCTCTGATGGGATATATAATTGTCTATTGATGTCTTGTTTCTCCATTCATACATTTCTAATAGCAGAAATGGAAGACACTGTTGGCTAGTTATAGTATAAGAACACTAGACTTCATATACATACATATATATATATGTATATATATATATATATATATATATATATATATATATATATATGTGTGTGTGTGTGTGTGTGTGTGTGTGTGTGTGTGTGTGTGTGTGTGTGTTTGTGTGTGTGTGTGTGTGTGTGTGTGTGTGTGTGTGTGTGTGTGTAGTTAATATTTCGGGTTTCTTCCCGTGTGATTGTGGATATATCCCTAAAAGGATATCCCTTTTAGGGATATATCCACAATTACACGGGAAGAAACCCGAAATATTAACTATACACACATATATACCCGTGAAAACTTACATAGACAATATATATATATATATATATATATATATATATATATATATATATATATATATGAGATGCAATAATTTTATTGCATTATCTGAATCAATTTAGTTGATTTTGTGATGCTGCTGCTGTTAACGCAATAAATGTGGACCAAATTGTATATAATAGCAAAAGAAACATACACATATACTCACATGCACAAGGATAAAGTTCTAACAAAACATTAATTTGCAAAAAAAAAAAATGTTCTAGCAAATGTACACCAAAATGAACACAAAAATGCATACACATTTTTCTTCTTGAATTCTAAAATGTTAAACTAATCTCATGGCCTATAAAAATGAGAAATAGTGAAAACAAAACCCATAGTTTTATTAAATCCCTCTCTGCTTACAAAATTAAGTAATTGGTGCTTTGGGGAACAGAACTGATGTTAGATTAAATTAGGGAGGACTGCAATATAAGCTACTGTAGGCTCTCAGGGAAAAAGTGGTATAAAATAAATGAATAAATAAAATAAGCAACAATCTGCTCCTTGTTTATTATTTGCCTAAATGGCTTGTGATTTGTTTGTCAATCAGAATTCCCTTCAAAAATAACTCACTGACATTTGGCAGTGGTACAATTTTCTCTGTTTTGGTAGAGGTGGTGATAGTTGTAAAACAAGAGGCAAAAAGACTCTGTGTGTGTAGATTTGTGTCTCAAACTTAATCATCTCAACATTCCCCCCACAAAAGTCATCAACATTTCAAAACTGATCAAATGAGCAATGTCGCTGTGTCACACCAGACATATGCTCTGCAAATCTAAGAGGCTGAAAGCATTTTAAAAATGAAAATTTGGTTCTTAATGATAAAACGCTTTCCATCTCTGCATTAGTACTACTTGGATACCAGTTTGAAAATCCACAGTGTGTCTTATTATAAACTGTGATTGATTCACTGAAAGTCGGAAATATGGCAAGTGTGAAAATTGTTTGATGCACCATAGAACTGCATATCAAAAAGTTATATATATCAAATATCAAAAAAGATATATATCCCATATTATTCTCTTTTCTCCAGAAAAAGATTGCTATCGTGGATCTTCATTAAAGTCTAGCAAAATAAATTTTCCTCAACTTCAGAATATGTAACTCTCATCATTCTGTCAGTAATATTTTTATTATATTATTATTCAGAATTGAATAAATTATGAACATTAATACTATTATTAGCTCCAGGAACAAAGTTGTAGATGTTATGCTAATCACTTAGATTTTGGAAGAAGAATATAAATATTAAATCCATTTATTTTTAAGAACAGGCCCAAGTGCAGGGCTAGAAGAAAAATCTATATTACCATTTTAAGACTTACTGATGGTTTGATGAAATTTGAACAAATCTTTCAAAGTATTATAAAAATATAATAGAGAATGGAAATATTTTGTCAGATGTAAATGCCTTATTCTCTAATGTGTAAATAATGTATATATGGAACATCAGGGGTTAACTTATTCTTTGGACTTTAATGTATTCATAATTTACCACTCCCATTCCTGGCTCCACCCCTTGTATATAAAAGGAGCCATCCTCCCCATTTTCCTTGCTTCTATCTTGAATATTCAGCGAATATAGAATGCCTATTATGATTAAAGAGAAATATATTTAAATCTTTAACTTCTATTATCTTTATTGAGTCTGATCCTGAAAATATTGCAACAAGCTGGTAGCAGAGGATGGTTAATTGACTCAATAAGTAATTAAAAATGTCCAAGAAAGATAGGCCCAACACCAGGGCCTACAGCAAAGAAATAGAAACTGATCAAGAGATGATCAACGAATCCACTAATGCGATTTCGAGAGAATCCGAAGAATACACCACTGAAGAAGAAGAACTGATGAGTGAAAACAACGACCAGGAAGAAATTGAGATAGAAAATAACGAACTCAGGTCAGAGATATTAAAGATATTAAAAAACCAAAAGAATGATGAAAGCCTCATCGCGGACCTCCAGGAGATGCTGAGGAACAGCGGAGCAGCGAGAGAGAAAAACGTCATTAAAGAAAAACCCAAAGATCAAAAAACTGTGAGTGAAATGACTACTGAGAAAATAGTTGTAAAAAAGAAAAGATGTGACCTCGCGCGAAATTTTGAACGGCAGCCATCTTGGTTTCAACGAACTTCAAAAGAGAGTGAAGCAGAGCCAATCAAAACGCTCAGTTCAAAATTTCTGGCGCGAAAAACGCTATCAGACGAAGAAAGTGAAAAAGAAGTCTCAAACTCTTCAGATGAACCAAAATCAGAAAGTGAAGACGATTTAACAAAGTCTCAAGTAAAGTCAGCAATGAAAACGCTTTTTGCTGCTTTTGGGCCAAGATTGAAAATCTCAAAGACATCAACGAAGAAGCAAGAAATCAAACCGACAACTCAAGACCTGCACGCTCCCATCCTGACTTCGAAAACGACGACACCCGAGCCCAGAGAGCCATGCCGATTCCGTCCTACACCGCAGACAGAATCGAGTGCCAGCGCACACAAGAGAAAGAGAAGAACCGTCGCCATCACCAAAGCCCCAAAAACCGAGCCAGAGACCGACTCATCTGAAGAGGAGCGGATCGAGAGAGCTGAAATGGAGAGAACCTTCCACAACGGCGCCAAAGAAGAAATGAGCAACGCGCATGTGCAAAACTACGTAGACGGCCCCGAAAGACTTGAACTGGCCAGAGAACCGCGCAGACTCGTTACAAGCATCCCAATGCCGTTCTGTAATTTCCTGCACTTGAGAGACCACGGACTGCCTCAGGTTGTAAGTAATGGACAAAATAATGTGGGGAACTTACCCAGTGACTTCCCAAAACTTAGAGTTGATGGCATTAATTTACAAGAGTGGTACCAACAGCTTCAGGTTATTTTTATGAAAGAAAATTTACTATTCTTTATAACTAGTCCTCCAAGAAGACCTTGGACTTTAAAAATAGACTGTTTACATCATAGAGCATTTTTCATAATAATTTCTAGCGTGTCTCCTGCAATGTATCATAGCATCAAACCAAACCTAACTGTATCAGAAATAATTCAATGCATGTTTAATCTATTTCACAGCGATAGCGTAGCCACAACCACAAGAATGTCTAAGGATTTCTTTTCTTCTAGAGTGAAACCAGGGGTTTCTATAAGTGAACATTTGATAAATCTAAACAAAATAAGAGCTGAGCTGCAATTGAGGGGGGAAGTGATTTCAGATCAAACTATGAAAAGTGTTATTATCAATTCACTTGATCCATCATGGGATAGCTTTATGTCACACTTAGATACCATTAATTTGGGATATTTATCAATAGAAAGTCTATCTAACAAATTGATAGCAGAAGACAATTCAAGAAAAAATCGTTCCAGTAACCAAACAGAACACAAATCTTTTAGGAAAGTAGTCTTTCAAGATAAATATAATGAGGCCTTTAGTTGCCACAATTGTGGATCCAGGGAACACAGTAGAAGAGACTGTCCCAAAGTCCCAAGGGAGAGACATAGGCCAGAATATAGGAGCAAATACAATTACAGACAATCTTCCACAGATAGACACAAATATAGAAGTCCACCAAACTACAGAGAAAGTAGAGGGGGTAGAGAAAATTCAAAAGAGAGAAAATCTGGGTCACTAAATGGGCTAAATAAACAAGACAGCACCAAAACACAACAAGATGAGAACAATAATTGGCTTATTGATTCTGGTGCAACAAATCACACCACTAACAACAAAAGTATATTATCTTCATTTACAGAAGATAAGTTTGTGATAAAGGTAGCTAATCAAGAAAAGGTTCAAGTATTAGGCAGAGGAAATGTGACCTTGCCTGGTTTAGGGAAAATAGAGGGGGTATTATTAATCCCAGAAATACCTCACAACATATTAAGTGCTATAAAACTAAGCAGAGAATCTGACATCAATATAGTTTTCTCAAAGGGGAAAGCAACTATAGAAAAGAACAAAACAAATGTAGGCACTGTGATGATAAAAGGGGGTCTACCCTATCTGATAACCAAAGAAAGATGGTTACATAACATTGATTCAAATATGAAAGATTGTATTGAAGCAGATGATGAAAATGTCAGTAACAGTGACAATGATGAATGTAAAATAACTCATGATAACAAAAATACACACAATGAGAAGAAACCAAAAATAGGTAAACCAATTCATGATGAGTGTGCTCACATCTTACATAGGAAGTTAGGACATGCAAGCTTTCCTGTAGTACAAAAAATGACTGAACACGCAGAAGGTGTAAAAATAAAAAATTGTGAAAATTATTTAGAATGCTCAGTATGTAAATCCACCAAACTAAAAACCAGTCCCAGACCAAAAAAATCTAACAGATCAACTAACAATATTTTTGATTTGGTACATATGGACTTAGTTGGTCCATTAACTCCATCAATTACCTATAGAAAACGTTACTTCCTAACAATAGTGGATGATTACAGTCGCTATGGTTTTGTTTACACATTAAAGCACAAGGATGAAACCTTTCAGAAATTTAAGGAATTCTACAAACGCATAGAAACACAACATAATATCAGAATAAAACAAATTATGACAGATAGGGGATGTGAATTCATGTCTAAAGAATTCTCCCAATGGTTAAAGGATAGAGGGATGCTACATTTCACGTCCAATCCATTTTCTGCATTTCAAAATGGGATTGCAGAGAGAAAGAACTCCACACTACAAACCATGATTAGATGCACATTAGAGGATGCTGGTTTAGGCAAACAATTTTGGTCAGAAGCCTTACATTATTCAAATTACACTCAAAATAGAACATGGTCCAGTATTGTGAATAAGACACCATATGAGGTGATGTACAATAGAAAACCTAAATTAGCACACATGCACATATTTGGAGTTACTGCAGACGTGCACATACCTAAACAATTAAGGAGAAAGGGAGAAAACGTATCCAGGAGATTAAGATTCATGGGATACGAAACTGGAACCAAAGGGTACAGATTCATCGATAATAATAACAAATTTATAGTATCCAGAACAGCTGTGTTCCATGAGCAGGCCAATTGGTCTAAGTTGCACCTTAATGAAATTTTTCCTAATAAAAGCAAAGATAATATATCTTACGAGGAAGGAACAACAGAAAATCAAAATATTAACAAAAGTAAGAACAAAACCAAAACTTGGACAAATAGTCAGCATAAAATAAAGACAGACACATTAACAAAAAAGGAAGCCAGATATTTGCATGACAACCATAGCAAACCTGAAAGAAATATTAGAAATAATAGAAACCAAATACCAAATAAATACAAAGATTATATTATGCATATGGATGGAGAACAAATAACACCTAATACATATGAGGAAGTATTGAAACTTCCCCGTGAAGAAAGAGAAAAATGGGAACTAGCTATGGAAAAAGAAATGAAAAGTTTACAAGGATTAAATGTATTCACACCTGCGATCGCACCTAAGGATAAAACAATTATAGGTACCAGGTGGATTTATAAAATTAAGAATTTAGAAGGAGGTAATACCTTATACAAGGCCAGACTAGTTGCACAAGGTTATGCACAAAAATATCCAGAAGACTATACTGACACATATTCACCCACAGTGAGAACAGAGAGTGTCAAAACAGCTCTTGTAGTAGCATCTGCACTCAATCTAGACGTGTTTCAATATGACATACAGACTGCATACTTACATGCGAAATTAGATAAGGAAATATATGTAAGAGCACCACACAGTCAATACACTAATAAGAACGAAATTTGGTTATTAAATAAGAGTCTGTACGGATTGAAGCAATCTGGCAAAAGATGGTACGATTGTTTGGTAAAAGTACTAAAGACCATGGATTTCAACGCCACCACTGCTGATAACTGTTTCTTTGTAAAAAAGAGTAATGATCATATTGAATTTGTATTAATTTATGTGGATGATATTTTATATATTGGAAAGCATAAAGAGAGCAGGGAAATCTTTGTAAATAAGTTAAACGAACACTTCTCATTGAAATCACTAGGTAGAGTGAATAAATACCTTGGTGTACAAATTAACAAAACAAAAAGGGGATTCAAACTTACTCAGAAAGATAAAATCATTGAACTCCTAAACAAATGTAACTTAAATAATGCCAAAACATGTGACACACCTATGCAAACTGATTTTCTTAGAAACAATGATGAATCTTCCCCTGAGTTTAAAGACAACACATTTTACAGATCAGTTATAGGTTCACTCCTTTATATATCTAATTGGACTAGGCCAGATATTGCATTACCTCTCAATTTATTGTCAAGATATGTTAGCAAACCAACCTTGTATCATTGGGAAGCTGTCAAAAGAATTTTAAGATATCTAAAAAGTACATTAGATTTTTGTTTAATATTGGAACCCAATAATGACAAAGAACCAAAAATTACTTGTTATGCTGATGCAGATTGGGCTGGTGATACATCATGCAGAAAGAGTACCTCTGGTTATGTTTTTCTATTGAACGATTGTCCAGTTTACTGGTATACTGGTAAACAAGAACTGGTAGCCACTTCTACCACAGAAGCGGAATATGTTTGCTTGTCTAAAGCTGCAAATAACCTTGTATGGTTCAATGATTTGATCACAGATGTTTGGAAGGAACCTACTTTACCATTTATTATGCATGAAGACAATAAAGCGGCCATTGAAATATCTAGATCCGATGCAATTGGACAAAGGTCCAGGCATATTGATATAAAATTTAAGCACGTGAGACAACTATCTCAAGACGGATTCATCAAAGCAATACATTGTGATACTTCTGAACAATTAGCTGACATATTAACAAAACCCTTACCTTCTAAACAACACAAATATTTAACTTCCAAATTATATGTATTATATTGTCCTGAATCTGAATGTAACTGGTGTTGTATAACGAACCGGCATTTAGAGGGGGATTTGTCAGATGTAAATGCCTTATTCTCTAATGTGTAAATAATGTATATATGGAACATCAGGGGTTAACTTATTCTTTGGACTTTAATGTATTCATAATTTACCACTCCCATTCCTGGCTCCACCCCTTGTATATAAAAGGAGCCATCCTCCCCATTTTCCTTGCTTCTATCTTGAATATTCAGCGAATATAGAATGCCTATTATGATTAAAGAGAAATATATTTAAATCTTTAACTTCTATTATCTTTATTGAGTCTGATCCTGAAAATATTGCAACATATTTAATATAAAAAATGAAGTACACGTATAAAATAAGCATAGTAAATCAGTTCTACTGATTCTGCAGTTTTGTTCGAAAGTTCTTTTACAGCTTTTTGGTAGCAATCAAGATCATAACCTATTTTATGCTTTCAATAAAAAGGGAGCATCAGATTCGCCAATTATTTTTTGCACAATAGCAATAAATGGAACAATTATTTAAGTTTTAACCAATGTGATTATTTGTTCTGTTTGATTGATAGGCAAACTGAACAAATGTCCTATGAAGGGACATTAAGATGGATACATACTGTAAGTATGATTGCTTCTTCTGGATTGCTTAATATCCTTTCTTTATAGTCAAATTCTCCCTCCCTCCCTCCCTCCCTCCCTCCCTCCCTCTCTCTCTCTCTCTCTCTCTCTCTCTCTCTCTCTCTCTCTCTCTCTCATAACTACAAAGCAACAAGATTTTCAAGATCAATATTTTGGGTTTAAAACATATCTTTATCCTCTGGCAGTTCTAAGCTGTTAGAGTGTAAACATGTATACCACAGAAAAATAAAGGAACTTTTTATAACAGTGAAAAGGATAACATGCCAGCCACCTCCACCATATGATTATATGAAAAAATAATTTTCTTTCCCAAAAGGATCTTGTCAAACAGCATTTTTTGTTTTACAGAGACTCAATGACAACAAATACATTAATTTGGTCAAAATTTATTAGGTTAAACTATATCAAAGGTATATTCACCAACACAGAGGTTTAAGTTTATTGGTGGAAATTTCTGGAGAGTGACAACAGGACAATCTATTCCAATAGTCAACACAGCTAGTAGGATTTCAGGTGGTAAAAGGTGCCTTGTGGATTCTTACATTTCCAACACGCCGAACAGTTTTTCGGGTTTATTTTGGCTAATCTTGTAGGTGACATATGCCACCTGTAAAACATCTTTAGCTGGTTCTCCTTGTATGCCACCGCCAATGTTGTTTTTGTATTCATTTGCCAGAATTCTTCCCATCTCTCCAATTCTATCGAGTACTTAAAGTTTTGCATCCATTTGATCATCGTATTTTAACTATTTCCTCCTCCATCTTATATCTCAACAGAAATTTGTAAATTTTACTAATTAATTTCTCTCCAGAATCTAATATAATTTTATCTAGTTCCAGTTTTTCTTTACATATTTCATACGTTTTTATGTATTCCTTATGTTTTGATTGTAACTGTGAGAAGGTCCACCAATCGATTTCTCTGTTTAACTCTGTTTCCAATTATTGTTTGGATTTCAGTTTTCCTTGATGGTCAATTAGGTCTTTATATCTAATTATATTTTTGGGTTCTGTTAGGTTTTGGGGGTTTCAGCGCTTCTGAAGGTGAAAACTAAATCGGGATTTTTGTATATTGTTGTTTTTTTAATTTTTAACCAAGTTAGTAATAGAGCATTTCTGAGTGAATGTCTTTTAAAGTAGGTGTGTGACTTGTATTTTTCATCCCATAAAAAGGAATGCCAGCCTGTTTGTAAGTCATGGCCTTCAATAGTTAATATTCTGCTATTATTCAACTCCATCCAATCTTTAACCCATACTAGTCCTGCCGCTTGGTAATAAAGTTCCCAATCCGGGAGTGCTGTTCCTCCTCTTTGGAGGAAGTCTCTTGGAGTCTTGGAGTAATTTTAATTTTATTCGTGGACGTTTCCCCTGCCATATAAATTTAGAAATGATCTTGTTTAAGCTCACAAAAAAATTTTTTTTCTAATTTAATTGGTACAACCTGGAACAAATACAACAATTTTGGTAGTGTATTCATTTTGATAGTGGAGATTCTTCCCATAAGTGAGATTTGTAGATTTTTCCAATTGTCCAGGTCTTTTTTTTATCTGTGTTATTAGTTTGTCATAATTATTTTCCTTTATAGAGGAGGTTCTTGGTGACAGCCATATACCTAAATATTTGATTTTATTAGTCACTTGAATTTGTATACTATTCTCCAATTCTATCTCCTGAGTTTTCATCAGGTTTTTAACTAATAATTTTGATTTATTTCTATTTATCTTTAAACCAGCCACCTCTCCATAATCTTCTATTTTCTTAAGAAGTTTTGGTACTACTTCTAGTGCTTCTTCTGCTATAAGTACAAGGTCATCGGCAAAAGCTTGGGTCTTGTATTCTTCTCGTCTCACTTTTAATCCTTTAATTTCTTGGTCCTCCCTAATTTTTTTTAACAAGATCTCCAAGGAAAGGATATACAGTAGAGGGGAAAGTGGACAGCCTTGTCTGACCCCTTTTGTCATGTCAAATTGGTCTGTCATATCATCATTCAAAATTACCTTTGCTGTTTGTTTCATGTATATTTCTCCTATAATATTTTCCAGATTTGGTCCAAATTGCAAACTCTTTAACTGTTCTTTTAGAAATTTCCAATTTAAATTATTGAACGCTTTTTGGGCGTCAAGGAAAACCAGCGCAGATTGTTTCTCTGGGTGGACTTCATAATATTCAAGTGCATTTATTATCACTCTCATATTGTTCTTAATTTGGCGGCCCGGTAGGAATCCATTTTGGTCCAAATGAATGTAGTTGTTCAATACTTTTTTAAGTCTTTCCGCTATAATTATGGCGAACACTTTGTAATCTGTGTTTAGTAAAGATATCGGTCTCTAATTATGGATTAATTGGAGGTCAGTGTCCTCTTTCGGTATGATGGTACTTATTGCTTCCGTCCAGGTCCGTGGGATTTTTGCCTTCTCTAAGGCCTCGTTATATACCTCCAGAATGATCTCTCCTATTGTTTCTTGCACTGTCTTATATAATTCCCCTGGTAGTCCGCCAGGTCCCGGAGTTTTGTTATTTTTTTAGTTTTTTCAGTGCTGTATCCAGTTCCAACATAGTTATCGGTCTATTTAACATTTCTCTTTGTTCGTCTGTGATGTAGGGCATATCCGATCTTTGTATGTATTGTTTTATCTTTTCTACTTCTACTTCTTCTTGTTTGTATAAATTGGCATAGAATATCTGGATGATTTCTTTTTTCTCTTTCCTGCTATAATGGATTTCCCCATTTGAATCTCTAAGTTGGTATATCATTCTTTTGTCTCTGTCTTTTTTCAATCTATAGGCCAGCCATCTTCCTGTTTTATTTGCAAATTCAAAGTAATTCTGCTTGGCCATTTTTATTTTCTGTGCTAGTTCTTTTTGGTTCATCAAATTTAAATTATGTTTTATTGTTTTCCACTCTTCCTTTGTCTTTTTATTCTGGGGGTATTGTTGGAGTTTATGTTCTATATTTTTAAAATCTTCCTGTAATTTATTTAGCTGTTGTTTTCTTTCTTTGTTCTGTTTTCCTGTATATGCTATAGTCAAACCCCTTATATGTGCTTTTGCCGTGTCCCATGTATTCTGAATAGAGGTATCCTCTTTCTTGTTTGTTTTAAAGAACAAATCTAATTCTTTTTCTAGCATTTCTCTAAATTCTTTCTGTTTACAAATTCTTTGATTCATTGTCCATCTTCTGAATCTTTTGACTCCTTTCCAATTTACCAGTATTGGGTTATGGTCTGCCCATTGATTCACTTCTATCTCTATTTTATCCACCCAATTTCTGATATTCGTGGTCATCCAGGCCATGTCAATCCTAGACCAGGATTGGTGGGGGTGAGAGTAGAAAGTAAATTGGTTCTGATCTTCATGAGTTTCCCTCCAAACATCTCTCAAATTTAGTTCCATGGCCATATCAAAACATTCTTTAGGAAGAGTCTCTTTTTTTCTCTTGTTCTTTTTAGTAGTTTTATAGTCCTTTTTCACATCTACTATCGCATTATAGTCACCAATTACGCAGATATCTTCGTATTCCAGCTCAACTATTTTATTATGTATGCCCTTAAAAAATTCATGTTGATTTTGGTTTGGTGCATATATTACTACTAGCAGTATTTTCCTATTTTCCAATATTAATTCAGTCATGACTGTTCTTCCATCTTCGTCTGCATATATTAATTTCGAAAGGATCCAATCTTTAATGTAGACCGCCACTCCCCTATTCTTTTTTGAAGTCAAAGATGTATATAATTTCCCTAGTTTGGAATTTTCTAAGATTTTTTGGTGTCTTTTTTTTATATGTACTTCCTGAAGACAAGTCACATCCGCTTGCATTTTTCGTAGTTTGGTAAAAATTTGGGATCTTTTTTTTTGGTGCGTTCAAGCCGTTAATATTTACAGAAGGCCTCTTCCATTGTCTAATGTAGCTGTTTTTTTGTATGTCTTGTTTCCATCCACGTTTTCGTCCTCGCACCTTCTCTTTCCTCTCTTTCTTTTTCTTGACTTGTCCTTACTTCCTTCTCTTGTATTGCCTCTATTTGAGCTTCTTCTTGACTTCTACTTTCTATTTCTTCCTTACTTTCTTGGTCATCTTCCTGATTGAAGTGTGAATCATAAAACTCTCTTGCTTTCTCTAATGTATCTATTTTGTATTTTTATCTTCTAAGGTAGCCAGAATCCCTTCCGGTGTTAGCCATCTAAAGGCTATTTTGTGTCTATTCAACTGGTTTGTTAGGAACTGGTATTGTTGTCTCTGATTCCTAATTCTTCAAGGTATTTGTTTTAGGACTATAATTTCTTTGCCTTTATATGTCAACGTCCCTTCCCTGGATTTCATATATACCTCATCCGTAATTGATCTTTTTGAGAATTTAACATGTACTTTTCTTGCCAGATGATGTCTTCTTATGGAATTTGTATGGACGCGATAGGTTTTGTCTATTTGTCCCTTTATATCCAGCTTATCTTTTTCTGTTATTTCTGCTATTATCTCTGCCATTTTTCCACCAAGGTCTTCATCTTTCTCTTCTGATATATTTTGGAACCGCAGAAAATATGAAGCTTTTTCCATCTCGAGAATTGCTAAGGAGTCGGACAATTCTTTATTTATTTGAGCAGTTTTCTGTTCCATTGCCTCTACTTTCATCTCTACTGAATCTATTTTAGCTTCTGCTTTCCCAATTCTTTGTTCATTTTCGGTTATTGATTGTTGTATGTCTCCAATTCTATCATTCATATTTTTAATATCCCCCCTAACTTCTCCAATTTCATTTTTAATTTCTGTGTGGAGTGATCTCATTTCTTCCTGATTCTCTGCCATCTTTTCTTGTGTTTTTAATAACGTTTCCTGTATCATCGAAAACATACTTTGCATAGCATTTAAAGTCATTTCTGTTTTTTCTTTCTCCTTTTCTTTTCCTACCATACTATCTAGTGTTTTTTGTTGTAGTGGTGATGCCGCCACTGTTGTAGTATTTACCACTGGTTTTTTCCCCATTTTCATTATAGTAGATGTTGTTGACATCTTTAATGCTCGAGAGAAGTTTTCCCAGGCTAACATATAATTCTTAAATGTTGATTTTCTATTCTCTGTTCCTTTTAATTCTTCAACTAGGTTTACTTTTATTCTTATAAACTATCACACTTTAATCACACTTTAATCCCGTAATGATTATTTAGTAAACAGCCAGCTTTATTAAATCAATAATTAATTAATATTCAATCAATTATTACCTCTTATTTTGCAATGTCAATCAAAAAGTCTTAATTATATTTCATTCAATCCCCTTCCTCTTTTTCCAGATTCTATAAAATCACAATACACTTTATATTTAAAGTTTATAAATATTTTATTAAATATTAAATATTTTATTAAATCAAATAAATTAAAGTAAATTAATAAATAAATGAATTGTGAATTGTAAGTTATACAGATTATAAATTGTAAAGAGTATTTCTTCTATCACTTTAGAGTTTCTGTTTACTTGCTATCTATACAATATATACAGCGTGCCCAAACTATTGGCAGATAGAGACTAAAGAAAATTACCCCCCCTTTTTTTAAATCGTACTTAGCGTTTTTAGTCCAATCTCTTCAATGGCTTAGATATGGCTACTCCTGCTTTCCGTTCAAATCCACATCTCTCCCCTTCCGTCTTAGTCTTATCACTGCAGTCGCCAATGGCACCAATAAGCAACTTAGCGTTCTTTCAATTCGCCTTAAATCTCTGAGTTCTGTTGCTTATTTATTTGTCTTCTTCTTTTGTACTTATTCCTCCTCTGCTCGGCTGCTTTTCAGAGTCTTAGAGTCCGTCATTTCAATACAGCTTAGTCACTCCACGAGGTTATACTTCCTCTCGCTGCTGCTCTGTCCTGGCTTATGCGCTCCTCTCGTAAATTGCTGCCACGGGTTGAATCGTCAGATTGCGCCCCTTCTCCTCCACGTTCCTCCTCATCTTGCCACTTCTGGGGAATCTCCGCTCCGCTCTGCCACTTGAAACCGCTTTCCACTCTTGGCTTCACTTTAGACGGCCGCCATCATTCCTGTCTGCCTGAAGGGCGGACTTCTTCTCCAATAGATTTGAGGAGTTTGTCTTGTTTCCTCTCTGATGCTAGCGCTGCGTCCAGGGGCTTTAAAACTTTCCCTCTTGTTTTCCAATCAATCTCTACGGGATTGGAAAAGCTCGTAAAGAGCTTCTATTAAAGAATATTTGGGTTCCAGAGACGGCAGCTGCCATTTCCTCACCCTGCTCACAATGTCATCACCGCCGGATTAATGGTTTTCTATTACTGCCTGGAATGCTCAAGAGGCAGTGCTTAGTAGCAAAGCAGTAAGTAAACCATTATGTTTTGTCCTGTCTCGGCAGTATCCTTTTGCAACAACTTCTCTCTTTGATGAGATATCAGATAAGTAGCTATTCTCCTGATGATAAATACAGGTCCAGCTGCAGGGTTCAGACTGGTGATAGAATTTGACTTCTCCTTTCATGCATGCAAGAGATAAGCAACAGGAGTTGTACTTTGAGCCCATTTCTAATTAAATGCTGTCTATAACTTGCCTTTTGCTTGTGTCAAGAGACCTGACATGAAAATCAGAAGCAAAACAGTAATTAGAAAAGAGCAGCAGCTGCAGGGAGCATCAGTCCACAGATTTCTTTCATTTACAATCTCACTCACTCACACATATATACATACACACAAAAAGAGGCATGTTGCACTGCATGTTAGACTACATGGAAATTTTCTTCCAAATTTAAATGCAAGGTGACATTGTGTTTCTTAAAGGGCTAATTACCCCTGTAACTACCACCAACAACACTACAGAATAAACAGAAGGAAATGTATTTCCCTTCAAAAGCTGAAACAATGCCATCCTTTCCTCATTTAGTTTTGATACTTTGTGTCTTTAAAATGAAATTTAGAAATCTCACTTTTCAAACTAATTCCATTTTAAAATGTAGTAATATGTGGGAAAGACTTTGGGAGAAAGTGACAAGAGAGACTGCCTAGGAAGCAATCAGATAAGAGAACGCAAAACCCAAATTGGATAGTTGGCAGGGCAAGAGGCTCAGAAGAGACTTTCCCAGATTTTTCTGGCTGTAAAGTAGACAGAAGGAAAATTATACTTTCAGAGTTGCATGTCAGGTATAAATGCCCTACCAGTGCCTAGGATCAGCTATAGCTCAGTAGTGCAGGGGTTAACCCAGACACCCACCTGGTCAGCTCCTCCCATAGACCCCTCCTTACCTGAATCCCCGCCCACAGATATAAAAGGTGTGCACACTCCTCCATGTTCTCCAGGTCCAGATGTAACTTGTGATGATACACAGAACCTGTAAATAAAAGAAAGATATTTAACCAGATGACTCTAGTCTCTTCATTGGGCCTGGTCCATCAATCCTTGTAACAAGATGGTAGCAGAGGATGGTTGGTAAGGCCCAGTGACATCAAACCACGAGACAAGGACCCATACCTACCCACGGAATGGCGACACCTCCGAAGCAACGGGAAGGCAACCCATCGGACTCGCCTGGGAAGGTAGAAACCCCAACTGCCCCCAAAACCACCGCGATGGGAGAAAAGGGGGAGATCCAGAAAGAGAAAAGGACTCACCACAACGACCAAGAAGAAGAAAAGCTGCGACTCGACGTCCTGCAGCTACTGAAAGAACGAGCCGGCGACAAGAACCTCCTTGCCGACCTGCGGAGCTTCATAATCGACCGCGAGGTGGCAAGGAGCGAAGGGGATTCGGACTCCGAACTCGAGGAGCTGGACTCGGTGAGTGGATCACCCAAAAGGGCACCCCCAATGACCACCGAGCCCCGAAGCCCCGCTCAAAATTTGAAACGGTGGCCATCTTTGTCCACGTGGTCGGACAAGATGGCCGACCCACAACCAATCGGCAGCCAGAATTCAAAATGGCCGGTGCGCGAAAAATGCCGGACCATAAACCACGAGGAAAGTGACCGGGGAGAGGGGACCGAATCCGACTCTGACCCCTGGTACACCCCCAGCGAGTGGCAAGTAGATAGGGCCATGAAGACCCTTGCCGCCGCCTTCGGCCCAGGCCTCAAAATTACAAAAGAGAAGCCGGAGAGGCCAAAACAGAAAGGAAGGCGAGGAGAGGGGCAACGAAGCACCCACCCGAGAGCCACCGACGCCCGTGCCAGCTCGCCAGCCCACCTACGCACCCCAGGGACACCGCGCCTCCGATCGCCCAGGCCGCGCACCCCCGGACCGCGTGGACTGGGGCAGCTACTTACAGCCATCGCCGGAGCCTCAACGCCGCCAGGATCCTCATTCCGGAGAAGCAGCTGCTGGATGATGCCTTCCGGAGCACACCTGGACCCCCAAATCCGAAGCCGAGGCCTACCCGACCGATAGAGGCCTCTACAGCGGAGCCGCGATGAACAGGTCCTTCCTCGGTGACGGCGGAGCTGAAATGGACTTCGTGCATGTGCTCTTCCGCCTAGAAGAAGAAAAAAGAAAAAAATTACAAAGCGGGACTTTTAAACTACCGGCAAGCGTTCCCATGCCTTACTGCTGCTATAGGCACATAAGGAACCATGGACAGCAGCCAGCAGTAAGTAACTTTACTAATAGTGCTGGGAACTTACCAATAGACTTTCCCAAGTTGAGAATGGATGGGGGCAATATCCTAGAGTGGTCACAGCAGCTTCAGGTGGTGTTCCTGAAAGAAAACATGTCTCATTTTATTAATGACCCACCAGAGAGACCATGGACTTTAGAGCTGGATTGCATGCACCATAGGTCATTCTATCTTTTAATTGCCAGCATATCCCCCACAATTTACCACTGTATTGGCCATAACCTCACATTGTCAGAAATTATAGGGAAAATGTTTGGGTTGTTTTACAGTGAGAGTGTGTCCACCACCACACAAATTTCCAAAGACTTCTTTTCCGCCAGACTTAAGCCAGGGACCCCCATGAGCGAGCACCTAGTGTCATTAAGCGGTACCAGAGCAGAGCTACACCTTAGGGGAGAAGTTATTTCCGACCAAATCATGAAGAGCGTGATAATTAACTCCCTAGATCACTCATGGAATAACTTTTTAACACACTTAGACACCGTTAGTCTAGGAATGCTATCCGTGGAGAAGCTATCCAACAAGCTAATCGCAGAAGATAACCTGAGGAGGAGCCGCCCAGGCCCTCCCAGAGAACATAAGAGTGAGAAGAGGGTAGCCTTCCAAGAGAAACAGCACAACACCCCCGAGTGCTACATCTGTGGGTCGAGGGGACACATCAAAAGGGACTGCCCCAAGAACTATAGGGAAAGGGGCAGGCCAGAGCATAGGTACAGACAAACGGAAAGACACACATCTGAAGAGAGATATAGGCGCAGGGACTCACCCAATCCCAGGGACAGGAGAGGGAACAGAGATAGCTCGCGCGACAGCAGGACAGGATCCTTATACGGGATAGGGGAGCACACACACACCACACATCAGGACATAGGCACCAGCTCATGGCTCCTAGACTCGGGAGCCTCCAACCACACTACCTATAATCAGAAACTACTCTCATCATTTAAAAAGGAGGACTTTTCGATCAAAGTAGCGGACCAAAACCAGGTCAGAGTGATGGGCAAGGGGACAGTTACTTTGCCAGGCATAGGGAAAGTAGAGGGGGTACTGCTAGTCCCGGAGATACCCCACAACATCCTAGCCGCAGTAAAGCTCAGCAAGGAATCAGGGGTTGAGGTGACTTTTACCAAAGGTAATGTCAAAGTTAGCAAGGAAGGGGAAGATATAGGGAGAGTCACCGTCAACGGTTACCTTATATAACTTTCTACGAGAGAGACACCCACAGCGTGTATACCAGCTCAGAGGTCACAGAGGACACTGACCAGGGCAGGACTGAGGGGGAACAGGTAGACAGGAGGGAGGTAGATAATGATAGTAACACGACACAAGGAACACAACACAAAGGGCACACCAAAAGGGGCCCCTCAATAGGCAAACCCATACATGACGACTGTGCTCACCTGCTACACCAGAAGCTAGGGCACGCCAGCTTTCCCGTGGTCCAGAAAATGGCCAATTGCACCGAGGGTGTCAAAATAAAAAACTGTGAAAACTACCTCGAGTGCTCGGTGTGCAAGTGTTCTAAATTAAAGGTAAAACCCAGACCCAAGAAGTCGTTACGTGCCGCCAAACAAATATTCAACCTAATACACATGGACCTGGTAGGGCCCCTAAGGCCATCCGTAAATTATAAGAAAAGATACTTCCTCACTATAGTGGATGACTATAGCCGATATGGCTTCGTCTATACCTTAAGAAAAAAGGACGAGGCCTTCCAAAAATTCAAGGAGTTTTACAAAAGAGTAGAAACTCAAAACAACACCCGGATCAAACAAATCATGACCGATAGAGGATCTGAGTTTCTATCTAAGGACTTCTCCCATTGGCTCAGGTCCAAAGGCGTGATTCACTTTACGTCGTCCCCGTTTTCTGCCTTTCAGAACGGGGTCATAGAACGACGGAACTCCACGCTCCAAACAATGGTCAGGTGCGCCTTAGAGGACGCGGGCATTGGCCAACACTTCTGGTCTGAAGCCCTGGTCTACTCCAACTACACACTTAACAGAACATGGTCCAGTGTGATAGACAAGACACCATACGAGCTCATGTATAGCAAGAAGCCTCAGATAGCACACTTACATGTATTCGGCGTGACTGCTGATGTACACATACCCAAGCAGTTGCGCAAGAAAGGGGATAAGGTATCCAGAAGACTGAGGTTTATGGGATACGAGCCAGGAACCAAGGGTTTCAGGTTTGTGGACAGCAATAATAGGTTCGTGGTATCTAGAACAGCGGCATTCCATGAACAAGCCAACTGGTCCAGAATACACTTAAATGAGGTACCCACCAAACGAGAGGATAGTCCAATCGAGCAGGCTCAAAACAAGAACGAGATAATAGATAGACAGGAAGGGAGCAGGCCCAAGCCCAACCTCCAAGGCATCAAGGTTGAGGGATGGAAAGAGAACCACCCCAAGATAAGTGTCGACTCACTGACACAAAGAGAGGCCAGGTACCTGCATGACACTGAGCAGACAGTAACCAGATCAGTCAGGTCAACCAGAAACCAACTGCCAAGAAGGTTAAATGATTACGTGATGCACGTGCACACGAATCATGTTACGCCAAACTCCTACGAAGAGGTACTGAGACTACCCCAAGGGGAGAGGGCAAAGTGGGAGTTAGCCATGGCCAAAGAACTGGACAGCCTGAGGAAGCTAGAGGTATACACCCCCACCAAAGTCCCAGAGGGCAAGAACACAATAGGCACCCGATGGATCTTCAAGGTCAAGAACTTAGAGGGTGGCCAAAGCCTATACAAAGCAAGATTAGTTGCCCAGGGGTTTGCTCAAAGGTTTCCGGAGGACTACACAGACACCTATTCGCCCACCGTGAGAACGGAGAGCGTCAAAAGCGCCTTGGTCATCGCATCCCTGCTAGGGCTGGAGGTGCACCAGTTCGACGTGCAGACCGCCTACTTGCACGCCAAACTAGACAAAGAAATATACATCAGAGCCCCCCACAGCAAAGAAACCAACAGAGGGGACACCTGGTTGCTTCACAAGAGCCTGTACGGGTTAAAGCAATCAGGCAAACGCTGGTACGAATGCCTGGTAGAGGCCCTGAAGTCTATGGGATTCACAGCAACCATAGCTGACAACTGTTTCTTCACCAGGAAAGAGGGGGACTCGCCAGAATACATCCTAGTTTACGTGGATGACATTCTATACGTCAGCAAGCACGAAGGAAACCGCAACACCTTCGCCAGCAGGCTGAGCGAGCATTTCACCCTAAAATACCTTGGAAGGATAAACCGGTACCTGGGGGTACAAGTCAACCAAACACCAAAAGGTTTCCAATTGTCACAGAAAGAGAAAATAGAAGAGTTACTCCATAAGTGCAACATGGCAGACGCCAAGGGGTGTGATTCACCCATGCAGACGGACTTCCTAAAAAACATGCATGATGAATCACCCGAATTTGGAGACAACACGCTGTACAGGTCAGTGATAGGCTCCCTCCTGTATATCGCTAACTGGACAAGACCGGACATTGCTCTATCTGTTAATTTACTGTCCAGGCACGTGAGCAAACCCACCACATACCACTGGGACGCGGTGAAAAGAGTACTAAGATACCTGAAACAAAGTGCCAATGCATGCCTAACCCTAGAGCCTGAAAAATCCGACGAACCCATCCTCTCCTGCTATGCTGATGCTGACTGGGCCGGAGTTGCCAAAGGCCGGAAAAGCACATCTGGGTACATATTCTACTTAAATAACAGTCCCGTGCACTGGTACACAGGCAAACAAATCTTGGTGGCAACTTCGACCACTGAAGCCGAATACATATGCCTCTCCAAAGCCGCCAACAATCTCATCTGGTTCGACGACCTACTCGCCAGCGTGTGGAGAGAACCAGCTTACCCAATAAATATCTACGAGGATAACAAGGCCGCCATAGAAATATCCATGTCCGACGCTGTAGGGCAAAGGTCAAGGCACATAGACATAAAATATAAACACGTGAGACAGCTCTCTAGAATCGGCTTCATAAAGGCCATACACTGCGACACGGAAGAACAGACCGCAGATATACTTACAAAACCTCTACAAGGCAAACAACACTCACACTTAGTTTCTAAGCTCAACATTCGCCTCAAGGTACCACACAGTCAGTCAGGTTTACAGACACAGGTCAGGCATTTAGAGGGGGATTTGTCAGGTATAAATGCCCTACCAGTGCCTAGGATCAGCTATAGCTCAGTAGTGCAGGGGTTAACCCAGACACCCACCTGGTCAGTTCCTCCCATAGACCCCTCCTTACCTGAATCCCCGCCCACAGATATAAAAGGTGTGCACACTCCTCCATGTTCTCCAGGTCCAGATGTAACTTGTGATGATGCACAGAACCTGTAAATAAAAGAAAGATATTTAACCAGATGACTCTAGTCTCTTCATTGGGCCTGGTCCATCAATCCTTGTAACATTGCAAGCTTCTGTTAATGTAGCTTTACAATAATGTAGAATTAGCTAATCGGACTGTGTTTCTTATCTGATCTACATAGTAATGCTGACATAGAAGGACTGTAATGTGAAATTGTGGAACAGGGATTTACTGTGGTGTGTGTGAATTACAATTTAGTATCATATTAGCATGACTAATATCAAAACTTAAAGTATGGATTATTTCCAATTTTTGTTATGAGTCATGAATTGTGATAGTATAACTCTTGACCAAAGTAGTTATTTCTTTATTTTTTTGACTGCTTTATTGCTTAATTGATAAATAGAATAGTTTTCTTGTAGGCTTCTGACTAGTGGTAATCAAGATGAAATAGAAAACAAACATTTTTTCCTTTGCATGATGGAGACCAGTTTGCTGAGCTGGCAGGAGAACAACGGACAGCTTCAATTGAATTTAGTTTAGACAACAGAAAAAGAACAGTAAACTGAGCTTCTTACCACTTTTAAAGCGATAGATTGATCAGTGATAGATGATTAGAGAGACAGATAGAGATAAAGAAATAGAAGATAGAGAGACAGACAGATGATAGATAGATGATAGATAGATAGATAGATAGATAGATAGATAGATAGATAGATAGATAGATAGATAGATATTCAGAATAACTGAATTCATGTAGATAAAAACATTTGTGGTTAATATGAATCAGAAATCTGAGAATTTAAACAGAAAATTAATGCTAACTAAGATAACTAAGGACTGGATAGAGTTGAAGCCAGAAATTTTTTTTATTAGGAATACTTCCAGGGACATACAAAAAAAAAAATACAATATTTAATAATACACATTATGACAGCAGCAAGGATAATATATGCACAAAACTGGAAAAACAACAAAGTACCAACAGAAGAAAATTTGATTAGGAAAATTTTGGAATGTGCAGAAATGGATAAACTCACTAAAGAAATACAAGATAAGGAGGAAACAGAATATTATGTAGTATGGGAGAAGTGGTATGAATGGTTAGAAGAGAGATATAAAGGATAAGGAAGGATTAAGAGAGGAAGATATAGGAGTAGAACTGTAATATTAGATAAATGGAAATGATACTGACACAGAATATATGATTAAAATTTTAGTACACTGTTATCTGTAAATATATAAATTAACAATAGAACTATACGTATAATATAGTAAAATGAAACAATGGAGAAGAATGGTTACATACGAAAGGATTATCGATGTGAAATTGTTGTGAAGAAGAGAATTGTATAAAAAAATTTATGTCTGCATGTTTGTCAAAAAATTGTTTAATAAAAAATATTTTAAAAAAATAAAATAAAAATTGATGCTTTGGACTGTGTGGAATGATGCCACCAGGAAAAACAAATGAAGACGTTTCACTTCTCGTCCAAGAAGATGAACTGAAGAAGCTTCTTGGATGAGAAGCGAAGAAAAACCAGAAAGTCCAGTTTGTTTGTTTGTTTGTTTGTTTGTTTGTTTGTTTGTTTGTTTGTTTATTTATTTATTTATTTATTTATTTATTTATTTATTTATTTTATTCGGTTTATATGCCGCCCTATCTCCCAATGGACTCAGGGCAGCTCACAATAATAAAAACACAAGCCACAATACAAAATAAAATCTAGTTGCCTCTTGTAAAGGCACCTTTGGTTCCATCAGTTCATTTCTGAGGCCCATTGGTGCTGTATCCGAGTCCCTTTTTCTGGATTGTGCTTTTAATCTTCCTCTAATTTTTGAAAACTTTTTATTACTGTTTTTTTTTGGGGGGGGGGGGCATTTGGGATAATGAATCACTATTAGGGTTGCCAGGTGTCCACTATTTGAGCGGACAGTCCACTTTTTTCACATGATGTTCACTATTTTTTTTTCACAAAATAGTGGACATTTTTTTATTCAAAAGCTTTATGATGAAATGGTACGTAATCTAAAGCTGTACAGTCTAAGAGAATAAGGATAGGAGAATCGCGTTTTGTCTTTTTTTTCATAAGTTAGAATGAGACAAAGATCGAATGCTCATTGCAATAATCACATTTTACACAACAGCGCAAAAAATGCATTAAAGCAGTTATCTTTTGATATCGAAAATGTAGTGCTGAAGGTTTTTGCTGAATTTTCGAATTCTGCGAAGAAACGAGAAGAGTTGAAATCATTTTTTGAGTTTTGCAAGTCAGAATTCCATGAAGTTTTGCGCCATGTTCCAACATGTTGGTTAAGTTTGTTTAAAGCGGTCAAAAAGACTTCTTTTAAACTAGATCTTCTTAAACTTCCTCTAAAATCATATTTTATTTCTCTTGGATCTGATGAGTGCCATAAGGTTATCTGGAACCTTATTTCGGATCAGGAAAATGAACTCGCAAAGGACGATGAACCAACAATTTCAGAATTGTATTTATATTTCACACACTTCTTCATGTCAATAATGCAAGACACCCTACTGAAGCTGGAAAGCAAGAAAATTCTTGCATGTGATCTTCACATTATCATGTGTAAGCTGCGTGATTCTTTGCAAAAAAAATACGATGAGCAGTTTTTTGGAATGAAAGTTTTATTTGCCTTACATAAAAAACATTTGCCTGAGAATGCCGTGCAAAAGTTCAAGAAAGAAGCCATCAACGTGTATCAAAGAGCCATTGCGTACCTAGAAAAGTGGTATAATTTCACCGATTCAGTATATGAGATGCTAAATTGTTTCAATGTAATTGATCGCAATAATCCTCCAACTTTAAAAGAAATGATGAACACCTGGTTATTATCACCATGGCAAGAAGAACTTCCACCCAACACTCTCTTCGATGAAATTTCTGCCTTAAGAGAAGTTTATGTTCGTCTGCAGGGCGATTCATCCCTTGATAAGTGGACGTACTTTTTCAAGAAAGAGCCAGCTCCGAGTTTACTGAAACTGTTCCAGTATTATGCATCAATTCCGGTATCAAATGCAAACATTGAACGAATTTTCAGCATCACAGGAAATTTGTGGACTGACGAACGTAACCGACTGCTTGTATCAGTTCAAAGTGAACTTTGTATATTTTTTAATATTTCTCAACGTTGTACTGAAATTAAAGAATTATTCCTTAAACACAAAGAATTGATCAAAGCTGCACAGTCAAATAAAAAATACACACGACAGCAAAGTAAAATGTAATTTAATATTTTACATATTATTATAATATATTTGATGTTTTGAATTTTAAGTAAAGTTTTGAAGTGATTATTTTAATACATGTTAAAATGTTTGTAAGAAAATATATAATTTAATTGTAATTTCTTTTTATTTTTTTACTACTTAACCCTCCCCCCCCCCCCCGCTTGTCTGCTATTTTTTGGAAGCAGACCTGGCAACCCTAATCACTATCTTTTAGAAAACATAATCACAATGTCACTAGCAACACAAAATTATTAACTCAATGTTAAATAAAAAACCTAATTTATCAAAAGATATTTTAGCCTAGCCTCTCTGTGGATGTGTCCTTTTGTGTCCAATGAGAATTTTAAGTGGTATGTTTTTCAAATAACCATCCTCACAGAAAGCCCATATTAGTCTCTGCTAAATTGTTGAAACAAGTTTTTCTTACATTGATATATTGGCCAGTCTAATTAGAAATTAGTATTCCTTACAATTATATACCAATGTGAAATGGTTGGTTGTGAAAAAGTAGTTATAGCTTTATTTGAAGGAAGTATGTACATGTCTCTTGTTGAAACTATTACCTTATGATACCATTTTGACCATCTGTATACTGTAATTATCTTCTCTGATTGAAGCAATTTATTTCTGTTTCCTTCTCTCCAAGCATCAGTGGGTTACCAATACATATTCATTTTTTTCCTTTACCTTTGTGCAGAAATGCTGTTTAATGCTGCTAAAAATAAAATCTTTTGATTCCCCATGAAAATAATTTTCATTTGTCGCTTTTCTTAATTATGTTATTTTGAAATGTTCAGTAATTTACCAATTCTCATACATTCCCATTGACATATATCAGAAAGCTACTGGGAACGCTGTTTCTGACAGAAAGGTGAGTGATGTTTTCTTGGAGCCGTAATGCCAGAATAATGCATTTTCTAATTATCGTCTCTAAAGTGAGGGAAATTAGTGTTTCAGCCAGAAAACTGAATATGGTGGATCAGGGGTGTCAAACTTGATATCATTGAGGGCCACATCAGTGTTGTGTTTTACCTTGGTGGGCCAGGGTGTGTGTGTAGGCAGGGTGGCCATAGCCAGCTTGACTATGTTGGGGTGCCCGTGGTGGCCTGAGCACTCTGCCAGTGAAAATGGGCTCCCAAGTTCTGTTTTCGGCTGTGGCAGCCTCCTGCAACCCTATGCCAGCAAAAACAGAGCTCAAGAGGCCGCCCACGGCCCTCATGAGCTCAGTTTTTGGCTGTGGCAGCCTCCTGCAACCCTCTGCCAGCAAAAACAGAGCTCGGGAGGGTTGCATGCAGCCTACCCAAGCTCCATTTTTGCTGACAGAGACACCGTGGGCTGGTCCTTCACTGTTTCCTTCACTGTTTCCTTCACTGTTTCCAGGGCGGCCCTGCGAGCAGCTTCTAAGCACCCCATGGGCCAAATCTGGCCCCCAGGCTTTGAGTTTGACACCCCTGTGGTAGATGAACCAGACAGCTCTCAAGCTATATTGAGATCTGTGTCTCCAATGGTTTAAGGAAGCTGTATGTTCAAGTTGGTGTAGTTTAGAAAGGAGAAGTTGAGTACAGAGAGGGGGAGGGGAAAAATCCTGTTTAATATTGCTCACCGATAATCATCCAATTATGCAGTATATCCCTCTCAACAGAGTACTTAGTGAATGTAATTCACCACTAGAGGCCTACACAACTGTCCCTTCACTATGGGCTATGGTCTCTACCCTCTTCACTAAATCTTGCTAATGTACCATTCACAGCAGCAAAACACAACTCCTTAGAATAGTTATTTTTTATTACTTAGGGCTTACTTCAGTTACAGATTTCACATTTAAAAAACAAATAATATTTCTAATCCTGAAATTTCTATCTTTTAGGCACAAGCAACCAGAACCACTCATGGATATGACTAAGTAGATATTTTATTCATAACTTGGGAAACAGCAGATATAGATCTAGAGGGTTGACTTCAGATGTTTTCTCCCCCAAATGGATGTTAAACTAGAATGTCTCTCTACTGCCCCTCCCCTTCAACTGGTGATTCCACCACATCATCTAATTGTTCAAGGATGCTGAAACTAAGGGTGATTAAAGTGACAGTTTAATATATCTCAAATTCACCTATAAGAAGGACTGGTAGATCCCCATATATTGATATGAGAGTTGACTGTAAAACATTAGAAACTAGGGTTCATAGTTGGGGTGGTGGGGGCGGATGGACATAGAAGTCTAAGGCAGCAAAGCATTTAACAGGATGTTGGCAGATTTTAGATTTTAGATTTTAAATAAATAAATAAATAAATAAATAAATAAATAAATAAATAAATAAATAAATAAATTTTAATTTCTAATTCTTTTAAGCTGCCTTCCAGTGATCTCTCCTTATGAAGCTCTATTTGGTCCTAGTCCACTAGCTCTGGGCTCAACTTCAGGACTGGATCTCCCAGAAAGACATAAAAAAAATTCAAGCCATCAGGTTTAAGGGAATCCACTTACTATTTGGCAGTGTCCGCTTTTATTGAGGAATGGGATTACAAGATTTTTAGCAACTGAACAATTATGTGCCTTTATTCTCTAATATACTACAGTGGAGACATTTTTCAATTTATTTCCAATAGCTTTCCCCCTTTCTGTGGGAGGAGAGGTCTTTTCATTGATAAAAGATAAATTTGCATTATGGTTACAGAATGGTCAAATCTTATAACTAACCATTTCAAGCAATAAAATTTCAGAGAGAAAGAATAAACAATTTCTTTGTTCTTCCCAGTAAATTTTAATTTTTCCAAAAATTTGGAGACAGTAAATAATAAGAGTAAACATCCTACCATCTAATTAGTAAATATAACATAATAACACCTACATACATCCAGCCTAGTCAGATGGTTTAATTGTAATTTTTATTCAGATTTTCTTTTGGATTATATATCAGTACAAATAAGCACCCTTGAATGGTTTAATGTTAACTTCTAAAAATAAATTCACTTCCCACTCTGCTATTATGTGGGTATTCCATATTGACCAGTAATACTCCCACATTTTCATTTGTTATCTGGAAATTAGAAAGGCCAGATCACACACCTCTTTATAATTTATATAGTTGAAATAACTGGTAATTCTGTTTAAACATTGATGTCTCTAGTTCAGTTAGGTTTCCAAGTGCCATTATGCATGGACTAGCCTAATAGCTTTTTTAAAAAAATGAAATTCAATTTATTCCAATTATGATTCACATTTTGCACCACCTAATCTTCAGTTTACCACAGTTCAGTAGTGAATAATTATACAGTTAACCCAATTTTCTGCATCTGTATAACATATTAAAGAATAGATGGAATACAGATTGGATGATGAGGATGTTGAGATTAGAAGTGTATGAAACACTAGTCTAAAATGTGATTGACAGACTGATAGCTGGTTGAGTTGAATGAGCACAGCATTTTCATGTTTTTTTCAATGAAAATTCTACAAATTATTTCATTTCATTGTCCAGTCAGTTTGAGCCTGATAGGGTTCAAATTGAGCAGAAACTGGAAAACTCTAACCTCAAACTCTTCCAGAGACTGTATCTATGTGTGGTTGAGATTATTGTTTATAAAATATGCAAGGTAACATAACTGCAGTGGAAGAGGGAGGAGGCAGTATTTTTATAAAACAAATAGGAAGTTTACAGTAAGAAAATAGAAGCAAATGAAATATCCCAGATCTCCTTGTTCTTAATAGGAAAATAATGATGGAAAGAAGTCTAAGTAGTATAATTGTTAGATTATCAAACAGGGAAAATCTGAAGTTAGATGGACACTTTTACTATGAAGCTCACTTGGGACAGTAATGAATGATTACAGCATAATCCATTTTGTGAGTGCAATCTATCAGTGTAATCTTATGAGAATAGGAATAGGGCCATGTTCATCATTGTAAGCAGGTATGAGGGATGATTAGATATAAATGAAATCAAAATTAGCCTCGAAATTCATGACATCAACAAGTAGAATAACATTTTAAAAGAAAGCCTTAGAAACAGAAATTTTAGCTAATGTTGCTATATGAAAACAATTAAGTAAGACTGAAATGTGACTGGAATGGCTCAGAATTTTCAAACTAATTTTTCCAGTTTGAGAGTTTATGGTAAAATAAGTAACTTTTAAATTATAAGCCACCCAGGGTCACTGACTGAGATGGGTGGCCATAGAAGCTGAATAAATAACATAAATAAAACCTGAATCTTAAGTCATCAATTTTGTCCTTAATCTTTTTGGGAAAAGTCAACCTAATTTGTGGTGGAACTGAGGAGTTTTAACAGGTACACTCTAGTTAAAGCTCTCTCTCTCTCTCTCTCTCTCTCTCTCTCTCTCTCTCTCTCTCTCTCTCTCTCACATGATCACTCAAAACCCACCCACCACCATTACTTAGCTAATGAAAAGAACATAGAATGGCATGGAAAACCTACACATTTGCAATCCTATTACATGGGGATTATGCAAACATCTCTTTTAATGTGTCACACAAGTCCTTGGAGTTGTAAATGTAGGCCTGTGGCAAGGATTAGTGGCTTAATTCCAATTTTTAATTTTTTATTTTAAAAGGAAGGCAAATGGAATCATGTCCTTTTTAGTTTGAGTTTTATTTCTGTGGAAATGAAGTTATTTTTCTGATGATACCTGAAGATGCTTTGTTTTAAAGGAAAAAGAAATGGGGAAAGAGTTTTGTTTTCTCCTCTTGTCAAATAACTGCTTTGCAGAAAGAGCTGCTTTATATCCATGAAAACAATGATTCTAATGGAATCTATTACATTATCTTGACTATGAGTTGGCATGTGTTGGCATCTAAAAAACTTAAAAACTTCATTCAAAAACTTTACTATCTTTCCCAGTCTTGAAAGTATATCTCCCAACTGTACCAACCTTTTATTTTTCCTCTCACTCAGGAAATAGCAATGACTATCCTTTCTGATTGGGAAGAATGTATTAGGTTGGTAAATTTCTACTTTCAAACAGGAATGCTACCTCCCAAAGCTGCTAAAATCATCATCATCATCGTCATCATCGGTGTCTTCATCTGATTGAAAGTGCAGATTGTGCAAAGAAGGAAAAGAAACAATAGAGCATATATTCAGATAATGCAGGAAGATCGTTCAAACTGATTATAACCAACCAACTTAGCACAATGACCAAAATGATTCATTGGAACATCTGTAAAAATTAGCATATGACAGTAATGAAAAATTAGTGGGAACATAGAGTTGAAAAAGTAGTCAAAATGAGCTTATTAAAATGCTCTGGGATCTCTAAACGCAGGCAGATAAAGTCTTGGTTCATAAGACACCAGATTTAACTGTGGTTAAAAAGAAGAAAGTGTGAATAATTGATGTGGCAATACCAAGGGATAGTACAATAGAAGACAAAGAACTGGAGAACAGCATAAAGAATCAAGATATTAAAAACAACATTGGAAGAGTATGGCATAAACCAGTCATGGTGGTCCCATTGGGTATCACCACACTTGGTGCCATACCAAAAAATCTTGGATGGCATTTACAAAATCTGTGTATTGACAAAATTTCCACCTGTCAATTGTCAGAGGCCAACACTGCTTGGATCTCCATATATGCTACACTGATACATATCATAGGCTCTTGGGAAGACATTGAAGCATATGAAGGCTAACACCAACTAAAGAGCTGGCAGCTGTGACTTCACATTGTTGTGAACAGATAATAGTAATAATAATAAATCTCTCCATGGATAGTCCCTTGTCATCAGGGAGGGGCTTGTGATGCTCTGATGTGGTTAAGAGCTATGTTGGTGCATTCTACCAGAACGGCCACCCCTGGCAGAGTAGTTTTAGTGAATCTACCAACCCATTTAATATGGTGAGAAAACAGAAAAAGAATCCTATATTAGATGACTCATTGAAACCTGAACCAATAAAGTGAAACTATTTAAAGCGAATAGTTTCACATTGGAAAATAATTTATCCACACTCAAATATCACTGAACAACAATTAAAAGATAAAAAGAAATTCATTACCAGATATAAAATATTCAGAGAACTGCAAGAATTTCAGAGAAATTGTGAAAATGAAAGCACCCCCCCCCCCCCGCAAACAAACAAACAAACCCATTAATATAATAGTAGAAAAAACTCAGATCAGCCAACTCTATTCATAGGATCCTTTCTGCCATCAGCCCTCAAGTTGATCCTTTTTGCTCTCTAGCCCAGTAATTAAAAAATGAGAGGGATGGATTGAGTTTATTGCCACTGGCAGTAGCTGCTTGGCCTACACATACAAATACCAGATGGGAGTTTGTTGAATACTGCCTCTTGTGATAAAGAAGGACAACAATCACGATTTAGGGAGAAGAAAGCTGACTTTTATAATAAATGTGTATATGTTGGCAGGATTAACAATATTGTTCCAGTTCCAGAAACAAGCTTACTGTCTGAATCTTGTAACTTGGAATGTAGCTGGCTAGAAAGAGTCTGCTGAGAGCCATCTGATAAGATTGCTTTCTGAATTTGACACAATAGTTTTACAAGAACCTGGTTAGCAGGAGAGGATGACATAGTATAACTCCCTGGTTTTCAATGCTGGTCCAAAAATTAAAGAATATAGAGTGAGCCTTGGGAGCCTTTGCTTCTTACTAAGGAAGAATTGCAATTTTGAGTAAAACATTTCTCCAAAAAACTAATCATATTACAACTCTGACTATTAGTTAAGTTTAGAAATAACATTGGAAGAAATAATTGCCTTGTATACCCAATAATTATTCCATACCCACTATGGTAACCTTAATGCTATACGAAGCCAACCTCTCTCTGATTTTGCTCAATTTAATGCCCTCCCAAATGAATTATTTTTTAAAGCATCTACACTGGTTATCCTAGAGATCATGGAAGTAACAATGCTTGCCTATACTTGGCATCACTGATTTTTAAATGTAACCTTCAAATTCTTGGAGGCAAGGATAGTGATGTATATCCACATGCCTTCCACTCAGACCACTCAAGCAAGTTGTTAGACCTTATTTGTGTATTGAAAAGTAAAACCAACTTCTTCTCAGACATTACGGTCTATCCAAGAAGAGAAAACTATTGTAAGTCAGGGAGTGTAAACTCCCTATCTTATTCAGGCTTACAATCATGTAACTTGACGTATAGCTGGATTATAATTAACTAAGAGATGAGTCAGAATAAAAGATTAATATGATCCAAAGCAGATACCAAAGCAACACTGAATAGCCTCTAGTCAGAGAACACTATCAGTTGGGTCTTAATAGTCCAGTCAGCAGTCAGTCTGCAATGCATTCACAAATTTGTGCCACATGTTGAAGAGAAACACCTACCGTATTTTTCAGAGTATAAGATGCACCTTTTTCCCCAAAAAAAGAAGGTGAAAATCTGGGTGTGTCTTATATTCTGAATGTAGCCCCGCCCAGCTTCTCAAACAGAGGTTTCAGAGGCTGAAAAAAGCATCAGAAAAGAAGCTTCAGAAAAGAAGCTTCCAAACAGAGCTTCAGAGGCTATTTTTCTGAAGCTCTCTTTCAGAGGCTTTCAGAGGCAGGAAAAAAAGTTTTTTTTCTGAAACAGAGTTTCAGAAGTTTCAGAGGCAGAAAAAAAAAAAGCAAGGCACAGAGCTCACAACCAAGGAACCTGTTGCTTAAATTAACCTCTGGAACAGCTGATTGGGGATATTCCGGGAGGCTGATCCACCTGCCAATCAGCTTTTTTCTTATTTTCCTTCCCAAAAACTAAGGTGCATCTTATACTCAGGTACGTCTTATACTCCAAAAAATACGGTAATAACCAAATCCTCCACCAAAAGTTTCTATATAGGTAGATCTGTCTATTTGACAATGAATATTGTTTGATGAAAAATAAATTAAAAGTAGCCAAGAAACTTTCCCAGAGGCATTCTTCTGAACATATATGCACTAAGATGCTGTCTCTAAGAAGAGAATACACAAAATGTATTCAATTTTTTAAAAAAATATTTATTTATTTATTTATTTATTTATTTATTTATTTATTTATTTGTTTATTGGTTCGATTTATATGCCGCCCTTCTCCAGAGACTCAGCCTTCATACTTTTGTCTATACCTGCTTAGTAGGGCTTTCGGCCCCCCAAGCGGTGTTCTTTTTATACAAAGTCAGTTTATTGCCCCCACAATCCGGGTCCTCATTTTACCTACCTCGGAAGAATAGAAGGAGTCAACCTTGAGCCTGGTGAGATTTGAACTTGCAGTAATTACAGGTAGCTGGCAGCTAAGTGCTACTTAACAGCACTTTAGTCTGCTGCACCACCAAGGCTCCTTTATACTGCTTTAAATTGATCAGCACTTGAGCAGTCATAATTTGGCTACATTTTGGCACTCTAGTGATGCCTTGGAAGAACACATTCGATATCTCAGTCTCTGCTGAGGTTTAGGAAAACTATTATCATCACTTGTTTGCTCATTCAGAACCTGTGGAAAAACAATTCGTAAGTAGTCATTTATCAGCTACTGAAGCCTCACCCTTCTGGCCACGAGTATTAAAAATTAGATCAAATCTATCATAAAAGTTTCAAAGAGGAATAAAGCCCCTGGTGAGGATTTTCTACCAGCTGAGCTATCAAAAAACACACCAATTGGTGGACCCCTCTCCTGGCAGGCTTATTCACACATATAAATAATACCTGCCATATCCCAGTTGGGTGGAAAATGGAAATAGTAGTTCCTATAAAAAGGGAATAAAAAGGAGCCTAGAAATCACAGGCCCATTAATCTAATAGATATTGTGGCTAAAATGTATGCCAGATTCCTCTTGAGTAGAATTGATAGCTGGAGAGCTGAAAAGTGCCTTCTCATAGAACAAGCTCACTTTAGACAGAGTCGATTTACTATTGACAATTGCTTTGTCTTGAACTATCTAATTACAAAACATGCCAGAAAGGGAAACAACTGTTGCTGCCTTTATATACCTTAGTGCAACATTTTACACAGTAAACAGGGAACTATTATGGAGCAAAATGACTGTCCTCAATATGGAATCCAAGCTGCTGGCTGTCAGGGTTCCAAGTAACACACTCAAAACAGCAATCTGAGGCAGGTGGATTCCTCAAAGAATAGATTTATTGGATATGTCATATTGCCACAATCTGGTGAAAACCGACTCTAAATGTTCCCGTGGTTTTCACCTAAGTAAAAGTAAAAGTTCTTTCACTTTCTCCAAACAAGTAATCACATGGTCCAATCAGGATACAGTCCAGTTGCTAGATGACACCAGTCCCCTCCTTCTGTACACTGGTGGGAATGTCCTTGGTTCCCAAGAGAAAGTATTTTATTTTGGCTACAGCATCCCAGCTATCTCTACTCCCCCTCCCTTCCTCACAGTTCCTGTTGTGGCAGGCCTGAAGACCCAAAATAGCCACAGCCAGGTCAGCTTCAGGGTTGACACTAGCACTAATCAAAGCCTTTTACACAAATGTAATGGATGGGGAGAAACAGACTCAGGCTCAACCCATCCAAGACCGAGTGGCTGTGGTTTCCGACATCCCGATATAGTCAGTTGGTGCCATCACTGACTATTGGGGGCGAGTCACTGGCCCCCACGGAGAGGGTTCGCAACTTGGGTGTCCTCCTGGACTCACGGCTGTCTTTAGAAGAGCACATGACGGCCGTGGCCAGGGGGACTTTTTATCAGGTCCGCCTGATTCTCCAGTTGCGTCCCTTTCTGGATCGGGACTTGTTAAATACGGTCACTCATGCTCTCGTTACTTCCCGCTTGGACTACTGCAATGCTCTCTACATGGGGCTCCCCTTGAGGAGCACCCGGAGGCTCCAGCTGGTCCAGAATGCGGCCGCGCGGGTGGTTATGGGAGCGACGTGGCGCTCCCATGTGACCCCCCTCCTGCGCGAGCTGCACTGGCTCCCGGTGGTCTTCCGGGTGCGCTTCAAGGTTTTGATTACCACCTTTAGAGCGCTCCATGGCATCGGACCGGGATATCTACGAGACCGCCTTCTGCTACCAATAGCCTCTCACCGACCAGTACGCTCCCATAGAGAGGGGCTCCTCAGGGTGCTGTCGGCCAAACAGTGTTGACTGGCGGCCCCCAGGGGGAGAGCCTTCTCTGTTGGGGCACCTACCATCTGGAACGAGCTCCCCCCAGAGATACGGAAGATCCCGGACCTGCGCACGTTTCGCCGTGCTCTCAAAACTTTTCTATTTCAGCAAGCTGGCCTGGCCTAACTCCCATCTTTTAAATTTTTAAATTTTTTAATTCGTGATTTTACAAATTGGGTGTTTTAATCTGTGTTTCGGCCGAAATATTTAATAATTTTAAGGGATTTTTTTAATATTTGTATTATCTGTATTTTATCTTGGCTGTTCACCGCCCTGAGTCCTTCGGGAGTAGGGCGGTATAGAAATTTGATTATAAATAAATAAAATTTATTTATTTATTTATTTATTTATTTATTTATTTATTTATTTATTTATTTATTTAATCATATTTATATGCCGCCCTTCTCCCGAAGGACTCGGGGAGGCTCACAAAGATAAAAACCACAGAACAATAAGTTAATAAGTTAATTTAAATTAATTAAAATAATCCAATTAAACCCTTAGAGAACTAAAAACTCCCAGCAGATCAGACAATTTGTTGGAAGAGCCATTTCTTCAGGTCCCTGCGGAAGGAGCAGAGGGGGCCGTCCGGAGCCCAGTGGGTAACCCTTTCCAGAGGGTCGGTGCGCCCACAGAGAACGCCCTCATCCTGGGCACCATCAGGGCGACATTGCCTGGCCGATGGCACCCGGAGGAGGGCAGCCCTATGCGAGCGCACTGGACGGTGGGAGGCCAGCAGAAGTTGCTCCTGCAAGTACCCCAGGCTCATGCCATGAAGGGCTTTATAGGTGAGTACCAGCACCTTGAAGCGGATCCGGAGGACCACTGGTAACCAGTGCAGCTGGCGCAGGAGAGGTGTAACACGGGAGTAATGGGAAGCTCCCATAACAACCCGTGCAGCTGCATTCTGGATGAGTTGGAGCCTCCGGGTGCACCCCAAGGTCAGCCCCATGTAGAGGACATTGCAGTAATCCAGGCGAGAGATAATGAGAGCATGGGTGACTGTACGGAGGGCATCCCTGTCTAGGAAGGGGTGCAACTGGCGCATCAGGTGAACCTGTGCAAAAGCCCCTCTTGTCACAGCCGTCAGATGGTCCATCAAGGACAGCCATGAGTCCAGGAGGACGCCAAGATTGTGAGCACTTTCAGAAGGAGTTAGCCACTCCCCCCCATCCAAAATGATGGGGGTACTAGGCCATGAGATGCCGGCATCCACAGCCACTCTGTCTTGGAGGGGTTGAGTTTGAGCCTATTCCCACCCATCCAGACCTGCACCGCTTCCAGGCACTTCGACATCACGGAAAGGGCATCCCTGGGGTGGTCAGGGGTGGAGATGTAGAGCTGGGTATCATCAGCATACTGATGATACCTCACCCCAAAACTGTGAATGATCTCACCCAGTGGCTTCATATAGATGTTAAAGAGCAAGGGGGAGAGAACCGACCCCTGAGGCACCCCACAAGTGAGGGTCCTCAGGGAGGATCTCTGTCCCCCCGCCCAGACAAACTGCATGCGGCCCAAGAGGTAGGAGGAGAACCACTGTAAAACAATGTCCCCATCCCTAACTCCCTGAGTCGTCGCAGCAGGATACCAGGGTTGATGGTATCAAAAGCCGTTGAGAGGTCAAGTAGAACCAGGATGGAGGAATAACCCCCATCCCGGGCTCACCAGAGATCATTCACCAGGGTGACCAATGCCATTTCCGTGCTGTGTCCGCACCTGAAACCCGATTGGTATGGGTCTAGATAATCCATTTCCTCCAGGAATTGTGGAAGTTGGTATGCCACCACAGACTCAACAACCTTCGCTATAAAGCGAAGGTTGGAGATGAGATGAAAGTTGTTCAAAATGGCCGGATCCAGCGCAGGCTTCTTGAGAAGGGGTCGAACCATTGCCTCGTTAAGGATGGCAGGGAAGACCCCATCCCTCAATGAAGCATTGACAATCACCTTGATCCAGTCTCCGGTCACCTCTCTGGTTGCCATAACAAGCCAGGAGGGACACAGGTCCAACAAACATGTGGAGGCCCCAATCTACCCACAATCCTGTCCACTTCATATGTGGACACAGGGTCAAAGTCAACCCAGATGTTACTTTCAAGACTTACTCTTGTCTCCTTGCCCGGTCCTGCCCAGTCGGAGTCTAGGCCCACCCGGATCTGAGCGATTTTATCTTGCAGAAATTGAACAAAGTCCTCAGAAATGCCCTGCAAGGGGTCCTCCCTCACTCCCTGATTGAGAAGAGAGCAGGTCACTCGAAACAAGGCTGCTGGGCGATTTTCTGCAGACGCAATGAGAGCAGCGAAATAATCACATTTCACCACTTCCATCGCCACAAGATAAGACCCAATATAGGTTCTTAACTGTGTTCGATCAGATTCGGAACGGGAAGATCTCCAACACCCTTCCAATTCTTGCTTGAGAGTACACTTTTTTTAGGTTAATGGAGCCATGACATAGGATTGATACTCACAAAGACTAGGGTGCATACCTGCAGCACTGATATTAAGTCTCACTATAATTTTCTTCTTTCAAAATATTCTCAATATTTTCCTCACAATTCTTGTATTTCTCTATATACTTTATCCTAAACTGCTTCCTCAGTTCATGATCGCACTTGGGCTCCATGAAGTTGTGAGGAACACATTCATTTCTTGACTAAGGAAAGACACTAATGAACTGACAAGAAGTTGGCAATGTCCTTGTGCAGCCAGAAAGATAATGTGCTGCTTCATTCTCTGTGAAAAGGTGCATTTATTTTAAATTCTTGATTTCAGATGTGTTGTGTAGCAGTGGTGGGTTTCAAAATTTTTTACTACCAGTTCTGTGGGTGTGGCTTAATGGGCGTGGCATGGCTTGGTGGGCATGGCTTGGTGGGTGTGGCATGGGAAATATACTGTAAAATCTCCATTCCCTCCCCAAACCAGGGGAATGTTACTGCAAAATCACCATTTCCTCCCGATCATCTGGGACTCAGGAGGCAGAGAATAGATGGGGGCGGGGCCAGTCAGAATTTTTACTACCGGTTCTTCGAACTACTCAAAATTTCCACTACCGGCTCTCCAGAACTAGTCAGAACCTGCTGAAACCCACCTCTGTTGTGTAGTGAGTAAACAAGGTAGAAAGGCAGCAGCTCTGCACTATTTAGGGTGGGCTTTTTTTGTTCTGCAGATGCAAGTCAAATTCAGAATGCCTTGGATTTGAAACATATTTCAGCCTTGTGTATTTTATATTATTTTAGTTTTTTAAAATTACAAATTTTTGAATCCCACCCTTCTTATACCAGTCTATGACTGTAATAAAAGTTTTAATAAAAGGTAGTATATTTCTTTGTTTCCAGCCTAACTGCAGAAGACTAGAGTGAAACATAACTTCCATACAATGTTTTTTACATATTATTCTTTTGATGCTTTATGGCAAGGCACTTTTCCTAAGTGCTTAATGCTTTTCTCTCTTTCCTCAAGCTTTGGGTTTTAAGATAACTTTTAAAATACTTTGAGTAGGCCATGTAATTTTGTAAAACATTGTGATTTCATACAATATTTATGGCAATCAGTAAACCTGATTATGTAGTATTGAAATGAATACTGCTCATATTTTACTTGTACAAAACTCCAGGCCTATGACTCTCTAATAATCACCGCTGCCTTCAAATCATAATATATTGCTGAAGAAAAGTCATATATTACATATCTGTATTAATGTCTCAGATATTAGCCCTTAATAAATGAAAATGAAATAATATAATCCTTTCTGTTTAATCTACAACACATCAAGTGAAAATATTCATAAACAGTGCTTCCTGGGCAGATGAGTGTAAGATAACTGAACATACATTTGAAGGGATAGTGGTTTGATCGGCAGAGAGATACAATAGCTTGCGAGTGGCTAAGAGACTACAACCGGGAGAACGGCTGTAAGGAGCTCTCCCAAAAGCAAATTAGGTTTTTCTTTTTAACGTTTTAAAGTATTTTTATATTTTTAACTCACTTTTAATCTATTTTTAATCTATACCGGACTCTTACAAAGCACACATAGTGTGGCTACTGTTTGTTTTAGACATATTTTAACAACACTACAACCTGCGTTCCTGGCCTAGGCTACTCCTGTGACTCCTCCTTGCAAGGCCTGAAATTCGGATTACCGGACTTGTTGACAAACCTCACTGGAGGCCGCTAACTTCGGAGGGGATTTTGAGCTGTTTGTTTTTGGAACGAGTACAGTAAGGAACTGGCTGCAGACACTCCCGGTAGGCCTGCCTTTAATGAAACCTTATCAGCTTTTTAGTCTCCTTCCCCCACATATTTCCCTGTGAAATAATTTAAACAATTTAAACATTTCTGAAAATAGATGATAGCAAAGAAGTAGGAGTAAAAGACAAGCCGTTGTTTGGAAAGGAGATTGGTTTTTACCTCTGTGGTGCCTCGGCTGAGACCATCATTAAGGCCTACCTTAACTACGATTGCCGAGGGAGGATAAATTATTGCGATATTTAATTTCGCTGGGAGATACTGGATCAACTATCTACCAGAATGGGAAAGAAAAGTAAGAGGCAGAGAGCTTGCTCTCTCTCCCCAAAATCTATGACAGAACTTAATTATTCCAAGCCTCTTAAACAGCTTAAATTGGATGACTTTATGGAGAGGTGTAATCCAGAACCCCAATCTGAACTTCGAACTTTGTCTCTGTCGACTGTATCATTGGGAGAGGGAGATACAGAAGGGGAGTTTTCTTCCCAGATTTCAGATTCAAACTCACCTGCTAGAATGGGTGATTTTTCAAGCTCTATCCCCTCTCCTACTTCTAGCTGCTTAAAAGAAGTTCCAACATATTCAGACCTCAGAGAGATGGTCTGTACCCAGAGTATGTTAACTGCGCACACAGTAGATTCAATATATGACTTACTGACATTGATCAAAAGAGACATCGAGAGGATCTTCCAATTCTTAAATGGCCCTCACTCCGCAGCTAAGGAGGGTGAGATTGCACACCGTCCTGACGCGCGGAGAGAGTGGGAGGGTATAAGACCTCAACCCAAACAACAAAGCATTGCAAGTACTGATACTAACCCTCATCAAGGAAGAAGGTTGTTAAAGAAACAAATCACTTTAAGGATAAGGAAAATCCCATGCAATAGAGGACGATGGACTTCAAAGGAAAGGATAACCCTCTCACTTGCACAGCTATTGAAATCTGATCCTTTATTAATAGATCTACTCAGATATGAAAAACTTCCCCAGCATAGCAATTGTGTTCGACTAATACTGCATTTTGACAGCAATACTATGCCGAACGCTGTAATGAAAAGAAAAGGATCCCTGCTCAGATTTGAAGTCATTCCTACAAGAGTCTTCTCGAGTGGGCCTATTAAACCACTTTTACAAGGACTTAACCAAACATCAAAAATGGTACCTAGGAACCACTCTGCTACCTCCAGGGTCTTTCCTCCAGAATCCGGAGAAACTATGGAGGCAGGCCAGATCAGGGGGGTCCCACATATGAAGGCAAGCACTGACAAACCAGAGGATGTTATAATCAGCGAATTTGTCTCCTTGTCTCCAAAGGAGCAAAGGTCGATGTTAATTGAATTTGATTTATTAAGATCTTCACTAGCAGAAGCCTGTAGTTCAACGAGAAGGCTATCCAAGTCGGAAGAACGGGGAAAGCATGTGCAGACAAGGCCTAAAGTCGTTAAGTCCATCCAGCAGGATAGAAGGGAAGGCAAAAGTCTTTTCAAAGAAACAAAGACCATGAACGTAGCGGCAGAAGTTCACCCTCCCCCAACAGTGCAACTGCTCTCACCTGTCTCATCTTCCTTAAGAACGGAGGAGGCACTTCAGGAACAAACAGAGGCCACTTTTGACTCCTTTGGCACTCTAGAGAAGGCGGTGGTAGTAATTTCGGACCCCTCCACCAGAAGGGTGGAGGAAGAGACACAAGGAGTAGTGCCTCGGGGTGACTGACTAGACAACAAATGGCCAACAACTAGGGTACCTTATATCCCCAGCCTTTCCCTCCTGTCCTGGAATATAGCGGGCTGGAAAGGCATTGCAAACCAGATGGATTTTATAAAATTGATTTCAACACATCATCTCATCCTCCTTCAAGAAACTTGGCTGACTACTAATGATCCACAGATCAGCTTACCTCATGGCATAAACCGGCAGGCAAAGTTAATTTAAGAGGGAGGGCAATTGGGGGCTTAACCACGTTGGTCAAAAGGGATACGGGATGGAAGGGTGAAGAAATTTCTTTAGATCCTCAATTCCAATATATTCTGCCTATTAGATGTACGTTCAGGGGGATGGACTTAATCTTAATTAATGTATATATCACTCCATTTTCATTCCACCTTCTAGGAAGGGATTTGTGGGATGAATTAGATTCAGTATTAGCTACCTTAAAGGACGCTTTCCCCAAGCAAAAATTATATTAGCTGGAGATACTAATGCAAGACTAGGTCCCTCAATGAAGAGCTATGCTAACCGAGGCCTGGTACCAACTGGTTACTTTTATAATGAGTTCACTTGGTCCTCAATGGACAAGAGGACCAATAAATATGCCCAGAGGTTAATTTCCCTGCTGTTTATGAATGATATGCAAGTACTTAGTGGCTCGAGTGATGGGTATATATATCCCTATACTTTCTCGTCCAACAAAACCTCAACCTCTATCGATTATATCTGCACTTCCTCTAGTTTAGTACACCATTTTTCAGAAGTAAGAGCTATATTTAGAGAGGAAAGTGACCACTTTCCCATCACGGCTCTGGTTTCACTCTCTTCAGAAGTTAGGCCTCATTCAAGAGAGGAAATTGACACCTTAGCAAACGCCCGGGTTTATAACTATAAAAGGTTATATTGGCACAGACTTGATGTCAAATCTGTCACCACTTATTTGGGCTCAGACGAAGCCAGACACCTAGCAAGGGAAATCTCCCAATCTAAGCCCGGAGACAACACCCCAATGCCAGCTTATACAGAGCTAACTTCTACTCTTAAGAACTTAATGATCCAGAACGATAGAAAAGTAGATGGGATCTCTAGAAAGTGGTTTGATGATGATTGCCATAACTTGAGGTCAAATCTAAGAGCCGCAGTTAAGAAAGTTAACTGATCCAGACAGGATGGTGATTATTCAAATATGGTTCAACTCAGGAGAGCATACAAATCCCTACTGAAAAACAAGAAAAGTAGCTATAACACCAGGATGTGGAAAGAGGTAGAAATGGCAGCGAAATCCCAATTCCCTACGATCTTTTGGCATAAGATAGCCGGTATATTAAAACAACGTTCCCCATTTATGGACACTGATATATCAGCAGTAAAATGGGAGAAGCACTATCTTGCTTTATTTGATGGTAACAATACAACAAATGTCTTGCAATTGGATATCCTCCAGCAAGAATTAAGGAAATGTCCGGAATGGACACCAGTTACCCCTACCGAAGTTAAGCATATAATTCAATCCTTAAAGGCCGGGAAGGCCCCTGGAGAGGACTTGTTGCCTCCTGAACTCTTTAGATCCAACATTGACTTTTGGGTACCGGTGCTGGTAGCACTGTTTACTTATATCGATAAAGTAGGGATAATCCCTGAAGGGTGGAGGTTAGCTATAGTTTTTCCAATTTTTAAGAAAGGTAACAGGTAGTTGCCCCATCCAACTACCGACCCATCAGTCTTCTTAATATAATTTCAAAAATGTATACGAAACATCTCCTAAATAAAATAGAGGACTGGTGCTTGGATAAGGAAATTCTGGCAAATGAGCAGCAGGTTTTAGATCAGGTAGGTCTACCATAGACAATTGTTTTGTCCTTTCCCACTTAATTAATAAATACAAGACCCGGGGAAAAAGCTGTATACCGCCTTTATTGACCTTACTGCTGCTTTTGATTCTATAGATAGGAACCACTTGTGGAGGAAACTACAAGTTATGGGGATGGACCCCAGACTTATTTTGTTGATCAGGATTCTCTATACTAATACGGCAATTAGAGTCAGATATGCAGCAAATGGGGCCTCAACAAACAGCATACCGACAACTAGAGGAGTGAGGCAGGGCTGCCTGCTGGGCCCTACTCTTTTTAACCTTTATATAAATGATATCCCAGCGCAGCTGGATGATCTTCTGATGCACAGCCCCCAAATAGGCTCTAGATTTATTAACGTATTAATGTATGCCAATGACTTAGTGTTGTTTTCTAGAACCCAAATAGGAATGAGGAGACTTCTTGACAAGCTCACACGTTACTGTACTGCAAACCACTTGACTATAAATGTAGCTAAATCAAAAGTTTTAGTCTTTGGCAATAAGAATAAAAAGCACAATTGGCAGATTAATGACACAAAAATTGAGCAAGTTACCCAATATACTTATCTCAGAATTGTTTTTTCCAGTGCAGGAGGTTGGACTCCGCACCATCAATACCTTTCTCAAAAGGTCAGAGCAGGAGCAAGCCTTGTATCCAAATTAAGTAAACGAATCCAACCAACCTCTATTTTACCTCTTCATAAAGTCTTTCAGGCTAAACTTGTTCCGATCATACTCTATGGTGCTGAAATTTGGGGTTTTACAGAGGCCCCCATATTAGAGAGAACTCAAAATAATTTGTTAAGGAGGATGCTTGGGGTAAACAATTCCACTTCAGCTGCAGCCGTCAGAGCTGAATTGGGACATTTCTCACTGTACCCCTATACAATCACTAGGGCGGTAGCCTACTGGCTAAAAATGACCCAGATGGATGCCAGCAGACTCCCTAAAATATGTCTAGAGGAACAGCAGATTTCAAATCCTCAAAGGTATTCCTGGCTAACCCGGCTGTCAGAAATATTGAACCGATATGGCGTAGGGTTCCCATTGTGTGACACACTGAACCAAGTTAAACAACGGATTAAAGATATACATGGGCAAATGGACATGGCAACCCTTTCAACTAATCATTCCCTTAAACTGCTGACAGCAGTTAAAACAATTTTCACTCTGGAAAAGTATTTACATTTAGAAATGCCATCAGTGGAGAGACAGTTTTTTGTTAAGTTTAGATTCAAACTTCTAGATACCAACATTAGATTCGGCCGCTATCAGAAAATCCCGTATGACAAAAGAATATGCATATGTGGGGTAAACGTCGTGGAGGACAAGGCACATATAATATTCAAATGTAGTCTCTATCAAGAAGTAAGAAAACAATATCTGTCCCCAATTATAAATAAATTTCCCCACTGGAATATAAGCCAAAAATTAGCATTTCTGTTGAGGGCTGACTCTCCTCTCCTGGTAAGAGCGATCATTCGATACCTTAAAAGAATGACGGCAATACGAGCCAGTTATATCAAAAAACATTTTATTGATTGTAAGGAAGATGAGCTCAGTTAGAGAGGAGCTATCCTATTTGGGTTATCTAGTCTTGGCAACTTAGCTATTGAAATTTGATATTGTAAAATTTTAATGTCATCTATCATATATTTTTAGATTGCTATTTTTGTAACTGTTTTATCTTTTTCCCTTTTTCTTTTCTGTTTTGTTTGAAAAGGCCTTCGGGCTATTCAATAAACTATACTATACTATACATTTGAAGGTCAGCCATAAGTTGACAATTTTGTTTTCCCCTCATTGAAGAGGGGATATCACTACATTCATCGTTCATGTTAAATACAGTGTCTTATTTATAAATAAGAAATGTATTATTCTGTATTTCTTCTGAACTGTGTCAATTTTTCGAGGTTGAGTTTTCACATGATACTGGCATTCGTGTCATTTGTAATAAACCATTTAATGACAGGCATCACCTTTCATGTGAAGTGAAGAAGTGAACAGACAATATCTGTACAAATTTCTAAGCAACATGTAATCAAAATTTCTACTCTTACTATCATAAAGCATGATGCTGAACTTTCAAAATCTTTTCTAACAAATTTTAAAATGAGATTGTTGTGTCTCCTGCTCCCATTAAGACCGAATACAATACCTCTTTGAATAGCTAGCTAGAAGCAAAGTTATACAATGCATTTTGGGAACTTCCACAAGCCATTCATCATCAAAGTTAATTGCTTAAGGTATTCTTATGGCAGAATCAGAATACCTGCTTGGTTATTACAACCGGATGAGTATATACTGATATATAACTTGATGACAGAATGGGTTTATCTATTTATCAAATTTGCGTGCTGCTCAATTCCAAGTGATTTGGGGCAGTTCAACAACTAAAACAAAAATACAATAATAACCAGGTTTCTTTTAAAAAAAATACTAAAATAAAAAGTGAATAATTAAAATATGGCAGCTCCATATTGAGTATTACAGTAGTCAAGCCATGAGGTCAGAGTGGTATTCAGCAGGTTCTGACCAGTTCTGGAGAACCGGTAGTGGAAATTTTGAGTAGTTCAGAGAACTGGTAAATACCATCTCTGACTGGCCCTGCCCCCATCTATTCTCTGCCTCCCGAGTCCCAGCTGATCAGGAGGAAATGGGGATTTTGCAGTAATCGTCCCCTAGAGTAGGGAGGGAATGGAGACTTTACAGTATCCTTCCCCTGCCACACCCACCAAGCCATGCCCACCAAGCCATGCCACGCCCATCAAGCCATGCCCACAAAACTGATAGTAAAAAAATTTGAATCCCACCACTGCATGAGGTGATCAGGACATGAGTGACTGTCTGAAGTGCCCTTCCCCCAAAACTGGCATACTATATGAAGTTATGCAAAGGCATTCCTGACCAGAGAAGCCATCTGCTCACTGAGCAGGAGCTCTGAGCCCAGAAAAACCCCTAGATTATGTACTACCCTTGAATGGGGAAGTGCTGAAGGAGGAATATTTTCTTTTCTTTAAGTATGGTTTCTATTAGATTTTATTATTATAAACCAAATTCATAATAAAAATTATATACAAAAATAGAATTGAAAAGGAGGGAAGAAAAATAAATTCCCAAGGAAACCCACACTGGAAAGACCTAGGAAATAATATCTCCACCCCCCGCCGCCAATATTGACAAAATAACATTTTGTCACATTTATGTGAAGCCACTGGGCGAGATCATCCGTGGTTTTGGGGTGCAGTGCCATCTGTATGCTGATGACACCCAGCTGTACATCTCCACCCCAGACCACCCCAACAATGCCCTTGAAGTGATGTCCCGGTGCCTGGAGGCCATGTGGGTCTGGATGGGGAGGAACAGGCTCTGACTCAACCCCTCCAAGACTGAGTGGCTGTGCTTGCTGGCGTCCCGATATAGTCAGCTGGTGCCATCACTGACTATTGGGGGTGAGACATTGGCCCCCACAGAGAGGGCGGGTAACTTGGGTGTTCTCCTGGATGCATGGCTGTCTTTAGAAGAGCATATGACGGCCGTGGCCAGGGGGGCTTTCTATCAGGTTCGCCTGATACGCCAGTTGCGCCCCTTTCTGGATCGGGACTCCTTATGCACGGTCACTCATGCCCTCGTTACTTCCCGCCTGGACTACTGCAACGCTCTCTACATGGGACTCCCCTTGAGGAGCACTCGGAGGCTTCAACTGGTGCAGAATACAGCCACACGGGTACTTATGGGGGCGACATGGCGCTCCCACGTGACACCTCTCCTGCGTGAGCTGCATTGGCTTCCAGTGATCTTCCGGGTGCGCTTCAAGGTATTGGTTCTCATCTTCAAAGCACTCCATGGTTTAGGGCCCGGTTATTTACGAGACCACCTTCTGCCACCGTTAACCTCCCACCGGCCAATACGCTCCCACAGAGAGGGCCTCCTCAGGGTGCCGTTGGTCAGGCAATGTCGGCTGGCGACCCCCCGGGGAAGAGCCTTCTCTGTGGGGGCACCCGCCCTCTGGAATGAGCTACCCCCAGGGATACGACTGATCCCAGACCTCCGTACCTTCTGCCAGGCTCTGAAGACTTTTTTATTTCAGCAAGCCGGGCTGGGTTAAAAATCTTGTAATTGGTGAATTTTGTGGGTAAGGGGTTTTAAATTGGGGGAAGCCAAAGATAAATTTAATTTTGTTTTATAGTATTTTAATGTTTATATTGTATGTTTTTTTAATTTTGGCTGTTCACCGCCCCGAGTCCTTCGGAAGAGGGGGCGGTATAAAAATTTTAAAAATAAATAAATAAATAAATAAATAAATAAATAAATAAATAAATAAATAAATAAATATAAAACATATCTTTCCAGGCACAAACATTTTTAACTGATACTGTTACCAGTTGTAGGGAAATAATATGAAGTATGACAATGGACTAAATTGAAGATTACAAACGACATGCCTGGTCCAGAATACAAACACTCATAAAACTCTGAGCCAAATTTCCTTTGAATTTTAGGTTTGTAAATAAGTTCAGTTGTAAATAAGGCTTGAGCAGCTTCCTTTTTTTTCTTCCCAAAAGTGGTTGTCTAGCATGAAAAACAATTGTGTGAGAGATGGAGCAAGAAACCATCACTTAACAGAGGAAATCTTTAAGAACTTCTGGTTAGTAAGATTTCCAAGTTCTCATATAAAATTGTTAAGGTAAGGGTAAAGGTAAAGGTAAAGGTTCCCCTCGCACATATGTGCTAGTTGTTCCAGACTCTAGGGGGCAATGCTCATCTCTGTTTCAAAGCGTAAGAGCCAGCACTGTCCAAAGATGTCTCCGTGGTCATGTGGCTGGCATGACTAAATGCCAAAGGCACACAGAACGCTGTTACCTTCCCACCAAAGGTGGTCCCTATTTTTCTACTTGCATTTTTTTACGTGCTTTTGAACTGCTAGGTTGGCAGAAGCTGGGACAAGTAACAGGAGCTCACCCCGTTACGCAGCACTAGGGATTTAAACCACTGAACTGCCGACCTTTCGATCAACAAGCTCAGTGTCTTAGCCACTGAGCCACCGCGGCATCCATATATATGCTATATGTTATAGGATATATATCCTATATGTTATATAAAATTGTTACATCCTGGTAAACTATTTTTCTTAGATATCTTTACCTTTTAAACTTCCTGTTTGAGAGACTTTGGCCCAGGAAACAGTCTTCCCTATATTATAACAGATTAACAGAGTTGGAAGGGACCTTATAGCTCATCTATTGAACCTATAAAAATGATCCTGGGTACAAAAGAAGGAGATGTGGAAACTCATGCTATAGAGAAGAAAGTTCCTGTTGAGAGAAGCAATGAAAATAAGGCAGGTCTTTTTTAATGATTTCAGAGCACATTCAGAAAAGAAGTTACCCAGCTAAAATAGCTGGCTTAAGGATAAATCTATATATCAGGAAATCTCCCATCATTCAAACATTGCAAATGTGTTTATCAAACTGGCAGAGAACCAAATGTCATTTTGCATAAGAAGATTGCTTAGTGGATCAAGCGGATATTAGACCTGTCTTGATTTCCTTTTTTTATTATTATTAAGTGCTTTTAAAAATACTTTTTGCAATCTACCTTTGAGCTTTAGAATGGTGCTTAATAATGACACACTGTCTTTATTGCCACATGCAAATAGGAAGTAACATCTAAAGACAGGGTTATTGTCATTTCTTTGTCTGTGATTGGTCTCTTTCCTAGTGTTTTGCCTAGAGCTGTCTAAAATAATGGCCTATATCATAATTAATGGCTCCCTCTCTTAAGTCTAATACTTCAGGGTGTTGTTGTTATGCCAGTCACATGGAGAATGGATGAAGATAGTTTCTTTGGGCAAACCAGTAACTGAAATTGTTTTAGTTATCAAACTAGGATAAGAAAGAGTCTTAGATATACTTCAGGGATGAAAACACTCAGAGATATTCCATTTTTAGAAATTATATGAAAGTATAATCAAATCATGTTTACTTGTTGTGCCATGCAATCCTCAAGAATATCTCCTAATTTCTGGTCTAATAATAATCAGCTAACTACTTGTACCGTCTGCAAGAAAAGGTTATATAGCATTCCCTTTTCCAGCAAAGGCATGGTAACCTAACTGAAAACTTGGATTTAAAACACACACACACACACACACACACACACACACACACACACCTCTGTAAGGAGAAAAACAAATATTTTTGGCATCAAGCTGGCAAAATCCTAGTATTATTTTATGTTACTCACCAAAATCCAGGTGAGTACCTGGAGGACCCAGATTGTGGGGGCAATAAGCTGACTTTGTATAAATATATACAAAAGTATGAAGGCTATTGCTTAACGCATTGTAAGCCGCCCTGAGTCTCCGGAGAAGGGCGGCATATAAATCAAATTTAAAAAAAAATCCTTTGTGTTTGAAGTATTTTCTTCCTTCTTTATATGGGGAAAAATACTTCCAGATTAAATGCTGGTTCAGGTAGCAGTCTGGCAAATAGTTTGATGTGTTTCAATCCTTTGCAAATATTTTAAGTGCCACGTGCATATTTGCCACTTAGCTTTTCATTTTGCACAAACACAACACTTTGACATTTGTTTGAAGAATGGACAATCAGGCACTTCAGGTCATCAGCAGAACACACAGCTTTTGTCAAAAAGTGAAAAGTGCTACCCCTGTTTTGGGATGAAATTTGGATCGCAAAATACCAATATAATGATACAACAAATATAACAATTAGAACTGTGTAGCAGCTTAAGTCTGGCAATTTAAAGATTGATCTAGACACAGAAAAAGAAGAAGCAATTTAAGTTCAAAGAAGAGAAAGCGATTTGGAGGTTTACATGGAGGTGCATGTAGCACCTGTCAGTATTCTTTTAAATCAAACATGACTTTTCTTGGAAAAACACTGTAATTTCAGAGAAACATGAATCTTTTTTCCTGACAGATACAATATGAGCGTCCCTATGTGCCCTGAATCTTCTTTTCTCCTTCAAATCCAGATTGCCACATGACTATCCTAGCAATAAATAATTGCTCTTCCAAATTGGCTGGCTGCTCTTTGAAATTTAAATGTGTACCCTAACATGCCTGAAGGACCAATTTCACCAGAATAAGTTTAGCAGCCGAGTTTCCAACATAAAGTGTATTTGTGATACTCTGCTACTTGTTTTTACCTTTGCTTCTTTTTGACACAAGTAGAAAAATGCAATTATGCATAATGGCAGGTGGAATTAACCATTAGGATGATTCTGCCGCTTAATCAGATATGCAATTTCATATTTTAAACCATTCCACTTTGTGCAGATGAAATTGATTTGGGGAAATAACAATATTTGCATAACTAAGGAAGAAAACATTTCAAATTATGTCAGCACGCCAATTAGTGATTTGTCTTTAGAGGTGTTAGAATTTTTGGATTAAACTTTCACATCAATGAAGTAGCTATCATTCTTCATTTTATCAGGAGGTTGGCCAGGGGCAGAAGATGTTGATGGATGTTTCAATTTTTTTTTTCTTTCCTCTCTCCACAAATCTAAAGGAAGCATAAGAGGGAAAGAAATAAGACAATTAAAAATTGCTTGCCAGAGTTAATCTAACCAGCAGTAGCAGATGCAGTTTCAGTTATATTTCCAAATTTGCGCACCTGTAATTGAAAGAAGAATGTGAAAGAAAATGCTTAATAACCTCTTGACTTGACTAACTTTATGTTATGGCCTGCCATGAGTTTGACAGTTTAAATATATATATATATATATCAGTATCAACCTAAGGAATGATCAGATACACTGGCATATATATTGTTGTGACTCCGACCCCCGAGCCCATCTTATCAGAGGGAGAAGACTCTGAAAGTGAAGGAGAGGAGTTGGTAAGGCCTCCCTCTCCAGGACCCTCCTCTCTGGCAATGCCTCAGGTGTCCTCCGAAGGCCAAGAGATAGGCCAGGAGCCAGGCACTTCCGAGCAGCCGCAGTTGGACAGCGATGGAGATGAGTCTTGGCTGGACCCCCGACAGCGTCACAGAGATAAGCGCGCGCAACAGAGGAAGAGGCATGCCAGAGAATAAGCTGAGTCACTGGACCACACCCCACAGGGGATAAAAGGGGGTGTGGTGGCCAGTCAAGCCTTCTGACGAACAAAACTGAAAGCTAGCAAGTCATTCTGCATTTCTGGAACTTTGTTATATGCTCTGCTTGGATTGATTTTTGGACTGGACTTGACTATTCTCTGGCTTTTGTGGACTTACTTTGATGTTTTAGTCGGAGGAGATAAACCTCCCTTTGTAAGTAAAAACTTTTGGCAAGCAGCCACTGGGTTGCTGCCAATTCTGTTATCAAAGGAAATTCTTGTCTGCTGGTTTATTTTAACTCTTGGTCGACTGCTGGTGTGTGTGTGTGAGACGGGGACAGAACATATATATATATATATATATATATATATATATATATATATATATATATATACACATATACGTAGGTCTTTGGTTATTCGGGTCTTCTCCCACGTAAAATTGGAAGTGTCTTGGCGACGTTTCGACGAAGTCTCATTCGTCATCTTCAGGCTGGTGTTCTCGGCTTCGTGCTTCCAGGAGCAACGAAGCACGAAGCCGAGAACACCAGCCTGAAGATGACGAATGAGACTTCGTCGAAACGTCGCCAAGACACTTCCAATTTTACGTGGGAGAAGACCCGAATAACCAAAGACCTACATACAAACACCCGCGAAAACCTGAGAAAACAAATATACATATACATATATACATATATATGAATGATCAAATATGCTCTCTGTCTGTCTGTCTGTCTGTCTGTCTGTCTGTCTGTCTGTCTCTCTCTCTCTCTCTCTCTCTCTTTCTGTATATACAGTCAGGTCCAGAAATATTGGGACATCGACACAATTCTAACATCTTTGGCTCTATACACCACCACAATGGAGTTGGAATGAAACAAACACAATGTGCGTTAACTGCAGACTGTCAGCTTTAATTTGAGGGTATGTACATCCAACTCAGGTGAACGGTGTAGGACTTACAGCAGTTTGTATATGTGCCTCCCACTTGTTAAGGGACCAAAAATAATGGGACAATTGGCTTCTCAGCTGTTCCATGGCCAGGTGTGTGATATTCCCTCATTACCCCAATTACAATGTGCCAATAAAAGGCCCTGAGTTCATTTCAAGTGTGCTATTTGCATTTGGAATCTGTTGCTGTCAACTATCAAGATGAGATCCAAAGAGCTGTCACTATCAGTGAAGCAAGCCATCATTAGGCTGAAGAAACAAAACAAACCCATCAGAGAGATAGCAAGAACATTAGGCGTGGCCAAAACAACTGTTTGAAACATTCTCAAAAAGAAGGAATGCACCGGTGAGCTCAGCAACACCAAAAGACCTGGGAGACCATGGAAAACAAGTATGGTGGATGACCGAAGAATTCTTTTCCTGGTGAAGAAAACACCCTTCACAACAGTTGGCCAGATCAAGAACACTCTCCAGGAGGTAGGTGTATGTGTGTCGAAGTCAACAATCAAGAGAAGACTTCACCAGAGTGAATACAGAGGGTTCACCACAAGATGTAAACCATTGGTGAGCTTCAAAAACAGGAAGGCCAGATTAGAGTTTGCCAAACAACATCTAACAAAGCCTTCACAGTTCTGGAACAAGATCCTATGGACAGATGAGACCAAGATCAACTTTTACCAGAGTGATGGGAAGAGAAGAGAATGGAGAAGGAAAGGAATTGCTCATGATCCTAAGCATACCACCTCATCAGTGAAGCATGGTGGTGGTAGTGTCATGGCGTGGGCATGTATGGCTGCCAATGGAACTGGTTCTCTTGTATTTATTGATGATATGACTGCTGACAAAAGCAGCAGGATGAATTCTGAAGTGTTTCGGGCAATATTATCTGCCCACATTCAGCCAAATGCTGCAGAACTCATTGGACGGCGCTTCACAGTGCAGATGGACAATGACCCAAAGCATACTGCAAAAGCAACCAAAGAGTTTTTGAAGGGACAGAAGTGGAATGTTATGCAATGGCCAAGTCAATCACCTGACCTGAATCCCATTGAGTATGCATTTCACTTGCTGAAGACAAAACTGAAGGGAAAATGCCCCAAGAACAAGCAGGAACTGAAGACAGTTACAGTAGAGGCCTGGCAGAGCATCACCAGGGATGAAACCCAGCGTCTGGTGATGTCTATGCATTCCAGACTTCAGGCTGTAATTGACTGCAAAGGATTTGCAACCAAGTATTAAGAAGGAAAAGTTTGATTTATGATTATTATTCTGTCCCATTACTTTTGGTCCCTTAACAAGTGGGAGGCACATATGCAAACTGCTGTAAGTCCTACATCGTTCACCTGAGTTGGATGTACATACCCTCAAATTAAAGCTGACAGTCTGCAGTTAACACACATTGTGTTTGTTTCATTCCAACTCCATTGTGGTGGTGTATAGAGCCAAAGATGTTAGAATTATGTCGATGTCCCAATATTTCTGGACCTGACTGTATCTGCAGAAATAGGTTTGGCTGAATTTTATTGTTAAAGAAATGGCTGGTTGAAGGACACAATGGACAGGTAGTGTTATGGTAGGTTGAGGACTTTTAAACATGTCTTAGGCATTTTGTATCTCTGTCTGCCTTCCTTCCTCAGTCTCTCTTTCTTATTGTTTGATACAATGAGTCCCAAATGAGGGTTACAAGCCTATGAAGGCTTGGCTTTTTTTCCTCATAGGAGAAGGAAATCCTACAATCAGGAATTGATTGTAAATCTGATAATGGCAGCTAGATTAGTGATGGCTAAATATTGGGGACGAAATTGGGATATTCAAAGAAATGAGTGGTATAATGACATTTGGAGTATAGCAACAAATGATAAATTAACAACAGAAATTAAATTTAAAAAAGGGATAATCAAACCAAAAAATTACTGTATAATGAAATATGGGGGGATTTTATAATATTAGTGTTGGTGGAAGGCAAAGGAAATAAAACTACTCAAGACTATATGTTGTTTTGGAGAGGATAAGGGCACAATTGGAATATATTGTATACCTTTTAATTGTTATAGATGAAGAAATATAAGGAGGGGGGAAATGAACTCCGGGGGGGGGGGTGCACTGTAGTATTTGTTTTTTTTTCTTTTTTCCTTCTTTTTTTGAATTTAGATGTATATGTATTATGTTTGTATTATTTGTATTTAAAAAATGAAAAAAATATTTTTTAAAAAAGAAAGAAATCATACAATTCTTGGCTATTTGCTCCTGAAAATTGGAGTTATAATGTTTGGAAGTATGTGGTGTATGACGGGGTGAAATCCAGCAGATTCTGACAGGTTCTCTAAAACCTGAAGTAACAAACATACAGAGGTTTCTTGTTTTGTTTGGATGTATATGCTCTCCCACGCCTTACTAAAACTTGTGATGGCAACCTACCAGAGAAGGAAGTTACTGTCACACCTCCTTTGGCTGTTCTTACTTAGCACTTAGATGAGGAAAGGCTTAGAAAAGCAAGAAGAAGGAGTGGGTGTAGATGTTAGAAATAAGCATTTCACCTCACTGTATCATTTTTTAGTTCAAATTATTTGGATGTTTTATCTAAATAGGACCATTTTTTTACTACTAGCCTCATTTGTCCCTTTCAGTTTATTTAGTAAATTCCTGCCAAAATAGCAAAGGCATCTCATCACACAGACATGGACATCCACAAAGGACCAAAGGAAAGTCAGTGACAAAACCATGTCACAATATCCCAACTCATATTCTGCCCGTTATACATGTGCATGCAACGATGTAACACAAGTTCATAAAGGTGGAACTTGCATTGTGTCCTTGCAACATATTGGCATCATCGTATCTACATACAGGTGTAGATAACTGTGCCTGCAGATACAGACAAACTTCTGAGACTACAATAAAATAAAGTGGGATTTGTACTGGTGAGAAAGCTTCTGTTGTGGCCCGTCAGTGGCCTGTGCAGATTGTAGCTGATTCCGACAACAAGGAGGCTGGTGTGGTGCTGCGCCAGCAGCCTGTACAGCTGGTGCTCGAGTTGGACAGTGAGGAGGCTGGAGAAGATGTGGTGCCAGAGGCAGGGATTCAGCCAGGGCCTTCAGAACTTCCAGAAGCTCCTTTAAGTGAAGAGGATGAAGAAGAGGAGCCTCTTCTCAATGCAAGGATGCGCAGAGTTGCTAAAAGGCAGGAGTGGCTCCTCAGGAGGAGGTTTCCTTGAGAGTAAGGCTCAGGACTAATTGGCCACTCCCTTAGCCTATTTAAGGAGGAACGCCAATTGCAGCAAGCTGTAGGGAACAACTTTAGTTCACTCTCCTTCACGTCTGGATTCTCTGCAAAATTGCTTCTGGGATTTCTGCCAACTCTAGTAAGACTGTGATTACCTTATCTTAAAACTCTTGTAGGCTGTTAAGACAGTTTATTAACTGGTTGAAAAAGACTGAGTTATTTGAGTAAAATAAACTTTGTATAGATTTTGTGTGTGCTGCGTTCTTTGGGGTCCGTAGCTGGGGCAGAACAGCTTCTTTGTTTGTTGTCTTCTAGACATAGCCTTTAAAAGTGAAAAATAATTATACAATATAGGTATCTTTATGTGTATAAAAGGGAAAGAGCAGAATACAGACCTTAAAATGTATGATAAGTACTTCCATGTATTATACAATATTACTTTATTTTAGCACCTATATTACATAGTTAACAATTTTCTAACAAAAGCTGTTATCAGATATAAAATCACAACAGCTGTATTATTGCACAGATGTTTTCTTTAAATTAAGAAATCATTTAGATCCACTTTTTCTCCACTTGGGTGTTCTCAGAATTTTCCCAGAATTTTAAGCTAGCTAGGGAGTTCTGGTAATTTGTTACTATATCTTAAGGGATCCATATTTGGAAATGTAGGTTTAGAATTTTTTTTTAAAAAAAATAATGGGATCAGTATGAGGAGATCCCCAAGACACAAGCTTTTGAATAATTATTTTTAATCTTCTCAGATCCTTGCAATATGATAGTGCTAGATTGTGGTAAAGAACTAAACTTCTGAATCTATTCTTTTTTATTACACTAAAGAAAGTCCTGATAACCACACTAGAGAGAACTAGTAGCATGGCAAACATATAATTTTTTTTAAAATGCCAAAAATTGTTAGAGGATAAAAAAACTCTGGAAATAAACAAATGAAAACATAGTCAGTAACCATGGTGTAATCTGGGTAATGTATTTGAGAAGCACAGGCAATTTTTCTTAGCTCTAACCTTAGTCTTCCTAAATGTCATCATTCATAGTTTGAGCTCTTTGTAACCAGTAAGATCAATATGTTGAGGCTTTGATTAGGTTACACGATTTCGAGTTTTGCTTTCTAATCAGAGTAACTACAGAGTGACATAGTGATAACAGCAGTGATGTTCTGTATGTACAAAACTACTTTGGAAGGAGAGATATTCCCTCTTGGCAGGATAGAGGATAATCAGACTAAACACATCTTGATTACATTACAATTATTGTCTGATTGAAGAAAATGTTACCCCTAACTGTAAATTTTGTTTCTGTAAATGACAGATATCCAGTTGAATTCCAAAAAGAGTGCAGCAATTTTTCAATTTTAGTTTTAAATCTATTTATGGTGCTGTTGATTTGATTTTGAAAAAAAAAATAAGATCAGGGAAATATATACTTCATAATTCTACCACAAACTGTTTAATTCTAATCAGAAACTTATTTAACTTCTGTTTGCCTTCCATTTTTACTGGAAAAGTTTCTTCTTTAATTCAAAATGATATTAAATGGATTTTAAAATAGTGTTTGCTTTTGTATCAGAACCAAAATAGAAAGCTATCTTCTCAATAAAGAATTAAAAAATAAAACTAGTTGCCCAATTTCAATTCAATCATATCTCCCATTTTCAGGCTTTTACAAAGACAATTTCTCTCTATGCTTTCTGCCCCTTGTAGGTTTTGAGCTGCTAACCTGAAGCACTCTATGACATATACTGAATCATAGTTTATTCCCCCAGTGGTCCTGTCCTTTTTTTTTTTTTTTTTAATATGCCATGTTTAGGCTAAGATAAGGTTCTATTGAACCTTTTTAAATTCCTGTTTATTAAGGAAAAGAAATGACAAGGTTCCATGAGATACAGAGGTGGGCAAATCAACCACATGGAACAGTGTTTCAATTGTTTCAGTAATATTATTTATTTTTTATCGTAAAAAATAAAATACGAAACAGTAAAACAAACAAAAGGAAACAAAACAAAAACATACATTCAACTCTAACAACAAAAGAGAAAAAAAATAATGTGCAAAAAAAGAGGAAAAAATGATCAATTAAATTTAACATTTAACATGTAGGGTTCTTGTAACAAATAACTCCTTGATTCAACTGTTCAGATCAGTAGTGGGTTTCAATTTCATTTGCTACTGGTTTGCTTGCAGGCACGAGTGCAATGTCTGGGTGAGTCATGCACAGAGATGTCTGGGCAGTGGGCGGAGCCTTCCGCCACCGCTACCAGTTCACCACTGGTTCAGATGCTTCAGTGACTTGCCAAAATAGGTGCAAAATTCCTTCCTTCCTTCCCAGGTTTACATTGTATGCCTTGAATATGCTCTGTATAAGAAATGCAAACCCTTTATTTTTTAATAGAACCGTACTGCCCTTCTATTTGATTCTTCTCCTAATTCTTAATGCTAGTATTTTTGTATAAAGATCTACATGATTTGGAACCAAATACTGAAAAGGAAGCCTCATACATATTTACAATATATCTTAACATTTCTTTTCTATAGGATTTTGTATACTGTTTATATTTGGCTTGGATAGGGGAAAATGTTGCATATCTAAAGAGAAGCCTCCAGTATGAGATGTTGAGAGCTATCCTGGAAATATGTTCTAATATTCTTTGAGACTTTTCTCTTTCTTGCCATAACATTTGAAATATTAATTCTGCTTTTACTATTTGCAATCCAAACTTTCAATATATTTTTTTGTTTCTTCCTTTTCAGTGGGTTGCTTTGGGGAATAACTCTTCCTGTTGACCACTTCCACTAACATTGTTAGCAGACTACAACTACAAAAAGGAAGGTTACGGCTGGTGTCTGTTGCCCTGTTCTCTACCCTTTTCACTCCTCCAGGCTATGGTGGTGTAATGACTAGGGTAACGAGTAACTATCAATGCAGAACTAAAAAAGAAATAAATTGTTTGATCTTTTCTCAGGAATAAATACCGCTACTGGGATGGTTATATGCATAGCAGTCTGTCCATTTCTTATGGTTTAATGTATGCTTTGGACTTACTTGGTTAATTTTTTTTAAAAAAAAATTGTACACATAAAGACACTTAATCCCCTAAATGAGGTATCCCCAACCCATCAGCCATGGACCGGTACAGGTCTGTGGTCTGTTAGGAACTGGGCCACACAAGCGGTGGGTGAATAAGCAAAGCTTCATCTGTGTATGCACAAGATCTAGATTACATATGAAACCATCACACACACACACATTTTCCATGAAACTGGTCCCTGGTGTCAGCGAGGTTGGGGATCTCTGCCCTAAATGGTCTTCTAAAATATTTGAATTGTCACTTACCCATCCTGGTATAGCCTGATAATTTATTACCTTGGTTTCTTTTTTATATGACCTGTCCATTTAGAAATAGTGAAAGACCATTATTTGTGCCTATAAAGGAGCCTGGATAGCTCAGCAGACTAATGCATTGTAATTAATATCCAGCTGTCTGCTATTACTGTAAGTTCGAATCTCACCAGGTTCAAGGTTGACTCAACCTTCCATCCTTTCTAAGGTAGGTAAATTGAGGACCCAGTTTGTGGGGGCAATAAGCTGACTTTGTATAAATATATACAAAAGTATGAAGGCTATTGCTTAACACATTGTAAGCCGCCCTGAGTCTCCGGAGAAGGGCAGCATATAAATCAAATTTTAAAAAAAATTAAATTAAATTAAAAAAAGTAACTGTCTGAAGAAAACTCTAGTGGAAAAGAGCACAAATTTTCTCTTGTATCAAAAGCAGTCAATTTTGTTAGAGAAAGTATAAGGGTACAAATATGATAGGTAAATGAATAAAAAAGGCACAGATGAAAGATGGGATTTACATTTGTGAGTAAAATGAGGCTGAAACAGAAATATTTTAAAAATGATGTAAAGGTTCACAATGGCATTAGAAAAAAGTGGATTAAGAAGAAAAGTTTGCCTATTACTGATAATGGCTTGAGATATATATTATTTTCTTATTTTCTTCATATATCAGTCTGCTTTCAGCATAAGGTTTGGCTTAATGAAAATGCTAAAAAAATCACCATTACAACAGTCTTAAATTATTTCAGACTGTGATTTTAACTTAATCTAAATGTAATGACTATATCCTGGCAAATAGATGGAGAAGAAATGGAGGTAGTGACAGATTTTATTTTCCTGGGCTCCAAAATCACTGCAGATCGGGACAATAGCCAAGAAATTAAAAGATGCTTGCTTCTGGGGAGGAAAGCTTTGGCAAATCCAGACAGCATTCTAAAAAGCAGAGACATCACCCTGCCAACAAAAGTGTGTATAGTCAAGGCTATGTTTTTCCTAGTTGCAATGTATGGCTGTGAAAGTTGGACCATAAGAAAGGCTGAGCACCAAATAATTGAGGCCTTTGAACTATGGTGCTGGAGAGGATTCCTGCGAGTCCCTTGGACTGCAAGGTGATCAAACCGGTCAATCCTAGAGATCAAAACTGCTCTTTAGAAGGCCAGATCCTGATGATGAATGAAATACTTTGGCCACCTAATGAGAAGGAAGGACTCACTGGAGAAGAGCCTAATGCTGGGAAAGCATCATATATATATGATTTTTTTTCTTTTCGTAGGCCTTTATGTATATTTCTCTTTAGCCAGGTTCTTCCTACGTAAACCAAGATTTTTATGCAGCCCTAGTTCAGTGAAATCCCAATCCACTAGTTTCTAGGCTTTTTTTCTTCAGCAGCCAGCAAGCTCCCTACTGCCCATTGGGAGACTAAGGAGACCAAGATAGATCTATTTCGGACTTATATGACCTCATCAGTTAGCCACACCTTCATCCCATGTATCATCCCTGTAAAGGTACAGTATTTGTTTTCTTTTCTTTTCTTTTCGTAGGCCTTTATGTGTATTTCTCTTTAGCCAGGTTCTTCCTACGTAAACCAAGATTTTTATGCAGCCCTAGTTCAGTGAAATCACAATCCACTAGTTTCTAGGCTTTTTTTCTGGAAGCCAGCAAACACTCTGCTGCCCATTCGGAGACTATGGGAGACCCATTAGGATAAGGTGACCAGATTTTAACATTGGTAAAGAGGGATATTGTGGGCGTGGCTTATTTTGTGGGCGTGGCTAGCTGGTCATGTGACTGGGTGGGCGTGGCTAGCTGGTCATGTGACCGGGTGGCCATGGCTATGTGTATAGGGTAAGGTGAACAGATTTTAACATTGGTAAGAGGGACACCATTGTGGGCGTGGCTTATTGTGTGGGCGTGGCTTGGAGACCATGTGACTGGGTGGGCGTGGCTAGCTGGTCATGTGACCGGGTGGCCATGGCTATGTGTATAGGGACTACTCAGAGGGCTGGAAAGTCATTTCTGACAGGTCCTCACACTTTTGACTGGTCCTCACACTTATGACCATCCTCACATTTATGCCCGTGCAGCATTCTTAACAACCATGTCACTCATTTCACAACTGCTTCTCTTCACCATGGTGACAAGATAGGGCAAAAACGTAAAATGTGAGGACAGTCGTAAGTTCGAGGACTGGTCAAAAATGCGAGGACCAGTCAAAAATAACTTTTTCAGCCCTCTGAGTAGTCCATATGCACAAAAGGACTAACCAGAGGGCTGAAAAAAGTCATTTCTGACAGGTCCTCGCACTTTTGACTGGTCCTCACACTTATGACCATCCTCATATTTATGCCCATGCAGCATTCTTAACAACCATGTCACTCATTTCACAACTGCTTCTCTTCACCATGATGACAAGATAGGGCAAAAATGTAAAATGTGAGGACAGTCGTAAGTTCGAGGACTGGTCAAAAGTGCGAGGACCAGTCAAAAATAACTTTTTCAGCCCTCTGAGTAGTCCATATGCACAAAAGGACTAACCAGAGGGCTGAAAAAAGTCATTTCTGACAGGTCCTCGCACTTTTGACTGGTCCTCACACTTATGACCATCTTCACATTTATGCCCGTGCAGCATTCTTAACAACCATGTCACTCATTTCACAACTGCTTCTCTTCACCATGGTGACAAGATAGGGCAAAAACGTAAAATGTGAGGACAGTCGTAAGTTCGAGGACTGGTCAAAAATGCGAGGACCAGTCAAAAATAACTTTTTCAGCCCTCTGAGTAGTCCATATGCACAAAAGGACTAACCAGAGGGCTGAAAAAAGTCATTTCTGACAGGTCCTCGCACTTTTGACTGGTCCTCACACTTATGACCATCCTCATATTTATGCCCATGCAGCATTCTTAACAACCATGTCACTCATTTCACAACTGCTTCTCTTCACCATGATGACAAGATAGGGCAAAAATGTAAAATGTGAGGACAGTCGTAAGTTCGAGGACTGGTCAAAAGTGCGAGGACCAGTCAAAAATAACTTTTTCAGCCCTCTGAGTAGTCCATATGCACAAAAGGACTAACCAGAGGGCTGAAAAAAGTCATTTCTGACAGGTCCTCGCACTTTTGACTGGTCCTCACACTTATGACCATCTTCACATTTATGCCCGTGCAGCATTCTTAACAACCATGTCACTCATTTCACAACTGCTTCTCTTCACCATGGTGATAAGATAGGGAAAAAAACGTAAAATGTGAAGACAGTCGTAAGTTCGAGGACTGGTCAAAAGTGCGAGGACCAGTCAAAAATAACTTTTTCAGCCCTCTGAGTAGTCCATATGCACAAAAGGACTAACCAGAGGGCTGAAAAAAGTCATTTCTGACAGGTCCTCGCACTTTTGACTGGTCCTCACACTTATGACCATCCTCACATTTATGCCCGTGCAGCATTCTTAACAACCATGTCACTCATTTCACAACTGCTTCTCTTCACCATGGTGATAAGATAGGGAAAAAAACGTAAAATGTGAAGACAGTCGTAAGTTCGAGGACGGGTCAAAAGTGCGAGGACCAGTCAAAAATAACTTTTTCAGCCCTCTGAGTAGTCCATATGCACAAAAGGACTAACCAGAGGGCTGAAAAAAGTCATTTCTGACAGGTCCTCGCACTTTTGACTGGTCCTCACACTTATGACCATCCTCATATTTATGCCCATGCAGCATTCTTAACAACCATGTCACTCATTTCACAACTGCTTCTCTTCACCATGATGACAAGATAGGGCAAAAATGTAAAATGTGAGGACAGTCGTAAGTTCGAGGACTGGTCAAAAGTGCGAGGACCAGTCAAAAATAACTTTTTCAGCCCTCTGAGTAGTCCATATGCACAAAAGGACTAACCAGAGGGCTGAAAAAAGTCATTTCTGACAGGTCCTCGCACTTTTGACTGGTCCTCACACTTATGACCATCTTCACATTTATGCCCGTGCAGCATTCTTAACAACCATGTCACTCATTTCACAACTGCTTCTCTTCACCATGGTGATAAGATAGGGAAAAAAACGTAAAATGTGAAGACAGTCGTAAGTTCGAGGACTGGTCAAAAGTGCGAGGACCAGTCAAAAATAACTTTTTCAGCCCTCTGAGTAGTCCATATGCACAAAAGGACTAACCAGAGGGCTGAAAAAAGTCATTTCTGACAGGTCCTCGCACTTTTGACTGGTCCTCACACTTATGACCATCCTCACATTTATGCCCGTGCAGCATTCTTAACAACCATGTCACTCATTTCACAACTGCTTCTCTTCACCATGGTGATAAGATAGGGAAAAAAACGTAAAATGTGAAGACAGTCGTAAGTTCGAGGACGGGTCAAAAGTGCGAGGACCAGTCAAAAATAACTTTTTCAGCCCTCTGAGTAGTCCATATGCACAAAAGGACTAACCAGAGGGCTGAAAAAAGTCATTTCTGACAGGTCCTCGCACTTTTGACTGGTCCTCACACTTATGACCATCCTCACATTTATGCCCGTGCAGTATTCTTAACAACCATGTCACTCATTTCACAACTGCTTCTCTTCACCATGGTGACAAGATAGGGCAAAAAACGTAAAATGTGAGGACAGTCGTAAGTTCGAGGACTCGTCAAAAGTGCAAGGACCAGTCAAAAATAACTTTTTCAGCCGTCTGAGTAGTCCATATGCACAAAAGGACTAACCAGAGGGCTGAAAAAAGTCATTTCTGACAGGTCCTCACACTTTTGACTGGTCCTCACACTTATGACCATCCTCACATTTATGCCCGTGCAGCATTCTTAACAACCATGTCACTCATTTCACAACTGCTTCTCTTCACCATGGTGACAAGATAGGGCAAAAATGTAAAATGTGAGGACAGTCGTAAATTCGAGGACTGGTCAAAAGTGCGAGGACCAGTCAAAAATAACTTTTTCAGCCCTCTGAGTAGTCCATATGCATAAAAGGATACAGTAATTGAGAGGGATGAAGGAAGGGAAGGGAAATTAGAGTAGGAGTGACGGTTAAGAGAGGGAGGAAGAGAGGAGGAGAAGGAGAAAGGAAGAGGAAGTAGGGAGGAGAAGAAGAGGGGGGGAAGAGAAAGTAAGAAGGAAAGAAAAGAGAGGTGGTAGGTTTGAGGAGAAAGATTGCTGTACAATAAAAAAGATGAAAGGGAAGAAAGCCAACCCCAAACAAATATAAAGATATTAAGATAAAGAATGAATTGTTAAACTTTAAAGAATAAAAGAGAACAAATATGAATAAATAGCAATAATTAGAAACACACATACATACAATGTATTTTCTTTGAACAGAATATTTGGCTGGTTCACAAATTTAACCAGTGTTTAGTCATTTCAATTAAATTTACAATTTCTATATTTCCTTTTTGGCATATTTATTCCTCATCTATTTTTTTAAAAAAACAATATTACCCTTCATCCTCATCTCTAATCTTAATCAAATTCAATTTTTCCCTTCTATTCTATTTTATACCCCTTCCCATTGTCATCTATTTTTATATCCATCCTCACATTGGTTAATTATGTAATTATGTAATACAGTTGTTTAATACAAATTCAACATTTTAATATAAATCAATTAGTTATATAACTATCTTTTTTGTATATTAATCAATATGAACATGAATATTCCAATTATTTCCATGCAATCCAATTTCTTACAAATCAATTAATTATACTTACCAATAATAATAAACCAAATAATTTCCCCCATATATTCCTCCAAACCACAACTTAACCATTTCTGCTTTCAACACAGTATACAATTAATAATATCTCAATTATTACAATTCCCTAGTTAAAAAGAGCTTTTTTTTCTTTTGTGTTTTAAAATCTTGAACTCTCCTCTTTTGCCCTAAATAATTTTCCATTGTTTGCACTTACCTTTTTTGGTGAGGAAAAGGAAAATAAATCTGCTGCCTAATTTTCCAATGTTGCAAGCAAACCGCAAAGCCAACAGCCTGTTTTACTTTCAGTTTCGTTTTGAGCTTGGTTTGCACAAAGAGGAAAAAAAAACTGAGCAATTTAGCAAGAGCAGAGCCCTGTGCAAATCAGCTGAGAGGGGGAAGCCGAGCTAATTAACGTAGGGCGGCCCTTTGAAGCCCCGCGGCAAGAGTTTAAACAGGTTTTTTCCCTCTAGCCATCAGCGGGGATTCAGGAGGCAGCCGGGAACCAGGAGGCAGAATGAAAAATCGGGACTTTTTTAAAACGCCGCGGGACGCGGGACAAATTGCTCAAAAGCGGGACTGTCCCGCCAAAAGCGGGACGTCTGGTCACCTTACATTAGGAGTGTTTGCTGGCTGCCAGAAAAAAAGCCTAGAAACTAGTGGATTGGGATTTCACTGAACTAGGACTGCATAAAAATCTTCGTTTACATAGGAAGAACCTGGCTAAAGAGAAATACATACATACATACATACATACATACATACATACATACATATAACACGAATGGAAATCATAATTTGTGAAATGGATCAGAAAGAGCTGAAACATAATTCCATCAGAAATTTTCTATAGAAATCCAAGTGTTCAGCATAAAAGCAAAGCCAGCACTTCTGAGTAAATCATTTGCAACAATTTGGCACACGAGTTATAATAAAATAAAATTCTGACCAGGACTATCAATCACAGTAAAATATATTCCTTCATGTAAATACATTTTATTGCCTTGTTTACAGTCTAGGTAATTGCCTATTCTATCATCCAGATTTGGCAACAAAGCTGAACATCTGGCAATATTATTGCAAGGTGCTTGCATAAAAGTATGCTATCTAAGATAGAACCAATTGAAGGAAATTCTGTGTGATATTGACCATTTGGAATATCTAACTTCCTCTGTATGCTTATTTTTGAGACAAAAAAAATAGAGTCATTGTTATTCTAAGATTATTCCTTGCAAGAGTGAAAGGTACATGAAACACTGCCCCAACAATTTTTCAGGCAGTGGTTTTATCCACACCCAGCCATATCATGATTCTTCATCTAGACATTTACACTAACCATAATGATTCCAAAATCTGTGCTACAACACCACTATGCAAGCTTTGTCCTTTCACATTTGCATCATGATATTGCATGCTAGTATGTAGACAGTGGAGCTTGTCTCACAACATTGAATCACATTTTACATTACTTGCCCTCCTTATCCCTCCTACCTCTTCAGTACCTATGTGAGACATCCAAGTTATTTGGACTTCCAAACTCTAGTATGAGAGTATGAAATCTCTCAACAAATGTATACAAACATACTCCATGAACCCATTCCAAATATAAATATAATCTAATATTTTGTGAATAAATTCTTAGATCATGTGGATAATCCTTCAGATTATTATTCTGATTGCACAAGTGTATTTTAAGGTACCAAACTTCATTCTGTATTTCATTTTCATTAATTGACTTCACAGCAAACAACGAAGGAAGGAATTATGCTACTATCTCAAGGGGTCAAGATGTGAGAATTACAACTTAATCTGACTGGTCTTCAACAGTGTAATAATTGTGCCATCAACATATATAATCTGCAGTCAAAAAATATGCCAGTTCTTTGTTTGCATCACTGGGAGAATACTGCCACAATAATTGAATAAATATGAGGAAGTGAAAGAGGAGGAGATGAGGCTAAATGGATTTTGTTTGACTTTTATTAATACTTTAACATTCTACAAAAAAGATAAGCTTCTAAAGAAATCAGACAACAATCCACAACAATCACTGATTGCAACCAAGGGAGTCAATATCCACAAGTATGGAAGTGAATCATAATGGTTTTCAATTTCAGATTCCATAATGGGAAGGACCTTGATTTAATTCAACAATAATATTTGATGAGCTCCCTTTGATTTTTCCCTCTTTGGTCTCTGAATTAATCGATACCCTAAAAGCTCACCAACATGTCTGCCTTGCTTTCGCAGGAAACTACCCTATTAACTGTTTCTCAATAGACACATCCTCCCAATCTAATTTCTTTCTTTCTGCCACCTACTACTGAATTGAACTGAACTCTGAACTCCACCCACTATTTCAGGAGAGTGTTTTTGTTTTCTTGCCCTGCTAGGTAACACTGGGTAGGTAGGGGAAAAAAACCCTAAGAAAATCACTAATTATTCCCCTGAAAGCATCCTGGATTACAATACTTCCAGCCTTGTTGGTGAGGCACAGTAAAAATAGACTTTGGTGTCAGAACTTTTTATGTGAATATCTTTCCTTCCTGTCTGAAGAATAAGAAGGAAGCCTATTACCTCAGCTGTGTGACTGAGCTTTGAGATCAAACTGGCACATAAATTCAATGCAGTTCTTATCTGCAATTCACAAGCCCAAATCAGCCATTTTGCAAAGTATACAGTTCAACTGATCATTCCCTCCACAGGAAAATAGACAAATTACATTCCATAACTGTTTGATAAGATTAATCAAAGTTTCAGAATTGTACTGTGTACGTGTCTTCTTTTCACCAGGAGAGTAGAATTACCTGGTGTATCTATTTCTAGAAACATCTATTTAAGTCAGTGGTCTACCATTTTCATTTTCTGGTTTTATCTTCTGCTTTTGGAGATATTTTTTCTGACAAATTAACAGACCTGTAGAATACAGCTGTAGGATACAACTGAAGACTAAGAAAACGGGGATAAAATAGTGAAACTGCTGTTTGTATATAGTTCCACAGAAAAGGAATAACAAATTATGACCATTCTCAAATAATATTTACAATCAATTTCCTTGTCTGTTTCTCTTTGTGCTGTTTCATGAAAAAAGTTTTCAAGGAATACAGAAAGATCATATAATTTCCCCTTTTTCCTTTATAAAGGAAAAGACTGCATTAACACACTATTCTGCTTTTGTGGATCCCTTACCTTCATGGAATTGGGAGATCAGGAATCTCTTGCCAAAATAACACATTCTCAGTTTTCTTGAGCGAAAACTCTATAGAACAATGTCTACTAACTTTGAAGAGACAGCTTTAGGCTATGGGGAACAATTAAGTAAAGATGTCTACCACAATTAAATTATACATCTTCGCAGTTTAAATGCTAGGGATTTTCTCCAGAAGATGCTGCCAGATTCATTTATCTGAAATCTAGGCAGAAGACACAGGGGATAGCAGTTCTCCAGTGTGCTTGAAATATGAAGGAAGGTAAACACCTGGAGATCAGGGGGAATTGGGGAGAAAGGTTTGATTATCTACCTGCCAGAATAAATTTCATATATTACAAATGTGTGCCTTGGGTTTATTCTGTTCCAGATTTCTGAACTTCTGGATGAACACACAGAGAGAGAGAGACACAATTTGATGTTAAATCTTTCAAAACCTTTTCACCCAGAGTGCCTTATATATTTACATTTTGGCTACTAGCATTTGCCACAATGGATCATGAAGCTTGCACTCAAAGTATTTGAAAGCAAAATCTAAAAAATAAGCATAGAGTGATGGAGGTGCTCCATTTGGAAAGGTAATAGCCTGAAGAAAAATCAAAGCTTTTCTCATAGGCAAGCAAAAAGTCTGAAACAATTGCCTGTTGCAAAAATGTAGAAACTGTGAAATTAACAATAAAGCTACAATGCTCTCTAGAGGTAATACTTTTCCTTCTCTAAAATAAAGCTGATAGCCCCAGCCCTTGGATAATTTAGCAATGAATTTTAAATTAGAATGAGACCAAACTGGGCTGTTTGGAACCATTTTTGGACTAGGACAAGGGAAGGATAAATTCACCAGTTCACTTGCATTGGGGAATGTCAAATCTATTATCACTGGTACCATAATTATAAAAATAGAAATTAGAAGAAGGTAGAGAAAGTGGTAATAGAGCTGGCAGTAGTAGAAAAAGGAAAAAATATAACAGATTCTGGTCTTTTCCTGAGTTGTATTTGGTCAAATACTCCATGTGAGTATTTTGATGGTATTGATGAGTTTCAAGAATTATGAGCTCATAATATTTATTTTATTTACATTCTTATCCATGAAGTCTTTTTTTATTCATAATTAATGACATATTTTGAGACAAAGATCAGCACTTATCAGGTTAAGACCAGATACCAATCTAAGTGCATGTTCTGGACTTGATCACTGCAACTGTTTTTTTTTTTTTTTTAAATCTATTCACTTTCAGGATAAGGATCATAGTAAGGGGAAGTGTTTAATTTAGTCCATTTGCCACTTTGTTTTAAATTTATTCTTGTTCCCACATCCATGCTTTGCTGGAGGGAGGGAGAGACAGAGAAATTACCATGCTAGCATCAAATGTTGTTATAAATGATGCAGTTATGCTGAGAATTAAGTCTTTCAACTTGATTTCTATATCCGAGTGAAAATGAAAAAAGTCATATTAGCTTATTATGGTTCAAGAGATGTTTCAAGGGATGTTTACTATATTGAAAAAAAAATGTGGTTTCCTATTTGCAACTCTACCTCCATCTTGAGTAGCGCAGGTTGCCTCTTCTTTGCTGGATTATTCACTAAAATGACACAATATTTAGACAGATAGAGAGACAAGCACATGCATACATAGAAAAAGTATATACATGTCATCCATATTGAGCGGATACAATTTTGCAAGGACAAAAAAAACAATCTTTAGAATGGCCTTATTGGTGACAGTAGATAAACATTTGAAAACATCTTTCAAGTAGTAGAGTTACCAGAGCACTATTGCTGTAATTTCAAAGCTAGCCAAAATAGGTAAAATATTCATGCCAGCCAAATAAATAAATGATGCGAAACTCAGACTGAGTTGCATAAATAAGAGTGCATTCTTAAACCCTGGAGAATTCAAGTCTTATAGTATAATACTTTCCCCAATCTCATCAGTTTACCCAACCAACCTTGGTATAAAAGCACAATCAAACCAATTTTAGTTCTATTCTGTCCAGGTTTCAGAATCTTTCTCTGCTTATAGATGGACAATTTTGAGCCCATTCACCACACATTTCTTTCCAACATTTTGTTTATATTGGGAAGAATAAAAATGTACATGTTCAAATAGTATAAGAACTAAATTTTTCATGCTCCTATCTCTTTTGCCCTCAGAAACAGAGGCGAAGAAATGCCTTTCCATTTTCTTCTATTCTACAATACCAGTACATATTGAGGTAACAGAGACTTCAGGCAGCACAATATCTGTAAATAATTATGTATGTATATGTATTGTACAGGAAAAGGCAGAGAAGGAGAGACTGGGATTATGTAAATTGAAATCCAAAACATCTATAGTAGTCTTTCTTAATTCTGTCAGCTTTAACGTGTGTGGATTTCATGCTGGCTAGGGAATTCTGGAAGTTGGAGTCCATACATTTTAAAATTGCAAAGATTGAGAAACACCAATATAGGTATTAAAAGAAGATTGTGGTAAATGAAAAATCAGAGATGGTTCAGGTTAGTGGTGGGTTCCTCCCGGTTCGGCCCGGTTTGGCCGAGCCGGTAGCGGTGACGATATGACATCACCGAACCGGTTCTCTGTGTTTGAGAGCTGGGCCCTCCTGCCCCCCATTATTCTTACTTTTTATTTGGCCCCGCCCCCAATCTATTCACTGTCTCCAGAGTCCCAGCTTATCAGCTAGAAGGAAAAAAACTGTTTAAACTCTTGCTACCGGGCTTCAAAGGGCCACCCTACAGCTGATCAGTGTTAAAAGGCAGTGTGGTGGTAAACCAGAGCACTTGAAAAACAAATGGGTAGACCAGTGCCTCCAAAAAACAAACGAGTAGACCAGTGCCTCCAAAAACAAATGAATAGACCAGTGCCTCAAAAAAAAAAATGAGTAGACCAGTGCCTCCAAAAACAAATCAGTAGACAGGTGCTGCTCTGCAAGCAGTTAAAAGCCTGGTAGACCAGTACCTCTGCTAAATCCTAAAGAATTGTCACATGACCATCAAGCCACACCCACAAAATAAGCCACGCCACAGAACTGGTAGTAAAAAAAATTAGAATCCACCCCTGGTTCAGATCCTAGAAAAATGTTTCTCTTTCATTTCTCAGTTATTAAACTTGGTAGAGATGAAGGAAGGTACTCTGACACCCCTAAATTAACTAGGAAGCTAATGATTGCTTAGTTCTGGGGGATATGAATACAGGCCAGGGAGAGACTGTTGCTGTGTCTTATTTTAATTTATTCTAAGCTGCTTTAAGGTACTGTGTTATTTCATTTTTTTTTTAAATCAACAGGCAGGATATTGATTCCCAAAATAAAGAAATGGCTCAGTGGTCCTTCTGCCACTTTTCACTTCACGTGAAACCCCTTCTGAGTCACATTTCAAAGAAAAACAAATGCTACTTGGGAGTGTTACAAATATTTGCCTACAAAGCCCAACTCTGGCCCTGAGAGATCAGGAAATCTGGGTGGGGGAAAAAGCAATGTAAACACATATGCCGAGGGTGTCATTTTCTGAGAGCTGAACGAGAAGGATAATTTACGTGGTAGCATTTGGTTTTATGGAATATGACAAAGATGGCTTAGCTTCATTACCAAGGAGAATGGGATGTTGTTCTCAAAGAAATTAATTTAAACTGTAAGATGTGTGGAAAGCCTTAGGGCCAGGGGGAGCTGAAAATTTGGGTGTGTTCTCCTTAAAATTTAGCATTGACATAAAAAATGAAAAATTTGTGTGTAAATCAGAAGAAAGGTGGTAGGAACCTTAAGGGGATACTTTGAAAAAAAAAATATGAGGATTGGGGGAGAGCAGGCATGTTAATAAAATCCATAAGTAATGTTGTCCACAAAAGTTGAACCACCACAGTCAATCACATGCCTTGCTAATAGATAGCCGCACAGACTCAATTTATAGCACCGAAAGGAAGTCATTATGGAGAAAGATTGCAACCAAGGGAGTCAACATCCAGGCTAATGCCATTCTGCTATGTTTTAGGACAAATTTCAATAGTGATGGATTTCAATAGAAAAAGAATATATGTAAGCTCAGGGTTGATATAGCAAGAGGAATAGCATTTAGAGTTACAGTATATACTGCCCCATAGTGCTTTATAACACTCAGTGGATGGTTTACAACGTAAGCATATTGCCCCTAACAATCTGGGTCCTCATGGAAGCTGAGTCAATCTTGAGCTCTTTCAGGATTGAGCTCCAGGCTGTGGGCAGAGTTTGCCTGAAATACTTCATTCTAATCACTGCACCACCAGGAAAAGGTGAGTCCTTGATACTCTCTGAGTTTGGTTGTTTTCTTGCAGATGTTTCATAGCCCAATTAGGTACTATTACACTGAACAATGAAGATTTTGCTTCATGTACACTTTTGGGTGTATCTTACAGACTTTTGGTTGCTAATCACAAAAATAACTTGTAATTTAACTTATCACATACAATTTTACAGAACTCTTTTGTTTTTGCACATTTCAATACCTGTTGCGTGAAACATATGAAAACATAGAACTGTTATTGAAACATATCCAGCATGCCAAGTACAACTGGAATACCTGCAGAGATCTAAAAGTAGTGGCTCTGCTTTCAGTCAAATTAGCCATTAATAGACAAATGGTCATAATTCTATTCTGCAAAAACATATGGACTACAAATCTTGATCAGGGCAAAGCAATAGATGCAATTTACATAGACTTCTGTAAAGCCTTTGATTCAGTGGTACATGACAAACTACTTCTAAAACTAAAATCCTATGGCATCTCCGGACCCCTCCATAATTGGATAACTGTGTTTCTGTCAAACAGACACAAGTGGTCAAAATAGGAGTGCCCTATTAAATCCTGCACCTGTTAATAGTGGTGTCCCCCAAGACAGCTTTCTAGGACCAACATTCTTCATACTATACATAAATGACCTTTGTGATCATATTATAAGTAACTGTGTTCTCTTCGCTGATGATGTTAAACTATTTAACACTACCAACAATCCTTCAAAAAGACCTTGACTTTGTGTTGGAATGGTCAAAAAATTGGCAACTCCAAATCTCAACCAACAAATGCTCTGTCTTACACATTGGCAAAAAGAATCAGAACATTAAATACAAGCTAAGTGGACATGACCTTGTAGATGACTCTCACTCTGTCAAGGACCTTGGAGTACTCATATTAAATGATCTAAGTGCAAAAGCTCACTGTAACAACATCGCCAAAAAGGCATTAAGGGTTATAAACCTAATCTTGCATAGCTTTTTCTCTGGTAATATTACACTACTAACCAGGGCATACAAAACATTTGCTAGACCAATTCTTGAATACAGCTCATCTGTCTGGAACCCGCACTACATATCGGACATTAATACAATTGAGCACGTCCAGAAATATTTCACAAGAAGAGTCCTCCACTCCTCTGCTTGTAACAAAATACCCTATGCCACCAAACTTGAAATTCTGGGTTTAGAAAATTTAGAACTACGCCGCCTTCAGTATGACCTAAGCATAGCTCATAAAATCATCTGCTACAATGTTCTATCTGTCAATGATTACTTCAGCTTCAACCACAACAATACATGAGCACACAATAGATACAAATTTGAAGTGAACCGCTCCAAACTTGATTGCAGAAAAGATAACTTCAGTAACAGAGTTGTTAATACCTGGAATGCACTACCAGATTCTGTGGTCTCATCCCAAAACCCCCAAAACTTTAACCTAAAACTGACTACTGTTGACCTCACCCCATTCCTAAGAGGTCTGTAAGGGATGTGCATAAGAGCACCAGCATGCCTACCATCCCTGTCCTAATGTTCCCTTTAATTGTATGCATTTTATGTAATAAATTCATGCTTATACTTATATATATTATCTAATATGTACTCGACAAAATAAATAAATAAAATAAATAAAATAAAATAATTGGCAATCAACAGTAAAGGAATCAGTACTTTACTTTACTATAGAACCAGAAATGTTCTATAGACTGGCACTTGGTAGGACAACCATGAAGGCCTTGTAGAAGGTATTCAAATGCCAGGATGGTCAAAAGAAATACGGTTAGACTCAAGTACAGTAGTGATGGGTGCAATATTAGAAGATTTGAAAGACCAGATTAGGGACAAATCATCAAGAAATCTAATTTTGTGGTAGTCATAAATCTACACTGACTTGATGGCAAATAATTCATCAATTAGCAAAATTAATTAATTGTACTTTGATTTGAAGCAGATTTTTAAAGGAATAATAGCAAAATAAAGTTACACTAAGACCTATTTATTAAATATGATGGGTTCCAGGAGTCCAGTTTCATCAGAGAGTCAGATCATCAATATGATTATGACAGATTTCAGTTTAAGACTATGAAGCTATATGAAGTTTGCTTGAGCTTCACAAGTACAACAACGTGGAGGATAAACTCATTAGTAAGGATGTCATGCATTATGCACATTTAAACTATTCTGAGATTCATTTTAATAGGACTAGCATAATAATTTTCAAGTCTGTATTTGATTATTAGTCTGCATAATGTTATACAGTGCACTCAAATAAGTGTTCAAAGAAGGAAAATGTAATTTTCAAGAATAAAAGACATGACAAAATTGTACAGTAATCTGTCTACAGTTGCATCTGCACTTTCCACCAAGCATAATAGGAATGGAGAGACTAATCAGGTTTGGTTTTGTCTAATTATTTAATTTCCCCAAAAGCTTCATCCTATTGTTATATCATTTGGGAAAACATGTACACATTTTGGTATACTATCCCTATTAATAAATGAGTAACTTATTATTTATTAAATCTTATCCTGTCTTTCAGCCAAAAACAGCATTTTAAATTAGCTAAAAGTGAAATAAAACTATGATCGCTTACCAAATGAACTCAACACATTAATCAAACTTGTTTCCACAACAAATCAGCTTAAATACCCAAAGCCTGATTGAAAACCTTTGCCCTGTGTAGATAGGACATGAAAGATAGAGTTAGCCTGACATTCTTGTTATTTTTTTAATATATTTTTGTTTAATATAACTGTATCTGTAATTATAATGTGCAATATGTACATTTTGAACACTTAAAAATATAGGGAACTTTAGAATAAAATTTAGAGAAGAGTACTGAAAGAAATCTCTATTTTGTTTGGCATGTTTATTTAGGGAGTTTAAATTCAATTAAGTTATTGTGAAAAAGTAAACAGGATAATTTCTTTCCTTCATTTCTAAGACTGTACTATATATCACCACTGTAAACTGTCTGAATATGGTGGATAAGTATTTGGCTGATATTATATGCTTCTACTACAATGTGCAAAAAGAGGAGACGGTCAAAGAACTTCAGGCATACCCAGAAGAAGATGGAGAGGCAAGATCAAAGACACACTACAACAGCATCAAATAACAATGGTTGAGGACACCAGAAAAGCAAGAACCAGAACTTTGTATCTCTCACAACACCCAAAATGGTAACAGAAGAAGCAAAGAAGAAAAGAAGAGATTAAAACTTTTCTATTTGGATCACGGAATAGATTGAAAGGTAAAGGACTTGCTAGAGAGTGGAAAAAGTTATCTCACTCCTTTTGGCTTTTTATTACTTGGTAACCATGCTTTACCTCTAATTTTCTATCTCAAGACAAGACTAAGCCAGAACACATCCAACTTTGGAATTTTGGAGAATTCTAACATTTATAGGTATTTTCTCCAGACATCTTTTAAACTATGTTTTTAACTATATTATATTTGAGGCTGATTTTAAACTGCGTTACTGTAATGTAGGCAATGGTAGGTTTCAAAAACTTTTACTACTGGTTTTGTGGGTGTGGCTTGGTCGGCGTGGCATGGCTTGGTGGGTGTGGCTTGATGGGTGTGATGGGAAAGATACTGTAAAATCTCCATTCCCACCCCACTCCAGGGGAAGGTTACTGCAAAATCCCCATTTTTTCCTGATTAGCTGGGACTCGGGAGGCAGAGAATAGATGGGGGTGGGGCCAGTCAGAGGTGGTATTTACTGGTTCTCTGAACTACTCAAAATTTCTGCTAACGGTTCTCCAGAACTGGTCAGAACCTGTTGAAACCCACCTCTGAATGTAGGTACTGATGAGTCAATATGAAATGCATCTACCTCTGTTCATCTTTTGACTATATTGTTTAAATTATTAAAAGGGACTAACTTTTAAATCTTTTAAACTGCCAAGCTATTTGTGCTAATAACATGTAACTGTTATTTATTTGTTTAAAATTGCTCTGTATAAATGCTTATGAAAGTAGCAATAGTAATAACACTTAGCCTCCTCACTTGAACTCAAAGGAAACTATTTAGTCCAGTCAGGAATATCTCAAGAATGTTGTTTTCCCTTCTGCTGGTGATCCTGAAAATGTTGGGTAGTGCCTCTGAGTCTAGCAAAGACTTTGCCCAATAGACTGTAAGATGAAAGGGGTAGATTTCCAGGCATCAGTAAATATACTGTTGGCCTGATGTGTTTTAAAAAAATATTTATTAATTAAAATCATTCTAAGATCAAGGCAAATATAAACACACAAATATGCACATGCAGAGAGACACAGTGAGATTATTATAACAATAGCACTTAGACTTATATACTTCTCCACATGCTTTACAGCACTCTCTGAGCGTTTTACAATATCAGCATATTGCCCCCAACAATCTGGGTCCAGGATGGAAGCTGAGTCAACCTTGAGCCATTTAGGACCGAAGTCCAGGTGTGGGCAGATTTATTTATTTATTTATTTATTTATTTATTTATTTATTTATTTATTTATTTATTTATTTATTTGTTCGATTTATATGCCGCCCTTCTCCGGAGACTCAGGGTGGCTTACAATGCGTTAAGCAATAGCCTTCATACTTTTGTATATACCTGTTTAGTAAGGCTTTCCCCCCCCCCCCAAAGTGGTGTTCTTTTTTATACAAAGTCAGTTTATTGCCCCCACAAACCGGGTCCTCATTTTACCTACCTCGAAAGGATGGAAGGCTGAGTTAACCTTGAGCCTGGTGAGATTTGAACTTGCAGTAATTGCAGGCAGCTGGTGTTACTTAACAGTGCTTTAGTCTGCTGTGCCACCAAGGCTCTTCTTTAGCTTGTAATACAGCATTCTAACCACTCTGCCACCACAGCTCCTTTTATATATACACAGAAATGGAAAGACATGACACTACCCACCATAGAGGAATAGTTGGTGAAGTTGATAGGTTTGCTGAAATATATAAAGTAACTTTTTGATTAAAGAAAAAAATATTCTCTATTGGTGACTAGAAACCTCTAATGGACATTTTGTGTAAAAATGAAAAAAAATGTGATTTATGGCTTGGATGATTAGATAGAATAGATTATTGAAAGAAGAGTATTACGATGAAAATTTAGAGAGAGCAGGTAACATATAATTGTACTTATAAGTGCTGTGAAGAATATTAGAAGCCACTTTATATCTTTTGTTTGCTTTCTTTCTGTTCTATTTTGGTTTATCTTTTGACTTGCACCTTTTGCTTTCTCTTGCTTTCTCTTTCTTTTTTCTTCTTTGCTTTATATTTGAATTAGTTTTTATCTTTTTTAAAAGGTTCAATAAAATATCAAATAAACATGCACACACAAAGGAATGGAGTCCTTACAAAACATGCAATGTGTTTGTATATAATAGATTCATATTCTAAAAAGAATGCAAGATAAGGACTAATAGTAACCTTGTTTGTACATACCGGTAATAAAGCATTTGAAAAGGTCTATCTTACCATACATAATTGTTTGCCTAATTAAACCAACTGGCTTCTAGACATAGATATTTTTGGTTTGTTGTCAAGGAGAAATAACTGATTGCCTTTTAGTGTCTGGGAATGTAAGTATAATTTTCTTTTATTTGTTTCTGTATATTCACAGTTGGGCAGAATCATAAAACACCTTAATAAAGATGATTCATGTTTTATGTACTTGTATTGGTGGCAATGCAAAATGATAAATGGGTTCTCCTAGTTCTTTATACAGAGATCTTTAGCAAAAGACTACAGTGGTTGGATTGCCAGTAAGAGTAGCTAAAATTTTCTAAATCGTAATGAACAGTGCATAGGGTTTGCATGGGAAAGACTGTCATTACAAGTGATAAAACTGGGTCTCAATTCAAATTAGCATCAAACTTCAAAATGTTTTGAACTTCACTTAAAATGGGGTGAACAGAGCCCTTTCAAGCTGGCAGAATTCTTTCACTTAATTCCCCTATCTTTGATGATGCAAAGATGCCACCCTACTAGTTGCCAGTCTTTGAAGTATCGTGTTTTCTCCTTTACTTTCTTCTTTTTCCAAGTTGCAAGAACTTTTCATTGTTCTGATTATTAAGCTTTTAATGGTAAAAGTTTTTACTTAACGCTCATGGGCCTACGCTTTGATGGTTGTCTTTATCAGAATCCATATTGGCTAGTTCTAAAAAGGAAGTGAAAGGAGGGGAAAATATTGTTCTGTAGCTTCAACCAAGGGAGTAAAGTAAATTCTTCTCTCATCAACCGGCATTCACTAAAACAAAGGGAACATGTTGTAATCTATTCTACATTTTTGAATGAGAAGGCTTTCGCAGATTAAGAATTTTATGTCAAGTAGTAATGAAATTCAATAAAGTGTTGAGCAAAGATTGTAATCTAGATTTAAGATATTTTTAGAGGTACTTCTGAAAATATCTTAATCTGGATGTACATCAAACTATACAGAAGACTATATACACATACTGTATAATTGTATCTATGTGTATATGTATACACATACAGACAATCCACATTCTTGGATAATAAATCCACTCAGTCTGTTCCAACATCTAATGACAAAGATTTACTTGAGTTCAGAAAGAGAAGTAAATGGGTAAGACCAGAAAATCAAACAGAAAGATAGAAAGGAGAAGAGAAAAGAAAAGAAAAGAAAAGAGAAGAGGAGACGAGAGGAGAGGAGAGGAGAGGAGAGGAGAGGAGGGGAGGGGAGGGGAGGGGAGGGGAGGAGAAGCAGGCTGTAGATTTTAATTCAGTGTTACTTCTGGCAATCTACAAAGCATTCTGAATTCTATTATTAGTGTCTGTTATCCATCAGCAAAAGCAGAGCATCCTGATTTCAAACCTTTCCTAATTGCCAAAGACATAGTATCTGAAGGCTCGTAGTGCATCAGTGATATTTTGCATAGTCATTTGAGTTGAAAGGTTGACCCATAATTATGGCTTAACCACAGGTGCATTGATAGTACTGCACATACACATTTGATATAATAAACAGAGAGTCTGGCAGTCTTTATAGATCAACAGATTGAAGGGACAGACTGAAAATGGAAAGATTCTCTGTATCTTTTCCTGACAAGCATGCAAAATAAAGAAGACTGAATGGAGCAGAAAAGTTTCCAAGAAGATTTACTGTTGTTACCTTGCTGTTGTTGATTTGCTTTTGTTTTTAATGTGTGAAGAAATGCTATGCTTCCTCCTGCCATACAGTTCATCATATCCAGCCTGGCCCTCAATATATCTCACTTAACTCCAAACTATTAAATCTAAATATATCTTTAAGCTTACAATCTAAAGCAACAGAAGGGGATTTACAAATGATTCTGGAATATTAAATTTCCACAAGGTTCTTTGAGGTAATGGGAATGCAGTAATATGCATTCCAGCTTCTGACCAAACTTAATTAGAATGACTTCATAAACTAAGATTGCTACATCCACAGCATGAATTTAGTGACAGGTGTAGAAACAGGTTTGGAGAGACTGAAACTGGGAATTAACCAAAAGTTAACAGGAAATCCTGACAAACCTAAGCAGGAAAAATGTCTGACATATGTTAGCAGGGGTAGCATTAATTAGCAGGCTGTATGCAGTAAGCAGTCATTCTATTGAGATATAGTGGTATTTCAGCAACAATGAACTACAGAGCAGTATAAATCATTTGACTTTTGTCGAAGAAGATGGGAAAAGATAATTAGGGAACCAGAGCTACTAGCAAATGTTCTCTGTGCACAACTAAGGAATGAAATTATTAAAATTGCTCAAGTGCAATGAAATAAATGCTGCTAATTAACAGAATATTGCAAAATAAAATCAAACTTTAAATGCACCCAATGAGAGCTAGTTTGGTGTAGTGGTTAAGGCATCAGGCTGAAAATCTGAAAACTATGAGTTCTAGTCCTGTCTTAGGCACAAAGCTAGTTAGGTGACCTTGGGCCTATCACTGTCTCTCAGCCCTTGGCTGCAAACAATGGCAAACCACTTCTGAAAAACCTTGCCAAAAAACCTCCAGGGATTTGTCCAGGTAGCCTTTGAGAATCTGACACATTTTTGAAACAGGCGGGGGACAGTAACTAAGCTTTAATATCTATATGTGCAATTGGGAAGAGTGAGCAAATACTACAAAATATTTTTGGTTTTATATCTTAGTTGGCTAGAAAATCAGAGAAATGGTAAATGTCTATGGAGATTCTCAGTCATCCAGGTCGTGGTTGTCACAAAGGTACTTTTTTCAAGAGGCAACTGGATTTCAGAACTGAAGACGCTTCTCGAATGAGAAGCAAAATGTCTTCAAAGAAAAACCAGAAAGTCCAGCTGCCTCTTGAAAAAGCACCATTGGGAGTGAAATGGTAAATTGTACTTATTTTTAAAAAATAAAACAAATGGGAAAAGGAAGGAAACTAAGAAACAATCCCCACCCCCACCCCAAATTAACAATGTTCCTACTGGGGTTTGAACCATCCTTATTTAACATTTGATTTATGATGCAAAATGCAATGGACTAGTAAGAGAGGATTTTTAAAATGCTTGTGTTAGCTTTTTTAAAATAAATTTCACTTAACTTTCTTTGTATACATATATGTGCATGTGGATGTGTAGAACATATGGATATGGATAGGTGGGTGGGTGGATGGATGGATGGTTGGTTGGATAAATATCTATTCACACATCTAATAACATGTGATTCCAGGAAAACCTTTCAGGAAGGAAGGCAATTGGCCATTGCTTTTCTGAAAAAGGATCATCAATTGAGAAAGTTATCATCTACCCCTACTTCTCTGCATTTGCAACAGACAGAATAACAGAGTTGGAAGGGACCTTGGAGGTCTTCTAGTCCAACTCCCTGCTCAAGCAGGAGACACTATGCCATTTCACATAAATGGATGTCTGGTCTCTTTTTAAAAGCCTCCAGTGAAGAAGCACCCCCAACTTCTGAAGGAAAGCCATCCCACTGATAGGATGGGCAATAGGAAAGTAGGAAGATACAATAGTAGGAAAATTTTCAAGTGGGAGGGCATGGTACATTTCAACAAGATTTTTTTAAAACCACTTTAGAATGAAACCAGTTGGAACACAGAACAAGAGCAGCTTAAAACGTAAATGCTCCTATGAACATGTTCCTAATCTGAAGTGATTCCATTTCTAGTCTGGTAGAACTCAAGTATCTGATTTCGGTATTAAAAATAATGGGAAGAAATAATTTTATTAACCTCATAATCACATCATTTCCTGTAACCATGTGTTACATAATCCTTTAGGGACATTCAGGACAATATAAGCCAGCAAGTGGACAATATGTCTGTAATAATATGCCACAGTGCTTTGTGTGGGGATTAGAGAGACAAAACAGGATTGTTAAACTGAAAGCAGCTAAAGCAAACAGTTTAAAAAGTTAGTATACAGTGAAAACAACCCTACAGCCCTGTTCCATTTCATTCTAAGTCACCACAGATAAGGTTTGCAGTTAAAAACAGTAATGTAACTCTTTCACATTTCTATTTTACACATGATAACAAGAATGTTTTCTATTTTACACATGGTGACAAGAATGCTAATTTAGATTTGCAGATAGAATAAATAGAATAAATGTTATTTGTCCCATTTCCCTATTCTGAAAAGGATATGTGTCAATAGAATACATACCATGTTTCCCTGAAAATAAGACCCTGAAATAAGTGCTTGGCCTTATTTTTGGGGAGGTTTTATTGTTTTGGGGCATGTGGAGCAAGACAGGGTTCCTCTTGCCATCTTACCTGATTTCCAGCTCTGTCTCCCTAACCCTAACCAGAGGAAATGGCGGGGACCAGCGGCGCATTTGTTTAAATATTTTCCAGGAGGGCTTATGTTCAGGGAGGGCTTATTTTAGCGCATGTGCTCAAAAGCCCGATTGAGCTTATTAACAGGGGATGTCTCATGTTTGGGGAAACAGGGTAATAGAAAAGATATGATAGAATAGAAATCATAGAATAGTATAGTAGAAAAAATATTTTTTTTAAAAAAAAAAAGCTGGAATCTTATTCGGATCCCCTGAGAAGTTCAAAAGATGTAAACAATTCTTGTTTTAGTAGACTAATATGTTGTCTCAGACAATAAACATTTGATATTCAACTAACAAATTAAATATTAAAGAGAAAACATTTTAGATACAGAAAGCATGACAAACATTGTTTTGCTTTTGTACTAATGAATGCTTACAGGGACAGACACTCATCTTCTCATCTTCTCGTAGTGGTAGCCCCAAGGAATAAAAAAAAACCTTGGATATTTGGAATGTGAGATTTATTCATGTCGATTTTGCTTTTCAAGGGTTGGTAACGGATGCAGAAGGGGCCAATGCAATGTTCTGCTTTAGCAAAGTGAAGTGCTCATTATTTTAATGGTGCATTTTTGATTAGAGATAGAATAAATCCCTTAATCTTGTTCTTAATCCTGGTTAGCTATTCTGTAAATAAAAAAGAATTTCTATTCATAGAATAGACAATAGATGGAACAGCTTTTTTTTTTCTTTTTACTGGAGAAAGTGATGCAAATTTCTCTTCCCCCCCCCTCCACTCTTTTGTTATTTCAGCTTTGTCACACATGGGGTTCTGAGAGTTCTACCATCCTTATCCCCAGGAGTGAAATTCAGCCTGATCTATCCAGATTGTGTGATCCGGTAGTGCCAGCGGTGGGAAGCTTCGCCCACCCACCTGAACGTCATCACATCCCATTTTTGACCCTCTGCACATGTGGTATTTTTCAAGAGGCAACTGGACTTTCTTTATTTTTCCTTGAAGACATTTCGCTTCGCACCAAGTTCTGACTTCAAGTTCTGACTTGAAGACTCCATCCTTATGGAGCAGGTTTTTATGTGGTCTAACAGAAAGGTAGGGTTGTAAAAAATTAACTTCCACATCCTCCAGCAATGCAAAGGCTAGAACTAATTTTTAATTAATAATAGAGATTTTCTAAGCTGCTCATATTTAATAAATAAAGCAGAACTTTTAAGGAAACTTGGGGTGATGGTGTGGAAAGAGATACAGAAACCAGTCTTACATCATGTTATATGTTGAATACAATTGCTATGAATGGCATCCCTTACTTTTTAGGAAGGCATACTATTCACAGCATGAGTGGTGTGGTGGCCTAGAGGTGGAATTCTTGCCTCACAATCAGGAAGCTGTGAGTTCGATCCTAGGTAGAGGATATTTCTCTCTGGGCAGAATTAGAATATGTCTTCTGGGGGAAAACCCTCTGCATTGGCGACAGGAAGGGCATCCACCCATTAAACACTCAGCTCCATTCAGTTGCCTAGACTCCACCCCACAAGGGATTATGGGGGTCATTAAAAGAAGATAACTATTAACAGCATTTATAATCTATAATATAGAGGCTCTTTTCAATTCTGATTGAAGATGGCAAAGCTCAAGCAAATGGTGTTTGGTTTCTTTGGTTTCTTGATGAAAACAATATAGGAGAAGGAGAAGCGTTTGGCCCAGTAGTGGGTTCCACTTACCTTTGCTACCGGTTCAGAATTGGGAGTGTGTGCATGTGCAGAGCATCCGTGATGATGTCCAGGCGGGTTGGCAGAGCCTCCTGCCACCGCCACTACCGGTTCGCCCAAACTGGGGCAAACTAGTAGAAACCCACTACTGGTTTGGCCTCCTCTCATAAAAGCCTCTTGGGGAAAGAAGACATGTTTTAAAAGTTGGGGCTTCAGTCAAGAGGGCCTTTCAATAAATGGAAGACAGTCTGCCAGGTTATCTTAAGTAAATCTCAGAAGTTGGAGAGAAGAAATGAAAGTAGTCAAGGAGAGAATATTATCAAAGTCAAAAGAGCAAAACAAAACAAAACAAAACAAAACAAAACCTGATTGTCACTTAAGATGTTTGGTTTAGAAATGTAACATTATTTCAGGTTCCTTGCACAAAGAGGGGCTGAGCCAATCTGAGATTGGCCCTTGCTATAAAAAGCTAACCTTCATGAGACACACAACTGTCTGTCATGTGATTCAAAATTATGCAAGATGCTTCCTTTCCAGCTTTAAGACACTTCTACCATGCAGTTGCAATTGCTTTCCTTTTTATGATTCTTCATACTGACAGTTTTCAATATTTTTTCTTTCTTAATTGGCCTTCGATTGTCTAATTTTGTTTTTAAACTTCTGTAAATTATTTTGGACTTCTTTTTCACGAGTAAAACACACACTGAAATAAATGTGACCAGCATTACTAAGGGATTGGTTGGGTTTTTCTTTTTCCTTTTTTTACACTGTACACTGTGATTGAAAGCATCAATGAGATAAAACAGAGGAATGGAGAAGGAAGCAGGAGAAGCAGGATGGAGTGGAGAAAAAACCCTCAGTTCTGTGCCTCGATATTTGCAGAGTTTATTTTCTGCATTTCAGATGCCTTGAAAAAACACCGTATGCTGATAGCTTAAAACACACTTTTTAATCTGCTACAACTACATATAGAGCTAATTCATTCTGTTTAGAAAATCTCAGAGTTTTGCATTAAGAATATGCTTCTACATATACACTATTCCAGCTGCTGAACATTAGCACAGTTCAGTGGTACTATCGGGATCTTTTTCTTTTATTTATTTATTTATTTTAAATTCTCTGCAAAACATCTCCCTACTCCCTCTGCCCAAAATCTGGATCTTTTTACTATTAATTTGAGGTAATGTTGGAGATCTAGTTGCATTTTGTTTAGATGAGGATTAGGCGAAAGATGTAAATCAGCAACTAGCAGATCAAAATGTCTTTATGCTTGGGGGTTTACTATCTTTAAGATGGAAGAAAGTAACAACGTGATCAGAAAGCACAATATTACATATATTGGATACAATCTAGGGAGCTATTTTTGTGAGTGTCATTGAGCCTGATTATTTAGAAAATATCCCATTGATGATTGTAGGGTTACTCCTATCCCAAGACAAGACTAAGCCAGAACACATTCAACTCTGGAATTTTTGAGAATTCTAACATTTATAGGTATTTTCTCCAGACATCTTTTAGCACGAATTGCCAAGCTATTTGTGCTGTTATTTATTAGTGTAAAAATGCTCTGTATAAATGCTTATGAAAGTAGCAATAGCAATAGCACTTAGACTTATATACTGCTCCATAATGCTTTACATTACTCTCTGGGTGGTTTACAATGTCAGCATATTGTCCCCAACAATCTGGCTCTCCGTTTTACCAACTTCAGAAGGATGGAAGGCTGAGTCAACCTTGAGCCGGTGAGAATCGAACTGCTGGCAGTGGGCAGAGTTAGCCTGCAATACTGCATTCTAACCACTGTGCCACCACGGCTGTTATAATTATGAAATAATTATAGTATCAATACTAATTGGCATTTTAAGACATCAAATGATCTAAATCCTATGAAGGGTGGTGTTATCCAACATATTTACAAAAATAATTAACAATTCTTTATATATCCATTTAGAAATGTTAATTCCTCAACTGTAACACCTGAAATAAAATATTTTGGACTGTGCATCTTACATCTCTTTCTATTGTGACCTTTACTGATGTTTGATGTAGCACACAGTTAGGATAGTGAATAGTCCTTTAGTTTCCCTGAATCCTGATAACACAGTTTAAAAATAATTACCATTAGAACAGACAATCCAAATCACTGAGCTTTTATATAAGGTGGGTTATGATCTTAAATGTTTTTATTTGCATCTCTTTGATAAACTGGCCATTTGCCCCATGGTAACATCAATGTTTTCAAAAACCTCATGTTTGTAAAACCAAGAAGATCAAGTCTGGGTTCCTTAAGGTTTCTTGCCACAGGGAATGGCACCAACAGAGACTATAGTCTCTTGCTGCCCTTTCTTTAGAATACCTTCCCCTTTGAAATCCAGGTAGCCCTGATCCTGCTGAGATTTCAAAAAGCCATTAAACCTTGGCTATCTCAGCAGGTCTTGATAATGGACTTGCTCTGGATGTCAAACAATATGTAAATACACTTATTTATCTCTAGTATCTTATCATGCTTTCTTAAACACAGCAATGAAATGAGAATTGGGTTATACTGGCATTTTGCACATGGCAAATATTTACATTTGTCTTATAATTCTAAATCAATATTGATGTCAAAAGGGCTAGTAGAGAGGGAATACCCATCAATGAATAGAATAAAATTAGACGATTAAGAAATGTATCTATCCAGGCTGGATATTCATCATTTTCAAAAGCCTGAGGCATTAATTAGACCAGGCAGCATGGTATAAAGGATAATTTCCACAGTTAAAATAGTGAGAAAAAAATAGATTTAAAAAAAGTTGCAGAATGATTTCTGTATTACTATCCTTCAGATCCATCTCCCCGCCTATGATTGTTCCAGCCAATCTTATATACTATGGATTTATAACCTAACTGAGAGGTGAATTCAAGCAAGGTCCTACCTAGTTTAATACTGTGCATAAAAGTATTCAGCGCCCTTCACCAACCACTGTTGTAATATTTTGACAACTACATAACAAACCTGTTTTCTCTAAATGGAAACTTAATTATTATCTTCTTCTTCAAATTAAGCAGAGTAATGAAGGCATGTGAAAAAAAAAAAACAAGCATGGAGGAAAATTAGGCTAGAGAACTCTGGCTTTCAGGGATTATGTAAGGCACAGTAAGAGCTACTGTTTTTTCCCAAAAAGATGACCCACCTTGAAAAGAAGCCCTATCACATTTTTGAGTGCATGTGATCAAATTAAGCCCTGCCTACAAAATTAACCCTAATTAAGACCCCACCCATCCCATGGTTCAGGGGGTGGGGCAAGGCACAGCAGGCCTCACACACCCCGAGACCTGCCTCGCCTTCTTCTGTGGCTGCTTGCCGCCATTCACACGCATCGCCCTGGCCTCCATTTCACCTTCAGATGCCTGCTGGCATCTGTTATCTGCAGCTGATAACAGAGCTCTGGATCAATCCGGAACTCTGTTATTGGTTGCAGGTGCCTTCCGGCAGGCATCTAAAGGCAAAATGGAGGCCAGGGCAATGTGTGCAAGTGGCAGCAAGCAGCCACAGAAGAAGTGGGCCAGCAGTGGACACCTGCTGGGTGGGTCTGTTGGTGCCATCGCTGTGAGGTGAGTCAACGCTAACCCTAATCCTTCAAAAAGAAGACCTAGCTGTTTTTTCGGGGGTCAAAAGAAAATAAGATTATAATTATAAAATAATTATAGTATCAATACTAATTGGCCTTCATTTTGGAGAAACATGGTATGGATTGCAAACCTTCCTACCACTTCCTTCATCATCCTAGATTTATAATTAAAAGCAAAAAGCAAAAAACACTGGTGCATGATAGGTCTGTACAATTTATATGAGCCAATGGAAACCCAACAGTGATAGTTTTACTGAAAATGAATGAATCAACAAGCACTAGGAGTGGTTTGCATTGTTACTGCATTTGAAATGAGTCAGAAGCAGTAGAAGCCTGATTTTTAAGATAGAAAGGGAACAAAATATCTTCATCCAAATGTTTAATATTAATATATTAGCACTTCTACCATTTAATTTTTCCATAAAGGAAATTAATTTTCTTTTATTGTTGAATTCTTTGGTTATCTGCAACTAAATGAGTTTTAAAGCTGATAACTGCAACCTTTCGCTTTTGAGTTCTTTCAGCCTAGGATGAATTTTCTGTAACTTATGTTTAAGCAAGAGGAGAATTTAATAGACATTTATTCACAATTTTCATTTTGCCATTACACTTGGAACTGCATTTCTTATAGCTGATAATTCCTTATTAATTATTATTGTCAAGCTGCATTTAAGTAGAGCCAAGAATTCAATTAAAATAGTGAATTTATTTTCAGTAATAATCATACTGGATTAAGCAGGGAGAATAGGAACTAAACAGTTTCTACTGAGCTTTAAAAAGGAAGCAATGAAGACAAAACTTAAATATAGAGTTGAATTTGACAAGAATGAAATTTAGAAGCAGTGTGACTTTCCAACTTGTTTGTTGCAGTTCTAACAAGGAAGAAATATTAATTGGCATAAGAAATGCAGCCACTTTGTTGGAACAGAGGCAGGTCTGAGTTTGAGAAGCTGAATTCCTTGAGATCTCTGTGAAGTATTTCTCATCTTTCTTGCAATTTACTCTAAGCCATGATGGCACAGTGGTTAGAATGCAGTACTGCAGGCTAACTGCCAACTTCCAGGAGTGCAATCCTCACCAGCTCAAGGTTGACTCAGCCTTCCATCCTCCCGAGGTCGGTAAAATGAGGACCCAGATTGTTTGGGGCAATATGCTGACTCTGTAAAGGGTGGTAGAGAGGGTGGTAAAGCACTATGAAATGGTATATAAATCTAAGTGCTATTGCTATTGCTAAACAAAGCCTGGTACTTTGGGTCATTCCCTAGGAAAACCAGTAAAACTAAAATTTAGTGGTTTGAACACATTTTATTACCATCAAGAACAGGTGATACAGGTATAACAACACTATGGCATGGGGTTAATCCAGTGGTGAAATCCAAATCATTTTACTACCGGTTCTGTGGGTGTGGCTTGGTGGGCGTGGCAGGGGAAGGATACTGCAAAATCTCCATTCCCACCCCACTCAGAGGAAGGATACTGCAAAATCTCCATTCCCACCCCAGTCTGGAGCCAGCCAGAGGTGGTATTTGCTGGTTCTCTGAACTACTCAAAATTTCCACTACCGGTTCTCCAGAACCTGTCAGAACCTGCTGGATTTCACCCCTGGGTTAATATCCCTTTTTGTTCAAAAGAGACAGCTTATGAGGAATCCTTTGCCTTAGTCATCCAGCAGACAGAATTGTCTTAGTAAAGGTAAAGGTTCCCCTCGCACATATGTGGTAGTTGTTCCCAACTCTAGGGGCCAGTGCTCATCTCCGTTTCAAAGCCAAAGAGCCAGCGCTATCCAAAGACATCTCCGTGGTCATATGGCCAGCATGACTAAATGCCAAAGATACACGGAACACTGTTACCTTCCCACCAAAGTGGTCTCTATTTTTCTACTTGCATTTTTTACATGCTTTTGAACTGCAGAAGCTGGGACAAAACAAGAGTTGTCTTGTCTGCATATTAATTTTTAAATCAATTTTTTTTTTAATTTGATTTATATGCCACCCTTCTCTGGAGACTCAGGGCGGCTTACAATGTGTTACAATGTGTACACGCATCAGAGTGTATAATGGCACAAAGAACAAGAAAACAAATATTAACAATTACAAGCATTTGCTTTGGCTAAGTAAAAGCCAAATATGCAAGAGATCCCCTTTGCTTCATATAGCCTACCTTTCTTTTTTTTTTTTCTCCTCCCTAAATGCATTTCCTGACTCATTCTATTGTCTTCTGAATTCTGCTTTCTAGCTGCTTTGGATCTTTTCTCCTTCATTTGCTTACTGCTTTTAATTTTTTTTTCCCTGCTGATCTCCAATGCTTCTGGGGGATCTCCCCTTCCCTTCTTCCCAAATCCCTCTGGCTTCTGGCTTCAGCCTCTCACCCCAGCTTCCCTTCAGAATTCTTACTCCAATCTATTGGCTCTGGTCTCCTTGGCTTTGATCCTGTATCCAAGTTGTTTCTCTTGACATCCAGTTGACAAGCTGTCTCTGTGTGTGTCACTAAGGTGAGGGAACTCCCTTCTGAACAGAACTACTTATTCTGTTTACCCACAAGTTGTCTTTCTGCTGGGAAGGAGACAGGGCAAAGTTCTCAGCTCTGATTATTCCAAAATGTCCTTCTATCTTTTAAACTCACCTGGGCTCATCTGGTTTTTATACTCTGTGTTATACCCTATGACTCTGCTCTCTCCCTTCTCCTACAGGTAGCCTTTTTTTTCTCTTCTGCTTCCCCATCCATAGTTTTATCATTGCTCCCATTTCTTAACCTTTGGGGGATCTTCTTAAATCTTAATTCATAGAAACTAGGCTATCTTGCAACAAGACAATCTATCTCCAGTTTTAATCTATTTCCTGCCCAACAGCTCCCACAAGAGGGGGCCTCACAAGCAATATTACTTGGCATATTTGGATAAGTTTTCAGGGCATAACCTAGCAATCTTAGTCCTTGAAGATTCAGCTGAAGTGGGAGAAAGTCACTAAAAGCTGACCTTTCTCTGATGTTGTTTTCCATTTTTTACTCTAACTGATGCAAGGTAAGTGGCCCTTGTCTTAATGCAGGTGAGAGAATAAGGAAAGTTTGATGGAACAAGGTCTACACTCTGTGGTTCAGTAACACCCTCATCTATTTTATTTTCTAGTTGCTGTTAAAACTTTACCCATATTTTTAATAAAGTATCTGGCAGTGGTTTGTTGGCACAGATGGAGATTTTAAGCAAACAAAATATCAAGTTCCACCACCTATAAATAGTGCTCACTGAAATCAATATAGATGATCATCAGAGTTTTATTAACAAGCACAAGTTAATATTTTGACTCATGGAAATCATTACTTTTTTTTCAAAAATAATTAAAATGAACATTAATTCTCTGCAACAAGCAAAAGGATTTTGAAGAAAATCACAAGTTTCTATAATTTGTTATACATGAACTCTGTTTAATTATTGCCTTTTTTATTAATGTTACAATATGTGTATATCAGTGGTGGGTTACTACCGGTTCGCCCCAGTTTGGGCAAACCGGTAGCGGCGGCGGGTGGCTCCACCCTCCTGCGCAGAACCTTCTGTGCATACGCAGAACCGCCATGCGCTCCCAAAGTGAGCGCCCACACGCTCCCAATGGCGAATTGATAGCGTTGGGATTTGAAACCCTGTACTAGTGTATATGGCATATAAAGTTCTCCACATTATTTGTAGATAAACAAATGAGGAAGGGGCAGATGATTTTACTCCCTTTAAGTGAGTAAATTTTTTAAAAAAAATTCCCAAAGATAAGTTCCAACAACACATTAGCAGTCACTCCTGTATCTTCTTTGATAACACAGATGCTGGCTTTGAAACCTTATATTTGTTAGTTCCTTTAAGTAACTGGAAGGAAAGTTATGCTTGAGGAGAATTTAATGGACATTTGCCTCCCTCAGAGATTTTCCAAACAGGGATCCACTAGGATTCTATCTCGAAGAAGCCTGCTGTTAAATCCTCCACATGTCTGAGGGTGTGACGTTTACCACAAATCCAATAAATATGTACTCAAATTCTATTTTTGTACAAATGTGAACATTATTACTTGCATTTTAAAAAAAGATCATACAGATATACAGTATATAGTATCTATAGAAGAACAACTTAAAAAAAACTATGTTAACTGTTGAACTCAATGCGATTAATTTTATGTCCTTGTTCAGAGCAAGCAGTTTGTACATAATAGACTAAGCAGTCTCTTGAAAAAAATCAATATATTTCATACCCATTTAAATATACATTTCATGTAAGTTTAAAACAACAATAACATCCTTCTAGTCTCCATTGCAAAAACTGCATAGTAACAGCTAGTAAGGCAAAAATATTGTATCAATTTAACTCATTATCTCTGTTGTCATTCTCATATAAGGTCCTTCAGCACTAAATCTCCTCCCATATGGCCCATCTGAATTACACTCTGCTTCTCCTCCGTTCAACCCTTCAAGCCAGAGGTGGTATTCAGCAGGTTCTGACCAGTTCTGTAGAACCGGTAGCAGAAATTTTGAGTAGTTTGGAGAACCAGTAAATACCACCTCTGACTGGCCCCGCCCCCATCTATTCTCTGCCTGCTGAGTCTCAGCTGATCGGGAGCATATGTGGATTTTATAGTATCCTTCCCTTGGAGTGGGGTGGAAATGGAGATTTTACAGTATCCTTCCCCTGCCATGCCCACCAAGCCATACCACGCCAACCAAGCCATGCCCACAGAACCGGTAGTAAAAATTTTTGAATCCCATCACTGCTTCAAGCCAACATTCCCACACCCTCACCCCCACCACTCAAACCACTCATTTTCTCTCTTTTGAACCTGCCAGGGTCTTTCTAGTCACATTGGCTTTTGCTAATTGATATTCCTGAATCTTTTGCTGATTCCCAAATGCTTTTTCTCCCCAGAACTGAATCCCTGTGGGCAAAGTTCTGCTGGGACAGATACTTTGCACCTTCTTTTACTTGCTATCTACTTTTCATCCTTAATTTAAAGGTTTTATTTTTATCTTATTTAACTTTTTAGGCTGTTTCCTCCTTCTCTTTTTTGTAGCCATCCTTCAGATGAAACTTTTGCTCTTCTCCTTGTTCCTGCATGCATGTGTGTATATGTCTTACTTTGCACCCACACTTCCCAACTTTTTATATTTTTCCTGGTTCTTTTAAATGTTCTTCTTGCATTTCTAATCTTTGAGATAGACAGACTACATACCTTCTATAGGTCCCTAGTTCTGATTTCTTTAGTAAATCCAAGCTGTATACCAGCAGTCACTTTATTGCTCCCCTTAACTGCTATATCAATTTATTTTAACATCATTGAGGTCCTATTTCCTCTGCTTCTGATTGCTTCCAGTTCCAGATCTATGCATTCAGAAGCCCATTAGCCAAGTTAGCTTTCTTCTTCTGAGACACTGCAACAACATTAGCCATTTTGTTTATAATCTCATCATCGCTGCATCTGTCTGGGTTGCGTATACCTTTTTTCCAGGAAGAACTTTGGTTTCTCTGCCAGTGCAAATGAAAGGAGCAGCTGTTCCAGCAGCCTGCTCATTATTTTGTATCTTTTGAAATATCATGGGCTATTTTCTATATTCTACAATAACCTGAATCTCATCACAATCCAGCACATTATAACTAAAGAGAACTGAAATGTCCATAAACAAAGAAGCAAAATGGAGGAGGGGAAAAATGGAGGAGTCTTTAATTAAAATTTCACAGAATGACTTCTCTAATAGGGCAAGTGGAAAAAAAACCTTGGGCATTTTATTAGAGAACATGTAACCTGAGATATGTTTTTTATATATATTTGCAGAAAATGAAGGCTTTTAATGTACTGACTAATCAATTAAAAATGCCCAAAATGAAGAAAAGTTAGAGGGAGGGAACACTCCCTGTAGGCAACAGACCCTCCAGATCTATAGATCCTGACTTAATGATTATGCCTGTTAAATGTCTTTTACCCACTGTGGGATTTACCTAAATCATGACATTCTGTCACTTGTAAAGGATCCTTAGCAAGGTCTTTCTCAAACTGTTTTATTAGAGCTGTTATAGAAAGCATTGGGAATGACACTGAAAGACAGAAGGAAGAATCACTAAGAAGGCAATGATTAAACAAGCATGACTTGATCCCATTCTAAGAACCTAATTTAATTCACATAAATAAAGTGAGGAAGGAAGAAGCACATTCAGTCTTGCAAGATTCTGTTAGTATAGCTTTACAATAAAAGTAGTTCTAGACCTACATGGCATTGGTATTTTGGTCTGGTCTATCTACTAAGGCTGAGATTTATTTCCCGCTGTTTTCCCCGCCTCCTTGGGCCTATTCAACATAGTAGTAGTCCAGAGGGAACAGGAGAGTCATTGCAGAGATTGGATTTCCTGCTATTGCTGTGAAAATTGGCAATGATGTACCAAGAAGGAAGAACAGAAATAGGATTGTGAAAGTCTGAGGATGGCTGTATTTTTGTTGTCTTCCTCCACTGTCCGAGAGCAACTATCTACAACCATTTGTCAAGAACGGAATCAGCTTCAAAAGTGAATAGAGTAGAACTAAAAAATTGTGAGCTAATGCAGCTAATATAGAGTTTCTGAACACTTTTGCCACTGTTTCTCTCTCTGTTCACCCACCTTTCTTTTTCTTTCGGTTGCTATCGTGTTTTTTTTTTCCCTTTTAACAGTTTTTCTATTGGCAGTAGCATACTATTTGGTGGAAATATTTAAGTTTCTTGAATAGATAGTCACTGTTGTTATTCAATCAGACTTTTTCTTCCAAAGGAGCTTATTTCCAAGATTCATTGCTTTCAATGGCAGCTTTCTTAAATCCAACATATTGCCTGTATGCTAGATGAGATTATTGTTCTGCTTTGGCAACAGAGAGATTCCTTGGGAATTTATTAAATACATTATGTGCATTGTAAATGTGAATATCTCACAGAGACAAAAAAAAAGTTTCATTACAAATCACATAGAATCAGAGATGTGGCACATCTGCACATTCTTGACTTGGGAGCTGTGGAATGTTATTTTCATATAATACAGCATATATATTCAGTAATTATTTTAGATCTGCAGTCTTTGGAACACACATTAGTAATGGTAATCTTATTTCAGTCATAAATATTGAATATGCATAAATTGGTGTACCCTCTGGCAGAATAATATTGACACTACATTTGAAAAGATCCTGTGAAACATTAAATTGTTTTTAATTTCAGACAGTTTTCTTTAAAAATCTATAAGGGAGGAAGGATTTAAAAAATTGAGAAAGTATAAAAATGTATTTTGAAGCATTTATTGCAAGGTAGCCATTTTATAAATATAACTTAAGCTGTCTATCATGATCAACAGAATAGATAAAATTCTCAAATAGCAAAATATCAAAAATAGAAGAGCCAACTTAACCAATGCACTTTATAGATATTTATGGAATAAGGCATAAAGAATCAAAAAGAAAAAAGAAAGAAAGAAAATGATGACATATAAGGCAAAATTGGATAAAAATATGGAATCTTTTAAAAGCAGCAGTTTTACCATTAGCTTCATTATCAAATGCCTTTCATTTTCAGAGAAAACTATAGTAAAAAATATTTAATCAAAGATTTAATAGGAGATAGCAAGCACTACATGTTTGCATTGATTCTTTTATTCACTTTGTTATTAACATAATGTTTTACTTTTGCTGCCCAGTGTTTTAGCCTTTTGAGTTTAAAATAGTTTTATATCATTATTTATAGCATTGTAAACAATCCTGATTTGCTTGATAGTGAGATGGGCAGCATATAAATTTAATTAGTACATAAATAAATATAATAAATAAATGAATATTTTAATAAATAAATTACATATGCTATCTCGGTATTCATATGGTACACCCCCCATGCAGGAAACAGACTAAAAATACAACAAGAATTGCTCAAAGAAAGTAGGAATTTACCATGGTCAAGTTTTTAATTGACCATTGCTGGAAAAGCAAGAAGTAATTTCAAGAAAGAAGGAGACAATTTAGTTCTTAAATTCCAGATTGATTAGTTCTTTGTCCCCTTCTTATGAAGAACTATTCGAAATAGATATCACAAATTCAGGAACAGTTTTTAAACTTGATTAGCTTGAAACTAAACTAAAATGTAATATATTCAAGGTTACATTGTTAAAATGGGTACATAGGGTTATTTGTTTCTATTTGATAACAGCCAGAATCCTTGGAAGTTCTAACAATTAACATCTAATTTAAAATTGGACTGTCTCTCCTCTGAAAATTTTTCATTGCAATCATAACTGGAAGGCACAGAACTAGGCCAAATTCAAATGGGCCTCTATCCCATAGGCAATGGCCAAAAATGCGCCCAAACCACAGCAGCCAGCAGTCAAGGCTTCTCCCATATATCAAAACTTCTGTCCTTTCTCAGAACCTGTCTCTGCTCTGCTCTTTTTCTGTTTTAACTTGCTTTCATAGTGTGTGCAATAACACACACACACACATTTGCACATTTTCTGGAGGCTGGAGTTTGGGAGATGTAAGGCCCTTCCCTTCTCAAAAATCTGTTCCCTGTTTGTTATCCATCCTACCACAGCGTGTTGAATTGATTTACTTTCCCCATCTCAAGGTCACATTTTTATTGAAAAAGTGTCCTTGAAGACACTTTTGGTGAGTAGATAGGAGAAAGAAGAGGCGCTGTGAGCAATTTCACAGCTCCATTTTGCTGGCTTTGTTTGTCAATTTCTTTAATTGATTTCTGTAGAGAAACATTATTATTTGATTTATTGATTGATACCCTGCCTTTTTGCTCTGGCAAGCACTTAAGGTGGCTAACCAAATATTGAACTCACACAACTAAGGATAATCATTCATTAGTGAAGTGATGAGGCTGCACACATAAAGCATTCTTCACGAAGGCCAGCATAAAAGGAGGTTGTACTACTAATTAAAATAACATCTTTGTACATATAAAGCTGAATGTCAAAGAGAAAATCTTTTCCTCCTCCTCCTCCTCCTCCTTTTCCTCCTCCAGCACACAGACATTCCAAGGAATTGTTTTACACAGAGCGACATTCATATGAGCACCACATAGACTATCTTGTACTGTCCAGATACTCATTGCATAGGCCAGAAAGTTGAGTCATCCCAAGAAACTAATCATATTTACTCTGAAATAAGGGTGGGAGGGCTGGGAGAGACTAATAATGTCCACGTTGCCCTCTCCAAATGACATTCATGATTACAGTTGATACATTGGTATTCTGGATGAGTGCACTATTTTCATTTTTCCTACTCTATATTGCCAAAGTGCAGCTGAAAACTAATTTATCTGCAAGCTGAATTAATAAGAAAGAAATGAAAATGTTCTGTTTGAAATGTCTAACATAAGGCTGGGCACAGCATACCATACCTGCCTTCAGTTTTGTCAGGCTGCTAGCAATGTCATTAGCTGAAAGGTAATAACATACATTTTTCAAACATTTACTCTAGCAGGATGATTGCATAACATTTTCTTTTCCCCTAAAGACTATGAGAAAACTCCTTTAAATTCAGGTATAGCAAGTTGTTTTTGAGGTATAGCAAATTCTTTTTGCTAACCTATATTCATTGTCAGAAAATGCCTGGACAATTTTTCCTTAGATATTTTTTTAAAAAGAAGATTAGAAACAGAAACAGAACAGAAACCAGAAACAGAAGATTAGATCTTCTTTTTTTTTCATTGTAAAGACTTGTTTAAATTGTTAGAGTTGCTTCTAGGAATCATAAAAATACAGATACTCAACTTTTCACTACAGGTAGTCCTCGATTTATGACCACAATTGAGTCCAACATTTATATTGCTAAATGAGAAATCTGTTAAGTGAGTTTTGCCCCATTTTACAACTTTTCTTGCCACATTTATTAAGTGAATTAATTTAATTTAATTTAATTTAATTTAATTTAATTTAATTTAATTTAATTTAATTTAATTTAATTTAATTTAATTTAATTTAATTTAATTTAATTTAATTTAATTTAATTTAATTTAATTTAATTTAATTTAATTTAATTTAATTTAATTTATCAAATTTCTATGCTGCCCAACTCCCAAGGGACTCTGGGCAGCTTACAGCAAAAAATAATACAACAAAGAACATAAGAAAATTATTAAAAAAAAACCTTATAAAAACATTTTAAAAACATTAAAAGTCCATGCACACCATTCATGGCCAGATCTCGCAAGATTGCAACAGTGAGATCAACGGCCCCAGGACTGCCGGAAAAGCCAGGTCTTCACCGCTTTCTGGAAGGCCAATAGGGTGGGGATAGTCCGGATCTCAGGAGGTAACTGGTTCCAGAGAGCTGGGGCAGCCACAGAGAAGGCCCTCCCCCACGGGCCCACCAGCCGGCATTGTTTAGCTGACAGGACCCGGAGGAGACCAACTCTGTGGGATCTTACCGGTCGTTGGGAGCTATGCGGTAGAAGGTGGTCTCGAAGATACCCTGGCCCTGAGTCATGTAGGGCTTTAAAGGTAATAACCAACACCTTGAATTGTGCCCGGAGACCCATAGGAAGCCAGTGCAGCTCGCGGAGAATTGGTGTAATGTGAGTGTATCTAGGTACACCCATGACAGCTCACACAGCTGCATTCTGGACCAATTGTAGTCTCCGAACACTCTTCAAGGGTAGCCCCATGTAGAGCGCATGAATCACTACAGTCATTAAATTAATAACGCAGTTGTTAAGTGAGTCTGGCTTCCCCATTGACTTTGTTTGTCAGAAGGTCGCAAAAGGGGATCACAGAACCCCAGGACACTGCAACTGTCATAAATATGAACCAGGTGTCAAGCATCCGAATGTCAGTCACATGACTATGAGGATGCTGCAATGGTCATAATTGTGAAAAATGGTCAAAAGTCACTTTTTTCAGTGTCGTTGTAACTTCAAACAGTCATTAAATGAACTTCTGTAAATCAAGGACTACCTGTATTACCATTTTAATTATAGCAACCAGTCTGACTGAAAAACAGACCTGTGCAACCTTGCTTTATTAATGAAAATATAATAATTTCTTTGTGGGTTAGGTTAATTGAAAAGTGGGGAATAATTTTTTTTCATATAGATCACTATACTAGTGAGGGATGAAAAGATATAAAGCATCCTCTAAAATTGTAAGTTAAAATATGATGATTTTAAGATTAGGAGCCACGGTGGCACAGTGGTTAGAGTGCAGTACTGCAGGCTACTTCTGCTGACTGCTGGCTGACTGCAATTTGGCAGTACAAATCTCACCAGGCTCAAGGTTGACTCAGCCTTCCATCCTTCCAAAGTGGGTAAAATGAGGACCCAGATTGTTGGGAGCAATATGCTGACTCTGTAAACTGCTTAGAGAGGGCTGTAAAGTACTTGAAGCGGTATATAAGTCTAAGTGCTGTTGCTATTATTCTATTCTTAAATTATTCTTAAAATTTATTCTTTTATTCCATTCATTGCTGTGAAGCCAAATCCTATGGACGGTCATTTAATTGGAAATAAGTGACTGAAAGTGGGGATCAACCATAACAATGCATTGATAGCAATAGCAATAGCACTTGGACTTATATACCACTTCATAGTGCTTTACAGCCCTCTCTAAGCGGTTTACAGAGTCATCAAATTGCTCCCAACAATCTGAGTCCTCATTTTACCCAGCTCGGAAGGACGGAAGGCTGAATCAGCCTTGAGCCTGATGAGTTTTGAACTGCCAAATTGCAGGCAGCTGGCAGTCAGCAGAAGTAGCCTGCAGTACTGCACTCTAACCACTGCACCACCATGGCTCTTATGGTATGTAGATGTTGTTTATGTCTATATGTTTCTTGTAGTTTTGGGATTGATTTTCCAGTAAACAGTAGTGGAATGCAATTGTACTCTAACAAAGTAATGTGTTACTGAAGTCTACATTCAAATAAATTCATCCTGGCTTTCCTCACATTATAGACTTCGATGTTAAGTATTGTGGATAATTGCATTTCTATCTGGAGGAAGTAAGATATGATGCCCTTTAGCACATTTTTTGAAAAATGTTTTGTCAAACAAGAAACTTTAAATTGTTTCTGCTAGGTAGCCTGGTGCAAGTCTACTGTCTATTTTGAGGATTACAATGAGCTGTAAATAAATGCAATCACAGGCCATGTTTGCCGATTGCAGTCTTAATCCAAAACTATCAGAGATTTGTGGGGAAAGTGGTTTCCCACAGCCAAGCACTCAAATCCACTACTATGTTTAGATATTTGCATAACACCAATGCCTTGATGATAAGTGTTGCTGGAATTTGTATTGGCAGATAAAGCATCATCATTGATGTGGCCCAATGTTGAACCTTTTTTTCCCCCAGCACACATATGAAATTTTGGTTTACACCTGTTCACATTCTGTGATCTCTCCTCCTCTGAGAATTTCACTTGAGAGGAAGGTTATAGGGCAGAGCAGCGTTTTAATTCATTTTTTTTTAATGTTCAGAGCAGGGGTGAAATGCTCCTGGTTCGGACTGGATCACCCGATCTGGTAGTGATGGAGGCAGGTGGTTCGGAGAACCGATAGCAAAAATCCCTGCCCCCCCTCCCATGCCCAGCTGACCTGCACAATCATCAGAGGCTTTTTAAAAAAAAAATTAAAAAAAATAAAAAAAATAAAATTTTACAACCTCTTCGGCCAAAAAAATGCTTTTAAAAGCTAAAAAAAAAAGCCTCTGATGATCGCGCGGCTCAGCTGGGATCTTCAAATGCTTTTAAAAGCCTCTGATGATCCAAGCTGAATTGCCTGATCAGCAGAGGCTTTTTTTCTTTTAAATGCCTCTGATGATTCAAGCTGAGTTGCCTGATCGGCAGAGGCTTTTAAAAGAAAAAAAGCCTCTGCCGATCAGGCAACTCAGCTCAGATCGTCAGAGCCTTTTGAAAGCATTTTTTTACAACCTCTTCCCCAAGGAGGTTATAGAAAAAATGGTTTCAAAAGTAAAAAAAAAAAAAAAAATTGGCCATGCCCACCCAGTCGCATTACCCCCCACCAAGCCACGCCCACAGAACCGGTAGTAACAAATTTTAGATTTCACCACTGAGAAGAGTCCTCTTACCTGTACTGTTCTTCATGGGAGGGAAAGATAAACAGTTCTCGTTAATTTGAAAATTGGAGAGAAAATAACTCTGTCTACTTTCCAAGGGAAGACTTGATTGATTATGTGCCATCAAGTTGGTCTTGTCTCTTAATGACCGCATACATAGACTTTCTACATCACAGTCTTTCTCTAACCTGATCCTTCAGAACTTCCAATGGTGCACCAATCACTATAGTAACCGAATTCCATCTACCTTGCTTCTGGGTTGCCCTCTTCTCTTTCTTTCCATCTTTTCTACCACTAGAAAGGGAAGACTCAAGGCCATATAATAGCTGAATGACTTGAGCTTGATTTTTTGCACACAATATACAGTATTGTAAGTGAGCAGCCTATTAGTGAGGGATGTGGAAGGCTCTATCCTTTCATGGTGTTATAGTTTTCTAAAATGCAATTACTGCTCAGTAGGTGCATGACAATCAGTACAGTGCAATATCTTCTGTGTTTATAATATCAGCATGACGCATGTGCCTTGTAACTGTCAAAGGAGTAGGAGGTGCTAAAAAAAAATCTGTGTGGTTTCGGAGACTGCAGGCTTCGGTTGCTGCTGGGCTTGTTACTTATTTTGCATATTTGAGTCTGATTTTCTGTCTACAAACATAACACAGTTAAAACCGCTGTTCTAATATTCCTGCCTGTTTGATGTAAGCCTTTAATGAATGAAATAAATCATTTCCTTCCCACCAATCTCTTGTGGCAAACAGAGATGAGAGATATATATTTTTTTCCATTTTGCCCTTCAAACTTGCTAATTCATGACCTGTTCTTATCAAACAACCTAATCTCATTAATTGCAGAATTCTGCCGTTTTACAATGCAGGCATAGAATTCCCTGGTTCATTTTGCCTTCTTATTTTAATGGCACTCTCTTAGTGGGTCATAAATAGGAGAGATATTTCAATTAATTTGAAACTAACGGAATTCAGTAATGGACAGGATCCACAACTTCTTCAAAGGCCTAGCTAAGTCATGAAATAAGCAGAAAATCTTCCAGAGAAAATAATATCAGGGGATGAGTATTTAAGGAAATTTTCAAAGGAAAACAGTAGTTTTGAAGCAGAGCAAGGTCATCTGGTCCTGCTCTCAAGGAGTGGTAAATGGTCTGTTGTGGCAAAGAATAAACAGAAATTGTGAATCTGTCCAGAGGGCAATTTAAGTTTCAGGTAGACACAGATTTGAACCTGTAGCCTTCCTAGTAGCAAACTGAATTGAAATAAGGCTTTGGAAGTTCAATTCAATTATTCGAATTGAAGGTGGATACGCGTGGGTCCAAGAAATTGTAAATACACTATTTTCAAACTGCCCATATCCAGTTTCAAAGACTTGTAACTTTAAAAATAAAGTTTTATTTATTGAATAGCAAATAATATAAGTGGAATATTATCATATCTGAACAATTGGGGGGCATGTAGTTTAGTACAAAAGTTAGTTTGGTACAGTGGTTAAGGCATTTGGTTAGAAACCAGGATATTTGAGTTCTAGTTCCATTCCAGATACAAAGACAACTGGCCCATCTGAGGCCAGTTACTCTCTCAGCCCTAAGAAGCGGACAAATTACTTCTGAAAAACCTTGCCAAGAAAATGCAGGCACTAACCCCAGGTAGTTATCAAGAGTCAAAAACTGTCAAGGAAATACACAGAGAGAGGGAGGAGAAAGAGAGAGAGAGAGCTTAGTACAGTCAAAGTTTTATAATATGCTTCATTTCATTATTTAATTTTCAGTATAAAGCATTTTAAGCTAAATATTATTAAAGGCCTATGTAAATGCAACAAACACAAATACAAATCAAACTGTAACTCTCTAAGAAAGGATTTGATTTCTGTAAAACAATTATTTAATACATTTATTACTTCAAGGTTCCATTGCAAGCTTAATTGATTAAGTCTGCAATTAAAGTTTGTTTAAATAGTCTGCCAGGGTAGCAGTATAAAATAGTTTAAAAATAAATAAAAACTGATAATGCTGTTGACACTAAAATTCAATCAGTTCAAGCTGATAGGATTATGATCAATTTTGTCACGCTGCTGGACTAGGCAGAGTGGCTAGAAGTCTAAGGTACTATATTCCCTCAAGGATTGTGTTTTATACCTCATGAAAATGGCAGATTTAAGAAGCCAGGTCTTTAAGAACTCTTGGTTCAGTGGAAACACGGCCTCTTCCCCATAGATGATAAAGGGTGAATCAGTCATAAATTGAATAGGAAATGACAGGAGCAAGTGCTGAACTGGTAAAAATGTGTTCCATTTGGCACAGTTTGTGGGCTCAAATTCTTGTTAAAAGTTGAATGGTTTTGTTTCTTCAGCAAGTCTGTTTTCTTGAGGAAAAAAAGAAGTAGCTATTTTTGCATACTTCACTGACAGAGCTAATAAATAAGGCAATCAAACTCTCTTTCCAAATGACCTTCCCCATTGCAGTTTGAAGTGGTATAGTGTCTACATATATACCTTATGTGTCAGTGTAGATTCCCAGAATTTTCAGGATGCTGAAAATTTTCACTGTCTCCAGGATGCTTAAGAACACCGAGCTTGGGCAGTAAGCACCCATGTGAACATAGCACTATTGAACTAGATGCATCCTGTACCAGTAGATAAATATTTTGCAAATGTTTTCAAAGGCTTTCAACATAACCCACATAGTGTTGGGATGTGTTACCATCAGCAGCAGGCTCAAACAGTCCATCCTTTCTGCCAAACATAGGGAAATATAGAGAAATAACATGCTAGAGTTTCTGGTGCAATTGTCAGCATGGAGCAGCAGTTCCAAACTTCAATGCCCCTTATATATAGCCCTCAAATTTTCTAGCATGAGCATTACAATGTGGTGGAACTTCTTTGGTTATGGATCCCTCAGTGGATGGTAAGGCATAGTGTGACACTCATTTATTCCAACCCCTTGACACTGTTCCTGGATTTATGTTCATAAGTGACCCATCTAAGAGAGCACAGGTGCAGAGGAGGGATTGCATTAAGCAGGAGCATCAGGAAAACTTTCCCTGCTTCACTGTGCAATCAAATGTTAGTGCCTGTCACCTGTTAGTCAGGCAACATGTCAGTTGGCTAAATTCACAGCTCCTACAATCATCCAATCCAAATCCAAAATGTACTAAGGAGAGTGGTTGGTGGTTGTTTTTCTCACTAACAGATGTATGTGATGGCACAGAATATGAAGCCAAGAGGAATGCATGAATTGTTTTCTTGAACTTGGCCAGTATTACATCAGTAAGAACAGCACCATTCTCTAACCTTGTAATTGTGACATATAAGGTCAACAATGGGAGCATCCCAATTGATGACAGCCTACTTTTCTACAAGTGTAAGAGTGGACTGGTGGATGAATTTAATGCAGCCATCTGGATGAACCTAAACTGTAAGTAGTGTTGCCCATCCATTTTAACTAAAATATCAATAAAACAAATTTGGAAGTTCCTGCATCATAAAAATGTCCAAAGAACATCAAGGGAAACAAAAAGAGATTTAGAGAGACTGGTGCTATGTATATTAAATTCGCTCAAGCCACTCAGAGTCACCTTAAATCTCGAGATGGGCAGCAAATAAATTTGATAAATAAATAAATGAATAAAAACAAACAAATTCTAGAGGGACCAATAGATATTAGAAAAAGTATAAATTGAATCCTGGACTACAATTGGGACCAGAAACTTGCTCATTGAGTCATTAATCAAAATATCCATGGGGCTGTTTTGCAAAGGTTGATGGATGTGAATGTATTTATGCTGAAAAACAGAGGAATCCCTGATCTCATCCCACCAGTCCAGAGGTGGATTTCAGCAGGTTCTGATCAGTTCTGGAGAACTGGTAGCGGAAATTTTGAGTAGTTTGGAGAACCAGTAAATACCACCTCTGATTGGCCTCGTTCCCCCCCACATCTATTCTCTGCCTCCCGAGTCCCAGCTGATTGAGAGGAAATGGGGATTTTGCAGTATCCTTCCCCTGGAGTGGGGAGGGAATGGAGATTTTACAGTATCCTTCCCCTGGAGTGGGGTGGGAATGGAGATTTTACAGTATCCTTCCCCTGCCATGCCCACCAGGCCACACTCATCAAGCCATACCACACTGACCAAGCCACGCCACAGAACTGGTAGTAAATTTTGAAACCTACCACTGCACCGCTCCTAGTAATACTGGTATAATCTGTCAAATAGTATAATTTTTAATACAGAGCAAGAGATAACTCTTTTGGGGGGATGGGGGTAGAGATTGGCCTCACCTGGAAATAGTGAAAGTGGCCATAGAAAATGTTAATTTGAATTCCATTTCATATACCTTATTTTAAAATCTTCCTTCCATCGTAAAGAACAAATGCAAAGCTCTGTTCCATAAATATACTGTATAAATATAGTTAATATAACTTTGTTCCCAGTAACGCACTCAGTAATATTTCTCTTTAAACAATGCAATTGGCTAAGAACTGTTGGGTAAAAGGCACATAGTTCTAGCTTCTTAAATGGGGCACTTCCAATCTAGAAATAGGATTTTTGAGGAATTGCATTGTTATTTGCTTTCCACAACACATCACAGATTTTTTTTCCCTTCCCAGACAGTTATCAGATTCACTTAATACTTTACTCTTTACTCTAGATATAAAATATCTAGTCTCTTAATACAACAGCTATTTATTACACAGGTCTCATAAGTATGAAGAAGGAAAGTCGATACCACACTTCTAAAATCTGTGCCTGCCAAACACTGAACTGTGCTATTCCACCTGTGGTTTCCTCTTTAGTCTTTCCTTTCACAAGATAGGTTCCTGCCCCAATACATCTTTCAATTTATCCATTAGATAAAGGTAATACTTTCTGATAATAATACCGGGATATCTATCTATCTATCTATCTATCTATCATCCATCCATCCATCCATCCATCATCTATCTCTTTGAGGCTGCCCAACTCCTTGATGATCTGGCCAGTTTATAAAGAACAGAATACAATACAATATATACAATATACAATATAAAAAAGGCAGAACTGTCTGGAAAAACACTATTCCAATCATAAAGAAACTAACTAAAAGGACTTCACAATTATCTTAATTCCAGGGCCTGGAAAAATAGATTTTGTTAACAATTGGAGGCTTGCTACTAATACTAGTCTCATTTCACCATTAGTGCATAAATGCCCAGTGCGCACAGGACAATTCTGCACCTTGCTGCTCTTAGATACTAACCCTACTACAACATATAATGTTGCCTGGTGCTACACAGTACTGCTTTAAATCCATCAGATGATGATCTGTGCCATAAAGTGGTCTTAATGAGGATCTAGTTCATCGTTCTAGAGTATGCTGTATTGTGAGAGATTTGGTCTGCCATATGCTCCCCTTTATGCTCCCTTTTATCCCCATTTTAGATTTCTTTTAGATTTCTGCTGTTATATATAATGTTGTTTTATATTTTTTAGCTTTTCATTTTTTTCATTTTAGTCTTTGATGTACTTTTATTCTTTTTATTTACCCTTCCTTCCTTATGCTAATTTTTGACCATAATAAAGATTTGATTGATTGAAGTTGAAAGTTGCTCTTACTCCCACAGGTAAAAATGTCCCTCTTCAGCACAGCAGGTTCCCGATACAATCATACTTTACTATGACTATACATAAGGTACAAGGCAAACAATCCAGAATGTGATGATTTATCTGGAGAAATCCAGAGAAATGGTCAATTGTGGGAAAAGAAATAAGAACATTAGGGTGTTCTTGAAGGATGGCAGATCAACATTCAGAAATGTTGCCATCAAAAGTATCCTTTATTAATCAAAGAGGAGCTGTATTTCTCTTGCTACACCTCTTTCTTCTTTAATAGGTAAAGGTAAAGGTTCCCCACGCACATATGTGCTAATCGTTCCCGACTCTAGTGGGTGGTGCTCATCTCCATTTCTAAGCGCTGTCCAAAGATGTCTCCATGGTTATGTGGCCGGCATGACTAAATGCCAAAGGCGCACGGAACACTGTTACCTTCCCATCAAAGGTGGTGTTGTGGTCTGCCAGCAGCCTGCGGAACTGGCAGCAGAGTAGGACAGCAATGAGGCTGAGGAAGAACATGGGCCAGTCCTGGAGGCTGGGGAAGGGCTCTGTGTCAGAGGCAGAGATGGGGCCAGGGCCATCGGGGAATGAGGTGCAGACTCCAGAGCTTCCAGAGACTGATAGGAGTGAGGCAAAGGAACAGGAGGAGCCTGTTCCTAATGCACGCATAAGAAGAGCTGCCAGAAGGCAAGAGCAGCTCAATCAAAGAGGACAACTCGGGAGTAGGGCCAAGAGATGATTGGCCCCTCCCATAAGGCTTAAAACAGACCAGCAATGGCATTTGGGCTTTGCCGGAAAACAACATTGGTAGCTTCATCTTCTTCTTAGTCTACATCTTTGTTGTGGCTCTGTTGCCTGAGCCTGGGCTATCGACAGATGCAGACTCTGAGAGTGAGGGAGAGGAATTGGCAAGGCCTCCCTCTCCAGGACCCTCCTCTCTGGCAATGCCTCCGGAGGACACCGAAGGCCAAGAGATAGGCCCAGAGCCAAGCACGTCCCCGCAGCCACAGGAGGACAGCGACGAAGGAGATAAGTGCTGGCTGGATCCTCGATGGTGACGCAGGGAGAAGCGTGCACAGCAGAGGGGAAGGCATGCCAGAGATTAGCTGGAGTCACTGGACCACACCCCACAGGGTATAAATGTGGGTGTGGTGGCTGGTTCAGTTTGTGACCAGCAAAAACTAGAAATAATCCATGATCTCTGTGTTACTGGACTTCTGCCTGCCTTGTCAGACTGCATTTGGACTAATCCTTGTATTGCTGAAACTTTGCCTGCTTTATCGGAATGCTTGCAGTCTAATCTTTGTTTTGTGTGAGTAAAGTCTGAATTGGCAGCTAGCCACTGGATTGCTGCCAGCTTTATCTTCAAAGACTTTGTCGTGTGGCTTATTAACTCCGGGCCATCTGTGGGGGTGCGTGTGTGGGACAGGAACAGAACAGTCTTGTATTTATTTTTGTATCTGTGACTTCTGAATGTTTGCCAAGAAAGGCCATTGGCAGTTTGCCTAATTGGACAAAGGTTTGCGATAGGACTGAGGAATTTGTGTTGGGAGGAATTTGTTTTAATTTAGTTGAATGACACTGGGAATGAAGTAATTCTCAGCTGTTCTAATAAAGTTTGTTTGTTTTTTCACTGACTTGATTTTCCTTCTACTTACTTGGGCCTGGGTCACAACAGATGGTCACTATTTTTCTACTTGCATTTTTTTACGTGCTTTCAAACCGCTAGGTTGGCAGAAGCTGGGACAAGTAACAGATACTCACCCCATTATGCAGCACTAGAGATTCAAACCGCTGAACTGCGGACCATTTTATCGACAAGCTCAGTATCTTAGCCACTGAGCCACCACACCCCTTACTTTAATATTTTTCTTTAATAAACTACTGTTATTTTTTTTAATTTTGACAGCGATAGGAATGCCATTCAGGAAAGTTTAATGTTCATTCTGGTCACATCAGACTGTGCTACCTTTTTCTCAAAGGATGACCCGATGGATCACAGGGTTGTCTAATTTGTTATAACAAGGTACAGTATTACAGCACTATAGAATGTCTTGATTGATCATGTGAGATTCAATTCAAACACAAATCAGTTTTGTTTAATATTTAAGCACATTCAGGATACCTTAAGACTATGGTGGGAATCCAAAAACATGACGAGACACAGAGAGTCACATTCATTTAAACAAGCACAGGGATTTCTGTGTGATCAGAGGTTCTTCTTTCTTTATCCTGTCAGAAATATTGTTCTATACACAGTAGGGGACTACATTAAAATGAATATTGATATAGACTTCCATGTGTGCATTGCAACCTCTCACTATATACTGGATTGCTATTCTGGAAATTCAAATCCACTATATTCTATCACCATATTTGTCCCAGCCAGATAGAGATGCTTTGATCATAAGATGTTTTTGGTGGACTGTGCCCTGCAAGTTCTCCTTATTCCCATGTCTCTTTATCTGCATACATGGATGTGTGTCAGTGTTAATATTTTGCAAATTTATTTTAAATTGAATTCAATAGAAGAGTGAAAATGCCTCACATGCAAAAATAACAACACTGAAATAAAAACACACCTTTAAGCCTGTGCCTACAACAGAACTGGAAATTAATCTGATAGTTTTTACATTAAGCTCCTATGGATATTTAGAATTTTTTTCTAGCAGTAAACAACTTTAAATTAGATTGAATAAAAAGCAAAACATAAACTAATATCTTTCGCTTTCCAATATATGTGGAAAAACATGTTAAAGTTTTATTTTACACAGATAGAATAAAAGGAAATTTTAAAAAATATTCTACCAAAAGGTCTTCCAGTATCAGGTTAAAAAATCAATAATGAACTTTAAGAATTGTGTACAGTTAATATGATTATCCCCCATGTATTTGGCACTTCCATCTTTTTTTATTCGATGAGAAATTATAATTTCCAGGAAACATTGGGAAGGATTTAGGAATGGACCCTGTTTTCATAATCTATAGGCAGCCCTCCACTTCCAATTTTGAAAGTATCTGTTTTTACTTGGCCTTTAAAAAAAATAGGATAAAGATGCATTTTCTCCTCCCTAGGTATTAAATTGGATGAACTAGATCTTCTGCCAGTGAAGTGATTCCATCATTAAAAACAGGAGGTTTTTCATTAGAGGAACAGGGCTAGGAGTAAGCATCAATAATCCTCTTTCTCCCTATATACCTCTCTTTTAAAGTGGGTTTTATGAGGCACTAGAGATGCAGGAGTGGAAGGATTAACTGATTGCTTTCACATCCTTTTTCCCTTTTAGGATTAAAATCAAGGAGTGGGGTGGAAGAGATATGTGCACTTGACCAGTATTTTTTTTCTCCCAGTCATATGACTAGGTAACCATTGTGAATGCACTAGGTCCATGGAAGGGGTGAGTTCTACTTACCTTTACTACTGGTTCGCAACGGGGCAGCGCACACGCGCTCGCTTTGCTTGTGCGCACGCTCTTCTGCGCATGCGCAGAAGCGTTCTGATGACGTCGGGGTCAGTGGGTGGAGCCTCGTGCTGGTTTTATTACCAGTTCTATAGAACCAGTGCAAACTGGGGGCAACCCACCACTGGTCCATGGGGTCATTGAAGGAGCAATATGTTGTGTTCAGGGTTCAAAGCAGGTTTCAGCAGGTTCTGAGCAGTTCTGGAGAACCGGTAGCAGAAATCTTGAATAGTTCGGAGAATTGGTAGTAAAAATTCTTACTGGCCCCGCCCCCATCTATTCTCTGCCTCCTGAGTCCCAGCTGATTGGGAGGAAATGGGGATTTTGCAGTAACCTTCCCCTGGAGTGGGGAGGGAATGGAGATTTTACCTGCCACGCCTACCAAGCCACACACACAGAACCGGTAGTAAAAAAATTTGAAACCCACCATCCAGAGGAATTTATTATAAGTCTGTCTATCTGTCCTTCATGTCTATCTGGCTTTCCTGAAGTAAGGATGAAATAGCACAGCTTGTGCATTACCTCTGATGGTGGGCAATAAATCTCTGCCAGAGCAGAATCCAAATGATGGCAGAGCAGTTTTTAATACATCAGTGAAATAATCTATTTAAAAGAGGCTGAACTCTAAGTCCTCTTTTTTTGGTCTAATACAACTGCAAAACAACAAATTGCCACATGGTATGCCTGAAGAAGGTGGGATCTGACTCACCCATCTGTTGTTGCAATACAAAGCACACCTGTTTTCACAGCTAGCCAGAATGAAATAGAGGCAGTAGCATTGCTTGGTCAGTCTCAGCATTTTTATCACTCTGGCTGTTTCCAAGCTCATTTTCCAGCTGTCACTGGTTGTCAGTGACCATGGACTCAAACAAAAAATACTTATAAAATGGCACATTTAATATGGCAGGTGAAAGCTGCTGAGATGTGACCATAGAGTATAAATTCAAGCAGTGACACATGCAGCATAATGCTTGTCTAGGTTCAATATGAAAATTAACTTCAGTGGATATAATATCAAGCATAAAGGGTAGCATTTTTGTTGCTGTTAAATGTATATATTTAAGGTGCTTTTTCCCTTGGGGGTCAAGGCAATTATCTGAGGATCTTCCTTGATTTTATTCCCCAACAACAGATAGGTTGTTTGGCCCAAAGTTTACCATTTCCATGCCTGTCTTAAACCAATCCCCTAAACTAAATCCCCTGAAGTTGTTACCTAGCCTGGTAATGAAACATTCGAAAATCAACCCACAAGCTCACAGAATGAACCTTCACCCTTAAACCTATCTACCCCCTAATTCAGCAACTTTCATATACAGTAGATGCCTTAAAAATGTAAAAATGTATTTTTTTTTGAAAAAAAAAAGCATTTTCTAATTTATACAATTTTGTACAGTCTACCCTTCTGCTATCTTTTTTTTTTTCCATGATGAAAACAAATGCATTCTTCATCTCTTCAGGTCATGCTGACCCTTGAGTTTCCTTCTCAAGGTTAGAAAATTTCATTTTTAATTCTGAAACCAGCAAGATTGTTACATTCATCCCAATGGTACACACACACAAAGCATGCAGCATTATTGTAGACAATAATTAATAGATTTTGAACTGTTAAAAGCTCCTGAGAGAAAGAAAGAGCAGTTCTCGGATGCTGTAGAGGAGAAAACAAAAGAATAATGATTGTTACAGGATTATCCCAAAAGGCTCAATTTGAACATTAACCTCATGATCAGAATCAAGTGACAACAGATAGCAAGCAATACATTACTGCTACATTAAAGGTAAAGGTTCCCCTCGCACATATGTGCTAGTTGTTCCCAACTCTAGGGTGTGATGCTCATCTCCATTTCAAAGCCAAAGAGCCAGCATTGTCCGAAGACATCTCCGTGGTCATGTGGCCGGCATGACTAAACACCAAAGGCGCATGAAACGCTGTTACCTTCCCACCAAAGATGGTCCCTATTTTTCTAGTTGCATTTTGTCCTTTGCTTTGCTTTCGAACTGATAGGTTGGCAGAAGCTGGGACAAGTAACAGGAGCTCATCCCGTTATGTGGCACTAGGGATTTGAACCGCTGAACTGCTGACCTTTTGATCAACAAGCTCAGCATTTTAGCCACTGAGCCACCGCATCCCTTTGACTGCTACATTATGTACAGTGGTGGGTTGCCCCCGGTTCACACTGGTTCTATAGAACTGGTACTAAAACCAGTGGGAAGCCCTGTCCACCAACCCCAACCTCACCAAAATGCTTCTGTGCATGCACAGAAGGGCGCGCAGCCCCGCTGCGAACCGGTAGTAAAGGTAAGTAGAACCCACCCCTGATTATATACCATCAGTTAGGATATTGTGAATATTGCTGAATTATCTCTTCTAAAATTCTTAATATTGCATTGCCGTCTAAGGCTATTTAGATTTTATAATTCAACAGAGAACCATATCCCTAAGAGAACCATATCCCTGAAAAGACATGTACAATTACCTGTCCTGGCATTCAGTTTACATTGCAACAGAATTAGCACCATTTTTTTAAAGCTCACCTTTCAATCTTGTCATTTAACAGAAACTTAACCAGTAAATAGCATTAGCACTTAGACCTATATACACTTCATAGTGCTCTCTAAGTGATTTACAGATATCAGCATGTTGCCTCCAACAATCTGGATCCTCATTTTACTGACCTCGGAAGGATAGAAGACTGAGTCAAACTTGAACCAATCAGGATTGAACTCCTGGCAATGTGCAGAGTTAGCTTGCAGTAATGCATTCTAACCACTGCACTACCATGGCTCCTAAATTTTAGCAATTGAGTCTGCTTAATTGATTATTTTTAATCTATTACATTTTTTCTAAAAAACAATAAAATGTTAACTGAAGTAGAATCTTATAGCCCCCTTTCCCCATCATTTCTTGCCAATGATGTACCTGCACAGCTAAGTTGTCTTTTTCTGGACCAAATCCAACCTATGCTTAGAATATTACAAAGAAGTTGTACTATTGTTAAGTAGTGAGATAGTCTTGAAGGTGAGATTATTTATTGGGTCATAGCAACAACAGTATTAAAGTTCCTTCCATTACCAAGCAGTAACGTAATATTGTGATTAAGTCCATCAATCATAATAATGTATAAAATATGCAATAAGTCACACTTAATGTGCTTATAGAAGGCTGAAGGTCAATGGCCGCAAAAATATTTAGATATAAATTGTAACTTCATTCTATTTATCTATCTGTTCATTTACCTATCCATCCATCTCAGGAAAGTTTAAGAAGTCCTATAAACTTTGATTAGCTTAACAGTCATCACAAAGTTGTAATTGCTGGTGTTCAATCCTCAGTAAATACGTTTAACAATAAAATGTAAAAGATCAACATCCCCCTTTGATACCTTAAGGATGTGTAATTCTTGCAATTATAACTCACATTGGGTTGTAGTAAATCAAACTATTTAACTGAAAAACAATTCAGTCAACTTCAAACAACCTAGAACCTATTACAACAATGTATTGTAGTATAATTACAACCCTGTGATTTCCCAAACAATCTGCCACCCCAGTCTATTCCATCTTCACCGTCTAGATTCAACAACAATGGTAACAACTGGTGGTGGATCAAGATTTTACTACTACTAAGGAAAGCTACATCAATTACTCTTCACATGTTGAGTAGCAAAATATTAAGTCTGGACTAGCCCCAAACTTTAGAGAATTGCTTGCAATCCAAAACAGCTTTTTTACATTCCCCCTTAAGCTTTCACTAAAAGTGATGACTTTGATACCATTTGCTTAGCTGTTTGGCAGAAACTTTGGCTGGCAGTAGTATGTAAATGTTAACAGAAAGTACAGAAATAATTTAACACATTTTTTACAAAGGGAAAAGAAAGATGGTTTTTTTGTGCTCAATCTTTTTAAGCAAGTTGACTGACAAATTCATACTTCCTGGACTGACATGTTAATTCAAATAATGCAGTGCAGTTGTTTGCATAAAATAAAAATATTTTACTAACAGCATATGCACATTTGTACATGATACCATTCTACGTTTTGAGCTCCCAGAGGAAAGGCAGGATCTAAGAGCCTTGTTGGAACTGAGTGCCATGGAAATTGCATAAATAAACAGATAAATGTGACATTAAGTAAGTATGAAGCACTCCAGAAAATTGCTTCAAAGAGTATTTATATGAAACTGCACCTATTCATGGAAAATATGTAACAACCAACTTTCATGTTTGTGTATCTGTTTTACAGATATTTCAGGACTTGCAAAGAATTATGATAATTACATGACAAACTTAAATGAACTTGAAATGGGAAGCTTTATCCATTGATATAGGCACATGGACATGATTTATATGCCAGTTTCATATATCTATTCACAATCTAGCCTATGTAACAGAATACATGTGAACACATGGAGGAATTTGATCTTATAAAGCAACCTAGAAATCATCCATTCTACAATGTGGGGCAGGTACAGTATGTTCAATATGATGTTATAAACATTAAAAATGTCATATTGGAACATGCTGCAATGAACACGATATAAATTGCTTTTTCTATTCTGTCAAACTCCATTACAACAAGTTTGGGAGTACTGATAAAAATAATCTGAGTCATAATGTCTTACTCTCCCTTAAGGAAAAAGCCTATAATAAATGCCAATTTTCTTTTTGCTTTCTATCCAAGTGGGTATATTGCTACAATCTCATGGCTGTGCTAGAATCAACACCAACTATAATTTGCAATACAACTACTCAGAGACCCAAGGTACCTGCCCCAGATATATTTTGCCTGAGATTAACAAGTCCCCTTCTATGGAGAAGTCCCCCAAATACCCCTCATTCCCCCCCCCAAGATAATATAAATATAAAATGATGCACTAAATATTTTGTTAACAATTCATATCACCATAACCTAGATCCCTAAAATTGCAGTCTTATGTTGTTCTAAAATAGTATAGGTATTCCTCAATTCATGACCACAATGAAACCCAACATTTCCATTCCTAAGCAAGGCAGTTGTTAAGGGAGTTGTGCCCCATTTATGACCTTTTTTTGCCATAGTTGTTAAGTGAATCATGCAGTTGTTAAGTGAATCTGACTTCCCCCATTGACTTTGCTTCTCAGAAGCCATCTGGGAAAGTTACAAATGATGATCACATCTCCCCAGGGTAGTGCAACTCTCATAAATACATGCCTGTTGTCAAATGCACAAATTGTAATCATGTGACTATGGAGATGATCAAAGGTCATGAGTGTGAAAAATGGTCATAAAGTCATTTTTTCCGTGCTGAACTTCAAATGGTCACTAAATTAATGCTTGTTAATCAAGGACCACCTGTATGTCCCTATTATCCACCCCACTAGCTAAACTGGAACAAGAAATCAACTCCACAGGAAGGCTATAACTACTCTAATTGAGATTGGCTATAATAATTGCAAGTCTGATTGTGCTGTACCTCTTCTTTCTTCTTATAGTTCAGTGAATTGGGTATGCGTCTGCCTGAATCACTTCTGAATATTATCTGTCTGTTGTAGACATACAATATGTTTCACTTCCCATTCTCCTAGCAATGGATCTTGCATAATATGTACATTAAGATCATCTTCCTTACTTTCTATTCTTATAATGATGTACTTTCATCCAGCCACACAAGTGACTAGATATACAAAATATTGTGAATGAGCCCTTAGGCACATTAGTTCGGCTCTACATCATAGTGCTTACAGGGAACAGTGTTTGTAATGGGAAACATAAGGTTCAGTTAAGTTAAGTGGGTGTTAACAAGCTACCTAATCTACTATGTTATAGGTCTGCCTTGTGAATATTGCATATCTGCTTCAGTGGAGAAACAATTTGAATGAAGAATCTTAAGGTGGGTATCTCTACTTTCATGCTTTCAGATTGCTCCTAAACTGGATGACCTACTGCCCAGTCCTATTTGGAAATGAACATGTGGCTTTCCAAATTGATGCAATTTTTTGATATTTCAGATTTCCCCCTCTTTTTGTTTTAACTTTGTTCCCGGTCCCAAAGAACTAGTTGCATTGAAGGCCAACAGAAATTAATGGAATGTATTTATTTATTCAAATCCTTCCTTTATTATTTTACAAATAATTCAAGGAGGCAAACATATCAGACTTTCTCCTCCTATTTTCCCCACACAACAACCCTGTGAGATAGGTTGGGCTGAGAACGTGATTGGCCCAAAATCTCTCAATTAACTTTATTATTTAATATTGTTAAATATTATTAATATGATTAAATATATTACTTAATATTTACATATTTCCACTGTAGTATGATTTTTATTGGAGCCAATGATTTAATAAACAGTTGCAGAAGACCTTAATCTCTCTTATGAATGTTTTATAGGAAGAATAAGGGCTTTGATAATGTGCAATTCAAGCAGATCAACAATTTTAAAAATTTTGACATCTCGTTAGTTATAGTTTCACATCAGTAGGGAGAAGAGTTCATGATACATCCATTGCTGCCTATTTCATTGTGAATGAGAATAGCATTTAATGGGCCTTGCTCACTTAGCTGAATTTGTGGATTTTTTTTTAAACTGGCCTATTGATGTCATCATCTTTAAAAATTTGGAAAGAGAAAAGAGTTGTGCATGTTACTCAAAGAGCCAATGCCATAGTTCATATCCAAGTATCTAGCACACGTTTTGCCAAAACAATTTTCAGATTTTATATATCCTTCCAACAGAGCAATACTGGAGGAAAAAAAAAAGGAAGCAAAATAGCAAAATCCATCAAATAAATTCCTGGCATGAGTAAACATATAATTCACAGTTTGCTGGAGTTCATGAAATATTTCTGGATTTTTTTTAAACAATTATATAAAAAGACATATACATCAAATAGTACATTCTTGGGAAAGTAGCATGTAAACGGAAAGTTATGTCTATATCCTGTTTCCCCCCAAAATAAGACATCCCCTGATAATAAGCCCAATCAGGCTTTTGAGCGCATGGCAATAAGGCCAAGTGCTCATTTCAGGGTTCAAAAAAATATAAGACAGGGTCTTATTTTTGGGAAAATACGATAGTTGCTGGCAAAAAGGATACATTATGATAGTTATATTAAAAAATGTACATGTTACTAAAAAGTATGTCCTAATATAATATATTAGAAAAAGAATACATAATGTAAATGAATAAATATATTTATGTATGATACGGGGCACTTTCCCATATTTTATTAGGTAAAATTTTGTTCCCCACCAACTGTGGATTTCTTATTGATTACATTTAAAAATGATTTCCATAAAATCAATTAATGGAATTGGCTGAAATCTGATGAATATTTAGGCACTGTTGTGTAGGAGTTGTGGTGGGACAGTGGTTGGAATGCAGTATTGCAGGCTGACTCTGCTCACAGCCAGGAGTTCGATCCTGACCAACTCAAGGTTAATTCAACCTTCCATTCTTCCAAAGTCAGTAAAATGAGAACCCGGATTGTTGGGGGGCAATATTCTGATTCTATAAACCACTCAGAGAGTGCTGTAAAGCTGTTTGTAAGACTAAGTGCTACTGCTATTACTGCAGACTTAGGGCATTATTGGTGGTGCATTTGATAGGTTTGAATCTTTTTTGTCATCTCATTCATTTGCAATGTGACATTGTGGATTTCACACCTGGGAATTTCCCTTAGTAGCAAGCGTCCCTCAGAGATCACTCTTAGATGCTACTTTGTGTACCCTTCCTTCAAAAGCCTTGAATCATGATTAGGGCTTCCATTGCCATTGATATAGTAACTATACTCTAGTCCATTAATCTTTAATTGCCTTTAATGATAGTGCATTTGTCATTTTAAGGAATACTTCATTTGATTCAATTTTTGCAAAATTGTAAAGTTCCTGATGATTTTCCAATTGGAATGGTACAAAGTTGGCACCTATAAATTTGCAGCTGTATTTTTTTTTTAAAAAAAATACTAGCGAATTGCCTCTACCATTTTACGTTTTGTACTATGGAAAAGATGAACAAAAATACAATTTGAAGGCATAACTGAATTTAGCCTGTTCTACACATTGTAATGCAAGGCAGACTCTAAATATCTACAGGCTTTTGGTCATAATATATTTTGTGAAAGAGGAAGGGATGCCATTCTTGTCTTTTTCTCAAACTGACCACATGCCATTAAAGCACTTGGGTAACATGTTTTAAAGCAAGAAGTATATTCTAGTGCAACATTATTCTATTGTCCCTGAGAGACTGATGATTACTAGCAAGATCAACAATAAACAAGAACATGATTTAAATTATGAATTCTGCACATGTATACTAAGCAACATTATTCTGAACCTGGTCATAAAGCCATGGAAAACTATAGATCATATCCAGTGTGATGCAGGTTGTGATGCAAATGATAAAATAATTCTCCCTCCAGCTATTTATCCAAAAGGAACAGAGGGGCCTCCTTACATTATCAGAATTTTAAATATGAAAGCAGGTAAAAAAAATCAGAAAGAGATAAAAAGAGAAGTAGATATAGTTATCCAACATATAATAGTGGGGTTATCATTAAACTCAACGTAATTAAAACTTTTAAGGTTTGTTCTTTCTTTCTTTCTTTCTTTCTTTCTTTCTTTCTTTCTTTCTTTCTTTCTTTCTTTCTTTCTTCTTTCTTTCTTTCTTTCTTTCTTTCTTTCTTTTATTAGATTTATATACCGCCCTACTCCCGAAGGACTCAGGGCAGCGAACAGGCACAAAATAAAATACATAAATACAAAAGTTAAAAGATATAATTAAAACCAGATTAAATAATTTAGCCCAAGACAATTAAAAAATCCCAATAATTTAAAACAAATTAAAATTTTGATGTAAAAGAATTTTAAAACAGGGGAGAAAATTAGGCCAGGCCGGCTTGCTGGAACAGAAGAATCTTAAGAGCACGGTGGAAAGCGCATAGATCCGGGATCCTCTGTATCTCTGGGGGGAGTTCGTTCCAGATAGTGGGTGCCCCCACAGAGAAGGTCCTCCCCCAGGGGCCACCAGTCGACATTGTTTAGCTGACAGCACCCGGAGGAGCTCCTCTCTATGAGAGCGTACTGGCTGGTGGGAGGCTGCTTGTGGTAGTAGGCGGTCCCATAAATAACCAGGTCCTAAGCCATGGAGTGCTCTAATGGTGGTAACCAGAACCTTGAAGTGCACTCGGAAGACCACCAGGAGCCAGTGCAGCTCGCGCAGGAGAGGTGTCACACGGGAGCGCCATGTTGCTCCCATAACCACCCGCGTGGCTGCACTCTGCGCCAGTTGGAGCCTCCGGGTGCTCCTCAAGGGGAGCCCCATGTAGAGAATGTTGCAGTAGTCCAGGCGGGAAGTGACGAGGACATGAGTGACCGTGCGTAACAAGTCCCGTGTAGGGAGTCCCGATCCAGAAAGGGACGCAACTGGCGAATCAGGTGAACCTGATGAAAAATCCTCCCGGTCACGGCCATCAAGTGCTCTTCTAAAGACAGCGGTGAATCCAGGAGGACACCCAAGTTGTGACCCCTCTCTGTGGGGGCCAGCGATTCGCCCCCAATAGTCAGCGATGGCATCAACTGGCTATATTAGGACATTGGAAACCACAGCCACTCGGTCTTGGATGGGTTGAGCCTGAGCCTGTTCATCCCCATCCAGATTGCACGGCCTCCAGATACCAGAACATCATTTCAAGGGCATCGTTGGGGTGATCCGGGGTGGAGATGTACAGCTGGGTGTCATCAGCATACTGATGGTACTTCACCCCGAAACCACGGATGATCTCGCCCAGCGGCTTTACATAAATGTTGAACAAAAGGGGTGAGAGGACCGACCCTTGTGGCAACCCACATATGAGGGGCCTCGGGGTCGACCTCTGCCCCTCTGCCAACACAGACTGCAACAGGTCGTAGAGAAAGAGCCACCATAATACAGTGGCCCCCACCCCTAACTCTTCCAACCGGTGCAGCATGATACCATGGTCGATGGTATCAAAAGCCGCTGAGAGGTCTAATAGGACCAGGACAGAGGAGCAGCCCCTGTCCCGAGCCCTCCAGAGATCATCAACCAACGCGACCAATGCCGTTTCCGTGCTGTACCCAGGCCTGAAGCCTGACTGGAATGGATCCAGATACGTCATTTTATCCTAGTACTGGGGGAGCTGTCGCGCAACCACACTCTCAACAACTTTCACAACAAAGCGAAGGTTGGAGACCGGACAATAGTTAGCCAACACTGCTGGGTCCAGGGAAGGCTTCTTGAGCAGAGGCCTCACCACCGCCTCTTTCAAGGTGGCGGGGAAGTCACCCTCACCCAACGAAGCATTTATAATCCTCTGGAGCCAGCCTCGCGTCACCTCCCAGGAAGCCAGCACTAACCAGGAGGGGCATGGGTCCAATAAACATGTGGTCGCGTTCAGTCCACCCAGAATCCTGTCCACGTCATCAGGGGTCACAGGATCAAACTCATCCCAGATAACATTCTCAAGACCTGCCTCAGTCAACCCTCCTGGAACTACCCAGTCGGAGTCCAGATCTTCCCAAATCTGAGTGATTTTGTCATACAGATATTGAACAAAATCCTCGGCTCTACCCTCCAAGGGGTCCTCCCGCGCTTCCTGGTGGAGCAGGGAGTGGGTCACCCTAAACAGAGTGGCCGGGCGATTATCTGATGATGCAATAAGAGCAGCAAAATATGTACATTTTGCTGCTTTTATTGCCACTAGGTAATTCTTAACATGAGATCTTACCAGTGTCCGGTCGGATTCAGAAAGACTGGCCCTCCAACTACTCTCTAGGCGTCTTTTCCGGTGCTTCATCTCCCTCAATGAACCAAGGAGCTAGGCGAGATCGGCGCTGGGTCAAAGGCCGCAAAGGCACAACCCGATCCAGAGCTCCAGCGGCCGCCCTATCCCAGGCGGCCACTAGGTCCCTAGTCGAGGTGTGTGCCAGAGCCTCAGGAAATGGCCCAAGCTCCATCTGGAACCTATCAGGTTCCATCAGGTGCCTGGGGCGGAACCATCTTACCGGCTCTGCCTCCCTGCGACAGGATATAGCGGTTCGAAGGTCAAGGTGAAGGAGAGAGTGATCCGACCATGACAAGGGCTCAGTGACTATATCCCCTATCTCAAGATCACTCAACCACTGTCAAGAGACAAAAATCAGGTCCAGCGTGTTTCCCCCTGTGTGGGTAGGGCCATGAATTAACTGGGTCAGGTCCATAGCTGTCATGGAAGCCATGAACTCCCGAGCCACCTCCGACGTCTCACCCACAGATGGCAGGTTGAAATCCCTCATGACCATAAGTCTGGGGGTATCAACTGCCACTGCGGCGATAACGTCGAGGAGCTCGGGCAGGGCTGCTGCCACGTGGCAGGGAGCCAGGTACGTGATCAGCAAACCCATTTGAACCCCATGACCCCACTTCACAAGGAGGGACTCACAACCATCCGTTTGAGGAACAGTGGCCTCCCTTGGTCTCAGACCTTCTTTAATAATAACCGTTACTCCCCCACCTCTGCCCTGTGACCTCGGCTGATGGAATGCAAGGAAACCTGGTGGGCACATTTCCATAAGGGGAACCCCCGCTCCTGGCCCAACCAGGTCTCTGTAATACCTGCCAGGTCCACTCTCCCCTCACCAATTAAGTCACAAATGAGGGGGGCTTTATTTACTACGGACCTGGCATTGCACAGCATCAGCCGGAGGGCCGGGCCGTGGGGGTCTGTGCAACCTGGGGAACGGGTGGAGCCTTGGGGGCCGGAGTGCACCACCACTTGTAAACAGAAGGTGTGCACTTCCCTGACTCGATATGGCCCCCTGCTCCCACCATATCTACCCCTCCCACTCATGGTAGTGATGTTCAAAGCACTATCTGGACAAACTCTGACTCCCCCCTCGACCCCGGGATCCCCACCTCCCATGCCATGCTTTCTTGCCAGGCCTGCCCCTCCCCTTAGTGGGCTATCCCCCATGCCCACAACCCGCATTCCAATCAAATCCTCCCCCTCCCTAGAACCCCTTAAAAATTTAACTAAAAATTTGAGTAAAAGACCCCTCAACCCCCTAGTTTTCACATGCCACCTCTCCGGGTCCCAAAACCCATCCTTGAGGTAGGCCCTCGATAGAGAGGAGGGCCACATCTGCGAGAGGGGGGAATCTCGCAGCGCAAGCAAGTCCAGTGTCATATACATCTCCAGGTGTAACGATGGAGGCACGGAGCATAAACAGGGGTCTCACAAAAGATGTAAAATACAGGTATAGTTTGATGAGGCATACTGGTACTTCCACTGTCCTCTCACGACAGCGGGAAGGGTCCTGACAGATACAATTCAATAGGAGTAACATCCAACTCGCCCTCACATGACGAGCGGCCTACAAGTAACCTTAGATCGAAATGGAGTATTCCTCCCAGTGGTACAGTCAAGATGTAATAATGTCCCCCTCAGATATTGCCTCGTTGACTAACCACAGTCGTTTTATTGGAAAAGTATACATATGGGCTTTATGTAATATACATTAGTATATAAAAGTATACATAGTGTATTTAAATAATGTATAATGTATTATAATGTATTATAAATATAAATATAAATAATGTATTTAAATAATGCAGGTAGTCCTCGATTTATGACCACAATTGAGGCCAAATTTTTGTTGCTAGGTGAGAAATTTGTTAAGTGAGTTTTGTACCATTTTACAACTTTTTTGTTAATCACTGCCGTTGTTAAATTAGTAACATGGTTGTAAAAGTGAATCTGGCTTCCCCATTGACTTTGCTTGTCGGAAGGTCACAAAAGGGGATCACATGACCCCGGGACACTGGAACCTGTTGTCAAGCATCCAAATATAAATCACACGACATGGGAATGCTGCAACAACCATAAGTGTGCAGATGGTCTTAAGCAGTGGTGAAATGTAAAATTTGTTACTACCAGTTCTGTGGGCGTGGCTTGGTGGGGGGGGGGGGTAATATGACTGAGTGGGCATGGCCGACTCGGCCAAAGTGATTGTAGAAAAAGTGCTTTCAAAAACCTCTGATGATCCCAGCTGAGCCGCGCGATCATCAGAGGTTTTTTTTTACTTTTAAAAGCATTTTTTGGGCCAAAGTGGTTGAAGAAAAAATGCTTTTAAAAATAAAAAAAAAAGCCTCTGATGATTGCATGGCTCAGCTGAACAATGGGGGGGGGCAGGGATTTTTGCTACTGGTTCTCTGAACCACCCACCTCCATCACTACCGGATCGGGCAATCCAGTCCAAACCAGGAGCATTTCACCCCTGGTCTTAAATCACTTTTTTTCAGTGGCGTTGTAACTTTGAACAATCATTAAACAATACCTTGTTTAAGACAAATAAGACAAATTCCTTGCGTGTCCAATCACACTTGGCCAATAAAAAAAAATTCTATTCTATTCTATTCTATTCTATTCTATTCTATTCTATTCTATTCTATTCTATTCTATTCTATTCTATTCTATTCTATTCTATTCTATTCTATTCTAGCAAACTGTTGTAAGTCGAGGACTACCTATAAATCAAAAAACATTCTAAAGTTGTTTGAAGATAAAAATAAATATTTTACCAACACATTTTTACTAGAAAAATGGTAAAAGTTCTGGCAACTTCCAGTTTTTGGGTAGCTCAACTTTTTCCTGTTCCAGTTTAGTCAGTGAACTATGAAAATAAACATGATGGCCTGATAAGAACTTTCTCCACTTTAGCTAGAAATGTTTTTTTTTAAAAAAAAAACCTGGGTAGAGCCAGGCTTGTTAAGCATCTAACGAGGTGGTGAGCTCCAAGCACATTCTGTGTCCTGCATGATAATCACCACATCTGTGCCTCTTTCTTACATAGCATTTTCCCCTAGTCGATGTTACTATATTTGTCGCTTTGGAATAAAGAAAATAGGAACCTGTTGCAGTGTGACAGTACAATCTTCTCTACGATTATGCTCTTTGTTTCACTATGTCTACATAGCCTCATAATTTTTTTTTAAGTACTTTGACTTTACCAGGTACATAAAAACATTTCACCGAAAACCAAAGCCATTGTGCTTTAGGGATGGAAAACTGTAAGAACAACGAACAAGGAAGATAAAACTAAACTGTAGAACTTCCAAATGAGGAGACCAGGGAAATCTGTATATGGAAGTATTTGGACGAGAAAAAGAACGCACAAAATTTTATAGGCATGATAAAAAGGATTTTACAGTTGCATTGGAGTTCTTAAATAAAATAAGAACTTTTTTCTATGTAATTTAATTAACGTTATTAGGAAAGGGTTGTTCCTAATAACAATAATAATGTTCAGAGATGATGTTTAATGGGAATTATATTATTGCAGTATCCCTGCTCTGTTTAATATTATGTATAAACCTGCCTGTCTTCTTCCTTCCTCATAAAATGAGATTCCATGACAAGGAAACTTTTATTTCATACTTTGCGTTCATACGTTACATTGGACGCTCATGACTGTCTCAGGGTATGTGCTATTATATATTCCTTGTTATTATTGCATAAGTCTATTGTTATACAGGTATCAAGATTTCACTTTAATTAATGTTTGGGAGTCCTGTCCTATATCCTTGATTTCCCCTCCCTCCCTGCTAAGCAGATGCCTTAAATGTGATCCATTTTGAGAATGCATCATGAAACTACAAATACAATTTGAAGGCATAACTGAATTTAGTCTGTTTTACACATTGTTATGCACAACAGACTCTAAATAGACCAAGTGGGCATGGTTGTTGGGATCACCCAAGTTCAGGGATCTTTGATCCTTACTCCTAGATTGCGTTGCTCTTCTATAGTCATGTGTGGTACACAATCTGTGGGTTCCCCTGGACTCTCACTCCTGGTGGAAGAGCATGTAGTAGCTATGGCCAATGGGGATTTTGCAGAGACACATCTGGTATGCCAGCTGTATGTTAATTGGATTAGGCAGCTCTAGACAGTGACTTATGCCTTTGTCACCATGGTTATTGCAATCTACTTTACACAGGAAAGGTCTTCGTTATCACCTATAAATTCGTCCATTGCATGGGACCAGCTTATCTGCCAGTCCTTCATGGTAGACTAGACTAAGAATGCAAAATCATGCAGATACTTTATAATACTGTTATCATAAAGTTATAGTAATAGAATCTTGCAAGTCTGAATGTGCTTCCTGCCCAGTAGTGGGTTCCACTTCAGAGGTGGGTTTCAGCCGGTTCTGACCAGTTCTGGAGAACTGGTAGCGGAAATTTTGAGTAGTTCGGAAAACTGGTAAATACCGCCTCTGACTGGCCCCGCCCCCATCTATTCTCTGTCTCCCGAGTCTCAGCTGATCAGGAGGAAATGAGGATTTTGCAGTAACCTTCCCCTGGAGTGGAGTGGAGTGGGAATGATGATTTTACAGTATCCTTCCCCTGCTAGGCCCACCAAGCCATGCCCACCAAGCCACACCATGCCCACCAAGCCACACCCACAGAACCGGTAGTAAAAAAATTTGAATCCCACCACTGTTCCACTTACCTTTGCTACCGGTTCGGAACTGTGAGCATGTGCGGACATGCGCTTGCTTTGCTTGTGCACGGTTGCATGGGCAGAAACTTCTGCGCATATACAGAGTGTCCGTGATGATGTCCAGGCAGGTGGGCAGAGCCTCCTGCTGCCGCTGCCACCAAACTGGGGCAAACTGGTAGAAACCCACCACTGTTCCTGCCTCTATGTCATTATTTGATTAAGTGATTTGACAAGATCTATATTCCGGTATAATAATGCTAACACTGCTCTTGTTAATTACAAGCAGTGCCCCTGTTGGTTACAAATATGGGATTTGAACTTTAGGCTTAATTTACAAAGTTAATTGGGTCCATCTAGCTCTTCATTGTCGTTCCTGCCAGGAGAGGAATTTTTCCAGCCCTATCATGGATTGAAGCTAAATCCTAATTGCTTGACAAATATTTCTGAAAAGCACCCCTACAAAGATACTATGCATATACTTTACTCCCTCTTCTAATTTGAGTCTCTCATCTAGCAGCTCCATTAACCTGAAGAGAGCTCTGCACATGTGCTATTCATGTCACAAAAGCTTTTTTAGTCTCCTAGCTAGCTAATGGAAATCTAGGAAAGGACTATTGGAGGGCTCTTAAAATTGCTGGAGAAGGCCTCAATGAGGCAAACCGTTTTTTCTCTGCTCCTCAGTGATGTGAACTGCATTATCCCATGAAAAAAAAAAAGAGCCTGACAGAGGTAAATCACAACGGTTTCACTCATCCCTAGTTCCCATCTTATCACAAGAACCACTAAAATAATAAAGCAATTTTCAGGCTTTTAGCTAAGCGCAGCAGAAAAATCTCAGCTCTCCAGACACTTAATCTCTTATTCAGGAACTGCTTATTCAGCAGAAAATGGTGTTATTTTCTTTACTTGAAGACAAAAAATGAAGCCACATTCAACAGAGATCTGCCAATTGCAATCTAGAGGAATCACAACTTGTATATAGACTTCTGTTCTGGGGTTTAAATTTCAGAACTTTTATTCTTGATTTTTTTTTTTTTAAATCAACAGGTATTTATCCTATTCTCCTTGAGAGACATTTCATCTGTGTTGACATAACAGCTTCCTAGCCTCGGAATCACTAGTTTCTGCCTCACTAACGTAATTTCTTTAAAACAACAATAGTAATGATATAGTTAAGATAAAGTAAAGTGCAAAGGGTTACAAAATGCATAAGAATCTTAAACTTATCATACTTCCCCCCTCAAAAAAAATGAATAAGGGGCATTTATCTTTTGCCCTGTAAAGTTCCCTTTCCATTTTTTTGTATCGGTGGGAAGTGTCTGATATATTCCATGGATTTAACTCCTGATGCAAACAGTAGTTGAAGGGATCTCAAACTTGATCAGATGTGATGGGAACAAGCGTTAAGCATATGGTCTCGGTCTCAGTTGGTGTTGTGGACTTGAACAATGAGGAGGTTGGGGAGGAACTTGGGCCAGTTCTGGAATGGATGCTCTGCGTCGGATGCAGAGATAGAACCAGGGCCGTCTGACATTTCCCAGCCCCTGGAGAGGCAGCTGCCTTTGGAGGCTGATATGAGTGAGGAGGAAGAACAGATGAGGCCTGTTCCAGATGCACATATGCTCAGAGCTTTTAGGAAAGGTGAACAATGGAGGACAAGGAGTCAACTTGGGAAGCAAAGCACATGTGGATGCTAAATGGCCCCTCCCTGGCTGAGGAATAAATAGAAGGAAAGGGGAGTGATTGTCTTAGAAGACAACAGTTCGTATTTCTGAAGGTTTTGCTCATGGTATTTTGTGCCACAGAGACTGCTTGCCAGAACTTAATTTTCAGCCTTTCGGCTGGGAGCTCACGGCCTTGCAATTATCATATGGAACTGATAAGGTCTATTGCTGCCGTTAACTCTTTGAAGGACTATTGCCTGGATTTTTCAGTGGGTGAATGCAATTAATTCACAAGAGTTAAATAAAGAGGGGGTTTTCGTGACAAGGAGTCTGTTTCTTGCTTCTGCTAAGGCTGGGTCAGAACAATTGGTAGCTTCGTTGCTGTATATAGTTCTATATATATTTATTTATAAGTCAATCCTATACAGCTGAGCTAGATGACAGTATTTAAGTAACCTTGACTGTTCTTGAAAAACTTAGAGACAAGATTGGTTAGTACTTAGATGGAAAATCTCTACAGCACAGATGTCAAACTCATGGCGTCACATTGCCATCATGTGACATTTCGTGACGTTTTTCCCATTTGCACAGCTGGGGTGGGTGTGGCCTGCACATGCTGCATCTGTCCCATAGGCCGCCAGCTTGACACTCCTGCTTTAGATCAGGGCTGGCTGGGGAATTCTGGGAGTTGAAGTCCACACATCTTAAAGCAGCCTAGGTTGAGAAAGAAATTGAGAAAATTCTAGCAGAAGGCAGGTGGAATAATGTTTCTGACAAGAAAGTACATAGATGTGCCTCTAAAATCACCAGGAATCAAGACTGGCATTTTACTATAGAAAGGAATCAAATGATACGTTACAATAGATAGGACCAGAACTCAGTGACAAATGGCTTTATAAGCAAAAGCACACACTTTGTAGGCAAAAGCAAAGGCTCACAGGTTTTGTAGGCAAAAAATTGGCAATTTCACACAGAAATGCCTCTTAGGGCTATGTGCAATTTAGACATCATCTGGATTTCTTCAGTCCAGATCCAACAGCCATAAAACTAACAGTCAATATCAAGTAAAAATGTCTTAGTTTAAAAAAATTCTAATGATTATCTGTTTCCATAGATGAATTCCCAGATGAGTATTGATCTGCTGAAATTAAAAATGAAACACCAAAAATGATTGTGTATATGTCTCTATGGGTGGGGGTAAGGAAATGTAACTGTTGCTCTTAGGAAATAAATCTTAAACATATGATGCACAAATATGATTAGTATTCATGGCACTTTCAGTGAATATCCTGTTTCCAAGGAAAGCTGATTAAAATAGTACTTGCATTTGAATTATTCAGTTAATCAAAGCAATTCATTAATTCATGTTTTCTGGACTCCTTTCAAGAACATTTTCTGCATTTCTTGCCATTCTCTGTGTCTTTGATAATTCATGTGATGAATAGGAAGAAATAGCCAGACATTAACATGCACAACTACTTGAACTCAGTCTGTAATTCTAAGTAGCTAATTTTATCCTTTTAAAAAACGGTCGGTCAGATAATAAGTGCTTAGAAATTCATTGCTCAAGTAAATAGGATTTTCTTAATTACGCCATATAGAATATACCTATTCCTTACTTTTAGCTCAGACTCAGCTACCTTAAATAAAAATAATAATAATATGGTCAATTAACATTAGCTGCAGTTGGTTCAGCCTCAAGAGAATTTAATTATTAGTTTGCACATATAATGAAAAATGCCAGTACAATTCTACAAGGTTGTAATGAAATTCAATTGCATTTTTTACAACCACTGGTTTAAACAAGTCTGCAGATAATTCAGATTTGTTTTGCATATTTTATGTAATTAATTCCTTTTGCAAAATCATTAATCAAGTTTTCCAAAATTATGATACCAGATATTTCCTTTTAACTGAATGTGTTTGAATATTTAAATTATTGTAAATAATAAATATTATAGTGCATTCAACTTGTCTTGCATAAAAAGGAATAAAAAAGTAACTAGGAACAAATATTAAAATGTATAGGGCAGAATACATAGGGCACTCCATGAGTGAAATTGTAGACATTCAGAACTGCCTAAAGAAATCCTATATAAATGTTGAAAGTTTTTTTTCTCTTCCATTTGCAATTCTTGCTGCCTTCAGAGTTGTGACTATATATTTGAATTTTATTTTATACAAAATTCAGCAGCAAATCTAGCCTCAAGTCTTATCTACACAAGGAAAATTTATTTAACAAACTAATTCCCAATAGGTTAACTAATGCTGATATTAGCATGGATTTATTTATTAACTTCCATTTCATTAGGGAAAACTTACATATTTTAAATTCATGAGAGTTTTCCTCTGGCAAAAGTTTGGTGAAACACAGACTTTATTTTCTGTTTGTAAACAAGACTGTCACTAGAGATTTCTCAGGTTTTCTTACATTTTCAGTTACTATTTACTCACTGTCATTTTTGAAGGAAATTGAAATAACAGTTTCTTATTTCCTATTATCTACAAACTGCAGCTTACGAATGCTAAATTTATTATGTGTATCTTTGCATGTGAAGATTTTCCTGCAGAATTAAAAGATACAGTACTACAACCAAGGAATCTTCATTTGAAAAAAATAATAATAAGCAAATTAACTTGATATAGATTTTGTAACTTGTCAAACTTAAGCAGAGTAGGTAAAACACAAGTCTACAGAGAAAATAGCTAAGGACTTATAGAACCAGTATGTAGGGGCAAGGAAGTGGAGTCTTGCAACATAGGGATATAGTGAAAATCTACAATATTTTTGTAAACAAAAAAGCCCATGATTAGCTAAAGTGGATTTTGCTACAGCAGAAAAATAATCAACATATATGGTTGCAAAATCTACACTCAGTATCATATATTTCAAAAAGCTACACAAACTTAGGGGTATGTTTGGAAATTTTACATAAAGAACAATATATGTAGGGAAATTTGCAATTTGCCTGATATATATATATATATATATATATATATATATATATATATATATATATATATATATATATATATATCATATTATGTTTGTGTATGTGTATATATATGTATGTGTGTGTGTATAAACACACATACACACATATATGTATGTAAATATATACATATGTATATATGTACATAATATATATATACATATGTGTGTGTTTGTATATATGTGTGTGTATATATGTATACATATACACACACACACACACACACACACACATACATATTGCACATATATTATCAGGCAAATTGGCAGTTATCTGAAGAGATTTTGGACAAAAAGGCAGATCTTTTTTCAAAGTGATTTTCTTAGTAATAATTCATTGTAAAATTAAACATAATAGAATAATGTGTTAGTAGTACCTATAACATTGAGATGGAGTAGAGTTATAAAGCTGCACAACTTTTCTGTTGTATAGTATTCAATTTTGTACTATAGTAAGAAACTCTTTATAGGCTGCTCTACAGTATTAGATCTAAACAAAATCTATTTTAATAAGAAAATGGGATCAGAATGACTTTAATGTGTTATTATTACAATTTAGTTTTTTTAAAAAATGCTTTTTTAAAATGCTTTTTTACTACTTGTTATTAACATAGCTTTGGATCTAGACTTTTTTCAGTGGCCTTACTGAAGTTAGGGAATCTACTTTAGCTGTGACTAATTTAAACACCTTGATTTCAAGATAGATAAGTGTGATGAACTCTGAATTTCACTTGCAGCATATAGGAAATACCATTTTGCTAATATTAATTAATGAATAGAATTGCAGGCAAACTGTAGCCATCCATATATTTTAGGATCGAACTCCCATTATTATTGAAGGATGGCTATGCTGGCTGGAATTTATTTGAGTGATATTTTAAGACATATGGAATATGTCCTTCCCTGCTTATGATTTAGTAATGCCTCTGATTCAGATTTTAATCACCGCAGAAGCTTATACTTGTCTCTTATTCTGCTCTCTCTGGACTGAGAACTTCTAAGGCAGTATATATGGACTGACCAAACCTGAGTGAAATAATATTAGGGATACACAGAATATGGAAGATCCCCCAGAGAGATCTCTCACAAACTTCAATCTTCTTCACTTTTCTTTACACAAATTTGATAGCAGCTGTGAATCAGTATATTTTCTTTTAATCCATCAAACTATAGTATGGAAAATTTACAGAGCCAAAGTTTGTTTATTATTACTCTAATTCTCTTGGAAGTTTGAAAATAGAATTGCTGCAGCTGTAAACTCTTTGCAAATCAGTTCCCATCCCAGAATGTATTAATCCTGGCCTTCATGTTTTGATAAATAGACTAGGAGCAGTCATCGATTAATTTTCTGCTGCTACATCTCCTGAACTAACTGGGGTGAAATTGAAATTCAGATGCTTCTCCAGTGTGCTGTCAGATATGGAGATTGGGTTTCAGCAGGTTACCAGCATAAACACAATTTTTAAAATCGACACAGAGTACCCTAATGAAACCACATATTCAAAAGACAACTACACTAAAGACTGCACTCCCTTTAACAAAGTCTTTTACCCTTTTTACTTCCTGCGGAATTAACTCACCATTGTGCACTAGTAACCAAATGTCAATACATGACTAACTTTAATTTGTTCCACTTACACTTTCCAAAACTGAACAACTAAAAAAAAAAAACTCCACGCCAATAAACCTGTAATAATTCCCCTATTCACCAGGTCAATACCAGTGCACACTGAATCTTTGAAGGGGCTATCTGGAATGCATGGAATTAGTCTTTCCCCTCAACAAATTCCTGACTAAGTTATTCGGGAACAATGGCAGTTGAAGTCCCATATATTTTAGGATTGCAGTTGAGAGAAGCTAGTCAAAAACCATAGTACTATCTTCTTCCTTTCTCCCCTCCAAGAAATTCTTAAGTGCCATAAATGACTTTAGTGCTAACTTCCAGTCTTAAATTTGCAGTCATTTACTGATTTATATGGGTATGACATTATTTATCACATAACACCATCTAAACTTGTGGTAACTCCTAAATGTTAACTAAAGTTCTTTCCATTCCCAAACACTGTATGGTAATGAAGAATGGCTAATTTATTTTCTATAACTAACTAACTAACTAACTAACTAACTAACTAACTAACTAACGCAAGCAAGCAAGCAAGCAAGCAAGCAAGCAAGCAAGCAAGCAAGCAAGCAAGCAAGCGATAGTAATTAGAATATTGTCACTAGTTTTTGTTGCTATTAATCCTGTTTTCCATTTTGAGTGACTGTTGAAAAATGAATTTAAAAGATGATACATCTATCACTTTGTCAACACTGAATTGCAATGACTAACATCTTATCACCTATCATCAAGACATTACTGAAAAATAGAAATGTGCCATTTGATTTCTTTTCCGTGAGGGAAAAATGTTATAGCATTTCTTTTAAAGAATATCAGCTCAAAAGGTTAGAAATTAATCATAAATCTAGCACTGACAACTAAAATATATTTAGGTGAGTGCTAAAAATTAAATGCTGTGTTGTTGAGAAAGCAGTGTTTTACGGTATATAATATAATATAACATCACCAAAGAACAACCTTATTCAAAATGGATAATACACTACACTACACTATACTACAGAAATATGGATGTTGAAATCCATCTGAGAAAGGCAGATTTAAAGTTATAGTAACTGGTATTCCAGAGGAAAATGAAGAAAAGGTGTTCACAAGGTGATACAAAATCCAATTTATGCTTTGCTTGCCTGTTTTTCTGCAGGAATTTAAAAAAGAATTTCATGATGATCTTTAGCATATGTTGCAGCTGAAATATATATCCAGGCTGCAAAAGGGTGGATACTTACTAGATGGCAGCAAAGAGATACAAAAAACTGTTATGTCTTTTCTGCCAAATAAAGTTCATTTTAGTTTATGCAGCCCAGCGCTAATTATAAAATTCCATGTTTCAACTTCCCACTCATATTTCATGCAAGTGGTGCCTTGAATCCAAATTCCTTCTTTCTGAGAAAAAGCATTTAGCCCTTTAAGCATATATTTCAAAAAAAAAAAAACACAGAGAGAGAGATACTGAGTGACTGCCCTGTTTAATGACTATTTAGTAACTCTTTAATGACTGTCCTTTTTAATGACTGTTAAAAGATATGACAGTGCTTAAAAACCTTTACAACCAATCTTCACACTTACTATATGTATGTATGTCTGTGTCTGTGTGTATCTCTATTTCTATCTTGAAAAGAACTGATGTGGTTCCCATCTTCAAAAAAGAGGAAAAAACAGACCCAGGAAACTACAGACCAATCCGCATAACATTAATACCCGGGAAGATACTGGAAAAGACATCTAGAAACAAGTAAAGTAATAACTAGAAGTCAACATGGGTTTGTTAAAAACAAATCATGCCAGACCAATCTTATTTCATTCTTCAACATAGTCACTAAATTAGTGGAGCAGCTAAATACTGTGGACATAGTATACTTAGACTTCAGCAAGGCATTCGACAAAGTAGACCACAACCTACTTCTTGGTAAGCTAGAAAAAAGTGGGATAGACAGCATTACCATCAGTAACTGGCTGACAAACTGTACTCAACAAGTAGTCCTTAACTGTACTATATCTACATGGAGGGAATTAAACAGTAGGGTACCACAAAGTTCTGTCTTATGCCCAGTACTCTTCAATATCTTCATAAATAACTTAGATGAGGGAATAGAAGGGGAACCTACCATTTGTGGATGACAGGAATAGCCAACACCCTAGATGATAGGCTCAAGATCCAGATTGATCTTGACAGACTTGAACACTGGGCCCTATCTAACAAAATGAAATTTAATGTAGAGAAAAGAGGCCTTGCACTTAGGCAAGAAAAATCAAAAATACACTTATAAACTGGATGAAACCAGGCTTAATAGCAGTAACTGTAAGAGGGAAATTGGAGTCTTAGTGGACAACCAATTAAATATGAGCCAACAGTGTGTGGCAGCAGCCAAAAAGCCAATGCAATCCTAAATTGCATTAACAGAAGGATTCAATCAAGATCAAGTGAAGTACTAACCCCACTCTATAAAGTAGGACTATCAAACTCCCAGCCTGCAGGCTAGATGTGTCACATGCTGGCCACACCCATGCCTGGTTTAGTGAAGGGGGAAAAAAAATCCCTATACGTCATGTGACACCGCCGTGATGATGTGAGTTTGACACCCCTGCTATCAATCCTTAGTAAGACCTCACTTAGAATACTGCACATATAGTGTTGGTCACAACACTATAAAAAAGATGCTGAGACTCTAGAAAGAGTGCAGAGAAGAGCAATAAAGATGATTAGGGGACTGGAGGCTAAAACATATGAAGAACAGTTATAGGAACTGGGCATGGTTAATCTAGTGAAGAGAAGGTCCAAAGGAGACATGATACCTAATACTTGAGGGCCTGTCACAGAGAGGAGAGGATCAACCTGTTTTCCAAAGCATCCAAAGGTCAGACAAGGAATAATTAATGGAAACTTTCTGACAGTGAGAACAATCAACCAGTGGAATAGTTTGCCTTCAGAAGTTATGGGAGCTTCATCACTGAAGGCTTTCAAGAAGAGACTGGACTATCATCTGTCAGAAATGGTATAGGGTCTCCTGCTTGGATGGGAAGTTGGACTAGATGACCTACAACAGTAATGGCAAACCTTTTCGGCACCAAGTGCCGAAACTGGAATGTGCGTGCATGTACGTGTGCTGGAGCACCGGAAACCCGAAGACCAGCTGGCTGGCGCACACAGGCCTGTGTTTGGGCATTTTTTGGGCCATTTTCAGACCATTTTTGAGCCATATTTGGGCCATTTTCAGGCTGTTTTTGGGTTGCAAACAGTCTGAAAATGGCCCAAAAAACAGCCTGGTTTTTTGTCATTTTTCAGGCCATTTACAGGTCATTTCCTGGTGCTCTGGCGCCCGTGAAGACCAGTTGACCAGCATGCAGGAAACCAGAAGAGCAGCTGGCAATGGCACACATGCCCACAGAGAGGGCTCTGCATGCCACTTCTGGCACGCATGCCATAGGTTCGCCATCACAGGCCTACAATGTTCCTTCAACTCTGTTAATCTGAATCTGAATCTGTATGTGTCACTGTAAACAGATTATTTCCTTTTAGAACAATAATTGGCAAAATAGAAAAGCTGATAAAAGATGCTCATAAGCATTTAAGTGTTCTTGGGATTCAAGTATGAATATTGGCTCAAAGGAGACTCCTGAGCTATTTAGTTGTTTTATAAAGGGAATTGTAATTCAGATGGAATAGATTATATTCTAACTCAGCTTAGATGACATAGCACATAAGGTCAAAAAAATAAGCCAGGTTTGATCAACTGTGAATTGCTAGTTCTGCTGTTTCTGCACTGTGCAATAGCAATAGCACTTAGACTTATATACCACTTCACAATGCTTTTCAGCCCTCTCCAACTCAACTTCCATTTGAGATACTCCAGGCACGCTTTAGGTCAACATACACAATTTTAAATTCTATGGATTCAAAGAAGATTTTACGTGATTTATGGGGCAGCCTTTTGCAGCAGTTTTGGGAGGCAAAAAAAGTCACCATATTTTCCCCAACCATCTGGGTCCTCATTTTACTGACCTCGGAAAGATGGATGGCTGAGTCATCCTTGAGCAAATTAGGATTGACCTTCAGTAACACCACTATGTCACCCAAAGCCCATTTTCCATAGTTGTAGTCATCAATCAAGATATTTCGGACTAGAGACATAGTACTAAAAGACTGCTAAACCCATGAAAAGAAAAAGGCACGAAGGAGTAAGGGATGAAGTGGGAGAAAGCAATTGATTATGCCTGAGCTCTGCCTAGTCTAGTGCTCCTAACAAGTGACCAGGCAATCCAGTTCTGATCTCTTGTTTTAAGTCTTCTCCAGAGCCCCCTTCCACTCCACTTACCACACCACTTTATGCCACATATCTAAACCCACTATTCTAAACATCTGACTAACATGCTCCCCACTCCACCAATGAATGATGGCCAACTGCAAGTGATGTTTGGTGGGAGAATAAAAGAAGCTATCCCTTTCCTTAATATGACCCATAATAACTAAGTAACTTGCTAGCCTTTTTACGAAGGTAGGATAGGGATTGGTAAAAGGTGAAGCAAAATTTATACCAGCATACATTTTGGCCAGCTCAGGACTGATGGATAACACTTTAACTTAATCACATCAATTACATTTTACACTAAAAAGTCCCTGCTCATGCAGATGTTTAGCAGCAAGTAGGAAAAAAACGGATCAACACAATTGTCATTGTTGAGCAGTTTCAACCTTAACCTGAAACAGACATGATAGCATTACAGTTCAAGAGAAATATCATGTTTGATTCTATGTTATCAAAATCTGCCAAGAATCAAGGAAAATCAACAGGCTTCCATTTTCCCCTACTTCTTTCTTAACAGCAGTCATTTATCAGATCTTTTGAAACATTTGGTGCTATATCTAAGCTTGAAATGAATTTAGATTATCAGCTTTACTCAAAATACTTAATGTTGTAACTCACTGCCCTTTCCATGATCTTGCCCTGAAGAGATATTTCAAAAGGATATTAGAAAGCTATTAATACCTGGAAAGTAGTATTAAAATCATCACAATGCAAAAAGTACCCAGTCACTTTTTTCATAATCATCATCAGCTCTCTTCATAAAGAACATCAACTCATTCAAGATTTGTCAGTTAAGGCCTGCATGAGATTGGTTGCTGAGTACATATGTGAAGGCCTGTTCCTAAGCACTGGAACACTCAGTTCTCAGTTCCAGGGAAACAAATTTTATATATTTGTGTTAGTACGTTAGAAGTGTAGTACAAAACCATAGTACAAATATATATATATATATATATATATATATATATAGTACAAACTGAGACCCAGGTAGGTGTAATGATTAAGGTATTAGGCTTGAAACTGGGAGTCTGTGAATTCTAGTCATACCATAGGCACAAACCAACTGGACGACTTTGGGCCAGACACATTCTCTCAGTCGGTAAACCTTACCCGAAGAACTGCAAGGACTTGTCCAGGCAGTCTCCGTGAATTGGTCATGATTGAACAAATAAAAAATGGTATTAAAAAAATACTATAAAATACAGCAGGTTTACAAATATCACAAACCCAAAGAGCACTCAGTGAGACAAGCCAATTTCCTAGTGTTATGTCTACATCCACCAAAAATTAGCGTCAAGACAAACTTTGAATTTTCTTGTCTTTCCTTGCTTGTGTTTGAGGCTTCATCTTTGAATGTAAGTCGACTAGAGTGTTTTGATTTTGTTTTATTTTTAAAAAATGCTTCTCATGTATATTAACAGTCAGTAAAATCACATTATGAAAACCATGGGGATACTTTATTTTTCTGTACTCATGGCTAATGCAGTATGATTTACAAGATTAGAAAGGAAAGAACATTGATGGCTGAGGTCAAAGCATCTGCATGAAAAGAATGTTGGTAAAAACAAAATAAAACTTTTCTCTGCTCTTCAGAGTATGGAAGAAGAAATTAAGGTCTATGCAATGGACAGCTTGCAAATGGGTTCCCCAATGACCAGTTGATCAGTTTAAGGAAGACACAGCGAACAATTTCTCCCTCCTGCTGGTAATATTACAAAAGAGCAAATTACCAGTTCTCATAGAAAACTGAATTTATATGAAATCATCAAGATTCTGATATTTTTGAATAACGTAATTCCAAGCCCATAGAATCTAGCAACAATTATTTATCAAGAAAGTTTTTGACATTGTTTCATGGCACTTTTGAAATGGTTGCTGATTTAGCATGGTTTCCTCCTTAAAATTCCTTAGCCTGGATTGATTGATTTTATTTAACTCACAGATCTGGTATAATTGTCAGTGTTGTGTCATCTCATTGGTTAAAGTAATGCTGTACTAATAGATGCTGTAGCAATAGCACTTAAACTTATATGCTGCTCCATAGTGCTTTAAATCACTCTCTAGGTTGTTTACAATGTCAGCATATTGCCCCCAACAATCTGAGCCATCATTTTATTGGAAGGATGGTAGGCTGAGTCAATCCTGAGCCAGTCAGAACCAAACTGCTGGCAGTGGGCAGAATTAGCCTGCAATACTGCATTCTAACCACTATGCCACCATAGCTCAGTGGTATCTTCTTTTTCCTTTTCTTTTTAATTTGGTTGTGGCATTAGAAAGGATAAGGGAGACAAAAGACAAACTTCTGTTACGTGTCCATGATATTTTACATTTTATAAATCTGCCCTAAACCTAATTCTAAATGTAATTTAACTAATATATGAGTTTGGTACTGTGTCAAGTTATGCTGTAAGTTTGAGTAAATCAGACTTTATCTTTGTGATAATTTTGATATATACTGAAGTTTGGATTACATTGATTTCTTTTACCTTGGTATAAGAATTTATAGGAAAGTTTTTGAACTCATAATTTTAAATGTAATCCTGAATTTTATTCAAATGAAAATCCTAGACAAATACTCTACTATACCTTTAAGTATTTGGATAAATACATAGAATTAAGATGAACAACTCCAAGTTAATATTCACTCTTCCTATTTGTATTGTTTCATGTTATTTCAGCAGGATCAATAGGATATTAAACATCTTTCTCTGGCTTGAGCATTCCCTAAAGTTTTTTGCTGTACAGATTACAGTGATAATCCTGAAAGCATAGAAAATTAAATCCATCTATTGGGAAAAGTGAATTTAATTTCCCACTCTTTCAAGCTAATCACTGGGCTTTTATTTGAGTTTTAATGATTGATTGAATGTGGGAAACTTCGGAATTCATTTCATCTTTGCTCTGTACTTGAAGTCTCTTATATGAGCTCACTCAAATCCTGGGAAACTTTAGTATCCTTGCTTACCTGAAGATCAATTTCAATTCCTGTTGAAACTGGAAAAATATTGGGTTATGGGCATAACATTGACCTATTTAAATAACACACCATTAATTTAATAAATAGTTGTCATAGTCTTCAAAGCTTACATTATGGATTGTCCTACTTGAAAAAAGCTAGTAAATCAGGGTGTTTTGTTTTTGTTTTTTATGAATTGGATCTTCCACAACATATTCTTTTGGAACAATTTAAAACTGATAAAACTTCTATAGAACCTAAAGTATAATTGAATTTACCCAAGAAATTTATTCTGCATTGGACTTTTTTCAGAACTAAATATGCTTCTCTTTCAGTCTTCTCTTATAGGAGGAATCAATTGAAATCTTTAAATTAGTTATATACTTTTATAAGTTGGAGAACATTCATGTAATTGACATTAAATATTTAAAATTTAGGGTAACAACTTTAAATGCTCCTGTTTGTAAGGATTCCTTAAAGAATGAAGTTAGTTTCTTTTTAGATTAAATTGAGATTAGTAAAACACAAAATTCTATATTATGTTTATTAAACAACTCAAATAATGTTTAATAAGAGTTGCCTAGAGATGTGATGATATATTTCACAGATAGAAGAATAAGAAATGATATTCTACAAAGGTCCTTTGTTTCTACTGTCCAAGTGGACGGAAGAGAAATTGGAGTTTATAAAGAGCTGCCACCCAAGATGTTAAAAGATAGAAAGGACTTTGGATTTTTAGTGTCTGAACTAAAGAAACAGCAAATTCCATTCAGATGGGATGCCCCAACTGGCATAATATTGAAGTATGAAGGAGAAAGGTATAGATTGAATACAGTTGAGAAAGCGGAAGAATTTTATTCTACAGTTTTTAAAAAAACAGGCACAACATCCCCACGTACATCTTCAGTGTTGGAGATAAAGGAGAGCGATAAGGAGAAGCAGTTTGAACAAGAGACCGAGGAACAGTGTAAACAGATGGAGCGGGAGGCAATGGAAATGCAGGGAGCTACAGGGGGGTTTTTAGATGAGCCTTTGTTAGATCTTCCTCTGGAAACTATCTGGAGTACCCACAAACACAAGAGAAGTGGCCTTGGACCTGGTCCGGATGTCTGAAGCTAAAGAACAGCGTATAACTCAAGCAGTTTATAAGCAATATAAAGAAAAACAACAACAGGAGAGGTCCAAGCCACAACAAGACAAGAAGGGAGCTAAGGGTATACAAGCACGTGAAGCCATGGGGGGAGCTAAGCCGAAGATTATCAACCTGGAAGAAAATCTTCAGCAAATGTTTCTATCGCTTCAAGATGTCCCAGATGACAATTAAGTTTTTATCTTGGAACGTGAATGGACTAAACTCATCACAGAAGAGGAGGAAATTATTTAATTATCTGAAACAGTTTAATAATGATATTATTTGCTTACAAGAAACTCATATTCGAACACAGGATCAAAAATATTTAATAAATTCTAGATTAGGAGCACAATTTATAACTTCTAGTTCAGAAAAAAAGAATGGAGTAGTGATTTACATAAATAAAAGACTGTCATCTAAAATTATAGAAGCAGATGATTCCGGGAGGTTTATAGCAATTGAACTTTATACAGAAAATGGTCCAATTTTGGTGATTGGAATTTATGCTCCTAACCAACAACAAGAAAATTTTTATAAAACATTGTATTCTAAAATACTACAATGGGATTACAGATCTATTTTAATTATGGGAGATTGGAATGGAGTAATTGATCCCAAAATAGATAAAAAGAGTATGGCAAAGTCAAGGATTAGATTGCCACAGACTTTTTTTCATATGAAAGAAGATTTGGAATTAAAAGATATTTGGAGAATACATAACCCAAAAGATTTGGACTTCTCAGACAGGCACAGATCCTTATCTAGGATTGATTTTATTTTATTATCATCTGATTTACTTGCAAAAACAAAAAAACCCAAAGATTTTCCCAAGGACTCTAACCGACCATAGCCCGGTATGGATAGAAATTGAAATGGGAAAGATTGAGAGAAGATCATGGAGAGTAAATGAAAATTTGTTTAGATACGAAAAAAATGTAAATGAACTCAAAAAGCAAATGAAAGAATTTTTTCAAATGAATTTGAATAAGGGTACCCCTATTGAAATTGTGTGGGATGTGAGTAAGGCATATATGAGGGGGGTACTCATTCATATGAACTCTAAACATAGATTAAATCGACAAAAGAAAAGATTGGAAATGGAAGCAGAGATAAAGAAGAAAGAACAGTTACTTATAAAGAACCCAACAGATGAAAGAATACGAGGAGCCATAAAACTTTTGAAAGATCAATTTCATATGCTTATGGCAGAGCAAACAGCAACTAACTTACAATTTGCGAAACATAATACATTTTGCAACGCTAATAAACCGGGCAGATGGCTGGTTTACACATTGAGGAAGCGTCAGAGCACACGGGTTATTGGTAGTATTGATATTGGAGGGAAGGAAATTTTTCAACAAAAATTAATCAAAGAAGCCTTTTTAGATTATTATACTAAATTGTATGCTAAAGACGATATAAAGACTGGACTTATAGATAAATATTTAGAAGAAAAAAGAATTATAAAAATTTCTAGTGATCAAAAGGAAAGAATGAGTCAACCAATTATAGCTGAGGAGATTATTGCCGCAATTAAACAATTGAAAACAGCCAAAGCACCAGGAACGGATGGTTTAACTGTGGTGTACTATAAAACTTTACAAGCAGAAATGATTGAACATCTTAAAGATTTATTTTGTAGTATACAACAAGGGGGTAAAATACCTCCTTCATGGAAAGCAGCTTATATCTCACTGATACCGAAAGAGCAAGCAGGTCTTAAAAAACCTGAGAATTATAGACCAATATCTCTTCTGAATAATGATTATAAAATTTTTGCAAAAGTATTAGCCAACAGGTTAATGCCAGTTATTCAAGAGGTGATTCATCATGACCAAGCAGGATTTATAGAAGGCAGATACATGAAGGATAAAGTAAGGCAAATAATAAACTTATTGGACTATCTTGAGAAGAATAAACAGATATCTGCAGTGCTGGTGTTTTTGGATGCGGAGAAGGCCTTTGATAGAGTGGATTGGAAGTTTCTATTAAAGACTCTGAGAAAAATGGACTTTGGGGATCAGTTTATACAGGCAGTTTCAGCAATTTATCAACAGCAAACGGCACAAATTATTATTAATGGAAGTTTAACAACAGACTTTAATATTGAAAAAGGAACAAGACAAGGTTGTCCGCTATCCCCATTGTTATTTATTTTAACATTAGAAGTCTTGTTGAATACAATATGGGACTCAAACTCATTATATGGCATAACTATTAGGCATGAGGATTACAGGACCAGGGCATTTGCAGATGATCTGGTTGTTACCCTAACACAGCTGATGGAATCAATAATCCAGATGAAAGACATTATAAAAGAATATGGTATGATATCAGGATTTAGACTGAACCAGAAAAAGACTAAGATGATTGTTAAAAATATGACACAAGATCGGAAGCAGGAACTTGAAAGCAAGGCAGGCTTTGAAATAGTATCAAAAGTTAAATATTTAGGAGTTCAAGTTGCAGATTCAAATATAAAATTATTTCAAAATAATTATGAGGTGTTGTGGCGAGAGGTACAAAAGGACATGGAGACTTGGAAAAAACTGCAGCTGTCGTTGCTTGGAAGAATAGCAGCAGTTAAGATGAACGTTTTGCCTAGATTTCTTTTTTTGTTTCAAATGATTCCGGTGCTTAAAAGTGATAAGCAATTGAGAGAATGGCAAAATGGACTGAATAAGTTTGTCTGGAATGAGAAAAAGCCGAGAGTCAAACTGAAAATTATGCAAGATGTTCCAGAAAGGGGAGGCCTTAAACTTCCAAACCTACAATTGTATTATGAAGCAGCAGCTTTGACGCAAGCAAGTGACTGGTTCGGAAGGATAAAGACTGGAATATTGAATATAGAAAGTCATGATCTTGAATTTGGTTGGCATGCATATTTATTTTATGAGAATAAAGTGGATAAAGTATTCAAAAGCCACATACTTAGGAACTCCTTGATGAGAGTTTGGAAGAAGCACCAATTCAAATGGGATTACAAAATACCGTTATGGCTGGATCTTGGTCATATCATGTGGAATACAAATATAATGTCACTCGGGGGGGGGGTTATACAAAGAAGTTCTTTTTATGGATGGGGGCAGATTGCAATTAAAGACATTAGAAATACTGTTGGAAGAACGGATTAATTTAACTTGGCTACAGTATAATCAACTTCAACTGAGATGGAAAGAAGATCAAAAAACTGGTATAATGATGCATGAAGAAGAATTGGTTAGACATATAAAAGAAAAAGGTCCAATACATATTAAGAGGGTTTATAATGTTTTGCTAGAAAGGGATTTGGAAAATGAATTGGTTAAAGATTGTATGATAAAGTGGGCACAAAATTTTGCAGAACCAGTGATGTTGGAAACATGGGAAAAAATATGGGTCCAGAATGTTAAATTTACACAGTTGCAGAATTTGAGGGAAAATTTTTATAAAATGTTTTATAGGTGGCATTTAGATCCTAAGAAATTATCGTGTATGTATCCTAATGTTCAACCAAAATGCTGGAGATGTGATTGTTCAGATGCCACATATTATCATATGTGGTAGACTTGTAAGAAAGTGAAGGCTTTTTGGATAAAAATTTGGTGGGTTATGCAAAATGTTCTGAAGAAAAAACTTCAGTTTTCTCCACAATTGTTTTTATTGGGCATAGTTAAGGGTTTTACATTGGGCGAAACAAAGCTGATATTGTATATGGTGACAGCAGCGAGATTACTGATAGGTCAATATTGGAAAAATGAAGCTATGCCCACTATTGAAGAATGGACTTTGAAGATGGCCAGTTTTGCAGAGATGGCGAAGATTTCATCATATTTAAAAGATCGAACTCAAGAGACTTATGTATGGGAGTGGAAAAAGTAGATAGACTATATGCAGAATAAATATCAAACTAGGAAATATCAGATAGCTTTTAGCTGAATGAATGTATTATGTAGGGATAGATTAATTGAGTTTTATGAAGGTATAAATGGTATATAGGGGGTGGAGGGGTTTAAGTTAGGGAGGGTTTGGGGGACTTGGGGGGGAACTGGGGAGAAAATGTATTTGTAAAACTTTTTAAATAAAAAATAAGAGTTGGGTACAATTATCTTATTTTTGAAATGTAATTCTGAAGTTGGAATGTTAAATTGCTACATTTGCAGCTGACGTTAGATATTTCATTGTTGGTTAAATACAATCCTGTTTTGTTTGGTGGTATCCCCGTCATCTATCTATTTTTATGAATGGTAGACTTTTTGTGCAGAAGAAATGTTCTTCAAGTGAGGAACAAATCTACTATGGGGGGGGGGGGAAGAGAGAGGGGGGGAGAGAGAGAGAGAGAGAGAGAGAGAGAGAGAGAGAGAAGCTACAGTGAGAGTTTTTGAGCAACCTGGTTAAACTTTCAGTTCTACCAAAAGTTATAATGGTATAATCATTCTCTAGCTGCCATTGTTATTAATCCTGTGTCTGCATTAGGCTCACTCTTCAAATCAACTAGAAAAATGTAAACACAATTATAATGTATAATCTTTAGTGGTATAAATTGTAGTATTATTATGTATCAACTATTTTAGACTAAAAATAGTCAAATAAAACCAAATAATAAATGTTTTGACTTCCAAAATATTTGTCTGGCAGCAATACACTCTTCATTTTCAGATGAGTATTAAAAGTTTGTTTTCCATGTTCTTAGATGGGAAAGAAATTCAGAGGTATTTCTATGATCTATTGAATCTGGTTAATATCTACAAACCATCTATATATTTTGCCTTTTTTTTAAAAAAAGACTATAACTTTCATTTAATGATAATTGTAAGATGTTCTGCTTTGCACAGTAGTACAACTCTGTCCTAAACCAACTGAGGCTATAGAAAGTATACCTCACTGCTTCATTTATTATTACCATCAGACTTGATTCATTACATCTCTTGTTTTCAGTACCATGTATAGATCTCTGTCCCAGCTTCCTGAAGGTTACCTTCCTTGGAAAGGGGCTTTATCACTCTCTACCATCCTTGGCAGCTTTCCAATGAAAATAAGAATTACATAAGAGGGATTCTTCATGGTGTTTTCCCTTAGGATTTAGGAGGAAAGAGGTTGTGAATGTAAGGAACATAAACAAACAAGGAACCCCATCCTGAAGAATTCTACCAAAATTGGCAAAAGAGAAAGTGCACAACATCAGCCAAAGAAGGTTGCTATGTCTCAATATTTCGTTGGTAGAACTACAAGAGTCTACTCTTCCAATACTTTACTAATTAATTTGTTACTCTGTTTCTATTATGTAGACCAATATTTCTCAATCTTAGCAAGTTTTACATTTGTGAACTTCAATTCCGAGAATCCCCAGCCAGCCATGAAGGCTGAGGAATTTTGGGAATTGAAGCCCACAAATCTAAAACACTGGTTGAAAAACACTGATGTTTTCAACAAGGTTGAAAAACACTGATGTAGACTGTATTCCCATACTGTACTCACTGTATTGTAGTATATTGTTATATGCACTTTAATTTACAGTATATTTTAGAAACAGTCTCAATTTTTGGCATTTTATTGTTTTTTTTTCCTACCTAATCTTTATGCTCCCTCATCTATCATCAGGGCTTTTTATGCTTTTATTCTTATAAGAATTCAATTATTTAATTTGCTGATATCACACTGACCATAATAAATCTTATCTATGTATTGCCTGTATGTCTATCATCTATCATCTTTTGTATAAATGCCATTGTAAAATTGAATGCATGGTATTTTCAAAACCCAAAGGAATCAGGCAAAATACAGTATCATACGGCTACAGAAGGAGGCCTCCCAAGCATTGCACTTCACAAGTATTGTGTAATATACCAGAAAAATATACCATCCCCAAAGCAACCGCTACCTAGGAAATCTGATATTGTATGCCTATTTGATCACATTGTTTTCTAAATGTAAAGTACTATTTTGTTTTTATTATTAAGAAGCTTAATTCCTAAGATTTGCTCTGTCAACAGATGAGATAGCTGAGTGTACAATATGAACTGCTGATTCAGTTCATTTACAAAATGCAAGGCTTACTCACATAATATGTCAGTGGAGATGCTTAGAAATGGAATGTCAGGAGGTACTTCCTATTAAAAAGGCAGCGAATTTCAATAGCTGTATGAACCAACAAAGCCATTGCCATTCTTGCCTTTGTCAATTTAGCTTAAAGAATATTTGCAGTGCAGGGTTGATCTGAGGATCCTTGTGCTCTCTGAGTTTGGTTGTTTTCTAATGTTAAACTTGGTATTAATCTCTGCTCATCTGCTGCTGATTAGACAAATCAGCCATTAAGAAACATATAGACATAAATAACATCTACATACCATAAGAGCCATGTTGGCACAGTGGTTAGAGTGCGGTACTGCAGGCTACTTCTGCTGACTGCCGGCTGCTTGCAATTTGGCAGTTCAAATCTCACCAGGCTCAAGGTTGACTCAGCCATCCATCCTTCCGAGGTCGATAAAATGTGGACCTAGATTGTTGGGGGCAATATGCTGACTCTGTAAACCACTTAGAGAGGGCTGTAAAGCACTGTAAAGTGGTATATAAGTCTAAGTGCTATTGCTATTGCTATTGCTATTCCAAAGAGACAAGCAAAACCAAAAAGGAAACAAAAAGACAAAAACACCCACACCACACCACAATCAACAGCCAGATGAGCAGAGACTAACACCAAGATTAACATTAGACCAACAATCAAGAAGCAAACAACACACCAATCCAGAAATTGCCAAACAAGCTAACAGTAAGCAACAGCCAAATCAAGGAATCACCAAGACAATTCCCACCAACACTGACAGAGCAAGTCAACCCTATATAAAATAAGAATAAACCTCACTCCTTATTAGCACTGATAATGTTACTTAGTTTAATTATGAAACATCTGCAAGAAAACAACCAAGCTCAGAGAGCACCAAGGACCCAACAGTTACTTTAAAGATATGCTATCCTAAAATTTCTTCATGTATACAAAAAAATGAATCTTAATTAGTAATTTAAATATATGCCAAGCAGGATTGTTTTGCATCCAATTAAAATTAACAGCAGCAATTAATTCAGATATATCAGTCACCAGCTTGTTCTCACATTCCAGCTGCTGACATTTTCAAGGGATAGAAAACAAAAAACAAAACAGAGAAATGTCTGTTGAATAGATAGCATCGGAAATAATCACTGGGGAATGTTATGTTAGTTTGACACTTGATTGGAAAAGGTTAGGTCCTATCTGTCTACCTTGTCACTGCAATGCAATGTCATTGCAAATTATTTGGGTCCTCAAATCAGCACTGGGACAAAGGCTATTGTCAATTAATTTTCATCATTAATAAGTTGAAGAAGGCACTCTTGGTTAAGATCACATTTGGAATGGGCATTGGCATTCTCTAGCATGCCTTACAATATTTTCATCTTGACAACTGTTTATTTACTACTTTAATTGTTACTAATGGAGTAGAAAGATGTGGTTACTTTGTGTTTAGATTATTGGTGATGGTTATTTATTACTTGTCTGAATGACACTCAAAATTTTCCAGTACCATTTGCTCCCACAAAGGTGACTATTTCAATAACTACTGACAAAGATGTGATGACTATTCTGGAGATGAGAGATATAAATCCTGCTAGAGACATACTTAACACCGTGAATATTCTTACTGGATATGAATGGGAATAGAACATCAATGAATACATTTATAAGGAAAGTCAGTGACTGCATCTATAATTAATTCAGTAAAAGCTATTAAGAGTCTTTAGGACAAAGTAAGGTCCTTTGTAGCTCTCATTTTTCCAATGCCAGTTTACACATAAAGTGATGAATCTTTATAGAAGCTCTCAGAAAGCATTAGAAGATTGTCAATTAAATATTGAGGTCTTCTGACATTCATCGCTAATTTCTTAAATATTTGCTACGAGGAATGAAATTATACATAAGTTTGTTCAAGTAATCAAATTGCAGATAAAAAAAGTTTCATATTTTTCCAGATTGTAATAAAAATATTGTACAATAGAGAAAGATAATAAACACAAGAAGAAAAACTATTGCTCAAGAGTAGTGCATTGTGTTTCCAGCTGTCTTTCTTCTGAAATTATCAAATCAGAAATCATTTCATAACCACATGGAAGATTAAAACAAAACTGCATGTCTTTAAGCTCCTGTTGGTGGATGGTTAGCTTTTGTCTCATGTTTTGGTATCACATTTCCTTCTAGCCAAAATGTTACAATTCTAGAAGGCTGGGTGTTAATTACACTTGTTTGTTAAAGCTATATTTACAGGAACAATGGTTTTATTTATATCTGTGCTCTATTTTTATTTTGTCTCCTTCTTCCTCCTCCCACCTGAATTTCTATTTTTCAGTTGACATAATCAAAATTAATATATATACATATATATATATATCCCATGCACCGCCTGCCCCACCACATACATCGGACAAACCAACAGAAGAATAAGTGCACGCATTGAAGAACACAAGAACTCAGTCAAAAAAGAGGAACCAACTTCTTCCCTGGTCCAACACCACAAAGCCACAGGATATGATATTGACTTTAAAAAGACCAGAACTATCGCCAAAATCGAACACTTTAACAACAGAATAATCAGAGAAGCCATTGAGATAGAAAAACGTCCACACAGCATGAATAAACAAGATGATACCTCCCGCCTACCAGCCATTTGGAAACCCGCCCTTATTGACAAATGAGTCCCTAACACAAAGAATGACACCAGACCCACACTCACGAGAGCCACACAGGATGTAACCACCACACATCCACGCAGAAAGCAGACTCAAACCCACACTGAGGATGAGGCATGACCGCGGACCAGAAGCCAGACCACAGCTGCATCATTAGCCCCTTTAAACCCCTCCAATCCATACATGAAGCAGACTGACACCCACCATGAAGAGGTAGCACGGCCACGAACACGAAGCCAAACAACAGCAACACAGCTCACCAGCTCAAATCCCCCTGCTACTCAGACTAACCCGAGCACAACCAAGCCCCCACCTAAACAGAACACACACCCAGCCAATCAGAGTACAGCCAACCCCCCATCCAATCAGAGCACAGCCAAACCCCCACCAATCAGAACACACCTCCACCCAATCAGAACACAGCCAAGCTCCCACCCAATCAGTTCACACCCCCACTGGCAGTTAAAAGGAAGAAACAGCTGCGATCACATACATTGCTCCTAGAAGCATGAAGCCGAAGACACCAGCCTGAAGATGACGAATGAGACTTCGTCGAAACGTTGCCAAGAAACCTCCAATTTTACGTGGGAGAAAACCCGAATAACCAAAGACCTACATATATCTATCTATCTATCTATCTATCTATCTATCTATCTATCTATCTTCTTTCTTTTTCATAGGTTTTATGTATATTTCTCTTTAGCCAGGTTCTACCTATGTAAACCAAGATATTAGGCAGCCCTAGTTCAGTGAAATCACAATTCACTAGTTTCTGGGCTTTTTTTCTTCTGGCAGCCAGCAGAACCTTTGCTGCCTATTGGGAGACTAAGATAGATCTATTTCGGCCTTATAAGGCCTCATCAGTTAGCTACACCCTCATCTCATGTATCCTCCCTGTAAAGGTACAATATTTATTTTTCTTTTTTTTCCGTAGGTTTTATGTGTATTTCTCTTTAGCCAGGTTCTACCAATGTAAACCAAGATATTATGCTGCATAATATCTAGAAGCACGAAGCCAAAAACACCAGCCTGAAGATGACGAATGAGACTTCATCGAAACGTCGCCAAGACACTTCCAATTTTACGCAGGAGAATCAATGGGGCAAAAATATTTGTTTCACTGATTTCAAACAGACAGTTTTACTTATGTACTTGCTATCTAATACAGCCTTATTTAAATAACCTATAGGTCAGGGGTGTCAAACTCGCATTGTCACATCATCATTACATGATGTAACTCAACTTTTTTCCCCTTCATTAAACTGGGATGGGTGTGGCCAGCATGTAACGCATCCAGCCTGCTGGCCATGAGTTTGACACCCCTGACCTATAGGAATGATGTATACTATTTCCTTACTATTCTTTCATCACCAGACTGCATATTTTGATAGTTAATGTAATGAAATGTGTAGCTATTTAGAAAGTTCCATAGCCTTCAATGCAGGATTAAAATCTTTATTGAATATTCTTGACTTATCATTATTTAAAATCAGTTGTTATTGTCAACTTCTTTATGCCTAAGGCCATATGTCATCATCTAAAATGGATCATTCTGTTCATGGATAATTTACTACAACCTGCAGTATGCCAAAATTCTTCACTATTAAAGAATTACTGTAATCTTTGCAACGAGAAAAAGAACTAGAAATAAGTTCCATTTTTCATTTGTGATCTTGTGAGCGTGAAGAAGTAAGCCAGTGGAATATATGCTGCAAACAGTTAACAACTGGTTGGGTTTTTTTAAGCTTTTGAAATAGCCATGATAATCAGTGCAAAACTAGGAACTGATATTTCCAGTTTGCCATCTGGAGTAGTGATTGCAAGAACAATAAATCTGCTTGGAATAACCACCAAAAATCACATCCAAGCATTATCCACTGATAGAGCAAAAGCAATCTCATTCACTTTAAATTGTTTTTAGTATCTTCTGTTATCAAGAGCAGCTTTTCCCTAAAAGTTGGCTCGAGTTAAAAATGACCAACCATTTGGCATGAAAACTCAAGCTACAAACAATTAATTGCATCTTTGAGGTTTTGTTGATTTGAAAAAAAAGAAGAAAAATGATGGGTAATACCAAGTTTATATATTCCCTGAATAACAAGTTAATAACGCACAACTGTATCAGTGGCAATCTAAGTATTTTGAGCAGATTGTCTTTTTCCTTGGTGAATTTCCAAGGAACATAACATAGACAAAGCAAAGTGGGCACCAGACCCTCAAAAAGCAGACTACATTTCCATAAGTGCACCAGTACCCCAAGGGATATAGTCTTTACTACAAGGCAAAACAAACTCATTTTTTTTATAGGAGTTGCACTGGGAAACAGCTGGCAACCATACTATCAATTCAAAATAATGTCGGACTATACCACCATTTAATGGTAGAGAAACAGATTTTGTTGCTCATAATATGTCCAGAAATTAATGCAATTTTAATATCTTGCCAATGCTGCCAGCAAAATCTATATCAAAAGATGACTTTCATTCTTGCAATAAAATGGCATCATCAAATATATGTCAGCCACTGACATGGTTTTGAATATGCAACACACAGGCATTCTACTTCAATGACTAAAGGCTCATTAGCCTGGGGGCAGGGAGAGAACCTAAACTTTTTCCTAGGCAGAAGTAAAACCTGTAAAAGGAGACAGTTAAAAAAGTACTGTATGAGTGACATACAAAGTGATCACCTTTCTCTCTTTCAAAAGTTATCTATTTAAAGATTTATTCATTGTAAATATTTACTCGTTCATGGTATTCTGTAACTTGTTTTAAGCATAGAATGAAGACTTTGAGGCCAAATTTTCCTCATTCCTACTTTGACACCCAAGACATTTTGACCTGAGTGATCAGATGGCATCACTCACCCACCAACATATTGGAAGTTTGGGGCACTCTCTTATTCTTCCTTTTCCTTTTCCTGGTGATATAATTATAGTGACGACGAATTCAGGATCTTTTGAGTAAATAGCATTCAAGTTCATGTGCCTGGGGTGGCGGCCAATTTGCCTCGTGATTGCATGGACTCTGACTGTAAAAGAAATTGGAAATTTGTTCCAGATTGACAAAGAGGACTTTCTTATGGAATATATATTTAATTAATAATTTATATTGTTGTTTATTTTTATAGATCATTTATAAAGAGGATGATGCGAAATGGGATGTCCACCAGCTGTATTATTAAGGATGTGCCACTTTTTTTAAGACAAAGGGACACATAATCATTTTGATTAGGTGCCTTTAAATTGGTTTTCATTTCCAATGAAAATGAATGAACAAACGGTTGGTTTGTTGCCCTGTGTCATACTTTGCAGCTGTTCCAGACATTCAAATAATTTCTTTAACCTCATCCACTCACCATATCTACTTCTTCTCTTTATTTCCCTCAAGCATAGTACTTATTTTCTGAGTTCCATTCAAAATACATGAGATTCTGCTTGACGATCATCATCTCAAGAGAATGTAATGTCTTTATTTGGCCCAGAATGGAGTGATTGCATCATTCAGTTCACTGTACTCTACCTTGACTTCCAAATCAATAATTTAAAATGTCTTATCTGTTTTTTTCTATATGTTATATGTTGTGTAAATGTCATATATGTGTTATAATAAAATTACAAATTTTAATTAAAAAAAAAAGTCTATCTGTTTTCACTTTCTCATACTCCAGCTTTTCAACTGTTACATCTAGTAACATCATTCCTTTAAGTCTTCAGATATTTGTTGCCACTGAAATTTTCTTATCATTTATGATCTAAGTTTATCATTGTCCCATCCATGAAATTAATACCATTTTCATTCCTCCAGCACATTATCTATTCTTGAACCCAAAATAACAAGCTTCCATATTCATGTTTAATGTTCATCACAAATACTTTAAGTGTATACAGTATGTTGGAATTACCTTCTTAATATTTCATATTTATCCATATTTTTCAAGTTCCATGTTTACTTTCATAATTAGTTCTTCTAAATTGTCTTTATATTCAGTGAATAAAATAATGTTGCTTAAACACATGGGCATCCACTATTGGTTAGTCTTTGTATTTGAAATCCTACTCTTTTGGCATGTGTGAATATAAAAAAGGAACAGTGCTTCAGTCATGATGCCATGCCTGCACTCATTCATTTTGATATACACACACACCCACTTACACACATTGGATACACGTATAAAGTAACACTTTGCAATTCATCCTTAATTCTTGCTGATATCTCTTCCATTCCTGCCATTCTAATGATATATTTGCTGCAAGACAGAAAGATATTAGAACAATGTATCTTTATCTCATTCCCTTTTCTATTCTTAACTGGTCTCTTGCTTCAAATCCAGTTCTTACAGAAGCTACTAATTCATTGCAAAGGTTTCTCAGAAGACTAAGTATTCCTCCACATTCATTCTTCTAAATATATTCTACACTTTGGTATGATAGTTGCATTTATCTAGTCAATGAAGCGGTAATAAAGCTCTTTTCCATATCTTCTTGTTCTGCTCACTATCCAGCTGATATCAGTTATGTAATCTCACAAATGAAGGCAAATATACGTGTCCCAGGATAATGTTGCAGGATGCAATCTTGCCTGGTCGGTCACCAGGACCAGATGTTTAGTCTTCCAAGCTTTCAGACTCATGCTGGAGCCCATCCTCAGGGAACCTCTCTCTCATCAGAATGTGTAATCTCAACCTCAAAATCTCTCTGCCTTTTCTGTTCACTTGGCATTTCTTTTTCCCATATAAGTATGGTATAAGTAAAACTTTTCCTATGCAAGCAATTATTGTAACAGTTCAGCAATTTACAAATGCTCTTGCATCTCCTTACTTAGTTCAAGTATGTACACTAATTCTTTCCCATTTCTAGACTGCACAATCTTGTTCTTCATTTCTTGACATCAAGTTTTTATAACTAGAACTGTTTCTCTTTCTGTAGCTCAAAATAATTCAATGGGTATTTCATCAATGAGATCATCCGTGGATTTGGGGTGTGGTGCCATCTGTACACTGATGACACTCAGCTGTACCTCTCCACCCCAAACCACCCCAACGATGCCCTTGAAGTGATGTCTCAGTGTCTGGAGGCCGTGCGGGTCTGGATGGGGAGGAACAGGCTTCGACTCAACCCTTCCAAGACCGAATGGCTGTGGATGCCGGCATCCTGATATAGTCAGCTGGTGCCATCGCTGGCTATTGGGGGTGAGTCATTGACCCCCACAGAGGGGTCTCGCAACTTGGGCATCTTCCTGGACACACGGCTGTCTTTAGAAGAGCACATGATGGCCGTGGCCAGGGGACTTTTTATCAGGTTCGCCTGATACGCCAGTTGTGCCCCTTTCTGAGTCGGGATTCCTTACGCACAGTCACTCATGCTCTAGTCACTTCTCACCTGGACTACTGTAATGCTGTCTACATGGGGCTCCCCTTGAGGAGCACCTGGAGGCTCCAACTGGTCCAGAATGCGGCCGCGCAGGTGATTACGGGAGCGACATGGCGCTCCCATATAACACCTCTCCTGCGCGAGCTGCACTGGCTCCCAGTGGTCTTCCGGTGCGCTTCAAGGTGTTGGTTCTCACCTTTAAAGCACTCCATGGCTTAGGGCCAGGGTATTTACGAGATCACCTTCTGCTACCGATAACCTCCCACCAGTCAATACGCTCTCACAGAGAGGGCCTCCTCAGGGTGCCATCGGTCAAGCAATGTCGGCTGGTGGCCCCCAGGGGGAGAGCCTTCTCTGTGGGAGCACCCACCCTCTGGAATGAGCTACCTCCCAGAATATGACTGATCCCGGATCTCCGCACTTTCCGTAAGGCCCTGAAGACATTTTTATTTCAGCAAGCCGACCTGGCCTGAATAGGTTTTATTGGTTAGTTTTTAATTGTATAGCTTGGGGTTTTAAATTGGGAGGCCAATTAATTTAATTTATTTTTAGTTATCTTAACTTTTATATTGTATGTTATTTTAATTTTCGGCTGTTCACCGCCCTGAGTCCCTTCGGGGAGAAGGGCAGTATATAAATTCAATAAATAAATAAATAAATAAATAAATAAATAAATAAATAAATAAATAAATAAATAAATAAACGGCAGAGTCTTATTTGGCATCTGATCAATTATATGTTATACCTCACTTTTGATTGCATTGGTTCCTGAATATATGCTTGCAAGTATTTTTGTTACTCTATGATCTTCCTTTAATGTCACTTGTTTCTGTCAGATCTCTTCCAAGACAAAAAACAAAACAAAACCCTTTAATTGGAAACTTCCGTATGATTTCTCATATTTTAAAAAGATAGTTCACTTTCCTTTTCTTCCTATATTTCTTTGTTGGCATACTTGGCTGATATGGCTTTCCTTGTCCTTTCTTGTTTGATATTGAAAATCTGCTTTTGGTCGTCTAGTGTTTTTCTTGTTATCAAAGACTTTCATCTTCCATTTTTTTCCTTGGCTATCATATTAACTTTTTTTTAAGATGCACTTTAAACTTTTCTCTTTTGAAAGTTTAGGCTTTTCTTTTCCTTTCTTCATTCCTTCTCTTTTCAAAGCATGTAAGTTCACTTTCACATAAAGTAATCAATATATTTAACAAGAATTCATGGTCTATTCCAGTCCTGGCTTACTGGATAGTGTATCTACATCTTTTGTTTCCTGTTATGTAGTCTACTGATTCCATTGTTGTCAATCTGGAAATGACCATCAATAGAACCTGTTGCTTGAAACAGATGTTAAGTAAATTTCTTTTTGCAAAACCCTATTAATGTATTTCCTGAGTTGTTGTATTATGCAGTCCAAATTTATTTATTGTTTATTTGCATCCACCTTCATTATCTTTACAAATAACTCAAGGTCATGAACATATCCAATACACCTTTTCCTATTTTCTCCACAATAACCTGTTGGGTCACAGACACTGCCCAAAGTCACAAAGTCACCATTCATGGTTAAGGTGGGACTTTAATTCATGGCCTCCCACTGTCTAGTCTGGTGCCTTAACCACTAAACTAATCTGGCTCTCAAATCATCCTGTGATTCCAGATGTATTTGTTCAGCTTTGGCATTACAATCAAATGGTATATTAGTAGTACAATGTCCTATCCTTATGTTGCATTTGTTACTTGCAATTTGCCTTTGAAATACTCAATATCTTATACTGAATCTATAGATACTACATGATCTCTCTCTCCCCCCCCCCCCTCTCTCTCTCTCTCTCTCACACACACACACACACACACAGTGTTTACACTTTCAAATCAGTCTTTAATCCTGGTAACTGCCTGAATTAATTTCTGCACTTTTTTGGGCAAGATTTTCAGAAATGGTTTGCTATTACCTTCTTCCCAGGTCTGATGTAGAGTGAGTGTCTGAAATCACTTTGTGGCTTCGTGTCTAAACTAGAACACATGATTTCCTGGTTTGTAACCTGGTGCCTTAACTACTACACCAAGCTGACTCTTCTGTGTGTATGTGTGTGTATACGTAAATTAGAACAATGGTATTGACTAGATAGCCACTAAATCTAATACAGCTGGTCTGGCTCTTCTTTGGATTATAGATGATACACACACTTGGTAATGTCCTTATTACGTGTATATCTTTGCACATTCCATTCTTTCACGCAATCTTGTGCCCTGAGTAATTGTCACATTTTTTTTTATTCCTAAGGTATCCAGTTTGGTATGTGTACTCTGTCCTTTGACAATTTCAAGGGTTTTTTTTTTTTTTGGGGGGGGGGGGGTTTCCATGCTCCTCAGATTCCACATTCTGATTGTGTTGCCTTATAAAGGTTGTGTTGCCTGTTCTTTCAATCCAAGCAGGAACGTGGGAGGGGAGAGGAGCATATGGTGGCTTCATTTCAGTAGAATTGGAGCTTGAATAAAAATGGTAATTATTGAAGTAATATTGGAGAGGCCTGTTAAGCATATTGTTTTAATGTGTTTTTAACAGATTTCTTAGGAACAGCTTTACTCACTGTCCTGCGCCCTCACTATTTTCTAGGTCTAGGACCTTTAGCCAAATTACATTGACCTGATTTAAGGAACAGACAGTTAATTCACTTAAGCCCTTAATGATTTCTTACTTGAGACTATAAATTAGGACTAGTACAAGATGGTACCCTCAAGCTACCAAAAATTAAAGCTCTTTGGTAAGAATACTGAAAATTAACTAGTCTGCACTTATTAATGGAAAACCCTCGTGTTAGCAAACCCCATATCAAAGCAGATTAAGTTCAATGAGTGGTACAATAAAATAACTGGAAAAGACCAACACTTTTGCATACCTCATTAAAGCACGAGCTCTGTGAACCATGTGGGGAAATTAGAAGTCGATTTGGCCCCTTAAGCTTAAGGTCACCATTCTAGGATATGGTCCAAATGCTGTAATAGCAACATGTTGCTTATGACATTATTATTCCTTGTGTAAGCCATAGGAATAATTAGAGCTGAGCAACACATGGTCTTCCATATGTTGTTGAACCCCAGCTCCCAGTATCTGAGGACTGCCTGGAACAAAATATGTCCTATGTCTTTGATGGATAGATTCTGAGAAAAAGAGAAGACTACAAGGAACTGAGGAGAAGAGAACACACTAATGTAATCTTAACAAGACAGGCCCAGAGTTTAATGGAATTTGGCTCAGCTCACAATGGGTTCTAGGATAGCTCACAATTAAACCCTCTTCATTTCAGGATTGTTGTAGCATAACATATGCTTTTTCTATGCCATTCCTATAGACAAAATGTCACGTATAGTGTGGGACTAGGATTGATGAGGTTGGTATTGCAAAGATAAAATGCAGGCAGATTACCACGTAAATTGATTTGAGCTTCCCGAAGACAAGCAGGATATAAATCAAATAAATGTTACAGAGGGAGAAAAAGACATAAAGGATAAGGGACAGAATGAACATCAGTTGCAGCCACTGAATAAGTACAGTAGCTAGTAGGAAAACTACCTACATTCTTTTTTTGAAAAAAAATATTTTTTATCAAAAGAACATTTTACAAAGATTTCAAAACTGCAGGAATGTAGAAAAAGAAATAGAACAATTAAACGTGTGTGTGTGTGTGTGTGTGTGTAAATAAATAAATGATGGTCAAAGAAAAAGTGAATAATCAAAAAGCAAGAAAAAGAAAGATGAATAAGGAAGCAACTTCCAATCTTTGCAGCAGTTATAAACTTAGACATTATCACGTCCATCCTCCCATATTACATATCATACTTCCATTCTTCCTATAAATATTTTGAATTAATAAATCCCCAAATCATCAGCTCATTTTCATCCATTTTCAACAATATAAAATATCCAGTCTTTTATAAAAAGTAGTTGTAGTTCCCTCCTTAATCAAACAAGTCAATTTCTGTAAACTCAGCCATCTTCACAATTCATTCTTTAATTATTGGTCTTTATGTAGTCTTTCAACTTTGCCCATGTAATAGCTTCACTGCAGTTACCATATATAAAACCAATTGTACATGAATCCTTTCCAGTTGGGTGTCCACAAGTTCTAATAAGAAAAATTACAGTTTAATCTAAATGTTATTTTTTAAAACTCTCTCCATCACCATATGTATTTGTATCCAATATCTTTTTGCTTTGTCACAAATCCATCATGCATAATAAAATGTCCCTTCATGTTTTCACATTTTCAACAGTGAGTAGAAGTACCTACATTACACTTGGTAGGATGCTAGCAAATCATCTACCCACTTTCTTGAAAACACTTTCAGAATGCTTCTTCAGAATGCTTCTGTCATTCATCTAATTTCAGTCAAAAACTGAGCAAGATTCCTATCATTTGTGGCCAGGAGTTTTAAAGGAAACCACAAAAATGACTTTAATTCAAAGAATGTTTCATTTTTTGGAAAATAAGCTGTTTTAACCAAATTCACCAATGTAAACAAGTTCCATTGTTGGAACTCAGGCTTACTGAAACTTTCCAAATTCACAAGCTGGAGACAGACAGATAGACAGACAGTCAGTCTATGTAAAATGCATCTGCTTCACCACTGACATATTTTTCTTTCTTACTTTCTTCCAGATGACAATGAAAATAAATAAACAGATGTAAAATGATGGGAGAAGGGAAACTTTGAATGAATATGTTTTTAATGAAGGCTAGGACTGTTTCCTGCAAAAGCTCTGCAAACTTTGCTTCTTAGCTTACTGTTCCAATAAATGCTAATACATTATTTGTTCTACATTCCTTGGCAAAATATATTTCAACTTTAAATCACAAAGCAATGTATTAACATTTTATTCCTCAATTTATTTTGAAATAACATTAGGATTTTTCATTGTGCCAGTAAGAACCCCACTATTGTTGTCTTTCTTTTATCTGTCTAGTCTTCTTTTATTCAAGTATTCACTCATTTATAATTTCTAACTTTTCAGTTGTCAAGGAATGAAATTAAAACATGTACAACACAGCATGCTTTCCTTTGTTTGACATAGAATGTTGTGTCTGACATAGAATGCTAGATCTATGTAATAATACCACAGCTGAGGGCTGAAAAACATTTTTGCAAATCAAATTAGCACCATGAAAATTCAACAAGATAAGATTCTAATACGTTTTTTCAACACTCTCAAAATCATTAGTTAGTGTGAATAAACATCACTTTTCATTCTCATGAAATAATAATAAGAATGATACAAGCAACACCAACTGCCTGTCCTAGCTCCTTGTTAAGGACTCGATAAAAAATGCCAAAAATCCAGTCTAAACAACTGTCTGGGTGACCAACCATCATGAATTAAACTTGTATGCTGCCCAGCTCCCAAACAATTCTGTGTGGTTCACAATAATCAAACAAAAAACTATTATACAATTATACAATTGATACAAGTTAATAGATAGCAAGTATGACAATGAGAGGTTCTCATTTTCCCTCACCAAAGGCCTGAGGGAAGAGCTAGTTCTTCACCACTCTTCTGAACAGCAGAGTGAGGGCTATCTGGATTTCAGGGAGTAACCACCTATTGTGTCTGGATTTTTTTTTTCCTTCCATTCAATCATGCCCAATTTAAAGAGCTTGCCTCTGCAAGTCGCTGCAGTTTTCTTGGTAAGAGTTTTCAGAAGTGGTTGGCCCATTGCCTCCTACCTAGGGCTGAGAAAAAGCGACTGGTCAAAAGTCACCCAGCTGGCAATATGCCTAAAATGGGACTAGAACTCATGGTCTCCTGATTTCTAGCCTGATGCCTTAACCACTACACCAAACTAGCTCTCATATTACATAATGCCCTACAAAAAATTGAGATAAAAATAGGGAGGCACATTTATATTTTCCAATGTAACTTTGCCCTGCATTACAGGTTAGGCTAATTCACCTTAAATGAACCATTGTTCAGAATCTCCCTATTTTCAGCGGAGGATACAAGATATCTTAGGTCTAGTGCTATGCTAGACATAAAGAGAACCATGAGCACTTCTGAAGCCTCAGCCTTCTGGAACACAAAAGAAAATGGTGTAGCTATACATCTCTCAATTCTTTCATCATGAGAGAGTTAAAACTGGGGCTAGGAAAGCACAAACAAGAAAGAGTTTGAACCATTGTATTCTTAGTCCTCTTCAGTGTTCTTCAGCTAGGGTTATGAAGCCTCTGGTTCATTTCATTCTCTTAACCAACTGAGATGGATTGGCTGAAAGAAAGCAGTTGTCGCTTTATACTTGAATAAGAAATGTGGTTTGAAGTTATTCTGCTAAGCAGCAGGTGTAATGGATTTTTGGTTTGGCTCAGAGAAGTGGGAGGATATTGCTAAGCTATTACAGAAAAAAGTATTTGAGTTCCAGGAAAGTAGAAAATGGGAAAGAAATTCAAGATAACTCAAACGTGGTTGCAGGAGGTTACATCAAAGTATAGAGAGGTTTTGACAGGTTTTCATGGTTCTGTAATACCATAACTACATTAATGTACAATAAAATCCATTTCAAGTTACATAGTGACTCCTGTTTTGTGACCTTGCTTACCTTGAAGGGCTGTCCTCAGGGTAGGATATTTTCTGCAGGGTTTCCACATAACTTTATGAACAAAGAAGTTAGATCCATGTCATTAATTTATAGAAGTTAATTACCCAAACATCTTTTAAACAATCTGCTTTCCTATTCCATGACCTTCCCGTTGCTATGGTTATGGCTGGGTGAAGAGCCAGGCCTTCATGACTATTCTAAACAACAGCACTGGGGGCCATTTGGAACTTGGGGAAAACTTTCTTCCAGAGAGCAGGCACTGGTAAGGAGAAGACACACTTCCAGGGTCCCACTAGATGTTACTGTCAAGCCTGGATTTGATTGGGTTGTGGGATTGTTTATATCCTGGGTTATTCTCACATTAATTCAGTTTGACACAATTTGGAGCTGAAGGAGGGAGAGCTGAGGTGGATGGAGTCTTCAGCCAAAACAACATAGCTAGCCGATGAGTCAGAGACATTCTCGTCAGAGGAGGAAAAGAGAAGTTGCCAAGCAACCAGCTCTCATCCCACTTGGACAGTGTGACATATTGTTTTGAAAGATTGAGAAACTTGTCCTTATAGTGGGGTGGAAAGCGCAGGAACTTTAGTACTGGCTTTCCACCACTTCATGCCAAAATGATATCTAAATAAATTTGTTCTTTGAGGAAACAGAATGCCTCGGAGTTCGATTTTTGATGGGTGCATTACTTGGAACCTGACAGTTACTGTTCAATCAAAGGAAATGTATATGATAATAGCAGTAAGGCTTCTTTACCTGCAGAGATGGGTAGGCTCACAAGTCCCCACGATGGAAAAATGGATGGTGAAGTTAATGGAGACTTTATCTAATTTCACTTCTACATGGAAATTACTCTTAAATTTTTTTGCTTGAAACTGAAAGAAATGAAAATTTAACCTTGGGATCTGATGACTACAACTGTTTATAAGGATAAAGGTACTGTGTGCTACTCCAACTCAAAGGTTATTATATTTCATGCTTGTATCTAGAAGTTGGAAAGAAAGTGGGAAGCTACTTTTTCTGCAACCTCTTTCCCCTTCCTGTCTCTACTTCTAATTTTGCTTTTTCCATGCTTCCCCCCTTTTTTTCTTTAAACCTGTTTGTTATTATTCGAATTTTATACATTTCTGACAGTCAATAAAATTGTAGAAGAGGTGGAGGATGAGAAGCAGAGCACATCAACTTTGCAGGATTGAATCAGGCAGATGTTATGGGAGACAGGAAGTCTTGGAGGAGCAGTGAAAAGAGTTTAAATAAAAAGAAAAAGAAATGGTAGCCAACTGTTTTTGATATTTTGAATGGAGATACAAAAACCTAATAAATGTTATCCCAAAGGTGCTTTTCCAAAAAGTAATTGGACTTTCTTGGTTTGTTTTTCCTTGAAAACATTTTGCTTCTCATACAAGAAGCTTCTTGGTAGTTCTAGTAAATGCTATGTTTTAATCCACTAAAGACATTAACCTAACTTTGGTCCTAACATAGAAACACAAAATTCATATACTTCTTTTGGAAATCTTTTCCATTTTGAATGAAACCACATGTTTCCTTCAGTCAGTAGAATGTAAATTCAGCCGAAAGAACCATTGAATCATTAAAGTCAAAGGTGAATAATTCTTAAAGAAATATAGCTGTAATCTTTTTACAGGGTCATTTAACAGGGCTTCTTAAAAAAGAAATAAAGCTGGGAAAATTTGTGTTTCAAGTGCATTGACTTTAATGAACCAATTGAGGTCCCACTGAGAACAAATTTCTGTTATCCATTGTAGTCTTCTTATAAAAGGGGTCCTGTGCCCCTTTTACATAGAGCAATTGGTGATAGCCTGCACTGAAATAATTTTGGGTGCAGAGATGGTTTTTACAGCCTCAAAAATAATGTTAGTGTGCTTATTATTGTGAGATCTTTGGAACTAACTATATCATTACTGACAGAATGAAGGAATAAGAAACATGGAGGTTATTTGAAGTAGTGGGGTTTGAAAGGCAGTCATTCAAGAGGCATCTGTAATTTGAGTTTATGCAAGATGGACTGATCAAAGTGTGAAGCCTTCATTTAACTGCAGCAACTGGAAATTGTAGCATCATCTATAGGCATCGCACCTCCTTCAAATGCAGTGATCTAGCCTAAAGCCCTGCTATCCTTTTAAGGCATGTCATCCAAATTCTAGCCAAATCTAATTTTGCTTAACTTCTGAGCATAGAAAAAATCAGCCAAATAATGGTCTCCATTTCCTTAACCTATTCCAGTTCTTCTCATTGGTGTCTGGAACGGCATCCAGCCAGTAAACACTCAGCTTCATCCAGTCGCCCTGATTCTACCTTGAATTAAGGGATTACATGGCCATAAAAAGGGAGTTTATTCCACTTTCTTTAATCAAGCAATACCTGACTTTTCTTGAAAGTACCCTGGAGTACCAAGTACCATGGAAGAATTTATTTGTTCATTCAGTTGTTAGTCACTTTTTAACCATGTACAAAGAAAATCTTTGAAAATCAGTATACTGTACGTATAATCAAGAAAAGAGCAGAACATTTAAAGAAAAAAAAAGAAAAGGCATCAGGAAGAAAAAAAAAAGAATGAGATGGCAGCAGCAGAATACAGAGTTTTCAAACCCTGTGAAAATAATAAAGTGCTAAGTTTAATGTAAGAATAACAACATTAAAAATGGCACCTATTGAACTTCTTGGAATTTCTATGTTTCATATGTCTTTTGTGGCCAACTGCTGTATCTCAGCATGGAAATCAGGCTTCTCTTGGTGGCTTTAGAAACATCCATTTTAAAAATTGCATATGGCTCTTAGCCTTATGCTGATCATCTGCTTCACATAACAAGTTAAAGTCAGGGGTGGGCTTCAAAAATTTTAGCAAGGGGTTCTTTACCCGGTTGCTGGGTGAGGGTGGCCTAGTTGGCCTCCTGCACCATGGTGTGGGGGGTGGTTTTGCCCTCCCGAGGTTTTTCTCAAGCCTCCGGGAGGGCAAAAATGGCCTCCCCAGGCTCCGAAGGCCTTTCCTGAGCTTCCAGTAGGGTGGACGGAACTAACTAGGAGTGGGATTTGGGGATTCTCTGAACTGCACAGAATCTTAGCTACAGGTTCTTCTGAACCCCTGCGAACCTCCAGCAGCCCACCTCTGGTTAAAGTCCTCTTCAAGATGAGCATGCTTTCTGGTGACTTCACAAACAAAAATTACATTAATGTATTTTTTTCAGAAGGTTTTTTTTTTTTTTTTAAGAAAAACATTTTGGTCTAACATAAAGCCTTGCTACTTCATGAAGTTTCTCCCATCCTAATAGTAATCAGGTCTGACACTATGAAGCTTCTGAGAAATAGACAAGGTAATTTGAATAATTGTCAAAAACCACTAACAGCAGGGAATATTATCTAGCTGTTTGATTCACTTGTGTGAATTGGCTGTTAGTTGTTGTTATGGTTTTGTTTTGGTTTTCTTCCCCTCCTATTCTTTCTGGGCTTCATCTTGAAATAACCAAGCTTTTATTAATCACAAAAGAGCTTTCAGTCTCCTTATAATTAAATGTGAGATCAGAGGACAGAATACACACTATAGGCAGTCTTCTGTGGTTGGGGTGTGTGGAGGGGAGAAAATAGGAATAGCTTGGTTCTGTTTAATGTATTGCCTATGTGCCTTTTGATAAAGATTATAGTCCTACTGGGAAAAAGTAGAGGGAATATAGTAAGCTAAACTGGAACCTATTCAAGCAGGTAAACCCCAAATATAGTTAACATCCCTGCTCATAGCTCTGTTATAATTCTTCCAACAGTCCAATGACTGTATGACTGTTCCAATAGACTCTATAATTAGCCTTCTATAGTTAATTCCAGGGAGTGAGTCAGGTGTAAGAATTTTCCCTTTCCATCTTGAATTCCAACCCTAAATTTTACAGATAAAACTGCAATCTTCAAATTCTTTTATCAAAAACAAGCAGCTTTTTTAAAGCATTGCAACAAAATAGCCTCAGATACAGAATCGAAAGGTATGTTAATTACTTGCTGGACTTCTGTATATACTACGAAAAGCAATATAGCCTCTCCTTCACAAACGATTTGAAAAACTATCTGCAAAGTGAGAGGAAGAGTTAGGCAGATATTATGTAAACCTGCATTGCATACATCTTGTATTCTTTTGCATAATTCTACATTCCTTAGAAAATATCCACCACTGAAATGTAATTGCAGAAAAGATGGGGTTTTGTAAGATATGAGGGATAAAATATACAGGCAAAATCACCCTGGACCTTAGCTTGTATCTGAAGATATCAATTTCAGCATGCCTTTGCATTCTATGTCTGAGGTTATTTTGTTGCTTTGCTTAAAAAAAATCCTGCTTGCTTTTAGTAGAGGGATTTGAAGATTACATCTCCATCCATAAAATTTGGAGTTGGAATTAAAGATGGAAAGGACAAACTTCAGCACTCTCACATATTTCTGATAATTGTACCAGGTAAAAAAAAAATCAATCTATTTTTTAGTAGATATGGGGCATAGAACAGACCTATGTTGTTACTCTGGTGCTTCAGCACTTGACCTGATTCTAGGAATATCTCTCTCAGAAAAGCAAGAATGATTCAATAAGTTTTTAATGATTTTCCCAGAGAGCTGAACAGGTGGTAACAGTTGGAGAAATGTACTGTGTTTGGAAGTCTCTTCTACTAATGAAGTTGCTAAAGTGGAGCATGGAGCAGAAAATAAACAAGCCAATCTAGAAAGAAGCATACGACAATCAATGGCAATTGAAATGTGAACTAATCTAAAGAAACACAAACATCAACTGGGAGGGGGCGAGGGCTACTGTAATACGGAGCTCAAAGCACCTCAGTCAACCTTTTCTTGATTCCAGAATAAAAGAGGAAATGAAAAAAGCAATCAAAACAGATTTTTCAGGAACAATGTACATCATATATACAAGCTACGCAACATCCCTTCCAAATTCAAATTAAGGCTGTGCCAAGATGACCCCTGAAGAACTAGAAAAAAAAGTTCTTAGAAGATTATTTTTATATATTATCTGCTGCAAGACTATATGCACAAAACACAAATACTGGAGTCAAAGGAAAAAAAAAACATTTTTTAAAAAAAAACAGAACATCACACAAATGGTCCTGCCCTAACTCAGGGCCTGGGAATAGAGCCAGGGGTCAATGCTTTATTTAAAGGTGTTTCTAACCATAATAAATGCAACTATATCACTCTTAACTATATTCAATATCATCAGGTTCAAAATAACAACCAATTAATTAGCCAAAGCTAGGGGAAAATATCCAGATCAGCACAATGTTGTGCAATTCCAAAACAATATTTTTATGAGAAGACCTGAAAGCATAATGATGATAAGAAATGGAATATCAAATCCATTCCTTCCCTATGCTATTTTTCCATAGGTTTACACTCCATAGTGTACAGAAAAAGAAAAAAAAATCCTGGATTTTATTGCATTTCCTGGAATTTGAATTGCTGGGTCAATTGCCTGAGTGGTGCAGCAGACTAATGCTACTGTTAAAGGTAGTATTTAGCTTCCAGCTGCCTGCAATTACTGCGAGTTCAATTCTCACCAGGCTCAAGGTTGACTCAGCCTTCCATCCTTTCTAAGGCAGGTAAAATGAGGACCCAGATTGTGGGGGCAATAAGCTGACTTTGTATAAAATATACAAAAGTATGAAGGCTATTGCTTAACGCCATGTAAGCCGCCCTGAGTCTCCGGAGAAGGGCGGCATATAAATCAAAAATCAAAAAAATCAAAAATAAAAAAAATTCTGAAGCTTGTTTGCCAGTTAAAATGTTTAATTCATTAAACCATTAAATTGTTACATTTAGGACTGACTCTGCACTATGGGCATTTCACAATATATATTTCCATAAAAATCCGATATACATCAAAACAAAAAAAGATCATATCACTGTAAAGAAACAAGAACAAAGTTAAATATATTTTAAAAAAACCACATTTGCCATCTAAGGCATGGGAGATTAACTAGGTTAAATTCAAATTCAGAACAGAGTTGGAAAGGACCTTGGAGGTCTTCTAGTCCTACCCCCTGCTCAAGCAGGAGGCAAGTTTCAGACAACTGGCTGTCCAGTCTCTTCTTAAAAACCTCCAATGATGAAGCACCCACAACTTCTCAAGACAAGCTGTTCCACTGATTAATTGTTCTCATTTCTCCAAGGCCTTATCAGCATGGTTGGAAATACATATATTTCAGGAGAGTTCTCACTCCAGAGGCCAGGGACTATGCGAAAAATTGTATGCTTCCTAGGTCTCATTAAATGGCAAAGTTTAGACAAAAGAACCTGGAGCTCACCACCTCTGCCAGCTCCCACAGAATAGCAGAACAGAAAACAAGAGATTTAGGCAATCCTCCAAATAACCTGGTCCCATACCATGTAGGGCTTTATGTGTTTATGGCTTTAGGGCCAGAAGTGGCACAGAGCACCCACTCTGATGGCACGAGAACCATTGTCCCAGGTCAGCTCTGCTACACATGTGCGCATGCACTTCCCACCAGCCAGCTGGTCTTCGGATCTCTGCCAACTTGCGTGGGGGTGGGGCGTGTGCATGGGGCCTGCACATGCCTGCACAGGGAGGCAGGCCACCTGTAGGAGGGTCACACATCTGCATGGGGAGTGGGACACTTGCGGGGAGGGGGGTGCACACGCACTGCATTTTGGGGGTGCGTGCGTACTTTCATGTGCATTCATACATGCACATGTGCACTTTGGGCACTCAGTCTGAAAAAGGTTAGCCATCACTGCTTTAGGACAACGCTTCAAGTCACATCTGGAAGCATTCTGACAACCAGTGTAGCCCTATGGAACAGAGCTATCATGTGGGCATGTTGAGGCATGTCCACATTGCTCTTTCTGTACCAGTTCAAGCTTTTAAGTGGTTTTCAAAGGTCAGACCCTGAAGACACATTGCATTGTGTCTTCAGGTGACTAGAGTACAGGGGTGGATTCTACTTACCTTTACTACTGGTTCTCAACGGGATCGCATGCGCAGATTGCCTATGATAACATCCGGGGCGGTGGGCAGAGCCTCCCACCGGTTTTATTACCAATTCTTGTGAACCAGTCTGAACCAAGGGCAACCCACCACTGCTAGACCATGTCTAGAGTGTCCGGAGTGACTGTCTGAAGGGCTTCCCAAGGCAAGAAGAGGTTCAGTTAGTGCACCAGATGGAGCTGTGCAAAGATATCATGCTCCCTTGGCCATACTTGCCACCTGCTTTTCAATGTTGTATGTGTACTTTTACTGTATTTTAATTACAGTTTTGAACAGATGCTTCTGAATGAAGTATATAACAAGTGGCACAAATAGTATAAATGTAGCATTGTTAAGCAACAAGACATTTGCGATGCTGTCCCATTAGCTCTTTCAGATGCATTGTCAATTAAACATTGATGATGCATGGTCAACATATCAACCCAAAAACATAACAATGATTTTATTATAATTTCTTTGATTATTGTGAGCCACCCAGAGTCAGTTGGCATACAAATTTAATACATTATTAATAATTGTTATCAATGAATATATTTTATATTGTACACACTGAATACAACGTATAATATACCACAAGAAACCCATAAGAAATCCACTACTTTCTCTAATTATTTTTAACATAAACTTCAATGTTGACATTAGGTTATTGAAATTTTATTAATATGGAGGTACATGAATTACCTGTTTGGGGATTTTGCATATTTTCTGTCTAAATATTATTTCTTCCAAATGTAATTATCTTTTTAAGAGGAAAAAAGGAAGCCAAAGAAAATACTTACACAGCAGTATTACAATTACTATATATCCTGCCTTTCTCACCACCACTACCCCATTAGCAATTATTTTTTTAAATTTTCTTTTTATCTGACCATTTCACTTTCTTTTTATTATGCATTAATTACTATTTCTTCATCCATTTCACAACTGGAGATTTATACTGCACCCTTGGATTCTGGCCCTTGAAGATGTTATTTTATATTCTTTCTTTTGTATAGGAGTTCAAAGGAGTATACACAGGGGTCCCTTCTCCCATTTGTCCCCAGAACAACATCCTTGTGAGAATAGGTTTCAGGGCTGAGAGTGGAGTACCACCTGAGTCTCCCTGTTTGTATTTGAACACCTTAAAGGGAGAAGTATATTCTGAGTGACCAACTTTGTTAGAGTTTGCAGCAATCCATCCAGCACACAAGTAAATAATTCAGCAGGTTTCATGTATAAAAGAAAGTTCTTTATATACAGTAATATAAAGCATAAACCAACTCTCTCTATATATATATATCTCCCATTGGCTGACTTGTTGTTATGGCTATTCCAGCTCACAATTTCTTACACACTGACAAACTTTTTCCAAGAGTCTCTAATCATCCAAGACAATCTAGCAGATTGGGCATGCTGAAGATCCCATCAGTTAAAAGGTTTTCGCTAGCAGGAACTAGATGACAAGCCTTTTTTGCAGTAATCACTGCTCTGTGGAATATCCTCCCCTCAGAGATTAGAATGGCCGTTAGACTTTTGTAATGGTCTAAAAACCTAGTTGTGTTCCTGAGCCTGAGGCACTTAATGTGTTAATGCCCCTGTTTCTTGGCTTTACTGTTAACTGGCTAAGTATTTCAGCTGCTGCGTATATTTATTTTGGATTTTTTAATGTTTGCAAAATGCTTTTTATTGTTTTTATACTTTTAGAATTGTAAGCATCCAGAGTCATTGACTGATTGAGGGGGGTGGCTACAGAAATTGAATAAATAAATAATAAAATACCACACTGGGTCTCACAACAGTCTTCTAACAGTTTCATTCAAACTGTTGGTAATTGCCTATAAAGTCCTTTATAGATTTAGGACTCATTATTTGAAGAATCTCCTTTCTTCAATAATTTCTGCCCATCTAGTAAGAAGTGACAAAAGGCATGTTCAAGTCATTTAGTGAGACCCCAGAAGTGTGCCTTCTCTGTTGAGGTCTCCCCTCTGTAGAATGATATCTCCTCAGAGATCTATATGGCTCTTACTCTGATGACATGTTGGAAGTCATTGAAGACAATCATCCTTGAGGTAGAATGATTTCAAGGCCTTCCAAATTTTGGTTTGGTTTGGCATGGTTTTTCGTTGTCTGGATGCCTGTAGAACAACTTATTATCATAGCACTCAGCTTTTTATTAATAATATTGGCCATCCTAAAACTTGTTCAGAATATTTGATTATTGGCTGAAGAGGCAACGCAAAGGGGTCAGGAAACTGGAAATTGGATCAGGAAGAGTTAGCCAATAAAATAAAATGGGCAAAGCAAGATCATTTTGAGAATCCAATAAGCCAGGGAGGTGGTTAGCCTATCGCCTAAGAAAGGAGAGAGAAAATCGAAGAATAGAGGGGTTAAAAGATAAGGGTGGAAGGTTGCATGTTAATATGGAAGGTAAGAGAAGGGTGGTGCAAGAATTTTTTACTCAGCTGTATAAAAGGGGTGAAGAAGGGGAGCAAGATATTTGGACATATTTAGAGAGCACAAACTTGCCAAAAATTACTGGGACAATAAAACAATTGCTTAATGCAGAAATTACCGAGGGTGAGGTAGAATTGATTATGGGAAAACAAGCGAATGGGAAGACACCAGGGATGGATGGATTATCTGTAGAATTATACAAAATGGGTTTTGAGATGCTGGGTAAGCACATGATGGAACTATTTAATGGGGTGATGAAAGATTCCCAAATACCGGCATCTTGGTCAGAGGCCTATATATCTATTCTACCGAAGGAAGGCACTGATTTGACACTTATTAAAAATTACAGACCACTTTCATTGCTTAATTCGGACTATAAAATATTTACGGCACTTCTGGCCGCGAGACTTGGATGTTTCCTTAACCAATTTATACACCCAGATCAGAATGGATTCCTGCCCAACCGACAGCTACGTGATAATATGAGAATGGTGATGAATATTTTAGAGTATTATGAAAATTGCCCGGACAAACAGTTATCCTTGATTTTTGTCGATGCCCAAAAGGCGTTCAACAGAGTGAGTTGGGATTTTATGATTTCTCAGATGACATACATGGATTTCGGTGAGAGGTTCATGGGAGCAGTGCAAGCAATCTACCGTGAACAGATAGCAAAAGTATTAATCAATGGGGAGGAAACAGAGAAGATTTGGATTGGTAGGGGTATACGGCAGGGCTATCCACTCTCTCCGCTATTATTTGTGCTAACACTAGAACCATTGCTTAGGGAGGTTAGGAGGAACACAGAAATAAGAGGAATGAGGGTTAGGCACCAGGAGGTGAAAGCTCAGGCATATGCGGATGATCTAGTTTTCAGACTGGAAGATCCATCAGAATCAGGACTGAAGCTATTACAGGTACTTAGGGATTTTGGGAGAGTAGCAGGATTGCTAATTAACGAGGAAAAAATGAAAATATTAGTTAAAAACATGATGCAGAGGCAGAGATGTCAGTTGGAGGGACTCCTGGGGATGCAGATAATTAATAGAATAAAATATTTGGGAATCTGGCTGACAGCAAGGTGTTCATCAGTAAAGGAGGATAATTATGTTCCCCTTTATAATCAGACAGTTAGAGATTTGGAGAGGTGAAAAAGTTTACAGTTATCACTTATGGGAAGGATTGCTGCCATCAAAATGTATGTCCTCCCCAAATGGTTGTTTTTGTTCCAAACTGCCCTGGTAAGTTTGGATAGGGAATTCTTCAACACCTTGAACAGAGTTATTTCTAAATTTATTTGGCAAAGTAAAAAATCAAGGATTAAGCTCAAGATGATACAGGAACCTAAAATTAGAGGGGGATTTGGACTCCCAAATTGGGAGCTTTACCATCAGGCAGCCATTCTGATATGGGTGAAGGACTGGATTGCCCTGAAAAGGAGCAGTTATTGGCAGCAGAAGGTTATAGCCTTCAACACGGTTGGCACTATTTTTTATGGCCAGGACAGTCAGTCCGACCGAGGTATTTTCGGAATCACTATTTACGTAAGATCCTAGGGGATACCTGGGAAAGACTTAGGAGAAAGTTGTATCTGAAGATACCATGTTGGATCTCAGTTCAGGAGGCCCTGGTATACCCGACGTTATATAAAGGAGAGAAAGTCTTGACCTATGAAGATATTTTGGATACTCAGGGCAAACTGAAGACACGGGAATAACTGAGGTCAGAGGGGTGTAACATAGACTGATGGGCCTACATCCAAATACACTCAAGGTGGAAGAAAGATCAGGAGAGTGAAGGGATATATCATGGAAAACAAGAATTGGATAAAATCTTATTAGGTAATGACAGGAAAGTCTTATCGAAATGCTATTCTTATCCATTATCATTGAAAGCGGGGGAGGAAGTTGTTAAAGACTCCATGATTGCTTGGGGGCAAAATATGGGTTATTCATTGGATCTTCAAAAATGGGAGAAGATTTGGCTTAAAAATTTAAAATTAACTATGGCATCCTCTTATAAAGAGAATATTTATAAGATGGTTTATCAATGGCACCTACCTCCAGCAAGATTAGCTAAAATGTTCCCCGGGACATCTTCACAGTGCTGAAAATGTGGGCATAGCAATGGAACTTACTTCCACTAATGGTGGACATGCTCACTGGCAGCTAAATATTGGATGAAAATACGACGATGGTTGCTTGAAATTACACACTGTAGAATGGAACTGAAACCGGAAACCTTTTTGTTGGGGATTAGACCCGCAAATATTGGATTGACTAAATGGTATTTGATGCTGCACATAATTACTGCAGGGAGAGTGGCATTTGCACAAGAATGGAAGAATGAGGATTTACCAAAGGACTCAAAAATAATTTATAAAATCATGGAATGTGCATAGTCTGACAGACTTACAAAACTGATCAAGGGTAAAAGAGACTCAGACTTTTATGGTAGTTGGAATATGTGGTATGATTGGATCCAGAAACGACGGGAGAGAGACAAAGGATAATGTTGGATTATAATTATAGATGATGGTATATTTATGGTAATTAATAAGTATTGGAAAGGTAAATTTGTATACAAGAATTTGTAAATATTTTCTATTTTTACTCTCTGATTATTAGCATATATATATATATATATATATATATATATATATATATATATATATATATATATATATATATATGGATGGATATTTTGGCACTGTTACACTGTGATAGAAAAATTATTATACATTTGTTTTTGATTTTTTTTTGAACTATAATAAAAAAATTTTAAAGCAAGAATATTTGATCATTGGGACTTAAATCTCCTGGTGACAACTCCATTTCATTAGTTTCCATTTCATTATTACATCCATTACATCCATTTCACTATTACAAAACTAATACATAAAGAAAATGGCTTCAAACACAATAAAACACTTTGCTTTTGGCTATGCCTAAGGCTTTCCCAATCAGAATATTCCCATTACAATATTTGCAAAACATTTAGTTAATAGATTGTTCTCCTGCAAGTCATCCCGCTTGCATCACAAGATGCTGGGAAAAAGGGGTGGTGGTATCTTCTATTTATTAGGTTTTATCCCTTCTTTATTTTTTTATCAGCTCAAGGTCTCATATTTACCTCATGTTTCCACCTCCTATTTTTCCCATACAAGAGAATGACTGGCCCAAAGTCACCTAGCCAAGTTTTGTTTTTTGTTTTTTTGCTTTTATTTTTTGTGGGGAGGGGGTTGTGGGGGGAGGCCTAAGGGAGAGCTAGAATTCCTAGTCCCCCAGTTTCCAACCCAGTGCCTTAGGCACTATATCGAATTCTGTTGTTGACTGAGAGTAATTCTGAGTGTAATCATTAAAGAAGTAATTTTAATATTCGCTTAAAGGTAATTTAGCAAGAAGGAATTTAAGAAGATGCTAACAATGAATCAGTGGTATTTGGATTAACTGAAAGAATTTGAACGGATGCTTTCCTGCTTACTGATGTTTATCTTGAATTTAAATTAATATGTTGCATAAGCTCCATATCCCTCATTTCCTCTCTTTACAGGACAGGGACCTTGTGGAAATTGTCCCTTGACATTTACCATGTGAAGAATTCTTTTTTAACAATATTTTTCATAACTGTAAATGCTGCAAGGGAAAGAAGTCAAGTGTGAAGATAAATTATACATTGTTCAATATCCATCATCAAGCAATATCTGTTTATAAAAGTGCTTTAAATGCTTGTCATTTATCTTTAGCAGATACAAGATTATATCTGCAAAATCTTTAAACAATGCACACAGCAATCTAGGGCTAATGCAAAGTGCCATGAGAAAATCAGGAAAGAAAATTCTGCCTGACAAGCAATATTTAGAGGTAAACTATGGAATGGAAGCCTTGAGCCATCCAGATTGCAAAATCTGCAGTTAGGTTTGATTAAGTTCCAACAGTAAGATGGCTTTAAAGTGTCAATAAATCAAACTAAAATTTCACATGAGACAGTGACAAACAATTCTGTGTTGCTATGTTAAAGGGCAAAGATGCCTAGAGCATAGCCAAAAGATCCTAATTTTAATTAGTTATCAGGGTGCTCAAATTAAAGTTAATCATGTTCACCCTTTCCAGCTAAACAATTAGGTTTGGCAAGAACATTAGCATTTTGATTAAAAAAAAGTTGAACAAACAACAATCTCCTGGGGGGGGGGGGTCTCCCACAAAACCTGAGCAGAAACCAGACAACATATTTTCAATGGTTAAACAGAATCAGGAAGTTAGGAATGAAAAAAAAATATTAAGACTACTTATCACTCATATGTTCTTACAGGCCAAAATGCTCCTCTACCACTTGTGTTTTTGAATAAAATGAGAAAGATTTCTCAACATTTCCAGAAACAAAACTAAGTAATAGGTTCAGCTCAGCCCCAGTAGTAACTTGTGAACTAGTTTGGAGGGAAAAAATGCAGAAAAATTAAAGGAAATAGCCTCTTTGACATGACATTTCTCAGAGAATGCCATTCGGAGCTGAAGATGCCATAGAAAGATGTAAGTTTAAAAAACAATCATCATTTTCAGACAAAATTATATTGTTATTTAAAGTGTACAGTGTCATCTTGTTAAAGATAACCACTGTATTTGAAGTTTCCATATCCAACCCTTTAATGATAATGCAACAATATGAAAATAACTGGAATGGAAAAATACAATTCAAAACAGCCAATAATTTGGTGAAAAAATCCTGATCTGAGAGCAAGCACAGAGGTTTGAGTATTATTGGAAACCTTTCTTGTGTTTTAAATAAAACTGTTTGCCTGAGTAACTCTGCTGCAGAGTTTTAAGAGTTTCTCATAGACTGGACAAGAGTGAGCCTTAAACTAAAAGAAAGAAATCTGTGATAAAATAATCCATGCTATAAACAATCTGCTAATATATTAACTATAACAATTTGCTATGGGGGGAACAACTGGGAAGGGGAGACAATGAGTGAGCTAAAAGCAACCATAATTATGATTGTAAACAGCAGTGATGCTGTTGTGAATCCTGTCAGATTGATGGAAAGCTTTAATCAATAAGTCAGGAAAACTAATTAGAGAAAGGGGAAGATCTATCCTAAATGTGCCCATCATTTATGAAATATAGTATCAAACTCTGTATTGGAATAAGAGCAGTGGTGGTGTTGAGGAATAGAGTGGTCTTTCAAGCAGCAGTATACAAATCTGGAATAATTGCATTTGATGTTGGGGCTACATTCAGAAGAATTTTGCTAATGTACTATCCACTTGCTACCAATATCTGCCCATGCACTCAAAGATTGTAGTTTTTGGAGATTTTAACATGTACACACTGAGGCTCATTCATCATTAATGGTTTGGGATGTCATGTCTACTATTACCTCTATAGACCTGTCTCAATGAATATCTTGCCTGATGCATATAGCAAATCATATACTGGACTTGGTTTATGGTGTTACTTTAGAATATGATTATCTATGGTTGGATAGATAAAAATAATTTTGCTATCATCCCAATGTCTGGTTGCAATATCAGATTAAGTTTGATCTGCTATTCTTGCAAGTTTGATGGACTAATTTTAATCAATGCTTAGCTGCTTCATGATCAACAATCAGAGCTTGTGAGAATCATTACACTTTGTGAAGGCAACTGGCTGATTTTTTTTTTGCCAGGACATGGATAAATCCTAACTGGAATTTGAAGGAAATGAAAAAAAGAGAAAATGAATTTTCTGTGATTGATGGATCTGGATGGTTTTCTGAAGTTTCTGGGGAAGTTTCCTGGGCCCCTTTTTTTATTTATTTGTCAAATTTATTTGTCACCCATCTTGCATCAAGCAACCCTTAATAGGAAATTCTCAGGAGTCCTTGTTCAGGAGTCTTGTTCATTCTGTAGCAATTTATCAGTATTGAGTTGTATTCAACAGTAGTGTTGAATAGTGCAGGACACAGTTGCCAGAAACTCTTGAAATAGGCTAAATTGCCTGAATTTAAAATAGTTCATAGGAAAAAAATGTTTCCTAATCTTAAGGCAACACCTCTTTCAAAATGGTATTGAAGGGGACCTAGTTTTTCTTTGATGTGAATATGATTAAAATTATTCTAGGTTAAATATTATTAAGCTTTGTTAATATTACTATCTGGGAACTTCTCTCTAGATCAGCAGTCCCCAACCTTTCCAGCTTGGCAGCCCAGGTCAATGCATGTGTGTGTGAGAGAGAGTGACAAGTACATGCACATAGCTCTATTGGTGCAAGTAGCAGATGTGCACGCCCTGCACTCATGCCAATTGTTCTGTCCCCGTTCCACTCACGCACCCCCATAGACGGCCCAGAGTTAATAAGCCACATGACAAAACTCTTTGATGATAAAGCTGGCAGCAACCCAGTGGCTAGCTGCCAATTCAGACTTTACTCTTTACTCAAAGATTAGACTGCAAGCATTCCGATAAAACAGGCAGAGTGTCAACAATACAAGGATTAATCCAAATGCAGTCCGATAAAGCAGGCAAAGTCCAGTAACGCAGAGATCATGGAGTATTTCCAGTTTTTGCTCGTCACAAACTGAACCGGCCACCACACCCACATTTATACCCTGTGGGGTGTGGTCCAGTGACTCAGCTAATCTCTGGCACACCTTCCCCTCTGCTGCACATGCTTCTCCCTGCGCCTCTGGCGAGGGTCCAGCCAGCACTTATCTCCTTCGTCACTGTCCACCTGTGGCTGAGGGGACGTGCTTAGCTCTGAGCCTATCTTTTGGCCTTTGGTGTCCTCCTGAGGCATTGCCAGAGAGGAGGGTCCTGGAGAGGGAGTCCTTGCCAACTGCTCTCCCTCACTCTCAGAGTCTGCATCTGCCGATAGCCCAGGCTCAGGCAACGGAGCCACAACACCAATGGAGCTTGTGCATGAAACTCCATTCAGGCAAGCGGAGGTCACTTGAGTGGCATGCGCTTGTGCTCACACACAAAGCTCCACTTGCACAAGCAGAGAATGCTCACACAAAGCTCCATTCATGCAAATGGAGCTTTGCACACACGTGCTTGCCCATCGCTTGCACAGCCTGATTTTGAATAGGCAATGGCCTGGTAGTAAGCTGCAGCCTGGGGGTTGAGGACCCCTACTCTAGACCAAAACCATGAGCCAGTATTAAATCAATATGACAGATAGAAATAAGAACCAAAACCATCATCAATAACAATACAAGGGTTTCTATAGGGAGAATACTTTAAACTTGGAATTTAAGCTTACTTTTTATATTCTTACTGCTTTGGCATTCATATTGACATCTCAGGTGTATTGTAACCCTCGATACGTATGCTAGAATAGTGTGACAACTACTGCAAGAAAATAATTCTAATTCCAATTGCAGTCATTCTAACTGAGATTTTGTAGAATATTCCACTGAATATGAGTAACATGGCAACAAAGTCAAGGTGCCATGTTTATAAATGTTGAGAATAGATAGAAAGGTAATACAATAAACCTTTTCATTTGTTCTTGAGATTGGAGGGTGGACAATTGTGTCCTTTCTGTAATTTGCCATTGAAAAGTTATTGTTTCATGTTTCTTCAAAGTAACGCCAGTTACAAAAGAGGTTTAGAAGTTATAATTCAAAATTTAACTAAAGTGTGTACATTTTTTAAATCTCAAATTAGCTACAAATGCCCAGGGCCATCCATGTAGATTAAATGAATTTCTCACAGTATTTAAAATTAACCAAGACCAAGAACACATTTAGTTGCATTTAAAATATGCACTTCTTCCAGTGGGGAAAAAGAAAAAAGAAAATAGATGTTTGTATCTCTAGAGATCTATCTGCCACCCATAACTCTAACCATAGATTGTCAGGTAATCCTTTAAATTCTTCAGATGTTTATTTGTCAAAATACATGTGCATTTTTTTATTAATGACTTTTTTGACTATAAAAATACAACCCAGCATAACAATTAATTTGGTATAATTCATTAATTGTAACAGTTAATTCAGTTTTACAAGTACTGTAATTGGACCATGTATGAAAATGGAAATAATAACACCAAAAGCCTTCAGAACTTGAGCTATTATTCACCTCAGCCAGAGAGCTGCATTAAAATGTACGTAGATTTACCTATAAAACAGGCAAACATATGGTGTCAGAATGGAACTTTTTTTTTTCAAAATATTCAGCAACATGAAAAAATAAAATATGGTTTTTAATCCATGAGCCCAAACAATGAAAGAATGCCTGAGTATTGGAAATCTCCTGAGCTACATCTATTTTTCTTTAGCCATTTCCCAATGTAAGAATTTACATAATCATACAGGACTTGGCATCTTTTTTAGCATAGCATCATTTTCTGGATATTTCATGCTGTTTTCTCAAATTTAATATTCCATAGCTTTTATCTCCCCCCCCCACCCAGACTTGATTTCTTAAAATTTTAGTGGTTCTTTTCCCAATATTTCCAAAGAAGCAATTTACAATGGGGGGGGGGGGGGGAAACGGACAACTTCAAAGCTAAACCAATTTGACAGACTACAGAATTTAGAAGGAATTAGTAATAAGAGCAAGAGCATCATTGATTGAATAAAACCTACATCTACTTTTTAAGATAAATCTTTTCAGATTATTTCAGGAATTAAGTTTCGGGGGGAAGTTCTGCTACACTTTCAGTTCCTGAACTACAAAAAGATGGGAGATGTTTAAGATGTTAATTTAATTCATTGAAGGCAGGAGATGTCAAATGGTAATGCACATGACCCTCCATTTCAGCTGGTGTGCAGATGACTACTAATTCATGAAGATACAGTAAACAAATTACAAGTGCTCATCTCATCAAAATAATTCCTCTGGCTGCAATGTACCATAAGAAAAGCACATTATCTCCCAACGAACTTTCCACATCAGAAATATATTAAAATATTTTTATCAGATGGTAGGGAATGAATAGGGGGAAAATGTATCCCAGAATGGGAATGAGAAATGTCATGGAACTCAAGAGAAGAGTTTTATCACAATTTATAGCTTGAGAAGAATAGGGATAAAATTAAACAAAGAAAAGACACTGAATTTCACTATGTAGAATTGAAAGTGTAGTTCCACATCCAATTGCAGTCTCAAAGATCTTCAGAATGTCAACTCTGAGCACATCTATGCTTCCATTCCCACCAAGAGAGAGAATCTCTTTTCCAATTTCAAGATTCTCTTATTCCATCTACAATGGAATTCTAGTTGTCCTAGCAGAATCTATTTCCTGATTTGGCTTACTTAAAATGGCTGACAGAAAAAGAGAGCTAAGAGTAACAACTATTGATACTTTTCAGACCTTTCTGAATCTTGGAGTGCTTTAGCTTTAGTTGGTAACAATCTAACTTGGAGCAGTTGAGATAGGGCACAATAAGCTCCATGCTTATTGTAAGACTGGGACTTAGGACAGATTGGGACAGCTCCCTTGCAAAGCAGGTGAGATGAAATGAGATTTGTCCCATTTTATATTAGGAAAACGACGGGCTTGAGTTTGGATGTATTTCTCAGAGGTTGAAATCTCTGAATCAGGATGCTGATTTACAGAATTTCAATATCAGTCTTGACATTTCTGCTCTGACAACATAAACTTATCTTGGCTCATGGTAACGATATTTGTTGTAGTAGTATGAGTTGTATCTATCTATCTTTGCAACACTAGACTTGCCTTTTACCTCTGCACATATCTGCATCCAATTTCATTTTAAATCGTTCCAATTTCATTTTAAATTGTATTTTATCCAATTCCATTTTAAATTGTTTTTATCAGATTTTAGTTATAATTTGTGTCTGGAACTCTGCACTTTGATATGGCCCAAGGGCTAATCAATAAAGTAAACTAACTGTGGGCATATCTGCAGTTGGATATCCTTTTGACTTTGATCCAGCCACAACATAAGCACTTGTGGCATCTATACTGACCTCTGTTCTCCTAGTTCTTCAGTATATGCCTTCCAATATGGGGAATTAATGTTTCATCTTAAGTATCATGTTGACTTAATCTTGGTTATGAATGTCCATGGATTTTCTTGGCAGAATATTGGAGTGAATTTGTTTTTCCTGTGAATCATAAAACAAGATAGACAGGAGATAAATGGTCTTTCTGTTTTCAGAGCTGGAAGGAACAACTACTTTCTTTTCCACTAATCATTAAATATAATCTGTTATCCACACTTCGTACCAACTATAAATTTGGTTCACCAACCTCCATTTGACTTTGAACTATAGATTTTATGAAACTTTTACCTTATTTTTTTAGACTTTCAGGCTTCAATCCTGTTGATAGATGTACTCCTACTATGTGATGGGCCAATGTAACACAAATTCAGGAAAAAGATTTTCTGAAATGGTGTAGGGTTTCCTGCCTAAGCAATGGGGTGAACTAGAAGACCTCCAAGGTCCCTTCCAACGTTGTTTATTCTATTCTATTCTATTCTATTCTATTCTATTCTATTCTATTCTATTCTATTCTATTCTATTCCACTATTGACAGCATTCCAAAAATGATGCTGGATGATGGTTTGAGAAGAAGTACATTAATGCCTGTAACACCTGCTTTGAAAATCTGAACCTATAATTTTCCCTTTGCAATATTTTGAGCTTTCTTTCTTTCTTTCTTTCTTTCTTTCTTTCTTTCTTTCTTTCTTTCTTTCTTTCTTTCTTTCTTTCTTTCTTTCTTTCTCCCTCCCTCCCTCCTTCCTTCCTTCCTTTCTTTCTTCCCTCCCTCCCTCCCCCACTTCTCTCTCTTTTTCTCCTCCCAAGAAAGATCACTCAAAACCATTCTCATAAGTATTGCCAGTTTTACCCTATTCATTATATCCCTGCAGTATTCATTGCAACTGCTGAGGTGAAAACCTTAGACATTTACATAAATCACTTTTTAATTGGTGTTCTAAGTTTTCAGAAATCTGTTGGCCTTTTAAATAATCACTCTGCATAATTAATTACAGTTATGTCAAGGATCATAAAGATGATATTATTTTCCTTTAGTCAACAGGTCATGTTTTGTTTTCCTTTTTTTTTCTCCTAAGAGAAATAATCTATCTAGACACAAAAATGTGAATCAGAAATATGACTCTTCCATACATTATCCATTTACACAGCTGTAACTACTGCAGCAAACTTTATTCAAGGTAGGGCAAAAATGTATATCTCTTCTCTAATGTGACTGAGAAAGGAATGTGAATAAGATATAGGAACAATGAAGTAGCTGCATCATGATCTTGTCTGTCATCCTTCAATTCACTATATCCCAGATTGGCACTATTCCAAATTACTTAATTTAATTTAATTTAATTAATCATGTTTCTATTCTATGGATACTTCCATCCAAACTCATTAAGGCAATTGATAATTATTTCTGCAACTTAAAAAAAAAAGTAATTTGTGATGCTAGTTCTTCTCTCTTTTTTTTAATGGTAGCTGTAGCCTTGTACCAGAGCCTTAGACTCTCTGTGAGATATCACATAAATCATTTAAAATTAATCAGGACTCTTAAATTCTGAAGACTAAAATCTTAAAACTTTTGAAGAGTTTTCTTAAAAACAGTTATTCTCTGAATGCAATTCACATAATCAAGACTTAATATTAATTTATATCTCAGAAATTTGTTCTTAGTTTACTTGATAGCAATCTTTCCTGGTGGTTTGTTAAGAATATATTGTCTGTTTGTGGTTTTATGAGTGCTCTGTTAGCTAAATCTGTAGAGATTCTCAGTCGTCCAGGTCATGGTTATTCCAAAGGTGCTTTTTCAGAAGGAAACTGGACTTTCTTGTTTTTTTCTTTTGAAGTTGTTTCGCTTCTCATCCAAGAAGTTTCTTCAGCTCTGACAGGATAGTGGGGAATGGAAGGATTTATATTTTTAAAAGGATGCAGAGGAATATTCCTTGCTGTCTGCAAGGAATATAAATCCTTCCATTCCCCACTATCCTGTCAGAGCTGAAGAAGCTTCTTGGATGAGAAGCGAAACATCTTCAAAAGAAAAAAAAAAAACCAAGTTGCCTCCTGAAAAAACACCTTTGGGCTCTCTTAGCTAGTTTTACTTGCTGGTTATTAGGGTTGTGCATCGGATTAGGTCAAAATTCAATTTTGAAGCAAATTAATTCAGAGCAGATCTATATTTCTGCAAGGCTTAGTTTATTTAAAAAAAAAAAAAAAAAAAAACCCTCCGTGAAGCAAATCCGTCCTTGATTGGTTTCTTCAGATCCCTGTTGTGCTGCAAATGGAAGACTCATTTCTTTACAATTTTTTTCCCCTTGTTTTACAAACTGATTTCAATTTTCGGCAGCTTTAGGTACCCTTTCAGGATCCCAATTCCATCAGATTAACTTTTTTCTTCATAGGCATATAAAACTTATCAAATCCAATTAGTTCAATTACCTCTCCAGGTTTGTCTAATCAAATTCGGGATTTTTTTAAAATACAATCCTCTTTTTAGGATTTTGAACATACTTGAAAATTGACCAGAAGATTTCAGGATGTTCTCTTGATATAAACAATGCATAATTCTTTTGCTGTAATCATTTTGATTGTTTTAATTAGATGCTAATTGTAAGGCTATTGTAAGATTCTAAAATCACATCTTGTGTGTTTGTGTGTGGGCGTGTTTATTCTAGAAAGAATGTTGGATTGTGATTATTTCTTGTCTTCCATTTCCTTTCTGAACTTGTGACTTAGGTTAATTAAAACATTTCAAAGAGAGGTAAAATTGTATGTCTTAATTATGGGAAATTCCTACTTGCACATATTTTCACATGCTTTTGTGCAGAATACAACCACATACTTTCTTTTTCTGTAAATGTTTGTGCTGATTCAGGTGGAATTCAAGGATATTGGCTGATTGTATCAGGAATCTCATCCCCCCCTCCCACTTTGTATCTCATTAATATATAAAATTACAGGTAGTCCCAGGGGTGAAATGCTCCCGGTTCAGACCGGATCGCCTGATCCTGTAGCGATGGAGGCGGGTGGTTTGGAGAACCGGTAGCAAAAATCCCTGCCCCCTCCCATTGCCCAGCTGAGCTGCACAATCATTTATTTATTATTTATTATTTTTATTTATAAAAATAATCAGCAAGTCAGCTGGGATCATCAGAGGCTTTAAAAACATTTTTTTTACAACCTCTTCAGCCAAAGAGGTTGTAGAAAAAATGGTTTAAATTTTTTTTTTAAAAAAAAAAGTTGGCCACGCCCACTCAGTCATATTACCCCACCCACCCACCAAGCCACACCCACAGAACCGGTAGTAACAAATTTTAAATTTCACCACTGGATAGTCCCCAATTTATAACCACAATTGAGCCCAAAATGTACGTTGCTGAGTGAGATAGTTGTTAATTTTGCCCCATTTTACAACATTTCTTGCCACAGATGTTAAGTGAATCACTGCAGTTGGTAAGTTAGTCACATGTTTGTTAAGTGAATCCATCTTCCCCATTGACTTTGCTTGTTAGGAGGTTACAAAACAGGATCATGTAACCCTGGGACACAGCAATAGTCATAAATATCAAACAGTTGCCAAGCATCTGAATTTTGACAACATGATCATGGGGATGCTGCAAAGGTCATAACTGTGAAAAACAGTCATAAGTAACTTTTTTCAGTGCCATTGTAACTGAACAGTCACTAAGTGAACTGTTGTAAGTGGAGAACTACCAGTACTTATCTTTAATTGTCATGAAGTTATTTCTCATCTCTTCACCAATACAATATGGCATGTGTTGCTCATCCTGGATTGTAACAGTCAGTGCAGTTGTTGCATCATTTTTATTTGATGAGCAACTACTACATATGTGCACATTCAAAGAATTGGTTGATTTAATCACTTATGTATTATTTATTAGACAAAAGGAACATTGATATATTACTGTACTTATTTTTAACCACATGGATTTTGCAGTTCAAGTAGCAGTTCAAACCATATAATCTAGGTTCTAGTCTAGAAACTTAATTCCACTGGGACTAGTAGATCTATCGCTAGAAGAAACAGTGTGCTAGCCATGATTCTTTAGTTTCTGTCTAGCCTACAGCTCTATTATTTGTTGAGAGTTTCCCTTATAGATATGTATAAGGGTCAAATTGTTTAGATCACAGGTGTCAAATTTGATCGTGTCACATGACATATCGTGATGTATCGTGATGTTTTTTGCCTTTGCAAAGATGGGGTGGGTGGGCATGGCCTTTGTAGGATGTATGTGGCCCATGAGCCGCCAGTTTGACAAGCCTGGTTTAGATTTTAATGCTCAACCAAGATTGACTAGATGCTGCCATTTACCATATATGCTCGTGTATAAACTGAGTTTTTCAGCAGATTTTTTATGCTGAAAAAGGCCCCCTCGGCTTATACTTGAGTGAGGGTCCCACTTACCTGTTCTCCGGTGCAGTGCAGGTGTTCTCCGGTCTCTCCCACTCATCTGTGGGTGCCTGCAGCCTCTGTGGGTGGTCTGATAACTGCTGATATCACTGCTCTTCTTTTCTCCTGCTTGCCGGCACCCTCTATGTTGTCCGTGCCGTACTGGGCAAGAACCTCCTTGCTTCTGTGTGCCGCTCTTCTTCTCTCGTTCTTCTCCAGGACTGTGACCAATGATGTAGCCTTTACAGTCTTACCCGTGCTTGCTCCGCCCAAGCATTGCTGAATACAAGTAATTTACCAGTAACTGCTGCATTTCCCACCCTAGGCTTATACTCGAGTCAATAAGTTTTCCCACTTTTTTGTGGTAAAATTAAGTGCCTCGTCTTATATTTGGGTTGGCTTATACTCAAGTATATACAGGTAGTTGGATATTGTAAAAACAGTGAAGTAAGTTATCTGGGAATGAAACAATGATAGTAGGATTCAGTAACTTTGCTGGTGACGACTTTTACAAATGTTCTGTTTCCATTGCTGAAGATCTCCAACACTCATATACAATGTAATTAATAAAAATAGCAATCTGTGGCCTCTGGATTCTGATCTGTAATGTCTGTACACTTGGACTATTTTATTAACTTTGTTGCATGGGACATCAGCATGAATCATAAAGGAATTGGACATTTTTTAAGTAGAATAAAATTATAGTGAAGTTTTATAGAAGCCTATAAAGAAAATATGTATAAAATGTTTTACAGGTGGCATCTTCCACCAGCGAGACTGGCCAAAATGTTCCCGAATACCTTATCAAAATGTTGGAAGTGCAAACAAAATCAGGGAACATATTACCACATGTGGTGGACGTGCCTCAAAGTAAGACAATATTGGAATAGAATAAGAATATATTTAGAAGAAATAATCAAACAACAAACTGATATGAAACCAGAATTATTTTTGTTAGGAATACTCCCAGGGAACTATGAAAAAAATACAATATTTAACTATACATATCACAACAGCAGCGAGAATAACATATGCACAAAATTGGAAGCATAACAATATACCATCAGATGAAAATGTGATTAAAAAGGTTTTAGAGTGAGGTGGATAAACTCACAAAAGAAATACAAGATAAGAGAGAAACAGAGTACTACATGGTTTGGAATAAATGGTATGAATGGTTAGAGGAGAGGTATAAAGGGTAAGGAAAGATTAAATGAGGAAGACACTGTTCTGTCCCCGTCTCACACACGCACACAAACAGTCAGCCAGGAGTTAATAAAACCAGCAGTCAGGAATTCCTTTGAGATAGAATTGGCAGCAACCCAGTAGCTGCCTGCCAAAAACTTTACTCACAAAGGGAGGTTTTTCTCCTCCGTCCAATACACCAAAATAAGTCCACAAAGCCAAAGAATTGTCAAGTCCAGTCCATCATAAATCCAAGGAGGGCATATAACGAAGTTCCAGAAACGCAGTATGACTTGCTAGCTTTTCAGTTTTGTCCGTCACAAGACCTGAATGGCCACCACACCCCCTTTTTATCCCCTGTGGGGTGTGGTCCAGTGACTCAGCTTAATCTCTGGCACGCCTCTTTCTCTGCTGTGCGCGCTTATCTTTCCGACGCTATCAGGGATCCAGCCAAGACTCGAGGGTCCTGGAGAGGGAGGCCTTGCCAACTCCTCTCCTTCACTTTCAAAGTCTTCTCCCTCTGATAAGACAGGCTCGGGGGTCGGAGTCACAACAGACACAGGAGTTTGAATGTAGTAACAAACTTGTAGAAATAGAAATGACACAGAATGTATGATTGTAATTTAGTACACTGAAATGTTAAGAAGTATAAGCAAATAACAAAATTACATGTATAGATAAAGGTAAATTGAAGTAAGGGAGAAAAATGGATATACAGGAAATGAATACTGATGTGGAAATGTTGTAAAGAAGGAAATTATAAAAAAATTTGTTTTAAAAATTGTTTAATAAAAATTATTTAAATATATATATATATATAGTGAAGTTTTCTAATTGTGTGAATTTTAAATACAGTACAGTTAACAATGGACACACTAAGTATCTCTATATTCTAATGTGCATTCCTTTGAAAGGCATAGATTTCTCTTACTGCAACCACTGTCTGTTGCACTGTACGCTCTTAGCTTGAAAACAAATTGTGTTATTACATAGCGGGTAATTGGTTTTCAGTTTTACTCCTCTTACTACTTTGTAATTTGGTGGTTTACATACATTTCTGACTGTCAACCTCCTTGGTCAAAGAGAGAGGGAGGGGGGAGGGAGGGAGGGAGGGAGAGAGAGAGAGAGAGAGAGAGAGAGAGAGAGGGAGGGAGGGAGGGAGAGGGAGAAATGATAGATATGACAGAAACATAATCAGGTAGTCCTCGACTTACAACCACAATTGAGCCCAAAATTTATGTTGCTAAGTGAGATAGTTAGCTCTGCCCCATTTTATGACCTTTCTTGCCACAGTTGTTAAGTGAATCACTGCAGCTGTTAAATTAATAACACGGTAGTCCCAAAGGTGTTTTTTCAAGAGGCAACTGGACTTTCTGGCTTTTCTTTGAAGACGTTTCTCTTCTCATCCAAGAAGCTCCTTGAAAAAGCTCCTTTGGCACTACCATGATCTGGATGACTGAGAATCTCCATAGACATTTAATAGTAACAAGGTAGTTAAGCGAATCTGACTTCCCTATTGACTTTGCTTGTCAGGAGGTTGAAAAAGGGATCACATCATTCTGGTGATAAATTTCTGTATAGAAATTTAATAAATTTAATAAACTGGTACATTGCAACCGTCATAAATATGAGTCAATTGCCAAGCATCTGAATTTTGACCATGGGGGATGCCGCAATGGTTGTAAGGGTGAAAAATGCTTATAAGTCATTTTTTTCAATGATGTCGTAACTTTGAGCAGTCACTAAGTGAACTGTTGTAAATGGAAGACTACATATAAAATTTTGAATAAAATGTGAAAAGTACAAGATTCAAATTTGTGACCCTGTTAATTAAGTATTCATTGTGGATTTCTTTTGATGTCATCAGTATGTGTCCATTCATTGATTATTTATGAGTTTCCAGATCATGAATCTATTTTGGAATTAACCAATTAATATATTTTATTATGTTCCTATCATGATTACTTAAAATTTTATTTCCAAAATAAGACCTAATGGAAACCTACAATTTCTGAACCATATTGTCCATCCAGTAATCCATTTGCATGGATTATTATTTACAAATTAATTATCAACGCAACAAAGGTATATCCCACCTATTCAGAAGTAGATAATGCTAACTTAATATATTCCAAGGATGAACCTCAGCTTGTAATTTCTGTCTCAAATTAAACTCTGTGAATTTTACATATAATGTGTAACTCTGAGATAAATCTTTACCTCCCATTATTATTATTTTAATAGAGACATTAATGCAATCCCAAAGAGAAATATAGTTTACCTCTTCATTATAGCTTTTGGCATGCTGTTTTTCTGCATTCATTCAGATTTTGCAATCTTGTATAGCTGTTTTTTAATTTACTTTTTTCCCCAAGATAAAGAAATAAAAACATGTTAATAATTTGAAAATGCCCATGATACAGATTGCTTCATTAATATGTATTTGTTTAGGGCATTAATTTTCTTCCCTTGCTATATAGCCAATAGCCATTGAAATGTCAGGATTGGAAAATAAATGAAGGACATTCACTGCTGTAAAGGATCCTATATCAAGGTTAATTTTCTGCTTCTACACTGGAAGAGAAGAGCTTGTACCATTTGCTATTAAAGATAGGTGTCTGGAGCTAGCTTACTGGCATTATAGGCGCACACAATTTTTTCAAAGAAAGGAAGTCCTACCCTTTGTAAAACATACTGTATATCCAAAGAATAGAGTTTTTCAAAACCAGTTTTAACATTCATGTAAACATTCAAACATTCATGTTTGAAATTTGGTGCTCTCTGAGCTTAGTTGTTTTCTTGCAGACATTTCTTAGCCGCCCTGAGTCTTCAGAGAGGGGCGGCATACAAATTGAATTAATAAATAATAAATAAATTTCATTACCCAAACTAGGTAACATCATCAGTGCTGTAAGGAATGGGGTTTGCTCTCAATGCCGTGTTGGTGGGAGTGGTTTTGATGGTTCTTTGGTTGGGCTGCTTACTGTTAACTTGTTTGCCAGTTCCTTGATTAGAATACCTCTTGATTGTTAGTCTAATGTTAATCTTGATCTTAATCTATGCTCATCTGGATGTTGATTGCTGGTGGGGAAGTGTTTTTTGGGGGGGTTTTTTGTTCCCTTTTTGGCCTGTTGATTGTCTCCTTTGCACGGCATGTAGATTTTGTTTAAGTCTATGTGTCTGTTGATGTCCAACTTGTCAGACTGCCAGGATTCCAGGAATTCTCTAGCATTTTTGGACTTGGCTTGGTCGAGGATGGACACACTTTCCCACTTGAAACTATGGTTAAGTCTGTTCATATGTTGTGAAATTAATGACTGCAACAGCCACTATGCAGGACAAACAGACAGAAGACTAGTAGAATGCATCCATGAATACCAACTAGCAGTCAGAAGACATGATGAAAACTCTTTAATTTCACTACTGAAAGGTATTATTGGTTTGTGAAAGCTGCAGACAGACTGCTATATTTATTAGCATTCTGTAAAAACAGTATCAGATCTAAGGCTTAAAATTCAAGTTTATTTTGGTGCTTCACTCACTCTGTGACTAGTAGGATGCTTAAATCAGCATTCACTTTATCTCACTTACAAATTGTGGGCATAGGCAGGCAAAAGCCACAGGATAACATTCCAGGCTGAAATAAATCCTGCTTCTTAAACTAGAAAGTTATTGGCTGCACTTAAGGTATATTTCTGTGTCCGTTTATTAAAATAGGGAGAATTCAATTCCATTGAAATTATCACTGTAATGCTCTATCCACAGAAAAAAAGCAATCTGGATGATTAAGAGGAGCCCTTCTAAGGTCAGGAGCTAAAAATAAATGGAGATGTTTTCCAAATTCATGAAGTCTATCAGTACAGAAAAAGTTAATAGCCATTTTTAATAAGTTCTGTTTCTGCTGACACTTGTATGGTGCATGGGAGGCACACTGGTGAGCATCACCCCCATAGGAAATCTATTTCAGTTTTTTAAAAAAACACCAGAGCAAAGGTTCTTAGATAATCAATGTTGAAAAACTGCTGTGGGTAATTCCCCATTTTGTTTGTACCCAGGACACTCCCAAAAAATTCTTACATGCTAATACCCAAATCAGAGGAGGTACTCACAAAAAAAAATGTGACTTGATGTTAATTAACAACATGGGACAAAAGGCAGGAAGAAGGGAGTCATGAATGACAAACAAGAATATATATATTCGTTCTCTCTCAAAAATGGGGGTGGGGAATCCAGAACTCCTGCAAAACAATACTAGAACAATTAGCATGGATTGTCTGAAAGGAAATGTTCTTTGACTATTCTGACCCTAATCAGAATAAAAGAATAACATAGTTGGAAGGAACCTTGGAGGTCTTCTAGTCCAACCCCAAACCCTGAACCCTTTTAGACAAATGATTATCCAATCCCTTCTTAAAAACCTCCAGTGTTGGAGCACCCACAACTTCTGGGAGAAAATCGTTCTACTGATTAATTGTTCTAACATCAGGAAATTTCTCTTTAGTTCTAGGTTGGTTCTATTCTTGACTAGTTTCCATCCATTGCTTCTTGTCCTGCCTTCAGGTGCTTTGGAGAATAGGTTGACCCACTTTTCTTTGTGGCAGCCCATTAGATATTGGAACATTTCTATCCTAACCCCCCTAGTCCTTCTTTTCATTTAACTAGACATATCCAATTTCTGCAACCATTCTTTATATGTTTCAGCCTCCAGTTCCCTAATCGTTTTTGTTGCTCTTCTCTGCACTCTTTCTAGAGTCTCAATATCTTTTTTACATCATGATGACCAAAACTGGATGCAATATTCCAAGTGTTTATAATGCCTTACCAAGGCATTATAAAGTGATATTAACACTTTGTGTGAGCTTGATTCTATATACCTGTTAATGCAGCAAAGTATTTAAGTGATTGTCCACTAGGATTCCAAGATCCCTCTCACAGTTACTACTGTTGATTATTATTATTGTTGTTGTTGTTGTTGTTGTTGTTGTTGTTGTTGTTGTACACAAAAATGACAATATGCACAGCAAACGAGATAACCATGTTGGATTTCATATCCCAAATCACTAGTCAAACACTTCCCAAGCGTTTAGGACTGTGTGATGTATCGGCGAATTATGCAAGCAGATCCTAGCAAGGTGGCTTTCTACAGCTGACCAATGGTGATCTTGTCAGTGCCAATTGTTTTTAAGTGCTTGCCTAGGTCTTTCGGCACAGCTCCCAGTGTGCCAAGTACCACTGGAACCACCTGCACTGGTTTATGCCAGAGTCTCTGCAATTCGATTCTCAAGTCCTGATACCTGGTGACTTTTTCAAGTTGTTTCTCGTCGATTCTGCTGTCACCAGGTATGGCAATGTCGACGATCTACACTTTTTTCTTCTCCACAATCGTGATATCCGGGGTATTGTGTTCCAAAACTTTGTCAGCCTGTATTCAGAAGTCCCATAGTAGTTTTGCATGCTCATTTTCGACCACTTTTTCAGGCTTATGATCCCACCAGTTCTTTGCTACAGGCAGATGGTAGTTGTGACACAAGTTCCAGTGGACCATCTGAGCGACTGTGTTATGACGTTGTTTGTAGTCAGTCTGAGCTATTGTCTTGGAACCACTCAGTATATGATCAATGGTTTCATCCGCTTCTTTGCAGAGTCTGCATTTGGGGTCATCAGCAGATTTTTCTATTCTGGTTTTGATTACATTTGTTCTGATGACTTGCTCCTGGGCTGCAAGAATCAAGCCTTCTGTTTCTTTCTTCAGTGTTCCGTTGGTCAGCCATAACCAGGTCTTTTCCTTATCTACTTTTCCTTGCATCTTCTGAAGGAACTGTCCATGCAGTGCTTTGTTAGACCAGCTATCAGCCCGAGTTTGCATCACTGTTTTCCTATATTGAGTCTTGGTTTGCTGCACTCTGAGCAGCTTCCTCTTATTGACCTCCATCAAAGCTGGTTCAACATTGTCTTTCACATAATCTGCCAGAGCATGCTTCTCTTCTTCGACTTTCTGGTTCACTTGCAAAAGTCCTCTGCCACCTACTTTTCTGGGCAAATATAACCTGTCGACGTCACTACACGGGTGCAGTGCATAGTGTATGGTCATCAGTTTTCTTGTTTTCCTATCCAGTCTGTCTAGCTCTGCCTGTGTCCAGTTTACGATGATAATGATGATGACGACGACGATGATGATGATGATGATGATTTACTGTATTCATTAAACATTAAACCCCAACAATGCCCTTGAAGTAATGTCCCGGTGCCTGGAGGCTGTGCGGATCTGGATGGGGAGAAACTGGCTCAAACACAACCCTTTCAAGACTGAGTGGCTGTGGTTCCCGGCATCCCGATATAGTCAGATGACTTCATCTCTGACTATTGGGGGTGAGTCTTTGGCCCCCTCGGAGAGGGCTCACAATCTGGGAGTCCTTCTGGATGTGCAACTGTCCTTGGCAGAACCTCTGATGGCTGTGGCCAGGGGGACTTTTTGTCAGGTTCGCCTGATATGCCAGTTGCGGCCCTTTCTTGATCGGGATTCCCTGCACACAGTCACTCATGCCCTTGTCACCTCTCTCCTGGACTACTGCAACGCTCTCTACATGGAGCTCCCCTTGAGGGGTACCCAGAGGCTCCAACTGGTCCAGAATGTGGCCACGCGGGTAGTTACGGGAGCTGCATGGCATTCCCATACAACACCTCTCCTGCGTGAGCTGCACTGGCTCCCAGTGGTCTTCCGGATGTGTTTCGAGGTGTTTAAAGTGCTTTAAAGTGCTCCATGGCATAGGACCTAGATATCTTCGAGACCGCCTGCTGCTACCGATGGCCTCCCATCAACCTGTACGCTCCCACAGAGAGGGCCTCCTTGGGGTGCCATCAGCCAGACAATGTAGGCTGGTGACCCCCAGGGGGAGGGTCTTCTCTGTGGGGGCACCTACACTCTGGAACCAACTGCCCCCAGAGTTAAGGAGAATCCAAGACCTCGGTGCCTTCCGCCATGCCCTTAAAACTTTCGTTTTTCAGCAAGCCGGGCTGGCTTAACGCTTTTAAATGTTTTTAATTGGTTTGTCATTGTTTTTTTAATTACGGGGCCAAATTTATATATATCTTTTTAATAGTATTTTAATGTTTGTAATCTATGTTTTTATTTGGCTGTACACTGCCCTGAGTCCTCAGGGAGAAGGGCGGTATATAAATTTGATATAAAATAAAATAAAATAAAAAAACATGAAACTCAGTCAACTGAACATTCAAAAATGCATCACAAATACCATTGACTGGTGCTAATGGTTGATATGGGTTGCTGCCATCATCCTAGGTATCAACCAAGTACCTTCTTAAGATGTACGATGTTCCAAGTAGCACAGTTTTTTGCAGTTCCGCTGGTGTTATTGCAGGAAGCTGCAATTTGTTGAAGTATCTTATAAACTTCTTGGACATGGTACCAAGTACCCCGATGACAATGTTACATGTTTCATCCATAATCACGTAGTTTCAATGACCAGGTCGTGATATTTCATGATTTTTTCCAGTTCTTTTTCTTTGACTCTGGCATCTCCTGGGACTGCAATGTCAATAAATTGAACATTTCAGTTTTCAACAATTGTGATATCTGGTGTGTTGTGTTCCAAATGAAGATCTGTCTGTATTCGAAAGTCCCACAAGATCTTCATCTTCTCATTTTCTATAACTTTTTCCACTTTATGTTCCCATTACTTTTTGGATACAGGTAAATCGTATTTTTTACATAATGACCAGTGGATTAATTTAGCAACTCACTCATGTCTAGCTTTGTAATCAGTTTGTGCGATTTTTCTGCATTCACATATTAAATGTGAAACAGTTTCAGCTTTGTTGTTGCAAAGTTGGCAGTTTGGATTGTCGGTGGATTTTTGTATCTTCGCTTTCATGGCATTAGTTTGTAGTGCTTGTTCTTGAGCAGCAAGTATTAAACCTTCCGTTTCTTTCTTGATGGTTCCCACCTTAAGCCATGGCCATGTAAAGTTGTCACCACAGTTTCCTTCAATGTTTTTCAAGTGCTGTTCATGCAAATCTTTGGTTTTCCATCTATTTAATCTGTCATCCAGCTGTTTTTCCTTATATTCTGCCTTTGTTTATGTTGTTTTTATAATGTTCTCCATTTTCACAGCCTGCAGCAATTTTTCTGTACTTTGGTTCACATAATCATTCAAACTTCATTTTTCTTCTTCTACAGTTGATGGATTTGCAATAGTCCTCTACCCTCTATTTTTCTTGGCAGGTACAATCTGTTGATGTCACTTCGTGGATGCAAAGTGTGATATATATTCAAAAGTTTGCACGACCAAGTTTTCCAATTCAGCCAAAGTCCAGTTGATGATTCCAGATGAGTAGCGTATCACTGGAACTGCCCATGTATTAATGGCTTTAATTATGTTTCCAGCATTCAACTTTGATTTTAATATTTTGCGGACCCTCCTGGTATATTCCTTTTGCATTATTATTATTATTATTATTATTATTATTATTATTATTATTATTAATCTTTAGTGAGATTCACAGCCTTTGAGGCTGGTTAATAGCTCAGCAGCTCGAGTCCTAACCAAGGACCTAGGAACTGTTAAGGTATCGTCGGAGGATGTAAGCTGTTCCAAGTAAGGTGGTTTTTTGTAGAGTCAAAATGTTAAGTTAATTATTATTATTATTATTATTATTATTATTATTATTATTATTATTGTCAATACTATTGATTATTGTTAATCCTTTTATATATATTATGATTATTGTTAATCCTTTTATGTAGTAGAATAAAGATAGTAAGTAGGACATCAGTTAATCCCTCAAATCAAATATTTGGTCAACTCCAACTTCTGTACCTTTATCAAAATAATCTGAAATGTAGTTGCCATATTTCCTACCATTTCTTTATAAAATGTATGCAAATACTAAGCAATGATGTTACTCAGAGTCCCTAGGGAGTTGGGCGGCATAGAAATATGATTAATTAAATTAAATTAAATTAACTCTGCTAACTTTATTTTCACATTTTTTAAACATGATTGTTTGTACACAGTGCAAATTTCTTTTGGATAATTTAAATGTATGGGTTATAATAGTACAATTTCATTTGGTTTTTAAAGAAAAAGCATTTAAAAACAGTATTTAAATCCATAAGTAAAGAGTGATTGTTATGGGTTAGCACAGATAAAAAGGCATGGAAAGGAAATAAATCCTTAATCTATTCATTAAAAATTGCTTTCTGACATCGAGACCTCTATATATTTACCTATTTTTCCAAATTACAGACATAGGAAATACAATGTTTTTCAATAAAAAAAAAGATAGAATGGCATAGCCTAAAATATTATCATCTGTTTACAGATGTTCCTTTGTTCATTTTTCCAATGAATGAATTAATTTAAATTGTTGATTTAAATTCTTTTTAAAAAATCTTGAATATCATATACAATTCGCTGCTGTTATAACAAATTAAAAACATTATTTTGCAGCTAAATAAAGTCTTCTTGCTAACTCAGAACATAATTCAAAATTTCAGGTAAACTACCTAGGATAGATGATAGATAGATAGATAGATAGATAGATAGATAGATAGATAGATAGATAGATAGATAGATGATAGAGAGACAGAGAGACAGAGATAATAGAAACAGATACAGACAGAGAGACATGAATGGTGCCATTAGGCTACTGTGAACTTTATGGATTTCTGTTCTCGTTTACTAATTCTCTTAAAATCAAAGGACACGAAGCAGTACATGTTAAGCTATGCTGTGCTGTGGATTAACTGCCCAATAATTTTCAGCAGAAGACTAGTAATTAATAACAAAACAGTATTTCTTTATCATATGAAACTAATAGCCTATGCTTTGAGGTCAATGACATCATAAATAATCCTGATTTGTTGCCAATAATAAATGCACGAGGTGACCTATTGTATATTTATAAACCTTTACTTTGAAAGTCAAATAACTTCCCTAAGATTTTTCATTTTTAAAAAAGCTAACATTCATTTTAATCACCTTGAAAAACTACCTGCTACATACAAATGCTCTAACAGTTTCCTGACTCTTTGTTTTAATTAAAATGAATCATAGGAACCTTTGGCTCTGAAGGGGAAAAATATAGTAAGAACAGAACCATTTTCTTGTGGCTGGTTTTTTTTTTTTTTAAATTCCATCCTTCTTCTAATTGACTCCACTGCAGGTTGTTAACTGATTGTTTGGAAAGATAATAATCCACCTTGAATTAAATAGACGAGGGGATAACCTTCACAAAAAGAATGAGTTGCTTGGCTCACTCTTTCAGCCAGTTATAGTATGCCTGTATGTGTTAGGCCTACTTTTTCTCTTCTCATTCCTTTACATAAAGGGCAGGAGAGAGAAGGAGGAGGAGCAGGAAGATCAATAACAAGGACAAGAAAAGTTGCCAGAATATCTGAGGGCTCCACTTCCATATCATGAGGCTGCTGCAGAAGTGATGGCGGACCTAGGAATTGGATGGAATGGAAGAGATAGTAGAACACTTGGCCTTCCATGCTCCAAAACAACTGGATGTCCCTTAGACCAGGGACACGGTCATGGCACACGGGCTGGATGGGTCATGTGCTGGCCCCTCCCCTGCCCAGTTTAATGAAGGGGGAAAAAGTCCCGATACGTCACGTGATGAAGCCATGACGACACAAGTTTGACACTCCTGCCTTAGACAAAGTGATATAAGCAACTCTCTTTGCTATCATGTGGTGGTCAGCCAAGATTTTGCAATCCAGATCTGGTAGCGATACTGTGTGGTATTAGATTTGCTACACAGGAATGCGTGGTAAATGTGGAGCTGTACTTGCAAGCCTAGGTAGCTATCTCCCTTTTCTTTGCTATAGTTATATCACTGGAAATAAACGATGCGCTTTAATAAAGTATGTAATGCAGAGGATTAGGCGGTTTAAGATGTCATGGGGAGGGTGAATTATAGAAAAGTTTGATTCATTTCAGGTTTCATTGTATGGAAGTAATGGAAGGAAGGGGAGAGATTTCAGTAAGAAAACAACATTCCTTTTAAAAGATTGAAATGCTCTCTTTCCCTCTATGTCCCCTATGGTACTCTCAGAAATAGCAACAGGATGAGAAACGTATTAGGATTCATTCCCAGATAATCTAAAATAAACATGCACACATTCATAATTAGATGGTTATTCCCATGCAGACTGTGTTGCCTGAATATTGGTTCTTTATTTCTAGAATTATTTTCTTCTTGAAAACAGAAATATCCAGGTGAAAGGAAACACTGTTTCTTTAAGCAGACATTTAGTAATCTGGAAGTCAATGCAACCTTAAAATTGTCTTATTTACTCTCTCTCAGCAGCATTCTTAACCTAGAACAACCTCTGAAATACACTGTAATGATTGCTCAATATCTTGCCATTTAACTTACATTTCCCACAGGTTTTATAGAAAGGGAATTTACTGTTTGCAGACTAAATGAGGGTTCCAGTATCTTCACTGCCTTCCTATTCAGTTCCAGACACATCTAATGTGGTCCTTCTAACCTATAAAAGTCCCAAACAAAATAGGCTCTACAGAACACATTATCCCATTGCAATCATCAGAACATCACCATAGATAGCATGTTAATAATTTCGTTATAGGAACATCTGTGAAACAAAGAAATAAAGAATGTATGGAGGAAATGTTGGGCTAGGATACAGATTTCCATTAAATAATTCTCCCACATAACACGCTCCCACAAAACACCTCTCCTGCGTGAGTTGGAGACCACCCAGTGGTCTTCTAGGTGCGCTTCAAGGTTTTAGTTACCACCTTTAAAGCGCTCCATGGCACAGGACCTAGTTATCTTTGAGACCGCTTGCTGCTACCAATGACCTCCCATCGATCTGTGCGCTCCCACAGAGAGGGCCTCCTCGGGGTGCCATCAGCCAAACAATGTAGGCTGGTGACCCCCAGGGGGAGGTCCTTCTCTGTGGGGGCACCTACCCTCTGGAATCAGCTGCCCCCAGAGATAAGGAGAATCCAAGACCTCGGTGCCTTCTGCCGCGCCCTTAAAACTTTCTTTTTCCAGCAAGCTGGGCTGGCTTAAAAAATTTTTTAAATGTTTTTTAATTGGTTTGTCACTTTTTAAATTATGGGGCCAAATAGATATATATTCTTTTAATTGTTTTTAATGTTTGTATTTTATGTTTCTTATTTGTGGCTGTACACCGCCCTGAGTCCTTCGGGAGAAGGGCGGTATATAAATTCGAAATAAATAAATAAATAAATAAATAAATAAATAAATAAATAAATAAATAAATAAAATAGGTTTACTATTTTTTCAACACACATGCACACACAATAAAAGGCAATGCAGATTGGCAAATGGTAGCATAAATGTAGAGGTATGTATTTAAAAGCAAACATTTGAATTTAAAATAATAAATAGTTAAAATAATAAAACAGTACATGTCATCACCGGAAAATCTAGAGCCAAATGCTAAATATTGGTAATAAACATTAAGAGAATTTGGGAATATCCACTGTAAGGAGGCAGGCAAAGTTGTAAAGTGGTTGTAAAAGTTAGAAGTGTGTTTTCAGTAATGCTGATTCTTCAGCACCCCATAGTCTGCTGTCTACCAATTGTAAGGCTGGCTCATGCAAAATTGGGGCGTGGTGGGGGGGGAAATACTCTTAAAAGTGTTTGTTAACTCTTGCACAGTGATCATGAACCACATTTTAGTGTAATGATTAAGTACCAGGTTACAAACTGGGAGACTGTGAGTTCTAGTCCTGCCTGAGACCCCAAGCCAACTGAGTGACCTTGAGCCAGTTTCTCTCTTAGCCCTACAAAGCAGGCAATGGCAAGCCACTTCTGCCCAAAAATGTGAAGGTATAAATATTAAAGAACACAATATTAAATAAAGGTATTTTTCCTTCCATCCTGATTTATGTCTAGCTTATATCCTCTATTCTTAGAGGATATAACCACAACCATTGTTGTGGTTGTGTGTTTTATTTTTAAATTAAAACAGGGATTGCAGAAACGCTTGACATGCAATATGGATCTCCTCTACACATTGGGGAGTACATTGGTAAAGCTCTGAGAGAGTGGAATACTATTTGAGACTACAGATGGAAGATAACTTTTTTGGGGGTAAATTCCCTTCCATATAAGGAGGGGACCTTTCCTAACAGAAAAAATAATAGAAGACTAATACTGAGTTAGAAGGATATTGGCTTTCTTTCCTTCCTTCCTTCCTTCCTTCCTTCTTTCTTCCTTTCCTTCCTTCCTTCTTTCGTTCTTTCCTTCTTTCCAGGATGTTATGATTCCTTTAGAAAGGAAACATTTAAAAATACCTCCAGTTTTTAAATGACATCCTCCAGTCTATTTCCTAAATAATCTAACATTGCAAGTAAACAGAAATCAATTTTTACTTTTGGCTAGTTGTGGATGGGAAATTCATACAATTAATCACATTATTCTGTGTATGCACTCCACACGATAATGAAGTTGAAGGGGAGATTAATTGTGCATTTTACTGGTATTGGGACTTTTTATTAACAGCATTACATTTCATAATAAACATAAATGAGAAAAACAACAGCAAAAAATAATACAAGTCAACAATGAAAATTGCAGAGTAAAGTCATAAAACTGCAATAGATTAAAGGATCTGAGAAACTAAAAGTCTTCAGTGCAATATTGGATTGCATAGGTGTGTGTATTGCTCCTTGGTTTCATATAGACCAAGCTTCTAAATATGGTTTCTGGCCCATAGCCACATAATGGAAAAAACAAAGTCAATCTGTGTCTATTCATTATATATGTGGTAGCACAATTCTTGTATTAATCTGCTATGGCTCTTTAGTGTTATGTGTCACACTAATTCTTTCCCTCCTGTTACTGGCTTTTAAGAAGCTTCAACATTTATCGTCTCCTGTTTCAAACCAGTCAGCTTTCACCATCAGTTCTCAAATAAATTAATCTAATTTGTTCAGCATGGCCTCCTCTTATTTTCAGCTACCACCTTGCAGTTCATAACCTGCTCCAGCTTCCTTTTTTTCACCAAGCTTAATTAAAGATAGGAGAAATATTTTCTCTCACATAAAGGTCACATTTAGAAACCTATGGCCTCTTCGGATCATCCTCACGGTGAGCTGTCTTCTAATACACCACAATTATTTCATATTTCTCAACAGCTTCTTCTCCAGCTTTTAAAGCACCTGTTTCACCTTTTCCTCTTCATAGAATGCTGCTTTTATAAACAACCCTTTTATTTCTTTTAATAAACTATAGCTCCCAGCATCAGATCACTTGGTATCCAGCTATCTTTCTACCAACATTTGTCTCTTCATTCTCTATCTTCAGTAAACATTTTATCAAGATACAAAATTAATTACCTCCTCTCTCTCCCTGTCTCTATCATTCATGCCATTCTCCCAGTTAAATCCAGTCTTTGATTAATCTCTCAGCCATCAAAATGGGTTTTCTGCCATCAAAATGGCATTGTTTACAATGCAGAAGTAGGTATTGTAGCATTCCCACAAACAATAAGAACAGTGCCAATCAATTTGGGCTTATTTTTCCTCACAAACCACAAGAATCATGAAATACCACTTTTATTTCAAGCATGGTCAAGCTGTTCAATGTGAACTAGGACGTCTAATCTACAGACTACCTTGCAAAACAATATATACTGCTGCCTGCATCTGACCAGTTAGGAAATAAATGCAATGTATTGACACATATTCGGGATGAACTGATTCATGGAACAAATACAAAATTATAGCAATTTTAAAATATATATTAATTGATTCTTCAAAAAGAAACCCTGAACTCTTCTGACAAGCAAACAAGCAGATGTTATTGATAAATCCTGGTGATCTTTTTTCAGAGAAAATAAAATGAATATAGCTCTTTTCCCATCATATAGATAATCCCATGGTATCACAGAATGTTGAAGTTATGTATCCTTTTCTTTCTTAAGTAATAAAACAGTGCTTTCACTCAAAAGTAATAAAATATATTAAACCACCTCACCTTTATATATAAAGCAGCCTGACAACAGTTAGTAGAGTGTTCTTGATCCCAGATTCCATATTAGATTCAGGTTTTCTAGATTTGTGTCAATTTTCACTAACACACCACATTTGAAATTAATGTAATGCAGTTTGTGACAATCATAGAGCATTTTAATCAACTTCTCTGAAATTTAAATAGGCTGCTTTTTTTATTTTAAAACAGTTAAGTGGATATGTCTTTGAAGTGATTAGAATCTTTCATGAACAAAATATGTCAATTAGTACTTTCTAATTAAGGATGCATTTATTAAATTCTGTGAAAATCTTATATCTATACTGTGTATTTATTACAGATGAATAAGAAAACTAATCATTTTTCTATCAAATGTTGAAATCCCTTGTTGGCAGCTGTTTATCAATAGTGATAGAATGAGAGTAAAACATTAAAGGTAAAGGTTCGCACATATGTGCTAGTTGTTCCTGACTCTAGGAAGTGGTGTCCATCTCCATTTCAAAGACGAAGAGCCAGTGCCGTCCAAAGAAGTCTCCATGGTCATGTGGCCGGCATGACTAAACACCAAAGGCTCACAGAACACCTTCCCACCAAAGGCGGTCTCTATTTTTCTACTTGCATTTTTTACGTGCTTTCGAACTGCCAGGTTGGCAGAAGCTGGGACAAGTAATGGGAGCTCACCTCATTACGTGGCACTAGGGATTCAAACCAATGAACTGCCGACCTTTCAATCAACAAGCTCAGCATCTTAGCCACTGAGCCATCACATTCCAATAGTAAAAATAGTAAAACAGTAATGGGTATTTATTCTTTCTCTTTCTAACATCTTTTACACTCCCCTTCTTTTCCTTTCTTTTGTGAAAATTGTTTTCCTTTTCTCTTTCTCCTTCCCTGCACAGATTAATGTTAATCTGCTGTTGATATGGTTTGGATTGGACATAAAGGTGGGCTCACAAATAGCTGGCACTCAGAGAATCGGCTTTGATAGAGTTGGTTTGAAGTCATTTGGTGCCTAAATTCAACCAACCAGCTAACATCTCTGTATCAAGTTGGACAGCAATAACTAGTGATGTCCAACAGGGATCTGTCTTGAGCCAATTATTATTGAATATGTTTATTAATGATGTGGATAAAGGGATTGATGGGCCTCTTAACACATTTCCAGATGATACAAAATGGGATGATCTGGTCTACACCCAGAATACAATATAATTGGGTCTCCTTGGAAGATTGACCTGAAAGGAACAACCTAAAGTATTGCATTTAGGGAGGAAATGTATAGGGTACACAAATTTATTTTATGTTTATCTATAGACCACTCTTTAGAATCAGGTTTTCCAGCATGATTTATTACAGATTAATGTGAGTTGTACAACAGTTTACATTTCAAAATACTAGTCAATATTGGAATGCATACACTGGAATAATGTATTTCAAAGTGTTGCACTACTAATGTTGATGAAAAGAATCTTGGAATCTGGGGAGTATGAAATATTGCAATATTGAAAGCAAATCATAGGTACCAATGAATGTTGGCAAAAGATGGACTTTTGGCAGTACAGGTAGAGCTCAACTTACAACAGTTCACTTAGTGACCATTCAGAGTTACAATGGCACAGAAAAAAGTGACTTATGACCATCTTTCACATTTATGGCCATTGCAGCATCCCCATAGTCACAGGATTTATATTCGTATGCTTGACAACTGACTCATATTTATGATAGTTGCAGTGTCCCAAAGTCATGTGATCCCCTTTTGCGAACTTCTGACAAGCAAAGTCAATGGGGAAGCCAGATTCACTTAACAACCATGTGACTAACTTAACAACTGCAGTGATTCCCTTAACAACTGTGGCAAGAAAGTTCATAAAATTGGGCAAAACTCATTTAACAAATGTTTCACTTAGCAGCAGAAACTGTGGGCTCAATTGTGGCCATAAATTGAGGAGTACCTCTATTATACACTGTAATAATGAGGAAAGGGTTATGTTATTTTTTTCTTATAGTTCTTTAAATGAAGGTTTTCTTCCACAATAGTTAGATATATTACATAAAGGTGCTACAAAGTTTTAGCAAAATAATACTATTATTATTTTTAAATGGGCCACAACAATAATATTACCTTCCGCCTCCTGAGGTTTAATAGTGTCTGCTGGCAGGTAATGAGTTTCTGGCTGTAGGAAACCTGTCTACAATCGTGGAATGAGATCAGCTGCTGGTAGGAGGTCCGTGCTTTAAAACCCAGCTTTCAGCGGCAGCAAAGAAATCTCTCTCAAGACAGGAAAGGAAAAGAAAAAAATGATTCCTCCAAAATGCATATATTACTTTTAAAACTTTTTCCTAACTACATTAAATTTAGTTTTAACAAGATGGAATACAGAGAGAAACATTTAATATGCCCACTGGTGATGTCAGGGCAGAATATTCAGGCAGAAGTCCAAGGTCCAAGAAGTTCCACACGTTTTGGTGAGTTGACTTACAGTTATCAATCTATCACCTGGAGGTGGAATACCTGCAAGTCTTTTCAATCCAATATTTAAAATTAACCAATAGCATTACCTGATCCATATCTACATTCAACTTGGACAGCAAACCTTGGGGAGTTCAGGGGAAAAGTGAGCATTAAGTCTCAGCTGCATCATTGTTTTCCTTCACTAGGAGTTGTTTGATCATTAAAAACCTCTTCACCAGTGCTAGTATTTTAGTCCAGGACAGGATAGGATATAGACAGGATAGGATATATAAATGTATCTGCATTTTACTGTCAAATACCCTATATACAAAGTTTCAATCATTGTGTGCTAATATTTTCCATGGTATTTCCCTAAAAAAAGCATAAGTTAAGCAGGTGTTACTAATTACTATTATTATTATCGTAATTATTACTAGGACCTTAACCACTATTTTACTATTGCTCCAAACATTTACCTCATAACCTCTCTGAAGTGCTTTTTAACAAAAATGTCATTTCAAATAGCAATGCATTTATTAAGTAAGATGCTTCTTCTCTATATACGGAATCACAAGGTAATACAGTAAGCCTATAACGGATCAAGTATTGCAAGAAACTTAAATGAACAAATGAAAAACGTTCTCTTCTGATCTATCCCAAATATATCCACAAAAGTGACAGGTTATTTGCTCCATCTACTGCCAATATCCAGTAATCACAGCTGAACATAAGCATTACCATGAAAATTACCAGAGTAGTTGCAACTGTAATATAGAAAGAACCAAGATAAGAAGAAAGTGGGGAGGGGGAGGAGAAGAAGGATGGAAGGATGAAGGAAGCAAGCAAGGGAAGGGAGTGGAGGAGAAGGGAAGGGAAGGGAGAGAAAGGAAGGAAAATCAAATTACTAGTCATTTATTGCCTTGTAACAATGTTTAAAAATCAGCATCTAAAGTAGACCAGGTCTACTCACAAGGCATCTCCAACTGGAACAGTAGTCTGAAAAGTATGAATCAGGTCATTTCCCAAGAGATGGAGATTTACAGATGCAGATTCTGATATTTCAATACCTCATAGATCTGAAATGTAAAGGGGAATGCTTCATGACGTCCCATCAAGGGAAACAAACAAAGTTTTACAAGAAAGTGATACTTGGTGATGGTGGCTCCTTGATTGTGGAATTGGGTGGGTTCCTCATAAATCCCTCTGTATAATTAGCATAGCAGTAAATGAGTGTTAAGTCCCCGCCGGCTCGGCCGCTTTGGAGCCGGCTGTGTCGTCAGCAGGATGGGATTGGCGGAGACGCACAGCAACAAAAGTAGCGGGAGTTGCCTGGGTGTTAATTGGTTGCCGCTGTCTGACAGCTCGGGTTTTTAAGGAGCTGTCAGATCGTGCGTTCGCGTTCTGTTCTCACTCACTTGTTGTGTCATGTTACCTGGTTAATAAAGTTAAGAATTCAACGGCCTGGCTCCAGAGTCGTCCCTAAAGACACAACAACTGGCGACGAAGGTGGAGACCTGAGGCAAACCTACGCCTGATCGTATTCGGAATGGCTGTCACGCTTCCAACATTCTCGCCGTTCGAGCCGGCTGCAGAGACATGGGACAACTACCTAGAACGGTTTGAGTGTTTCTTACATGCTAATGATCTCGCCGATCTATCCCCCGCCAGGAAGAGAGGCTATTTCTTAAGTTCATGCGGGCGTGACATTTTTGCCACGGCCAGGGCTCTGACTGCCCCGCAGCCAGTCTTTACCGTACCCTGGGAGGTCCTGTTAGAGAAATTGAGGCAACACTACGCCCCCTCTCCCTCTAAAATTGCCCGGTGCCACGCATTTTACCAGCGTTCTCAGAAGGATGGGGAGTCTGTCAATGAGTACATGGCATCCCTGCGTGCAGCGGCACTGCACTGCGAGTTTCGGGAGCTTGACGACATGCTCCTGGACCAGCTGGTCTGTGGTATTCGCGATTTAAAACTTCAGCGAAGACTACTTGCTCGTTCGGACTTGACTCTCCCTGTTGCCATGGACGAAGCCAGGGCGTCAGAGATGTCAGCCCACTCGTCTGCTGAGATCCAAAGGGCGCAGGCCGGGGGGGAGGAGTTTCATCCGCCCCGCCTCAAGCCGTGCATTATGAGGAATCTGACGGGGAGGATGCCCCAGAGACCGAGGGGGAGGTGTGCCGCCTAAAGTCCAGCCGGAAGCAACGTGTGCCACCTGTTGTTAAACCTCCCCAGGGCGGATGCCTGGGTTGCGTGGGCCAGCACAGCCGGGCAGAGTGTCGTTTTAAGTCTGCCATCTGCTGCCACTGCGGGAAACGCGGCCACCTTTCCAGGGTCTGCCGAGCTGCCTTTCCGCTCCATGATGACTCGGGCGAGCCTGCTCCCAAGCGTCCTAAGGCAAAACGGTTTGCGCGCCGTGGGAATCGCGTGGAGGAACTTCAAGACGCAGAGGTCGACACTGTGGGCATCAGCCACGCTTCCTCACCCGGGGCTGTCAGCAAGATCTTCCTCACGATCCAGCTGGAAGGCTCGCCGTGCCGTATGGAGCTGGATACGGGCTCCTCCCGTTCCTTAATTGCATGGTCCACTCTAAAGGCTCTAATTCCTTCTTTCTCTCCACAGCGCTTGGATGCCTGCCCTATCAAACTCAAGGACTACCAGGGGAGGCAAATCCCCACGTTAGGCTGTGGTTCTTTCCATGTTGTTTATGGTTCTTTTTCAGGTCGCCTGCCTCTGATTGTCGTGCGGAACCGTCTTCCTAGCTTGCTGGGGTTAGACTGGTTCACTGTGTTACGTCTGGGTGTGTCCGGAGTCCATGCCACCAGTTCTGACATCGCCGCTGAACTGACTCGCGAGTTTGCAGACGTGTTCGATGGCCAGCTTGGTAAATATACAGGGCTCCCCATCTCTTTCAATCTGGACCCCCAGGTGGCTCCTAGGCGACTGAAGCCTCGAAGGGTGCCACTTGCACTGCGAGCCAGAGTAGACCGGGAACTGGATAAACTAATAGCACAAGGGATTCTCCAACCTGTAGAACATGCTAAATGGGAGACCCCTATAGTGATTCCTCTAAAGGCTGACGGATCTATTAGGATCTGCGCCGATTACAAGGCAACCCTTAATAGGGCGTTGCAGGCTAATCACTACCCCGTCCCCGTGGTCCAACATTTCCACTCGCTGGGTCAGGGCAAGGTCTTCGCGAAGTTGGACCTCGCCCAAGCGTATCAACAGCTGCCCGTGGACGAGGCCACTGCCCTGGCCCAGACGATTGTGACACACAGGGGGGCGTTCAAATGTACCCGCCTGCAATTCGGGGTTAGTGTCGCCCCGGGGATCTTTCAGAGCCTGATGGAGCGGCTGCTCCACGGGTTACAGGGGGTCGTGCCGTATTTCGATGACGTCCTGATCACGGCCGCGGATCAGGTGGACCTCATCGCTAAGATCAGGGCTGTCCTCACACGTTTCAGGCAGGCGGGGTTAAAGCTTAGGGCCGATAAGTGTCGAATGGCGGTTCCCCAAGTGGAATTTCTGGGTTTCCTGATTGATTCTGCCGGAATCCGCCCAGCCCCGGCCAAGGTGGCCACGATTAAGGATGCGCTAGTGCCAAAAAACCGGGCCGAGTTGCAGGCTTTTCTTGGTCTGCTTAATTTTTATGCTGTATTTCTACTGCACAAGGCTTCTCTGGCCGAGCCCCTGCATCGGCTCCTTGACTCTAAATCTCCCTGGCATTGGGATCGACGGGCAGCTGGCTCGTTCAAGGCTGTCAAAGACGTTCTCACGTCTGAGGCCGTCCTAGTGCAGTATGATGCCAGTTTGCCCCTTTCCCTGACTTGTGACGCCTCCCCCTATGGGGTGGGCGCAGTGTTGAGCCACGTATTACCCAACGGGGCGGAAGCACCTATTGCTTACTATTCCCGTACCTTATCCAGTGCGGAACGTAATTATAGTCAGATCGATAGGGAAGCCTTGGCGGCCGTCACGGGAATCAAAAGATTCCATGATTACGTCTACGGTCGGTTCTTCTATCTAATCACCGACCACAAACCCTTGTTGGGTTTGCTAGCGGCGGACCGTCAAACTCCTCCTATCCTCTCCCCTCGCATGTCACGGTGGGTTGAGTTTTTGGCTGCCTATTCGTACGAGCTGCAGTATAAGCCCGGAAAGGCAATTGGGCATGCGGATGCCCTCAGCCACTGCCCCCTCCCCTTGACTGTCCGGGACCCAGCCCCGGCGTCGTCCATTCTCCTGGTGGACGAGTTGTCTCCCTTAGTGACCGCGGCCGATGTTCGGTCTCAGTCTGCGACCGACCCCACTCTGGCCCGTGTCATAGATTGGGTCCGCAGGGGTTGGCCTCCAACTCACCCCTCGTCGGAGTTTTTGCCGTACCTGCGCAGGCAACATGAGTTGTCCGTGCTGTCAGGGTGTCTTCTGTGGGGAAGCCGGGTGGTTGTTCCCCTCACGCTTAGATCTCACGTGTTGACATGCCTCCATGATGCCCATCCAGGCATCGTGCGCATGAAAGGGTTAGGCAGAAGCTATGTATGGTGGCCAGGGATTGATCAGGATATAGAGGGGTGGGTGGCCCGTTGTCCCCAATGTCAACTGTCACGGTCCGCTCCCCCCGCGGCCCCCTTCCAGGAGTGGGATACGCCCAGAGGTCCCTGGGCAAGATTGCACTTAGACCTGGCGGGCCTCTTTTACGGCCACACTTTCCTAATCACGGTGGACGCCTATTCTAAATGGGTGGACCTAACGATCATGTCCTCAACAACCACAGAAGCTGTCACCCGAGTCTTAGAGGGTCTTTTTGCCACCCATGGGTTACCTGATATTATAGTTACTGACAACGGCCCGCAGTTCACGTCGGCACCCTTTCAATTATTCCTCGCTAAGCGTGGCATGCGCCATGCCCGTACGGCACCTTGTCATCCGGCCGCTAATGGATTGGCTGAACGGGCCGTAAGGTCAGCGAAAGAGGCGTTACGCCGTTTAGGGCCCTCAAATTGGCACCAGAAAGTGTATCAATACCTGTTGGCGCAACACACGACCCCTATCGCCTCTACCAATCACAGTCCCGCCGAGCTTCTGATGGGTCAGCGACTCCGGATTACCCTGGATCGCTTGCATCCTAGTTATACCCAGGAACCGACCCCGCAGGAATGCAGTCAAGCTCGCTCCTTCGTTGTGGGCGATTTAGTTTTCGCCCTTAATTTTGACCCTACAGTCAGGTGGCTCCCGGGGCACATCATTCAACTGACCGGACCCTATTCTTATAGAGTCCAGCTGGCCGATGGCCGTGTATGGCGGCGGCACATTAACCAACTAAGACACCGCTATGCTGATGGTTCCGATCCTCCAATGTTGCAAGATTCCCTGCGTTCACCGACAACGTCACCGGCCCCAGGAACGCAACCTGTCCGGCCGGTCGTGGACCACCAGTTCCCAGCTGAGCAGCTTCCGTCAGAAGGCTTATTGGAGCATGCTGAGCCATCCGCGGAGACCGGCGTTCCACCATCTGTAGTCGCAGATCCCGCCGACAATTCAAAGGGCAATGCTCCACCTTCTGCCCCTTCCATACCTGAATTAAGGCGGTCCGGGAGGCTCCGGCGTCGTCCCGCCTACTTAGCTGACTACGCCTGTTCAATCCGGGGGGATAGGGGTGTTAAGTCCCCGCCGGCTCGGCCGCTTTGGAGCCGGCTGTGTCGTCAGCAGGATGGGATTGGCGGAGACGCACAGCAACAAAAGTAGCGGGAGTTGCCTGGGTGTTAATTGGTTGCCGCTGTCTGACAGCTTGGGTTTTTAAGGAGCTGTCAGATCGTGCGTTCGCGTTCTGTTCTCACTCACTTGTTGTGTCATGTTACCTGGTTAATAAAGTTAAGAATTCAACGGCCTGGCTCCAGAGTCGTCCCTAAAGACACAACAATGAGTATAATTTTCTTCTCTTTTATTTTTCTATTTGGATTTGTGAAATTTTAATCTACCATTTTTAGCTGTTGGAAAATTTGTTATATTTAACATAGTTTAATCATTTATTATGTTTTTTGAGCTAGCAAGAAAATCACATAATTGATCATAAACAAACAAACAAACAAATTTTCTCTTTGTTTATTCCTGACAGATAAAAGGCAAAATCTACATTTTTGTCAATTACTTGTAGGGAGCACAACAGGGCTAGAAAAGGACTTCTATGGTAGATAGATACTATGCTAATTAAATGTAAAATGGTTATAAATATATGTGTGTTTGTGTACAACTCACTAAATAAAATATGCTTGGATCTAACAGATTCTCAAACATTTGGCTACTACTATCCTATGAAATATAAAAAAAATTGCATTGCATTCAAACTGATGATTTCATTGGGAACACAATTTATGAAAAGATGTGCACATTTCATAATAACTTCTTGATTTAGACTGTATGTCTTTTAGCATATTTCTACTAGCCAACATAATATTTTCTATTCTGAAAGTCTAGAAAATCAAAGCCATGGAAAAAATGTGTAATTTTCTAGCATACCCCTTCTATAAACACTCCAGAGACAAGGGGTGAAAGTCATTACCTATAACCTTAATCTGCACGCTGCAAGTTTAGTCATCTCTCAACATGCACTGTAAAAAAAATGTGCCACCTGCCACAATGTGAGAATCCTAATCTTTTGTTTAATTCATTTTAAGATCTATCACTTATCATGCAAGTAAGTCATGCAAGTAAGCAATATAAAATTGTTGGTAACAAAATAAATAAATATCATGCTCATCTTATTTACAATTTTTCTTTACTTGAAATCAACCAGACTTGAAGAAATCTTGTCCCTCATCCAAGCAAGCCAGATTGAAATATTTCTCCTGTTCTCTCATCCATCTGTTCTGGAAGAGAAGTTAGGCCAAAAGGTTGATTGACCTAAGGCCCAAATCACCCAGTGATTTCTTATTTGAGAACAGACTCAGTCTTCAACAGTTCACCTTCAGCCTGATTCTATTACACTGTTGATAGCCTTAACTTTGCCATGAGTCCTATATAAATACAATGCCTGACCCAATTTCTTCCCTGACAGTACAGCTATCGATAAAAATGAGAACACAAAAATACTGTTTTCCTACGTTTCCTAAAAATCAATTTTTTTAGTAATAACAAGGGTCTATTGCAGTTTGTTTTCTGATGGACATTTTAATTCTGTGTACTGCTGAAACATCATGTAGCAGACATTGTACTGGTTCAAATCCTATAATGTTTATGGCATTTGAACATAATTCCTGAATACCAGGAAGTTGCCAGCTAATGGATTTTAGATTCCTGTTTCCCACGCTATTGGATGGATGTCACACACAGCTAGCAGGAGTTCAGTTCTGAAAGTGTTCCTTTGAGGCTAATCTAATCCATTCTAGACTGCATTTGAAATAATTCATTCCACAGCAGTCCTGGTTACATGTGTGCAGAATTTATTAAAAGAAAAGATGTTAGCTTGCCTTTTAATTTTTACCTCAGGGATGAAAATTCCTATTTGAAATTAATGTATTAGTTTGGGAATGCAACAAAATGTTTTTAAAAAATTAATCAAGAATGGTCATGAAGTGAATGGCCTAGTTGTCTCTAAACAAACTTCATTGTATCTACAGCCTTAAACTGTGCAGAAAATTGTATACAGTAGAATGTTATAAAACTCTAGATGGTGGATACTGACAGAGGTATCTAAAGGATCTTGCAAGATAATCTGACTCAGCCCTTAAGGACATCCCTACATTAAATATTACTGATGTATACTCAGGATTAACATGCTTTATCTCCTGGAGCATTCTTTCACATTTGATTGGAATTTGTCAGCCTTGTGAGGTAGTATAAAGAGGGAACACAACCAGATGAACTACTTGCAAAGTTCATTAACAGAATCTTATCAATCTGAAAGTATGTTTCTCCCCCATTGCCTTTAAAATCTAAGGTACTAGTGAGGGTCCCTTCTGAGATGTTTGCCATGCAGGGCCGGATTTTCCTATAGGCTAACTAGGCTTCAGCCTAGGGCCTCAAGATCAAGAGGGGCCTACACAGTGGTGGGATTCTGCCGGTTCTTAAATTGCTGGCTCGCCCTGCCCCTTGCCAATAAATAGTGGGGGCAGGGCGGGGCGAGCCAGTAATTTAACAAATGGTTTGGTGTTTTTTTAATTTATTGGCCTCGCAGCAGTGGTGGGTTGCTGCTGGCTGGCCACACCCCCAAATCGCTCGCCCCAGCCGCCCGACGCTTGCTCGCCCCACCCCCTCCACCCAGTCACTCCTCAGTGATCCTGTGTGGGTCCTCGCTTGCAGCTTGCCTGCCTGAAGTACTGTGCCTGCCAGGTAAGCCTGTGAGTTGCGGCCTACCCCTGGCCCCCCTCTGCCCCCACCATCCCAACCTGCCTCCCCTACTCCCTTCTCCGCAGCCCGTAGCCCTGCCATGGTTCCCTGCCTTCCACATGGCCTTCCCAGTGTCCCCGAGACCAGCTTGTGAAGGCAGGGAAGTGGGCTTGGCTCCCGGGACCGACGGGAAGGCAGGCAAGCATGGCAGGGCCACCCAGCTGTGGGGAAGAGAGCTAGCAGCTTCCTTCCTTCCCCGAAGCTCTGCCATGCTTGCCTGCCTTCCAGGCTGCCTTCCAGGCATCCCCAGCTTGCCATCCACCCCCACCCCGCTTCCCTTTTAGCTTTCTTTAACGCGCCCCACTTCTCTCCCCAAACCTTGGGAGGCAGCGTCCTCCACGCCGCAAAGCCCTCCAAGCAGCTGCAGGAGGGGAAAAGAAAAAAAAACCCTTGGCTTCTGAAGCCTTCGAAGGTGTGTGTGTGTGTGTTTGACTGCACTGAAGTGAGCCACGTGAAGGGAGCCCACTGGGTAACAATGCCGGCTGCGATCGCTGCTGCCTCCACCTCTGCCTCTCTCTGCCAACAGAAGTCAGAGAGGAAAAAGGAGTGTTTCTCCGCATTTCATCCTAAGCCAGCCGCCCTCACTGGAAACACAGAGAAGCGCTCAGCAAAGCAACTGCTTTTTCCCCTCCGACTTCTATGGAGGCAGAGAGAAGGAAGAGGCAGAGGTGGCAGGATCGCGTGGCTCACTTCAGCGCTGCCAAACACACACACCCCTTCAAAGCCTTTTCTTTTCTCCCCCCCCTCCTGCAGCCACCTCGAGGGCTTTGGGGAGGGAAGCGGGACACGTTAAAGGCTGGCTGAGGAACTCTGGGAATTAAAGTCCCAGTTGAAGTCTCAGTTTAATAGTCACTAATTGTACTGGAGAAAGGTCATTTTCAAGACTTAAAAATATCAAAAATCAATTAAGAAGCACAATGACCCAGAAGAGGTTGTCTTCATTGAGTATTTTGTGCATCAAAAATGAGACCCTCAGAAAAATAGATTTGATGAATTTATAGAAGAATTCTGTGTGAAAAAGTTTAGAGAGAAATTCTTCTAATCTACTATTTCGTTTTAAATGTATACTTGGATTGAATCTGTTCTTAAATAAAATAACTATTAACATAAAATTTAATATGATATACAATTTGATATTTTCTTTTTTGTGATCTGGATTTTGTTTGAATAAAGTTCCATTTTTGGTTTAGTTTAAGACTTAAAATTCATAATAATTCATACTTAAACTTTAAATGCGAATTATTATGAAATAAATTTATCTGAATTGAATTTGGTTTAATCTTCAATGTATTGAATATATTTAATTTAATTTGATAGAAAATATGATAATTTTTATTGCGTATTTTATTTTTGTAGTCAAAGATTTTCATTATTTGAATTTTGTTTCTTTGTAAATGTTGTGTGTTATGTTTGATTAGTTATTGTTACAAGTACTATATATGGTGCTGAGAATAAATGTCCAAATAAGTGTTCTCGACTTTTTTTTTATTTATTATCTGTGCCACATTTTTTATAAAGGTTAGTACCAATCACAACATGTTTCATTTAACATATTGATATATATCACAGTAATGATGTATTTTATTATCTCTCATGTAATTTACAAACTTAAAAATGGGAGGTGAAAGGGCCTCATAAGTGGAATAGCCTAGAGCCTCTTTTCATCTAAATCCGGCCCTGTTGCCATGTCGACATTCCTGTTGAGGGCTAAGCTGCCTCTTATCTAACTGTTCTCCTAGCTGCAGCTCTTCCCCATCTCCCAAGTTCATTCCTTCATACTATTACAGACCTCAACTAATTGGATCTATAGAAATGTTATGTCAACATGTTTATTTATAATAGTAGATCACAAATACATTCATATGAAACAGGGTAAAATTGAGTTCTTTATTGAGTTTACTTTCTTGATTAGCCCTTGGGCCATATCAAAGTTCCAGACACAAATTATTACTAAAATCTGATAAAAACAATTTAAAATGGAATAATACAATAATTTAATTTATAAATAAAATATGATAAAATTGGTAAAGTTAGAGCATACACATAGATACGTATTTCAAACAACAACATAGTAATGAATAACAAAGTAATATCTATCAATAAGGAGCTGTCATTTTGATCTAAACAACATAATCCAGAGTTAGTTTAAACCTGTTGGCTTTTGAAAGCAACCATAGTAAAATAGAATTTGATAATTTAGAATTTATTTATTTTTTTCAGTAGAAGAATTTCCTAGGAAAATTGTAGAATCTTGCTCCAGCCCATAAGCTCAATAAAAATGGATATAAAGCTTATCATTTTATCTTTCAAACTTTCTCTTTAGTCTTTAATAGCTATAATTGGGAATCTCTGTTCTAGTTTGCATTGTTTTGTTATCTCTTTACATTGACTAAACTGTGAAGTATCAAACTTAATATTTTAACTTATTTAACTTTACAGTATTTTAAGGAATGCTTTAACAGGACAAACCTTTCAATTAAATATATTTCCAAACAGGGTGGGCTCTTCTCAATTAACTCCAAAAATCCTCAATTTATTCCCTACATTTGAACTGGGAAGTATAGTGAAATCACAATATATAGCAGAGTTTCCAGTATGAATCATATGGGAAATTATGGTTAGCTGATGCATTTGAGGCTTATCATAAATGTTAAAAAGGAAAAAGAAAAAAACAGAAGAGCTAGCATACATGGAGACAAGTGTTGGTCATATCTCATTTATGTTTATTAAAAAGAATGTTATAAGTAGAAAACCCCTTTATTTAAGATAAATGAAATTCAAAGACAGAAAAGGATAAAAATAATCCAGCATTACTTTTTCACTAAATCTGCTCCAATTTTCTAAGAAATTTGAACTTTTATCACAGCATATAGCTTCCATTCTTCCTCTTCTATTTGTTGTGTGTTAAAACTTTTTATTAAAATGTTTACAGCAACTCCCTCCCACAAACAGAATATACAATTACGGCAGTGATAGAAAAATTATAACAGCTGAACTATGAAAGGAAAAAGCAATTTACCGTTAAGTACACTACACAACAATAAACTTAGTAAGACTACAAACTGTAAAAGGAGAGAAATAAGATACACACTGTCAGAAAAGCAATATAAAGTGTTAGTAAAGACATTAGAGTATTAATCAAAAAAAATCATAGTTTGAAATTGAATTTGTTTGCAATACTATAAAACTGAATCGTCCTGTCAAATACAACTTTGCCAACATTTTTTTTTCTTTTGGTCTGTTGTTGCTTTCTACAAGGTGAATACAGATTTTGCAGATCAAATCAGTCTATGTTTCTATAGGTAGAATTGACACCATCATTTCATACTTCTTTAATTTTCCGAAGGTTTTTTCTTGAAGTTTCAGGTAGGATAGGAAGCCATTCTGGTTACCTGAAGAAGGATGTTTTGCCAAGGTCGCAATGAATAAAAAACAGTGGAAATTATTTCATAGGTGCAACAACAACAACAACAACAACAACAACAACAAAACACTTGAGAAACTCTCAGGGGTGGGCTGCTGGCAGTTTGCAGAGGTTCGGGAAAACCTCTAGCTAAGATTCTGTGCAGTTCGGAGAACCCCCAAATCCCACTCCTGGCTGGCCCTGCCCACTCTACCCCGCCCCATCCAAAAGTCCCCACATGGCCTGTTTTGGATGCAGGTGAGTGCAAGGCGCACATGGAGGCTTGGGGAGGGTGAAAAACAGGCCTACCGGAAGTTTGGGAAGGCCAGAAACAGGCTGGTTTCCAGCCTCCAGAGGGCCTCCAGAGCCTGGGGAGGCCATTTTCACCCTCCCAGAGGCTCGTGGAAAACCTCCAGAGCCTGGGGAGGGTAAAAACACCCCCCTGCCATAGTGCAGGTGTCGAATAGGTGATGCCCACCATGGCACACCCACCCAGCAACCAGGCAGAGAACCCCTTGCTAAAATTTTTGAAGCCCACCCCTGGAAACTGTCTATGTAAGACTCCATCTTTACTCAGTTGGGAATGCAAAGAGAGGGGCAAGAAGATGTCCTGCATTTGGCCTCCTAGAGAAAAACAACAGTATGAATTACCTCATTAGGGAAGGGCCACAAGGCCATATAAGAAAGGGAACTGTTATATATAATTGATGATCGTACACTTAAGCTATAGTTTCATATCTTAGGTATCCAAAAAACATCTCTGCTGTATCCTCTGATATGATGTGAAGCAGTAATAAACATCTTTTAGATGTACTAGAAGGTCATCACTGTCCTATCATTTCATAACTGAACTCTGAGCCCTAAATCTCAAATTATAAGGGAAGTGAATCTGTATAGGGATTTAATGGAAGCCAAAAAGCCCCTCCACATCCTCTTTTGTCTTTAAAGATTCCACAAAACATCTTAGAGGCCATTATAGGGCACCTAGGATGAAGCAATCATTGAAATATATTGAGCAATGTAATTCTAAGTCAGGAACCGTTTTCTTCAGCTTTGCACTCTTTAATTCAAAAGAAAAGAAAATTGAGGTTCTCCTGTTACAAATGTGTAATGCAAAGGTGTGTGTTTGTTTCATTTAACACATACCTTATTTGCATCAATGTTAAATGCATACTATTCTTTGGATATATAAATTGCCTTGTTATTTCAAATTAAGAGCTTTGTACCAAGTAAACATCCAGAAAATAATAGAAAGAAACTAATCAATGATCTACTGATGGAGAAGGTTGAGATTTATCTTCTAGCTTCTGAATAGAGCTGGTTCCTCTCCTATGCTTCAATCATAATGGAAAATGTAGAAGCTAGAGTTTATTACTGTCTAATTAAAAACACAAATGTGTTCAGCTCATAACACTAATTTGCAAATCAAGTACCATTTGCCCTAGACATTCTTTCTCTGTAAGATATAATGAAATTCTACACATGTGCAATCAGTGTTTAGGCTGACCAGATTATTTTAAAAGTATGTGTACAAAGCTTGTTTAATAATAATAGCTTCTTGTTCAACAAGAATCCTAATGAAACACTCACTGATCACTGTAGAGATACACAATCTATTACAGTACACCAACAGTGATGCTGGTGTCTCATAGGATAATTTAATTCTTGATAAGACTCTTGATGACTCAGACAGGCCATCCAAATAAGGAGTCTTTGATTTACTCAGTCAACGTTTACCTCTTGCATTTTAGTCTTTCCTGCATTTTAAGTACATCAAAAAATGTACTTATATCTTGATGCTTTCTTGACTTTCACTGTTGTTACATCATTTCTTATGTTACTTTTTCATTGCTGTGTTTGCTGTTAAGCTGCCACGTCAATATTTATGGAATGGGAAGTTATAGATACAATAGTTAAATGCTTACAATACATTTTCTGGCCATATTAAAAAAAACCTATAAATACAATGCAAATAAAACAGCAGGATATAATCATAATAATTTTTTTTATTGAAAAGTTTTACAAAGAAAATTCCACCCCAATGTTCCCCCCACCCTTTTTCCCTCCCCCCACCCCCCCCACCCCTTCCCCCCTTCCCATCCCCCCCCTCCCCCCCAGACTTCCCAGAGCAAAATACAGGGTATTTCCATTAACAATCATAAGATAAATTAACCTAACTATTCTTAAACTACCAAATCCCCCCCGAAACCTTAACTCCACTATGGATAACATAATACTTCTAAAGTTTAACATTCATTCATAAGCTATTTGATATTTTCTTGTCTGATACTTATTTTGAATAAATATAATCATAATAAATTATCAACCCTGCAATCAACACCAATCTGTTCTAGATAACCTAGCCCCATGATGTTGGACCTATGGCACGCGTGCCACCCCCTCTGTGGGCATGCGAGCCATTGCCCCAGTTCAGCTCTGCCGTGCATGCGCACATACCTCCCACCAGCCAGCTGGTCATCAGGTCTCTGCTGCGCATGCGCGGGGGGCATTGGCTAAGGCAAAGAATGTGACTTAATTAAATAACTTAATATTTACTGTTTCCATAATGTTAACATTTTGGAGCGCTTATTCACTATTTTAAATGTCTTCATTACATTTACATTCACACTAAAAGTTAGAATGCACGAAAATGATGTCTATTTCATTCATTGTAAATTCCATTATTTGTGAACAAATACCATTAACCAAGCCGACAAACAGAAAACTGCAGGTGCCTGTGTCTGTATTTCATTATCTTAATGAATATTAATGAGGGAGCTTTATCATTTTGTAAGATGAAATATTTAGAAATTGTTAGCTTTCCCCTTCCAACTGTTAAAAATGCTTAGTGCAAGTCTTTTATTTATTTTTAAAATGCAGACACCGCAGATGGCTCTCTACTTTCCCCCTGTAAATATGAATTATAAATCGTTTGATGTCCTAATTGCTTTCTTCAATATTATATGCCATGAAGAATCAAGCACATCTATGTTTTTATATTAAGTATTGCACTGTTTGACAACTAGTTTTATATATTTATTAAGGCTGCCAGCATTTACAGAACGTTATATGTCAAGCCAAATTCAGAATCACTTCTAGGACACTGTTATAAATAAGAGTTCCCCAACCTTTCCGCTTTTGTGGACTGATGGGGCAGGAGAGAGGATGGTTCCATGTGAGAGGTGGGCATGTGCACACACAGCATCATTGCACTTGCCTGCTGCTTGTGCAAGAGGGAATGTCATACACCCATCACTTCTGCAGCCTGATTCCAATTGGCTCAAGGCCACCACCTGGGGGTTGGGGACCCTATTGAATATAAATATTTCATGTGCAGATGTGCTAGATCAAATAACCTCTTTATGTATTCCCTGTGAACAATCCATGTGGAAAATGGTTCTGAACCTATGCAATTTTAATGGACATGCCTTTCAATTAGTGACAGCTTAAAGATGGCATGAAAGCATAATCAGAGATGATATAAAAAGCAGTTGAAAATTGTAATCCCATGTTAAAACAGACAGCCTTCCTTTATGTAACTTCTTTGGGGTCATCAGTAATTACTACAGCTGTTTCAGTCATTCTGTATTCAACAGATCCCAAGCTGTCCTGAGAGCAACAAGTGTGGGTAGTACTAAGCTATCATGAGCCACAGCGGCGCAGTGGTTAGAGTGCAGTACTGCAGGTTGCTTCTGCTGACTGCCGGCTGCCTGCAATTTGGCAGTTCAAATCTCACCAGGCTCAAGGTTGACTCAGCCTTCCATCCTTCCGAGGTGGGTAAAATGAGGACCCAGATTGTTGGGGGCAATAGGCTGACTCTGTAAACCGCTTAGAGAGGGCTATAAAGCATTGTAAAGTGGTATATAAGTCTAAGTGCTGTTGCTATTGCTATTTGGAACCCTGGCTCCCTCTTTGGGTCATTTGGTGGCCAGGACCCTGTCTTCACATAAATTCCTTAATTGAAAAAACAAATAGGAACACTTCCCTCCCTCCTTGAAGCTATCAAAACAATGATTTTTTTTCACATGATATATTTCAGTGATCACAAAATAGCATCATGAGTAGGTGAATCGTACATTAAATTTATTCTATGAAGTAAGATTGTGCCACAGCAATTATTTTTAAAAAGGCAAGGAATACAGGAAATGTGTACATCCATTCACATCAGGGGTGGGTTCTAAATTTTTTTACTACCGGTTCTGTGGGCGTGGCCTATTTTGTGGGTGTGACTTAGAGGTCATGTGACTAGGTGGGCGTGGCTAGCTGGTCAGAGTCATTTCTGGAAGGTCCTCGCACTTACAACCAGTCCTCGCAGTTACGACCTGACTCATTTGTTTGCTTTTAACACTGATCAGCTGTAGGACGGCCCTTTGAAGCCCCGCGGCAAGAGTTTAAACAGTTTTTTTCCCTCTAGTCATCAGCTGGGACTCAGGAGGCAGCAATAGATTGGGGGTGGGACCAAATAAAAGGTAAGAATAATGTGGATGGGGGGAGGGCGGGGGGAGAACCGGTTCGGTGACGTCATATCATCACCGCTACCGGCTCGGCTGAACTGGACCAAACTGGGAGGAATCCACTACTGATTCACATGTATTCTTTTCAGGAGACATTGATTTCACATGCCATAAACTGTGTTCCTTAACCTACACCATGATAAATTTTAGATTTAAATAGCCCATTTCATACAAAGACTATTTAAATCTTTGACAGTTTGTCATAAATGTGATAAGCTGCTATTTTTTCATCTATTGGTTCAATAGCAGAGGTTTTGAGGACCAAATATTTTTGGAGAAAACTATGCTTCATATATAAAGAGCACTATGAGCCCTAGTGTTATAGTGGTTAGAATGCAGTATTGCAGGCAAACTCTGTCCATAGCTTAGAGTTCAATCTTGACGGGGCTCAAGGTTGACTCAGCCTTCCATCCTTCTGAGATCAGCAAAAGGAGGATCCAGGTTGGTGGCGGCAATATGCAAATAATGTTCAACATTGTAAACCACCCAGAGAGTGCTGTAAAGCACTATGAGGCAGTATAGAAGCCTACATGCTTATTACTATTGTTATATAATATGTTGACTACACAAGAACTTTTCTGTTTTTTTTAAGTGTTGCATAAAGAGTGTTCCTAACTTTAGAACTAGTGCCATATTCAACTACCCATCTGAGCTCAGGGAACTGCTTCATCACGAGACATACTATTGGCTTTCTTAGTTCAGTATTGTCTATTCTGATCAGCAGAAATCTGGGGTTCCTTTGTGTTCTTTGACATTACCCCTGATCTTTTTAATTGGAGACATTAGGGATTGCAACTGGGCGTTCCAAAGATGCTTTTCTTTTTTTCTTCTTTTTTTTTAAAGTTTTTTATTTTAAATACATTAAAACAAGACACAGACACACAACATTTATATACAAATCATTTTTTCTTACAGCTATTTCGAAATGATCCTTTCTTTCTATATACATCTATTTTCACATATTTTAACTAAATCTTATTCAACACTTAATTTCCATCTTTCTTTATTTCGTCTACCCTGTACTTTGATCTTCAACACTTTTTTTCCCTCTCCCCTTTATTCCTTTTTCTCCTTTTTCTTATTTTCCAACCATTCATACCATCTACACCACACTTTGTAATATTCTGTTTCCTCTTTCTCCTTGAGTTCTTTTGTTAGTTTGTCCATCTCTGCACATTCTAAAATTTTCCTAATTAAATATTCTTCTGATGGTGGATTTTCCTTCTTCCAATTTTGCGCATAGACTATGCGGGCTGCTGTCAATATATGTAATATCAAATAATATATTTCCTTGGTATAATTCTCTATAGATATCCCCAGTAAGAACTGCTCAGGTTCTCCCTGTATTGAATTCTGAGTTATTTCCTCTATCCACTTTTTAACTTTCACCAAGAATTTCTTTGCCACTGGGCAGGTCCACCAGAGATGATAGTATGTCCCATAGTTATTCTTACATTTCCAACATTTCGGTGAATTACTAGGGAACATCTTCGCTATTCTAGCAGGTGGAAAGTGCCATCTATGAAACATTTTCATCTGGTTTGCTTTTGAAAAGATGCTTTTCAAGAGGCAACTGAACTTTCTTATTTTTCTTTGAAGACATTTTGCTTCTCATTTAAGAAGCTTCTTCATGAGCTGGATGACTGAGAATCTCCATAGAAGATTGCAAGTGGGATTTTCTGCAGGCAAAGGAATCCTGCTCCAAAAATGTTGATGGATTATGCTTTTGGCCATAATAAAAATGACAATGAAAATAAATAAAATAAATCATGTGCCGTAATAGAGGAGGCAGGGAAAAAGGAGAGGGTGATAATTTAGCAAAACCAGCAGGAAGTTACAGAGTAATATTAGTTTAGTTCATGTTAGAAGATAACTGAAGGATGTTCTTCTTCTTTGTTATTTTAAATAAATTCAATTTATAGCTGTTCTCTTTAACTGGCACACTTCCTGGAATGCCTATAATGTCTATGAAAATATATTTTAATAAAGGGGAGAATCTGTAGTGGTCTAGATGTTGCTGAATTATAATTCCCAGCAAGTCAAACTATCATGCTCAATGATGAGTTATCTGGGACTTAATTGTTCAGCAACGTCTATAGGTCCAAGGTTCTCCTACATACATACATTCACACACACACAAACACACACACACACACACACACACACACACACACACACACACACATACATATATATATATATATATATATATATATATATATATATATATATATATATATGTCTTCTTAAGTTTTCGTGGGTGTGTATATGCAAAAAATTAAAATCTCGGGTGTTTTCCCACATCATGTTAAATAAGTTAGTTAAAATGTTTAAAATTCTGGTTAAAATCCTAGCTTAAAATCTTCCAAAAATCATTACAGAGCACTCTGCAAGAAAAACTGCTGTCCTCCAATCAAGAAACAGAGTTACAGGTTAACCAGCATACGTCAGCAGCAGCAAACATAGAAAAGCGACAGCTCCGACCTCGCAACACACCCTTAGCTTCTAAACTAAACAAGAGCCTGAAGATGACAGGGTTGTGAGCCTGTTGAAACGTTGCTAAAAAGAAAAACTTTTAAGATACTGGTAGGATTTTAGCTAAGGTTTTAAAGGACCCTGCAGACTGCTCTGTAAGTATTTTTGGAAGATTTTAAGCTAGGATTTTAACCAGAATTTTAAACATTTTAACTAACTTATTTAACATGACGCAAGAAAACACCAGAGATTTTAATTTTTTGCCCACACACACACACACATTAATTTGTTTGTATTAGTTTGATATTAACTAATATCAAACACTAATATTAACTAATATATTCTACAGCCCTGTGAAACCTAACTGTGAGTTTGCTGTTTAAGATTATATTTATACTTTTCCTACTCTGTCTTTCTGACAACCTCAACTTCTAACAGCCTGCATCTTCTCTGAAGTTTTAATACAGCTTCAGATTTTTTTGGCTTGTCAGTCAGCCACTGCAAAGTAAAACAGGGAAGAAGAAGTGAAAAGGAAAGAAAAATTACTATAGTAAGGGACAATATGCAGTATAGAGCGAATACATTACTCACACAATTGTTAGCTTCAACAGTAGGTTTTATATCAGTCATATTTCATCACAACTATCTCTCTCAGTGCATGACTTTTCTATATTACTCTCTGCCTTTTCCTTATGAAGGCAGAAGATTCCTTACAACAGCCAGTATGACAAGAATAACCAAATCTTAGACTGGGGCTCTCTTATAAATCATTTTTTTTCTAGTCATCGGCCATTTTTTAAAAATGTTACATGAAATATTAGCATTTTTCTTTGTTTCTCTTTCCTTCCCTTTCTTAAAAAGACATTGTCTTCTGATAAAGGGAGGAGGCATATTATCTTGATTTCTATTAGCTAGAAAACGTGAAGTCTGAAAAAAAAAAGGATGAACAAACTACAGTTGTCAAGGAGAAGGCATAAGGGAAATAAATCAACCCTCAAATGGTAGCTATGCCATTTATTTTGTTTTCTCTCTTTCCAAAAGCATTGTGGAAGTTTATTTCTTAATATGACTTTAAAAAGCAATTGATTTGGATGTGAACATCTGCTGTTTTCTAGCTGCAGTCTCAGCTGAAATGTTTATTTATTTATTTATTTTGCTTCTTGCATTGCCAATTGCCACCGTATCTTGATATTTTACAATAAAAACGCAATGAAAATCCACAAGCTACATGTCTAATGGACACTTCTTTTTTAAAAAGAAAAATGAAAGCTGTAAGAGAGAAAAAACCACCTAAGGTGTATTTTTGTACTCAGTAAATTTAACAGGACAGTCCTACAAAATATTCCTTATATCTCTTATTGCAATAATTCCCAAGCTCTTATGGAAAAGAGAAGTTTTATGTGAAGTATGAATTCATCTTTGTGAATTATGTGTGCAGAAAAGTTTAGTTGCTGTAATTAAATGAATAATAATTAAATGAAGTAAGTGTCAGGTTTCGATATGCTGACAGTAAGTTATAAACAGACCTAACAGTCATGGGCTGGCAAATAGAGCATTTTTTATCATAATATATTTCACATTTTTTAGAACTGATATGCCCGTTCTGCTATTCATCCTTTTGAGTTGGACCTTGAACTTCTAACCCCATGTTTTGCTCCAAACTCATGTCTTAACACTTTGAATTAATTTCCATTGAAGAAAATGTAATTTTTCCTTGTCTGCATTCTGAGACATCTGCTAGTTATAATTATTAAGCTGTGGTTTAATTGTGTGCATTTCCAAGGATTTTGCATATTATCTCACTGCTTATGACATTATTTTGAGCTGGTCACTTCCAAAAAATAAGAAACATAGGGAGTAGCACTCACATGGGAAATGTCACTAATTATTCTTTCACTGATTAACTTTTTTTTGCTTATAATGGTCTCCATAGTTATTTCTCCTTGTAAAAACTGTGTCTCGTTGTAATATATTTGAATTCTTATCTAAAATAAGCATAATGTAAGCATGTGGGCCAACCAGAAGATATCTAGAAGACCACTCATCACCTTTTAGTCAGCGGGAAATTGCTCACACATCCAACTAGTAGCAAAGGTTATTTGGCTGTATATCTGCTGGCTGATTAGACTCAATTGGAGTCTGTATGTATGAAAAGAAAGCAGAGGAAAGGTGGGATGAACTGTACCCTCCTTTCTCACATATTACAGCCCACTCCCTTAGGATCTTTCTATAGATTTGAAGAAATAATTTCCATTAATATCAATGGCTGATTTTTATGCTTAAATTTATTTTTTATTTATTATATTAGTCATATTTCTATGCCGCCCACTCTCCAAGGACTGTGGGCGGTTTACACCAAAGACAGTATACTAAATAGTATATTGCCCCCTAACAATCTGGGTCCTCATTTTACCCACCTCGGAAGGATGGAAGGCTTGAGCCAGTGAGATTTGATCCGCTGATCTGCTGAACTAGCAGTCAGCTGAAGTAGCTGCAGTACTGCACTCTAACCACTGCGCCACCTCCTACATGATATGTCATACATATCAACGGATTTTCTGAAGTAACCCAACTTAATGGTTGTATCTTCCTATTCTTTCCAAGTCATGATTTTGAAGAGCATCCAGTCTTTTAAAAGAGTCTATTCAGAGGTGGGTTTCAGCAGGTTCTGACCAATTCTGGAGAACCGATAGTGCAGATTTTGAGTAATTCAGAGAACTGGTAGTAAAAATTCTGACTGGCCCCGTCCGCATCTATTCTTTGCCTCCCAAGTCCCAGCTGATCGGGAGGAAATGGGGATTTTGTAATAACATTCCCCTGGATTGGAGAGGGAATGGAGATTTTACAGTATCCTTCCCCTGGAGTGGGGTGGGAATGGAGATTTTACAGTATCCTTCCCCTGCCATGCCCACCAAGCCATGCCCACCAAGCCACACCACACCCACCAAACCACGCCCAAAGAACTGGTAGTAAAATATTTTGAAACCCACCACTGAGTCTATTCATTATCATGGAAGCTTAATAAAACACATTGCTGGGTCCAGGGGGTGGGGGGTAGAAGAGAACAGGAAGTAAATAGGAAAGGAAAAAGCCCTCAAAAACTTTCCCTAACAAAAAAAGCTTCCACAACTTTTTTCACTTGCTTAAAAATGATTGGGTTTCAGTTTCCAAAACTGAAATTTAACAGCTTCTTTCATGAGACGGAGTCCATTTTTTTCCAGTTGATATTCATTTTTAGAGAAGCAAGGATGAAAAATTACATGGTCAAATTATACCTGCATTATATATTTCCAGAGCTGGCAAATATATAGTGTGACATTTCTGACGGACCAGAAAATTAAAACATTACAGTGAAAAAATAGATAATTAGCAACCATTCTCCTTAACATATTGCTTTCTGTGATATCAAGAAAGGATTTAATTCTCCCCCTCGCCCCATACTTCTTTTATATCACACAGAATCTTAATGTAGAATTAGAAGGTTATGGAAGTCAGCATGTCTCTCTACATGAATAATCTATAATCGAGAATGAACCTGCATCATCCCTGAAAGATGGCCATACAGCTTTTGCTTTTTATCACCAATGAATGAGAGTTCAATGTTTTTAAACCCAGTTTTTCCTCCTGTTGAACACTTCTTGAACTGTCAGAATGAAGACATGTTATATTACAGTTTGTTTCTCTTTCTCAGTGAGATGAAGAAAAAATATAAACTACATATTCAAAATAAAAATCACAAATATTAATTAAACCATTTTACTACTTTTGGAATTTTGGTAAGATGCTACATCTCATAGACACCTTTTAGTTACCCACTGAGACATTTCAGATGGAGACTGAAAAACCTGTCAGATAATAATCTAAAATAGTGCCACTGAACTACACTGTCTATACTGAAAGGATAGTTTTGTGTTTATACTTTCCCTCCATTTTTTAAGGGACAGAAAGGGGAATGGCTTAGCCACCCTATAAATATGACCCCCCCCCTTTCTGTCAGAAAACTGAACACACAAAGAGATACACTGACCTGACAGACTTATCACAGACACTCAACAACAGACACTCAGTCTGTCAAAATGGCTAGATAAGAAGGGAATATGCTCTAGGCACATTCATCTAAGAAACAAAATAAAGACCAAGAGACAATGTTCTGTGATTTAAAATGTAAATAGTTTATTGGCTTTAAATAAACAATTAAAGTTTTCTTGACAAAAGAAATCTGGCTTAATTGTAGCTGCTGGGACATTGAAAGATCTCATTGACCTCTACAACCTAACTAAAAACTTATTCTAACAAAACCCTTATCAACTTTTGATCTAATCTAATCTTTAGAGCTTGGCTCCATCAGAAGAGACAACTGTTTTGGTTAATAGACATTGAGTTTAACCCCTAAACTGCCAGCTGAAGTGGAGCCAAGAGAATTATTTTAATCTCCTTGTCATGATACAATTTATCATGTTGGTATACTTGATTTAAAATTTGTTTCCATGCAGAAGGAGACTTGGGAATTAATGTCAGAAACTCATGAGCAAAGAGTCCAGCATTAGGAACAAATGTAAATCGTCCTCGTGTCTACTAGAGTTATGTATTGGAGAACTATTTAATATGAAAGAAGATCTAGCTGTTATGTAAATTCCCAAATATTTTACTTTCTTAACTACCTGAAGGTCTATTTTCTGTTCATCTGTAAGATTTTTAGCTAGTATTTTTGTTTCTTCTTTATTTATTTTCAGTCCTGCCACTTCTCCATATTCCTCTATTTTTTCCATTAGTTTAGGGCCAGTTTCCAATGGTTCTTCTAAAGTGAATAACAGGTCATCTGCAAATACTTGTAGTTTATATTTTTCTCTTTTTATTTCCAAACTTTCTATTTCTGGATCTTGTCTAATACTTCTATTTAACACTTCCAATGTTAATATTAATAGCAATGGGACCAGCGGACATCCTTGTCTTGTGCCTAGAAGGCATGTACTTTAGAAGACAGTACATTCTATCAAATTTTTAATCTTACTGTAGACCAAAACCAGAATTTCTGTGTATCAAGGAGTGAGAAAAGTTTTTGATCCTGATATCACTTCCAATTACTCAAAAACACAGTTTGGAACCCACGTTGATGTTGAAATATAAAAGCAGTTCTCACAGTAATCAATAAATCACAAAATGTTAGAAGTGGATAACACTTTTATAAAGCTCTTTAAATTTCTGGATGCACAACACACTGGACAAAGTTAATAGTTCATCAAGTTGCTATGGAGAAAACTGTAAGAAAAATTGGACTTTTTGTGTTGACTGTTAAATATTTTGAAATAATTCCTAGGAAAATATATTTCTGGGTAGACTTGAATATTTCAAATTGCATAATGCATACAAGATTTCTTATACTACTATGTGTGCTATCCCTAAGTAAGAGAGATTTATGCAAGTTGAAAGAATAAATTTCTGCTCGTTCCCTAAATCAGTCTTATTACTGAAATGAGTGTCTTATTACTAGCAATATTACACTGGACAAATCAAATGTAACTAAATTATGGTGTCAATGGCTTGGAAAATTTGATCATAATTTTACATTCCCTGACATTGTCAAGTCCAATAAAAAAAGAACCATCACTTCTATTTAGCAAAAGAAATACATTGGATCAAAAATTCTGGGAAAACGCAGAAGATACTAAATGAGCAGAAGTCAATTTTTTTTAAAAAAAAGTCTTAAATATTTTGTATTTGGCTACATTAATAACATATTTATTGTTTTCAATGGATTATATCTATGTTAAACTTAACAGAAAAGTGTATGGTCACTTTATTCTGCTTGTGATTATATGTTCTGCTAGTAATTTTGCCCAACTGCTAGAAGTATTATTAGCATAACCAATGTCTAAAGTACCTAACATAATGATATTATCCATCATGACAATATGTGTGCAATGGTTTACATAAGTAGAGTCATAATCTTAAAACTCATCCATGCACAAAATGGCATGTCTGGATATAAATCTCTGCTTCTTATAAAACCATCTGAGAGAGATTCATTAAAAATGCATCCTTTTCAACAGAGATGGGTGTCACATACCGTAACAACCAGTTCACTCAGAACCAAAAATGTGAGCACACATACATGTGGCATCAAAGACACAGCAATTATATAGGACAGGATAGCGCTAGGGCGGGTGGGTGAGCCCAGCCACTGGTGAGAACTACTGGTTCACCTGAACTGGTCCGAACCGGCAGCAGCCCACCTCTGCTTTTCAATCATTGCCCAGACCGGCCTCTTATCTTCATATTAACTACCATATTTTTTTGGAGTATAAGGCACACTTTTTTTCCTCCTAAAAATGGCTGAAAATTTGGGTGTGTCTTATACTCCAAATGTAACCCGGTCCACCTGCTGGTCCCCACCCTTCGGCCTCCGCGCATCCTCTTCCTGGCTGCAAAGATTGCCACCGACAATGGCTTGTGTTTTTGGGCTGCACACATTGTGTTTTTAGCCTCCAAATGCTCCATTTGAGAGCCCTTCAAGGCTGCGGGATCACCAAAGCACATTGCTGCCGATTGTCACCCGAACCTAACCTGCTTTAGTCATTGGAGCTCCCTCCAGTGATCAGCTGTGCTTTTGAAGCTGTTTTCAGCCCCAACGTGAGCGAAGCAATGTTCCATGCTTTGCCTGTTTTTCTAATTGCTGCTCCCTCCAATGATCAGCTTTGCTTTAGAAGCTGTTTTTTTAGCTCCAACTAGCTCCAGCCAGCCCCAACCAGCTCCAACCTCAAAACCAGTGAGGGAACTAATGTGCTGAAGCTGACCTGGCTAAGGACTTTCCAGAAGAATACCTGGTAGACAGATTTTTTTTCTTCCTATTTTCCTCCCCAAAAACTAAGGTGCGTCTTATACTCCAAAAAATACGGTAAAATGGATATGATTTCATAGTTCAATGGAGATTAAGAATTTTCATTGGGCATAATATTAAAAATAACCTTAGCAGAAAAATACAAAATTGGAATGCAGTAGAATTGCCTAAAAAAAGGTAGGATTAAGAAAACATTTCAATGTACAGATATGCTTCTTTTTTTAAAAAAAATATTGTTTTAATGAAAATATTCATGACTAATGTTGGGGGGGTGGGAAATGCCTACCATCCAATAAGTTTAATTTTTTTGGAAAGTACAAGAAATCTTTTAAAGCAAGATCAAAAGTAAGATGTCAGAAAAGTAGAAGCAGTAATTAGCAGAAATGGGAAAAGAGTAATGGTCAGAACAGAAAAATGGGAAATCAGATATAAAAATAGGCTTTTGGTTTGTAAACTATAACATCAAGGGAGTTACAGTCAACAATATATTTAAACCATCTGGTTTACATTTGTTAATAAAAAGGGAAAAGAACATTACTTCTGTTCACTTGAAACAAAATTAATCTTAATTGAGTTGTTTTGTCACTTGATAGACTCTGTACGGTTTTAGCAATATGTATTAATTAATTCTTAAGGCTTTTTTCCTAGTTGGCCTAAACTTCATGGCACTCCTATTCTTTGTAATTCAATAGTGCCATTCAATAGAAATTGGCTTGTGTTAATTTTGTTTATGCAGTTGAAATTCAATGAGACTGATCTAGTATATATATATACACGCACATACATACATACACACATGCATATACATAAATAGGTTCATACACATAAATATATGATGAATTAAATTAAATCCAAGATCAATAAAGAGCAACTTCTTCTCCTCCACCACCACCAATGTCCACTGATCCAGCAGTAAGAACCCAGCTCTTAAAATATCTTTGCTCTCCAAGCCTTTTTTTTTTTAATCAAAGTAACCCTTAAGATTCTAGAACTGACTATGGAAATTCTTTTAGGAAATCTTAGCTTGATTTTTTATGGGGAGATCTTTACCAAATCTAGGTTCAGGATACCCACAATAATATCTGTGCTAATTTGATTTCAATATTCCATGCATATGTCATTCTATTCTATTACATATCAACACTTGAGTCACATCTCTTCAAGTCCTATGGAAAAACTCTATCATGAGTTGAAATTCAGACATAAGGGGTTTTTTTAGGCTCTTCCCCCACCCTGAAAGTTTAATAAATAGCTATAAAATAAAGTATCTAACATTTGGTAAATAACAGTGAAGTTTAGCAATCTAATGGAAGATTAAAGGCAAAAAATGCAGGACAAACAGGAAATATGACATGAAGAAATGTTAATAGGGTAGGGTAGGGTAGGGTACGGTAGGGTAGAAGAGAAGAGTTGGAAGGGACCTTGGGGGTTATCTAGTCAAACCCCCTGCTTAGGCAGGAAACCCTATTCTATTTCAGACAAATGGTTATCTAATATCTTCTTAAAAACTTCCAGTGTTGGAGCATTTACTACTTCTGGAGGCAAGTTGTTTCACTGATTAATTGTTCTAACTGTCAGGAAATTTCTCCTTAGTTCTAAGTTGCTTCTCTCCTTGATTAATTTCTGCCCATTGCTTCTTGTCCTACCCTCAGGTGCTTTAGAGAATAGCTTGACCTCTTCTTCTTTGTGGTAACTCCTTAGATATTGGAATACTGCTATCATGTCACCTCTAGTCCTTATTTTCATCAAACTAGATATATCCAATTCCTGTAACCATATATTTTAGCCTCCAGTCCCCTAATCATCTTTGTTGCTCTTCTCTGCACTCTTTCTAGAGTCTCATGTCTCTCATGACATGTTCTAAATGTTTCTAAGATGGACCTTTTTTTTCTTTCTGCATTCTACTTTCATAGAATATCTTTCATAGATCTCTTCAAAGCAAGATCAGGTGAAGGGGAGGTTGTAAAACAAAAATCAATTGTGTTCTATCTACCATATAATCTTGCAGATGAACCAAGAATTTTAGATATCAAAATCCACCCCCAAAATTAGGTTGAATTTATATCCGTGGATGGGTTTATCCGTAAATATATATGGTAATACTTTTTGAAAGTGCCCATATTTCCCTTATATTACTCATGGAGATGAAAAATGCAGAAGTGTTGATTGCAAAACTCTGTTGCTGAAGACTGCCCAGTTTGGGTAGGAAAGATAGCCAATGCTTCCCCAATCTAACCCTGTCAAGATATTGGATTATGGTCATCATAATCCAATATTTTAGGGCTATTGCCTAGGCTAGAGATTATGTTTATTTTTATTTATTCAAACTTGTTATAAACATCCAACTCCAAATGGGCAATGAGGATGAGGATGAAGAAGAGGATAAGGAGATGATTGAAGAAGTCAATGCAAAGCATTTTTATATTGCTTTGTATAGAAACACAAAGCGCTGTGTTTTCTTTAGAGGTAATTTCTTTGAAAAGGAGCTAGTAACAACAAAAGCACCAAGGTAACTCTAATGATAACATACAAGATGTTTCCAAGGATGCAGGAATAGATACAAGGCAAATTAGAGCTACCAGTATCATGTCTTTGTGATATGCAGAAAGCAGATGCTAAAATTAATTTGGTTCTTGAAGCAGACAGTAATTAAGATGTACCTGCTCTGTGTGCAGTTAAAAAAGTACTTGAAAGAAAAAAAGCTATAAAATGCACTGAAATTTATTTTGCTAATTTATCTCAATGTGGGATTTTGTTTTGTTTTGTTTAGCTATAAATATTTTTGCTAATAATTTGTTTTTTTTTTCCCCCACTATTTGTCCTGGTACCTTAAATTACGTTCACATGTTGGCTTCTGCAGTTCACAAAAATAGTTCCTTGAACTGCTTCTGCTCTGTTTCGGGCATGGTTAATGCTGGATGCACCTGCTGTGTTTGTAGTATTTATGGCACTCAGGCAGATTTCAAAGAGGGAAGTAAAATTCTTCAGCAATATTTAAAGCCGATTATAGGAGATGCTCAATGTTTTAATTTTTAAAAACATCTAAATCAAGATGTGTGTGTTCATTTTAAATTATTATATATATTTACTTTAAAAATGTGTTGGTGGTAGGGATTCTTGCTGACTGTCCCCCAATCCTGTGTTAATAGGATGGTCTACAGGAATAGTGCAACTAAATATGGTTACACCCTCTCTACTAACTTTCTTGACATTGTAGGCAATTGGAAGAAGGATGATCCATTTCGTGCATCTATTTTTGTTCTTCATATATTCTTCTGGGGTGTTGGGGAGATTGGGGGAGGGGGTGGAAGATTTAATGAAGAAAATTAATGTTTTGTTTATGTTTTCGTTTATCATTGCTCCTCATTATAGGAAACCTATTTAACTCAAAATAGATGACCTTGAATAATGAAGAAAGAGGTCTGAAGGAAATATCATCTGCCCAGAATAAAACAATAAACCTCTCTACCTTACCTCACCAGCAATTAATTGTGGGACTGAAGGGATCCTATAGTGGAGCAATATCACAAAAGGAGGCAGAGGCCAAAGGGAGGGGGTAAATTATAAAGGATCCAACACCAGCTGGTTCATGTTAGCTAGAATGAAAGCAAAGCAAGACATTTGGTTCTTCCCTTCCCAGTTCTTACATGTGGATCTTTCCCATCACTTGCAGTGCTGAGAAGGAATATGTTAAGTCAGCTGCATGGTAGCATTCATGAGAGAAGGGATGATTTGCAGGTCTTTGTAATAACTAAAAAAGCTTTCTGGGTCCTAGTGTCACCTCCATCTTTATGGGTCTAATCTCAGCTTCTATAGCAGTATCTTGTTCCATTGATAGTGCTCTTTTGTTCTGGCAGAGGAACATTTGTATCGTTCTAACACTGGGAGTTCTTCTCCAATCAATCAGAATAGAACTGGAAGGGACTTTGGAGGTCTTCTAGTTCAACCTCCTGCTCAAGCAGGAGATCCTATACCATTTCAGACAAGTGGGTGTCCAGTCTCTTCTTTAAAAACCTCCAGCGATAAAGCACCCACAACATCTGAAGTCAAGCTGTTCCATTGGTTAATTGTTCTTATTGGTAGGAACTTTCTCCTTTCCAGCTTACTTCTCTCCTTGATTAGTTTCCATCCATTGTTTCTTGTCTTGCCTTCTGGCACTTTGGAAAGTAAGTTAAATTAATTGATTGCTTAATTAAATAAATAATAAAATAAACAAATCTAATTTAAGATTTAAGATTTCTAAAACTGGAAAGAAAGCTAGATTATTTAACCAAGAGATGTTGAGAACCTTTTCCTAACATTTTTCATACTCATTACCATCTTCCTTCAAAATCCTTCTTCCTTCCTTCCTTCCTTCCTTCCTTCCTTCCTTCCTTCCTTCCTTCCTTCCTTCCTTCCTTCCTTCCTTCCTTTTCAAAAGTACTTTTTTACATGAGATGAAGATGGGGAAGATAATAATGTTTTCACTATTTTATAGGAGAAATGTAAATGTTAGTGTTGACCACAAAAATGTTCTGTTTCATAATGATTATTATGATATTAATATGGAGAATAAGGAACAAATGTTTCTGTCATTTTGAGATATGAATAAACTCATACTTTATTTGACTTTCTCCTTCTGAACATATATTAGGGAAATTGTTTAATAAAATAATTTAAATTAGAGTTGATTTTAATCTCACAGACATGAAGCATTAAATGCATACAGATAAAGATTTAATTATCATCCTACTGTATTTTACAATGATTTTAGTACTTAGAAGTTGGAAGGTAAAGCTGAAGTAAAATAGATATGCATAAGTATTATTATTGCTACCAGCAGTACTCTATTTTCAGAGATAAATAAATAAAACAGCAATAAATTTGGGTGTTATATAGATTTACAATAATTATTACTGAATACTAACTATAATTCATTTTGCGTTTGGTTCCTGGTAAATAGAAAACTCACTTAACTCATTACTTTTATACTGAAATATGTGATTTAGCCAGTATAAGCTATTTAGGGATATAGAAAGGCAAAATCCCCTCCCTAGAGTATTGTAAAACAGTGAGTCATTTTCAAGTATGAACATCTCATCATGCCTCTCTTGTTATGTTGACCATAGAGATCAATATTCAGGAACTAAACTGAAGTCTTTAGTTTGAATTATTTGGGAAATAATTCAGACACAGATGTTGTAATCACAAGGAGCCAGCACAGTTCCCTTTTCCCCCTCCATCTACTCTAAATTCATGTTCATGTTTGTTTTCTTGGAATAAAAACCTCTCAGTTCCCTTTACATTATTATCATCTTAACCATAGAGTACCCTTTCCATAAAAATCACGATTGAGTGCTGGCTAGAGAAAGCATATTAAAAGATTGTGTGGAGAAAGGGATGCTGTCTTTCAGTATAATGAGAACTTTTCATTCTAAGTTCTATCAGGAGAGATACAGTCAGTTTTATATTCTGGGATCAATCAGAAGATATAGCCTTGGCTTTCTGATTTGAGAGGCTAGGCCTTCATCCCATGAAGACTAAAATAGCAATAGCACTTAGATTTATATACCACTTCACAGTGCTTTACAGCTTTCTCTAAGCGGTTTACAGAGTCAGCATATTGCCCCCAACAATCTGGGTCTTCGGTTCAGAAGGATGGAAGGCTGAATCAACCTTGACCTGGTGAGAATTGAACTGCTGAACTACAGCCAGCAGTCAGCAGAAATAGCTTGCAGTACTGCGTTCTAACCACTGTACCACCATGGCTCAAAGACACAGAATAATTGTATAAGGACCCTACAGAAGAATTACACTGGTTGCATTAAAGGTACAGATTACTAATATCCTTAAATTGGCTTTATTTTGCCAACTCTTTACTGTTTTATTCAGAATAAATTCAGCCAGCAAAGTTCTTTCAAAACTACAGGTAGTCCTTGCTTAATGACCAAATGCTTAGCAATTTAAGTTACAACAGACCACCCCAGAACTACTTATAGCCAGTTTGAAAACAGCAACAAAACATACATTTACATATAATAGGCACACTCTATACTCGGAGAACCCACTATATACTAGGGAAAACTGAAAAAGAATGTGGATTTTTCATTTTTTTAAAATTGTTTATAAAAAATAATAATACATTAAAATCCTCTGATACCAACATGGAATGAATCTTCAAAGGCCAACATTTCAGGTTATAAAGTAGGAAATTTAGCAATATAAGCTGTGTGTGCGTTTTCATGCAGTGCATATAGTAACAGAGTGCTATTTTGTTCCCTTCTTTTTGTCAACTTTTCCTCTCCTGTCCTTTCCACACTGGTTATCCTTCTGGAATTAAGGAACTACAAGATCATTTTTGGTAACTATATGGCTACTAATTTAGATAACTCTCTGCTAAAAGTAGTTGGGAAAATCATGTTGGGCAATGTCTGTTTGGCTGGAATTGAGAAATGTACTAATGGGGTAATCTATTGATGTGATTCAACAATAAGCAATTGTTGTATGGTAGATTGTTGGTGAGTGTCACATGGAAAAGGTCCCTATCCTGACACTGAGGGGAAAATCCTCCATGTTTCTCCTGACCAAAGACACATATAATGAAATAATTGGGGTGAATGGATTTCAGAAGTCCAAATTACAAACTCTGCTTTGAATGAGGCTTTCCAGCTATGGCTTTTCAGATCAGTCCCAATCAAACTCAATTACACCACAAATGTTGATACATTAATATTGATAAATACACTAAGGATATTGATCACCTAATATTACACATTTTTCCTTGTCAGAAAATAGAAAGATTCAGAGGAGACACTTTCTCAACTGCCACTTAGAGATCAATCCAAAACTGAAATCAATTTACTTGAAATCTGAAAGGATGTTTTAACTATTGATTGAAATAAGGGGGAAGAGATATAGGTCCTCTTTAATTCTCTCTACTCTCCCCTGTGTCTGTATTTTCTAGGAAAATTACCAAGGACAGTTAACTGTCATGATATCAGGTAAATAACACAAATTGGAATATTCATTTCATTTTCCCAGTAACATCATCATGATGTATGTGGCATCATCCTAGCTTGTACCAGATGCCTACAACTGCAACTCCTGTTATTCTCCATAATTTGCTGAACCAAGGCTGATGAGTACTAGAGTTTGACCACTCTAGTGGTCAAACCATTAGGCACCTTAGAATAATATTTGAATTGGGTTGACTCACATTAAACGGGGGAAATTGTGGACATGCTATCAGATGGGTAGCCGTAAAGATTAGATAAATAAGAAAACATCAGAAAGCCTTTTACAATTTTTCTTCAAGTACCTTGAATAACATGGTAAGTAGCTACTATTGTTGAAGATTCAGAAGATATAGAATTTATTCTGCAATGTTAAAATGACACTCCAATGATACGCGGCATAAGATTAACTTTCTTCCCTCCCTCTTTCTCTTCTCTAAGCCCTATATTGCTTATAAAACAAATTTGGCTCACTTTTTTCTTCTAGGTCCCCTGTTGCTTCTTTCACTATCTGCAATCTTTCCACAACAGCTGTTGTCTTTCATTTCTTTCCCATCATTTTTTCCCAGAGCAACAATGTACCATTTCACCTCCTTCTTATAAACTGAATTAGACATAAAGATATCATTTTTCAATAACATCTGCAACATCTTGTTCTTATCAGAGTGCACTTTCTGGCTAACTGACATGTGGTGAGTCATCCCATAGTTATAAATCTTGGCATTATAGGAAAGCAATACAGTTATAGGTCTCCATTTTATGTACATAATAAGTGATATTTATATAGATTTTTATGGATAGTTATAAAGAACTAAAAACAATAGCAGTAGTTTTAATGTTCTGTAGAACAATTTTGGAAGCATCTTCTAGAATAGGTATGCAGTATATAGCTCAGGCTGGCAATCTTTCAGCTACCATGAAGTTTGTTTTATTTCTCTACATTTGGGGGCAAAAGAGTAGGCCAAATAACTATATTTCACAAGTAGGCTGACTACAATTTCTGAAGGTTGTTGAGTGCAGTTTAGGGGACATGTGTTATGAGCTAAGTGGCTTTATCTAGAAAGATCACAAGAATTCTGAGGGCCATGAAGTCAAAAGAGCATTCCAGAGAAAAGCAGTTGCAATACATTTCCATGTTAGTGTCATGAAAACCATATGGAAGGATCCATGCTACCTTTTTATGGCTTATATATCATTTCTGTTTCCTATCCCCAGAAAGACTAGAAATGACTTTGTCATTCATCAATAATAATAATAACTTTATTGTCATTGTACGTGTATACACAAGTATACCTATACAATGACATTCACTTAACACCCAAAGACCAGGTCCAATACACATAACAATCCCCAAACACACCCCCACCCACCACAAATTCCCCACCCCTAAACCACCCAAACATCCACACAACAGACCAAGTAATGCTGCCCAACAGCTCACTGATGGTGGCCCTTTAGTTCATTGTTGAATGCAATTATAGCTCTGGAATAAAAACTATTCAGAAAACGTGTGGTCCGAGTTTTAGTTGTTCTGTATCTTCTGCCAGAAAGCAACAGTCCAAAAAAATTGTAAGCAGAATGAGAAGAGTCTCTGAGAATGTTATGCAACTTCCTCAAACAGCGAGATTTGAAAATGTCATCCAGGGCTGGTAGCTGGAGCCCAATGATATTCTGGGCAGTTCTAATGATTCTCTGTAGAGCTTTTTTGTCCGCTGCAGAGCTGCTCCCATACCATGCAAGAATGCTGTATGTCAGGACACTCTCAATGATGCTGCAATAGTAGGACAGAAGTAGATGCTGAGATAGATTTATCTTCCTGAGCATTCTCAGGAAGTACAGCCTCTTCTGTGCCTTCTTCACAAGCATGTTAGCATTTATAGTCCATGAGAGGTCCTCCGAGATACAAATGCCCAGAAATTTAAAACTACCAACCCTCTCCACCTCCTCACTATTTATATACAATGGTAAATGTACATCTCTCTTCCTCCTGAAGTCAATTATAAATTCTTTAGTTTTTTTGGTGTTAAGTGTAAGATTATTTTCTTTACACCACAATGTCAGCCCTTGTACTTCCTTTCTATAAGCAGACTCATTGTTCTTATTAATGAGCCCCACCATCAGTGACTTATTGTTAAATTTCAGGGGTGGGAGACCATGTGAAAGGGTTACTCACTTTAATTCCATTTATGTCTTGCACTTATTAGAAAATCAGAAAACAGCACTCCCAATCTGTAGTTTTTCTCATCAACAGACATAAAATGTTCCAACCCATTGATGATGACACAACATTCCTTAAAAGATTGTGGATGGTGACTTCCTTTTCGAGTTTTTTAATCAACTGCCTTCAGTAAAAACTGAAACTATGGAGACTTTTAGAAACAGGGAGTTTTATTTTCAACATTTGCCTTTATTTGGAGCAGATGAAGCAAAACAAATACCAAGGAGAGCAATCCAAAAAACAAAACTACTTCATACTAAAAGTGCTGAGAGATTAAATTTTTTGCCATCAGCATTCCATTGCTACTGAAAGGGCAAGACTCAATATAGCTATTCAAAGGCAGATTATTAAAAAAGCAAGACAAAGATTAACTACAGGGTAGGCACATCATCCTAAACTGCTCTGTGCTTGGATTTCCAGGCTCTCTAGATGGTATTTCTCTGTTTTATCCCTACAACTGTGGCAGGAGATGAATTAAATGATAATTTTCCCTGGAACAAAGAGTATTGGGAAGAAAATGTCCAAATGCAATCTTCTATATCAAATGGCTAAAAAGTACTCCTGGCCAGTGCAAATATTTCAAAGCACTCTCCTTTTAAAGAAAGATAGTTCAATATAGAATACTTATTGAAAAACCAGCAGATGAAATATATACATTCAGAAGCAGCATCATGTGATTGAATCAGAAGATTCAGAGTGGGATCACATTTTAAAAATTCTCCAATCGGCATATTATGCTCATTTTCTTAAAAAAAGGTCTTCCTCCTCTTCCTCCTCCTCCTCCTCCTCATCATCATCATTTTACACAGGGAAGAATAAATCCCCTATCTGCAATCTGCTGTAATATGATTCTAATTATCATGTTATGTGATGTGATCATGTTGAATACGTAGCTCAATAAACTGAAATAAGATAAACTAAAAAATAAATGTTTCTTTCTCATAAAAATAATAGTGTATTTTCATGTTTAATATGTATGTGTATGTGTATGGGCGGGTGTTTAAAACACTTATAACCAACTATGATCTTTGCAGCAAATAACAATTACAACAATGAAGTTATGTGATTAATAACAGATTCCTGATGTTTACTACATACATACATGCATACATACATACATACATACATACATACATATACACTCCTTCTTAGGTCTCTAGTTTTTCCAATCAAAGCATACCAGGGAGAAAGAAGGTACAGCTACTTCTTTTTTAACTAGCCCTGGAAACTAATATCTACAATAATTGAAGCTAAACATTTATGCCTAAAAGAATAACATGTTGGTAGGTATCCCATAATGTCCTTCCACATTTGAAATGTAGATAAAACAATACTGTCCCATAGGTTCTGAAATGTACAGTGCATTGCATTTTCTATCACATTTCTACAAATAGTGTAAGACCATAAACAAAGAATGCCCTATAGAATTAAAAAAAAAAAAGAGCACCAATAACTAATTAGAAGAATAGTCCTGAGGTCAATGATTAAGAAGTCACACCTCATTTGACCTCATTATAGAATGCCCATATAGAAACTCCATGTTGATTTTAAGTTTCATTTGGGAACTCTGTGCACATAACAAGAGAGACCAATCTGTTGCACTGAGAATAGTTGTATGCAATCAAAAAGAGAGGAAAAAGCCATGCAGCCAAAAGGGGGGGAAATAATTCCTCAGAATTATTGCTCAGTGCAAACAAGGAAGTTGCCCCTTGGCCTTATTTCTTCTAAGAAAGTAGACTCTGACAGTGATAAATGCAAATGTTCATTCCGTTGCCCCTACAAACTGATGTGTCAATTCAGTTTAACACTTCTTTGGGATAGGAAAATGTAGCTTGGAGATAAATTTCTGACATTCTGGCAGGAACATAATTCTTCGTATCACTCTGTAGATTGTCAGACTCCATCAACTATGAAGGCCCTAGACAAATTATTTTCACAAGGGGTGAATGTTTGGAGGCTTCCATTACTATTAAGTTACTGCTTAGATTTTGGTTATTGCCATTGTCTTATAGAGTCTTTCCAGTAATTCAAAAGTTCACTTAATGGCATATTATGAACCGTCAATTTACTTTTGCATATCGCAATGAATTTCTTTCAACAAATTTATCTGAAACATCTGATAGCACACAACGGTCTTCCTAGAGCAGTGGAATAGAGGAATGAAGTGACAGCCAAGAGCACTGCTATTTTAAGATGAGAGCATAATTGAACAGAAAATTATTGTCCACAATAATTAGGACATAGCTGCAAAACTCTTCCATTTTGGTACAATAATTTTATCTAATGACCTAACAAGTGGTGGGTTTCAAGATTTTTTACTACCGATTCTGTGAGCATGGCTTGGTGGGTATGGTGTGGCTTGGTGGGCGTGGCTTGGTGGGCGAAGCAGGGGAAGGATACTGTAAAATCTCCATTCCCACCCCACTCCAGGGGAAGGTTACTGCAAAATCCCCATTTCCTCCCAATCAGCTGGGACTTGGGGGGCAGAGAATAGATGGGGGGCAGGGCCAGTCAGAGGTAGTATTTACCGGTTCTCCAAACTACTCAAAATTTCTGCTACTGGTTCTCCAGAACTGCTCAGAATCTGCTGAAACCCACCTCTGACCTAACAGCTACATTGTTGGGGAAGCACCTCTGTGTGGCAAAAGTGAATGACACAAGATATCAGAAATTTAGAACCCCAAACATTATCAATGGTTTTACCATTCTCCTCAGATTTCAAATTATTTTTTTCTCCCTATTCTACCACAGTGATTGAAGACAAGCAGGCAAGCAGGTATACAAATTTAACAGGAGGGTGCAATATGGTGGAGAAGAATACATTAATCATGATTGTTATGAACAATTGGCCTATCTGTATATACAGTGTTTCTGGACAATTTTAACTCTTACAGAATGCAGCAAGGGTTCTACAAATGCTTGCCTAATTTTTTTTATTATTATTATTATTTTATTTTTTTTGAAGTATAGTGATACTCTTTCTCTCTTGGTATGAAAGGAGGAGACAAACCATTTGTTAAAAACAAACAATCTATCTTCTTCTAATTTATTATTTTCAACTGCACTTTCCTCTCCCAACTTCTAAGACTTAGAAGTTTATAATGATATGTTATTACTCATTTGTGGGGAGTACATGTCAATATAACTAACAGCCACATTTTATTCCCTGAGTTGTGAAACCCATATGAAACAAAAATTGCATGTGATATCCCTGACAAATATAATATTGTATGAGCAGGATCTTAAAAGAGGAAGAAGAAAGCATCAAATGGATGCTATCTGAGATTACAAAACCATTTTAGAAAATGTTTAACTTGGGAAGAAGAAAATGGATGCCAGAAGTCAGAGAGATTACTTTAAACACAAGCCTGTCATTTTACATGATAGAAATCCTGTAATGCACTCCATCTTCCCAATATATTTGTAACATTCCGGCTGTCAAGCCACAAATGAATATCAAGGCCATTACCACATCCTGTATATCAAAAAACCAAGCTAATATGCTGAAATTTCAATATATAGCAGCCATCCTATCACACCAGCAAAGTTCTTTATTCCTTTAATATTTAATGTCAAGGATTCAATATGGCTCCTACAGTTCCTGTTTTGATAGATTCTGGCATGCATACTAACTGTCTTGGACAACTGTAAAGTGTTCTATCTATTGTTAAAAAGTTATGATATGTATGTAGTTACTTACCAAGCACATCTAAATTATATTAAAGTAATCAAAATATATTTACAATCCCCAAGGCATGGCACAACTTTTGAGCACCCCTGATGTTTGGAAATTAAAAGTTGAAAAATTTGACATGCCAATGCCAGAGAATCAGCTAAAAGTACAGGAGGAGTCATAAATATTTATGATAAATTTAGTTAATCTTATATTCAGGTAATGTGTATTTAAAACATAGCAATAACAATAATTGTAAGTAAAGTTTTGGAACCAATGCACAATGTAAAGTATAGAAATAAAGGCAGCAGAAACCGGAGCCTTCCTAGACAACCAGAAGCATCAAACAGTGGCTTAGCTCACCATACATCTGAATACCAATGTAGAAAAATAAAACTTCGCAAATCCAGAATTAGTCCTACCACTGTGAAAAGAGAGACAAACCAATATAGATAGTAAATTTAAGGCATTATTCAAAGGCTGCAAATTATCAAAAATTTATATTGAAAATATTTTTATTTATTTGTCAAGAACAATAAGGTAATTTATATAAGTATAAGCATGAACTGAATACATAAAATAGATACAAATGGGGAAAACATTAGGACATGGACGGTAGCAGTGATGAAATCAATTTTTTTTTTACTACTGGTTTTGTGGGCATGGCAGGGGAAGGATACTACAAAATCTCATTCCCACCCCACTCCAGGGGAAGGATACTGTAAAATCTCCATTCCCTCCACACTCCTGGGGGAAGGATATTGCACAATCTCCATTCCCACCCCACTCTGGGGCCAGCCAGAGGTGGTATTTGCCGGTTCTCCAAACTACTTAAAATTTCCACTACCAGTTCTCCAGAATCTGCTGGATTTCACTCCTGGATGGTAAGAATGCTGGTGCTCTTATGCATGTGAGCAGAGGAGTGGAGGACTCTTCTTGTGAAATATTTCTGGACATGTTCAATTGTATTAATGTCCGATATGCGGGTTCCAGATAGATGAGCTGTATTCAAGAATTGGTCTAGCAAATGTTTTGAATGCTCTGGTTAGTAGTGTGATATTACTGGAGAAGAAGCTACGCAAGATTAGGTTTACAACTCTTAATGCCTTTTTGGTGATGTTGTTACAGTGGGCTTTGGCACTTAGAGCATTAGATATGAGTACTCCAAGGTCCTTGACAGAGTGAGGGTCATCTACAAGGTCGTGTCCACACATCTTGTATTTTGTGTTCTGTAGTCTTGTAGGTTTTTATTTTTATTTTATTTTTAATTTTTTTTTGTAGTTTTGTAGTCTTGGGTTTTCAATTGTCACCCTGAGAAAAGTCAATTTGAATGATGTTGTGTTGAGCCATCAAGTAACATCTTAACTTTTCCTCAATAAGCTGAAGATAATAAGGACTATGGTACACTAATAAGGACTAAATTTCTAGAGTTAAAATGCTGAAACCTCTGGTGAATTATCTAAAATCATTTTAGAATAGTTTCTTCAAAATGAGGAAAAGCAAAACCTTTCTGAGTTTGCATTGTAAATAGTTGGCACAGTGGGAGACAGATTTAAAAATTTCAAGAAGAATAAGGGAATCATTTTCACAAAGACTTGAGCTAATTTGAGTTGTGAGTCAATCATATACAGCATACAAAGGAGCATAAAAGTTCTCCCTCCAAAAATGTGAGGAGAAAGTGTCTTTTTTCCCCTCAGTTTCCCTCAATATTTCCCTCTAAGAATTCTCAAATGTTGAAAATTTTACTCAAAGAGACTAACTCTAAAGTTCTGGGTTGGGATCAGCTGATTTGTGCAGGAAAAAACCAATTTGCTGTCTCTCAACATCAATCCCATTACTTCAATCCCATTAATTACAGATTTTAGGTTAGGGTCTTCTCTCTTTTAGAATTTGCCTTCCTCTATTGTGAGATTCAGAATAAAAAGAGCATGAAAATGTATGCATGGTGGAAGGGAAAGTTTGTTTGGCTCATGTCCTTAAAATAAACTTCAGGTGAATGCATGAACAAGACTTTACTCAGAGGGGTGTCTTCATTTTTCAAACTGTGATTCTCAAGGAAAACAAAGGCATGGTTTGCAAGTACTTAGTCCAGCAGAAGTCAAATAAATACAGCTGAGTGATGTGATTACACCATGTGCCTTGAAAGACAATTTGTTAACCTTCCTTTTACAGCATTGACAGTGTTAAAGGATTTGTGTAGAGCGCCTAATACCCTATTGCTTCTGTGGGATCAAATCTTTCCTAAAAAAAAAAAAATCTATCGGTTTGTATGCAAATGATATGAAAATACAGTATAACAGAGATACTCAAATGATAAAACAAACTATAGAAGGCTGCTCTCTCTTTCTCTTTTTCTCATTCTTCATTGAAATGGGATATCAGCATTTTGATCCCAGATTGCATTAGCTTTTGTTCATCTCTGGATCAAAATCAAATATCATTGATTTAGCATTTGGTTGCTACTTTCCCCACTTGACTTAAATCTCTGTTAAGCTGTATTTCATATCTGCTCAAAAACAAAACAAAAACAAAAATCAAGGCAATTCTCTCATGAAGTTGCCACTGACATGATATAAAGCCTCAAGATTAGTATCATATTTAGTGCATTATTCATTAGAACATGCATCATGATGGTCTTCAAATGGCATTTGCAATTAGCCAAAGAGCTATCAGCATTGAAAGCTATCTGATACAAAGAGTTGTTGGATTCATCTGTTAATAGTCCAGTCCTCAGCAGAAAAAAAAAATGAGCAGTCTCATTTATTGAGTCATACCAGTGCTTAAAAAAAGTAGATGACAAGGTTGAAGTGGCTAACAATAGCTCTAAAACTATGTTTGACAAGTTCCTCATCAAACAAACAAACAAAAAGGTGATTTATTAAGTTGAATATCATATGGTCCAGTCCTGTATCTAGTTCTCTTCAATGTTCTCATAAATAACTTGAATGGAGAAACTATTCTTACATTCTTAGACAAAATGTCTAGAAGTCTAGAAAGCCAAAACAAAATGTATGAAAATTAAAAAAGAATGACATTTAGCAGAGTGAAAACAAACTTCCTAATTTAAATAAAAGAAAGCTATAGGCATAAGATAGAGATAGCAGGTTTGAAAGAATATATGTAAAAAGGAACCATGTTGGTTCATTCCCTTCCTCCAGGATCATCCCCTTCCTCCAGGATAGGTCCAGTCAGAGTTGATGGGAGAGAAGTGGTGCAGTCCATGGCCTCTGCTATGTGGGGTTCCGTAGGGCTTGGTGCTCTTTCCTCTCCTGTTTAACAACAATGGCATTATTAGTATACAGATGATATTCAGTCAGATGTACAGTATCTCCACCTTCAGCCATCTAAGTGATGCCAAGCAAATTTGGTTTAGTGTCAGAAGGTTGTGGGTGCCTGGATGGAGAATAACAATTTTTAGATCAACCCTGGTAAGACTGAGTGGATTTGAGTTTAGGGATCCCCAGGTTTGGAGGACCTTGCATCTCTTGTTGTCTCTTAAATAGATTCTGTGCACAATTTGGGGGGGGGGAATCCTCCTGGACTTTGTGGCTCCTACTCAATGGGCAAGAGACAGCTGTGGCCAGGAAAGATTTTCTATAGCTTCATGTTGTGCCCATTGCTGGACTAGAAGTCAATGCTTATGATCACTTATACTATATATTAGGGAGTCCTGGTGCTCTCTAAGCTTGGTTGCTTGCTTGCAGATGTTTCATTATCAGACCAGGTAACATCTTCACTGCTAGAAGGAAATGGGATTTGTTCTTTGTTAATATACTGTATTATTGTTTATCTGATGTAATTTTAGTGTTAATCCCTGTCTACCTGGGTGTTGATTGCTAGCAAGGAGATCTTTTTGTTTCCTTTTTAGCTTTTTTATTGTCTCTTTTGAGTAGAATGTAGATATTGTTTATCTCCACGTGCCTGTTGATGGTTGATTTGTCTGAGGGTCAAACTTCCAGGAATTCCATAGGCTTATTGAAGTTAGCTTGGTCTTAGATGCTCACAGTTTCTTAGTTGAAACTATCAAGCAATAAACAATAGCCTAGTCAAAGAGCTACCAACCGACCAATACTAACAATGCAAGCTATTGTATATAAACAGAGAACGAACTTTATTTATAGAAACATCTCTCGCCGGTGGTGTTTACCATCTTGTTAGAGCTAGGAGGAGAGGAATGTTCCAGGTACCATCTGTAAGGAAGTGCACCTGTTGGCACTCAGCAGGAACAGTTTTCTGTCATAGTGAACATCATCTGAAACTTTACCTACCCAGAAATTAAAATTACTCCAAATCTACTGGCCCTTTCCAAGGCACTAAAAACCTATGTTTGCCCTCAATTGTGGTCCTAATAGTATGATTTTATGATTAATTTGGGTGTTTATGAGTATTCCCAGCTGCTACTTTTATGTTACTTTTGTTGTCTTTAATTCTGGTTGTTTTATTACTTTTACTCTTTTTATTGTTAACCACCCAGAGTCACATGTATGAGATAGACAGCCTATAAGTTTATTAAATAAAAATACATTTTTTAAAAAAAAAACTTGATTACAAAGTGAATATGCAATAGTTGTGTGCTGTGATTGTTGAAACAGCAAACCTCCTTTTAGGCTGCATCATGCATAATAATCTAATTTTATTCTTGCTTTATTTATGGGAGGTAACAGTTCCAATTTTGTGATATTTACTGGAATCCTGCAAATTAACTATCTGTCTCTTCAACTAGGCCTCAGAGAAAGGAGCCACAGGCATTGCCTCTCACCTTAAGATATATGAGTTTGCACTGGCATCCCGCTGAGATTCTGCCAGCTGTTTTAATTTCCGATGGAATACACCTCCTTGATTATAACTCACCTCATTTTCTTTTGGGACAGAGGAAATGGTTGCAGCAGAGTTATTCATTTCTCAGTAGCTCTATGGCTCCATAGCAAAAGAAAAAAAAAATCCTGCTGAAGGCTTAGGAAAAACATATTTTTATTATATATTGCAGACATTTTCCTCCTACTGTTTTAATTCCTCTGTTGTTTTTGAAGAATCACACCGTCTTGCAAACATTAAAAAAACCAGACCGAATAACAAAAGATAAAAGATCCCTAACCCAAAGTAAACTAGCATTAAAAAAAATTGTCTGATCATTACTGGAATATAGAACTATTACCACATTCTTTAAAAGCAAGAATGTATGAAATAATGACTCTGTGTCTCAAACTCCCTAAGAATAGTTTTTATCCCAGAGCTATAATTGCACTCAACAATGAACTAAAGGGCCTCCATCGGTGAGCTGTTGGGCAGCATTACGTGGTCTGTTGTGTGGATGTTTGGGTGGTTTGGGGTGGGGAATTGTGGTGGGTGGGAGTGTCTTTGGGGATTGTTATGTGTGTTGGACCTGGTCTTTGGGTGTTAAGTGAATGTCATTGTATAGGTATACTGTGTATACACATACAATGACAATAAAGTTATTATTATTAATATTAGTTTCCAGCAGGAGCCTTCCTTTTTTAGATTTCTGTGTTGCTAGGAATATCTATAAGTCTGATCCATTGTTAGATCTCAGTATTTCTTCACAAAACATTTCAAAGTGCCAGTTGCCGTTATTCACATCAACACTACTTGCCATCCTTCCATGATTAGTTAATTGTTGCCCTTGCTAATTCTTTCCAATCCCTAGACATGGATTTATTTATTTATTTTTGCCATGCTGAAATGCATATTGCTGGAGGGGGGGGTGTCAATCAGGCATACTGGACTGCATTTTTGAAACCCCTTTTTGTAATGACACACTTTCCCCAAACTCACCGATTAGACATTACAGAGAAGCTAGCTTAGATCAATGACTATAATGAAGTATAAAATAGGTTGTGTTGCCACCTGTTGTTGGAGACACTCTATTGCAATTGCATAAATCTAGCTATATGAGTGTAGGCATTTTCTCTCCAACACATCTTCATCTGGCTAACTGCCCCCTCCTTGTTGTTATCATTTACTCTGAAATTTCTGTGGTGATCTTACTGATATTTGATATTTCTCCTGCACCTTTTAAATTCTGATTGTTGCTCGAGCAAAACTAAAAACTGGAGCTAAAACATATGAAGAACAATTGCAGAAATTGGGTATGTCTATTTAATGGCATCTGGCGCTCTCAATTCCTGGCAAATAGATAGGGAAGAAATGGAGGTAGTGACAGATTTTATTTTCCTGGGCTCCAAAATCACCGCAGATGGGGACTATAGGCAATAAATTAAAAGACACTTGTTCCTGGGGAGGAAAGCTACAGCAAACCTAGACAGCATACTAAAAAGCAGAGACATCACCCTGCCAACAAAAGTGTGTATAGTCAAGGCTATGGTTTTCCCAGTTGCAATGTATGGCTATGAAAGTTGGACCATAAGGAAGGCCAAAGAATTGAGGCCTTTGAACTATGATGCTGGAGAAGACTCCTGCGAGTCCCTTGGACTGCAAGTGATCAAACCGGTCAGTTCTAGAGGAGATCAACCCTGACTGCTCTTTAGAAAGCCAGATCCTGAAGATGAAACTGAAATACTTTGGCCACCTAATGAGAAGGAAGGACTCACTGAGGGCAAAAGAAGAAAGGGACAACAGAGAATGAGGTGGCTGCATGGAGTCACTGAAGCAGTCGGCGTGAGCTTAAATGGACTCCGGGGGATGGTAGAGGACAGGATGGCCTGGAGGAATGTTGTCCATGGGGTCGCAATGGATCGGACATGACTTTGCGACTAACAACAACAAGTTTCATGAAAATAAGGACTAGGGATGACATGGTAGCAATTTTCCAATATCTAAGGAGCCGCCACAAAGAAGAGGAGGTCAACCTATTTTCCAAAGCACCAGAAGGCAAGACAAGAAGCAATGGGTGGAAATCAATCAAGAAGAGAAACGATCTAGAACTAAGGAGAAATTTTCTGACAGTGAGAACAATTAATCAGTGGAACGGGTTGCCTTCAGAAGTTGTGGGTGCTCCATCACTGGAGGTTTTTAAGAAGGGATTGGACAGCCATTTGTCTGAAATGGTATAGAGCAGGCCTGTCAAACTCCCAGCCCATGGGCTGGATGCATCATGCACTGGCCATGCCCACACCTGGTTTAGCGAAGGAGGGGAGTCCTGATATGTCATGTGATGCCGTGATGACAGGAGTTTGACACTCCTGGTAATGGATTTCCTGCTTGAGCAGCGAGTTGGACTAGAAGACCTCCAAGGTTCCTTCCAACTCTGTTATTCTGTTAAAACTATACAAAGAAGACAGCTATATTTAGGTGAATGCAATCCTCCAAAAAAATTGGATTGCTCAAGGTTTGTACTCCCCGAAAATTTGTTACTGCAACCTTGTTTATATTTTTTGCAAATCTGTGCCAGGTGAATCAGAATGGGAGGAGGATGGTCTCTGCATATATCTTTTACAAAAGAAAAACACTAGGAGAGATCTACTGAACTGACATAAATTAGCTAAGGAAACTAATGGTGGAATAAATAAATACTTTTGGTTATACCTTTGATCAGTATTGCCTCTTCCTATTACTAACTAAATCACACACCAAAAAAAAAAAATCAGAAAATAAAACACTGGGGAGTTACCTAGCTTCTATCTCAGCAAAGATGGGGCAAACTGTTTGTTAAACCTGCGTCTACTATAGTCTACACTTTGAAGAGGATAGTAAGGCAAGGAAACCTGTGGAAGAACAAAGTTCATACAGAAAATAAATTAATCAAGAGTACAGGAAAGGCATGACTTGCATTGGCCAAAGGAATAACATTGCATCTCTAAACACTTATTAAGGGTGCGGGGAATCCATTCAACTGCAAGTATTTTAAAGAAAAATGCACATAATTTTTGTAAATTTTTGTGAATAATGACAGGAACTTCTATTATAATTTTTTCCCTTAATGAGAAACAATAGATAGTGATGGAAACACAAAACCCTACATTATTTCCACCTCCATTCTGCTCTAAATTTCTTTCCTCTTTTACCTTTCACAATTTTTCCTCAAACATGGTGACAAGATAAAGACCAACCTGCAAAAAGAAAATAGCATATCTTTTATTAAAATTTCACTGAAAATGTCTTAGGTGAATTGTTAGTTCTGTTTTACTTCATAGTCCTGTTGGGGATTCAAACTTAAAATACATTTTATTTCCTTTTAGAAATAAGTGCAGATCTTTTGTAACTCTTTTAGGATATGCCATGTCCCACTTAACCATCTGGAACCATCTTATTCACTGATGAACATTGGCTAGAAGAAATCCATTCTCCAAACTAATACAGGATTTGGAGAGTAGCCCAGCAGTTGCCCTGTAAGATTACAAGCAGAAGAAAATGTGCACATACCTTGCACTTGAGTTAATAATACAAACATCAATTAAGGAGAACTGTGTTTGATTCTTTAAACAAAAAAAAAAGATGTTGCAACATTTCCACATCTTCTAAAATAACTCTAAATTTGAAGGCACAAAAGGTTGTATGTGTGGCCTTATTGTATGTAATGATTCGAACAGATCAGGATGACAAATATTGATATTTTCTGTCAAAACTGCCTGAGTGTTTTGTCTGTATAGGAAAAGACAATCATGTCATTACATATCATCTGAGCAGAACTATAAAAACTCCAAGCAATTAACTTTTCAGGGAATGCTGCCTGAATTGTCTTTGGATATTATGCATGGATAAATTCAGTACCCTCATTTTTATTTTTATTTTTTTGCAAAGGAAGATGTAAATAGACCTTTTGTGGTTTTGTTGAGGTATTCAGATAGCAGGTGTTTCTAAAATGTTCCAGTCCCTCTATTCTGCTAAAGAACTCATCCAAGTTTTGGTGGGTCCATAAACCATATTATTTTCATCCAAATTGTGCAGCCAGTTTTAGTCTTTACAAAGACTAAATTCCACCAAGGAATCCCAATCCATATTTATCAGGGCATATAATAGCGCAATGCATGCCACAGATATACTGTAATTAGAAAGCAAGAAATAATTTTTATCCATGTTGGATAACTGAAGTTTACAGATAGAATTCAAGGAATGGATAGCATCTAGCAATGAACCATTTACATGCTGGAAAGCCCTCACAGAAAGCAACATTCCTGACACTTAATTTATGAGCCAAGTGGGCATTTAGCAAGTGGCTGCCATTACAAGCCACTGCCCCTTGGATGATATTTTCATCTGGTTATTTATCCTGTGATATGGAGTTTGAGTTTTTCAAAGTTGATTTTATGTTTACCATTCTGTCATTTGCATTTCATCTTTTAATTTTTCCATTTATTTTGTTCCCTTGAACTGCGAGTTCCTAACACAGCAGCTAAATCACTCTGAGCTCATGGGATACCATGAAATATAAATCAAATAAATAAATCTCATTATAAGAACTACCGCAACATTGATTTCATCACCTTGGTAGGGAAAATAAACTGCTGTGCTGTTACCATAGAAATTGGCAAGACTTCACTAATTACAGGCTTCAGAGTTGAAGAAACAAGTAGTGCATACAAACCTGACTATGAATATGTGAACTTAGTAAAATGTCATTAAGAGTTCAGGAATAGAGCACAACAGGAGAGCTAGAAAAGAGGTATATTAAACCTCAAGATACAATATTTTCCTATGTGCTATAAATAGAAGGACAAAGCATTTGATGGAGAAAGTATCAATGAGCCTGATTAAAAGACACACATTTAACTTCCTGATTGAGAAGTACATTTGTCTGCTGTGGTGAAAACCTAAAAAAGATTTAAAGTTTAAATTTCGGGCTACTTTCAATTCTGGCTATTATTTTCTGATTCCATTCTTCAAAAGATTCCTTCAGTATCTTAATTGTCATAACCATATCACAGGCCTGTATATATTTTCCTACGTAAAATCTTTATTCCCCTATAGTGTCCAGTTTTTGAAATTATGAAAACGTTTATCTACATTGACTCTTACAAAAACCAAAATAGGGTCTATATCCTATGAGAAGCTATTCATACTTTATAATTAATCTCAAAATCTAATTGTAAGTTTCAATATTTCATTTTTTTTCTGGACTCTTAGTCCATTTATAACTTGCTATGATCAAAATAATTTAGCTTTTTGCTGTTTATTTCAGATTCTTTAAATTCTTAATCTTATCATTAAAGTATTGTTTCTTTCAGAGTTTAAGGCAGATTTTTCTAACTTGTTATTCAGAAGATCTGAAATAGCTTAGAAGTAATTAATAAGCAATTTCTGAAAGTGGTTAAACTTGAAAGTTACCAAGGTTATGAGCAAGATGGCTAATTCTGTGCCTCATGGTGTCAAACCCATAGAAAACTGCTGTCCTGCAGTCTCTTTCCAGGCAGGAGCCATGAGGAGTATATGTGGGCAATCTCCCATCCTCTCCTTATCAGGATAGATTCCAAGGAACTGGTCTACTCAATGGTTCTTTGGTCTTTGTTGTGGTCATTGGTTCCGCTTTTGTAGAGCCATCTTCAATTTGCCTCTCCAGAAACCTATCAGTTTGTTTTCCAATTAATAAAAATTGATAAAAAAATTGATAAAAAAAGTATTTACTTTCAAATATTTGTTTTCAAAGGAGCATTTTGAGTTTAAAATTAATGGGAGTACTAAGGCATTGACCTATTTATTTCATGATGATATCCAGTATCCTGTATTTTATTTTCAAACCGTTTCTTCACTGAACTGCAGCCTTTTGGATTCTACAATCCCAATTAATCCCAAGGGTCAATATCCTGACAGAACAATGAACTTTATCAGATCTGTCAATGGGCTAAGCTAAACTAAGCTTCAGGGTGGTAGAAGATGTGTCCATCTTACAACATCAGAAGCAACAGTGCTACTTCATAGAAAACAAGCTAAAAATGCCACCAGAAGAAATTCTCAAGCAGCCTCTCAATGGTGGAAAAGAGAAGCCTACAAAGAAAACCTTTTAAAGATTTGCAGAATCTTTTACACAGCATTTGTTTAAACACAAAAATAGAAAAGAGGTATCATGACTTTATTACAGAAAGTAAATTTGTTCTGAAATTACTGGATGAGCAGATAAGTAATGCCTGTCATCAATTGCAGATGTATATCAACAAAACTGTATTTATGTATTTATTAGATTTATCCCCTACTTTGGCCAAGATGAAATTCAAAGGTCTATATATGAACTTTCTTGATACTTTCCCATCCCATACTTACCTAAGCAAAACCTTCCTAGTTCTAACCAGGGCATTTAAAAAATATCTCAAGATGAAAAAGTAGTATCTTGTGATTAAGAACACCTTGAAATTAACTGACAGGGGTTTGTTGCCCAGTAAGTCTTAAGGTCTCATGAGAAAACAATAGAAAGAAAAGAAAAAGGCAGAACTGACTGGAACTCTCTTGAGAAAAACATGTTGAAATATAAAATCGGATATATTTATTGTACTGGGTGCCTAAGACTAAGGTGATTGCACTCTGGTACTCCAGAGAGATAGCAAGAAATGGCCGAGAATATATATGAAAGAACAAAATTACCAAGAGACTACAGATAACCACAATCTTAGAACAGAAAAAAGACCTGTGAGGAAAGGCAGGAAATTATGATCATAACCTTTGCTATGCAGGTTCTCCAGCATGTTTCTGAAGGATGAGATAATAAAATATCTGAAGAAATATGAGCAGGGTTTCATAAAGAGTAAATCTTGTGTGAGAAATCTAATGCAATTTTAGATGAGATATTGCTGATATTAAGTTGTGGGCAGACATACAAGGTCAAATGCAACTTCACGATTTCTACACAGCTCCTTCTAGATATTTTCCATCGGCATATAGTTTTATGCTTGTAAATAAAATTCAGTTGTGCTAACAAATACATGAGCTGGTATATTGAATAAGAAGCAGCTTGTGATTATACCTCTCCAGGGAACATTAACAAGGAGATGCCGTCATTGCAAACCTCATAAATGAAATTAACCTTAAAAAATTGAAATTGCAATAGAAATAGCACACTATCACAATGGATATTTCACTTTTTACACTTCTTATTTGGAAGAGACAAATCAACATCAGCTTTTCTTCATTTGCATTTCTCCAGTCTTAAAACTCATTTGTTTTGTTTCTGTATCTTTGAGAGTTTCCTGTATGATAATTCTTAGATGCTCCTGTGTGCATTGCTCCATTACATTTTTGTATTGCAATTTATCTGAATACACACACACTAAACAATGTTCCCTAGAATAATCAATTTTATAAATTATTTTCTCTAATACGTATTCTTGTCTGTACCTTCCCTGAACTGGTACAATTTGCACAGTTGTGATTGGGAAATTAATTCACAAACTTAGGAATAATTGTGTTTTTATTCATACATTTGCAATGCATGAAGATGAGCCAAACTTAAATGAAGAAGTAAATCCATTCTCCCCCATCTACCTGCCAGTTCAGTTACCAGATCACTTTTATCACATCACATTCAAGAAGATAATATGCATATTTCCAAGATTCCAAATCCACCCCAAAACCCACATATGAAATTTACCTGGATAAAATCAATTCATATACAGTAGACTTCCATGGGAGCTGATGCCCATAAGGCATATATTTCAGGGTTCCTGCACAATAAATTACCATCTCTGATGGTAAAAATTAGAACTGATAAAAAATGAAATAAGTCATGTTTATAGTATGTTAAAAGCATTTTATTATTTTATAGCTCTTAAAATAATCTATTTAATGAATACTAGCTTAAAAGTGTAGTCCTATACCTGGCTTCAGGGAGTTAAAGAGCCGTAGGGGTTATTTACTTTTCATCTCATAATCATTTGGAGAACTTAAAAATCAGCCGTAAAGTAGATGCATTGTTATGCTGCTCTTTGTTTCTCTGGGTTTTATCAAAGTAGATGGATGTTTTTTCCTCAACAATAAATGTAATTTTAAAATTACTTCGAATACACACCAATAGAAACATAGTTCATTTAAGAAAGATTTCTTTCTTCTGAGCTGTTGCCCTTCATGCATCTACCTCTGAAAGACTTTGTGATGTAACGTTCTCTTCTCTCCTCATAAGAAGGCAGATCAGGTATTGTGTTTGCTTAAGAAAAGGGAAAAAGGGCTTCAAGGCTCAACCATGTGCTATTAATATTAAGCAGGATGGACTGGAAAAAATGGAATGGGGAAGATAGTTTCTAATTTGCACTTGAAATGTCAGTAAAAAATTATATCACAGAAAAATAACCCTAGCCCCCACTCTTTAAAAACAAAGAAAGTAATATTGATTTTGACTCATGTTCCCATCCCTACCTTCTACCTCAACCATGGAAATCTATAACACCCTTTTTATGTGTGTCACATGGTGCACATAAAAAGGGGTAAGGTGTCAATCACACAGTCATGTTAGAGTCCAGGCTTTTAAAGAATAACAGTTATGGAAAAAAATATGTCTCTTAGATTTTTATAAAGCTGTTGTTCTATATCAACTAACAGATAATAAGTCTGTGAGAACCCAGTAAGATTTACTTTTCAGTTGACATGCCGAGGATTTTTCTGTACTTGTTTATACTGGAAACCATTCTCCTGAGAAAATGCAACGCAATTTATGAAGTGACTAGAACTCTGCCTTGATTTTATTTCAGCTAAGCATGGAGCATTGTGGTTAAATAAACAGTCCAGATTATATTACTGCATACTGACATTTTGCCATTTTCAACTGGCATTAAGTTCCTATCAGCTGGAAAGGCCAAATTTTCAGTACATTATGGAAATATACAGGGCAAAGTTAGAATCTGAGTAAGAATACTTTTTTTCTATTTGCCTTTTTCATGCTTGGGCAGTCATCTTTATATGACTTATTCTAAGTAGTTGAAATAAAGTTTTAGCTAGACTTAGAATAAAATAGGGATGTTGTTAGAAAAAAAAATATGAAATTATTTCAAATGGCTTTTTGAAATTGAAGGATTGCAAACCCACCAGTATTTTATGAAACGTATAATGTTTTCTCTTGGATTAATCTGACAATCTCTCTGCCCATAACCCACATCTCCATTGTGTTCTGTCTTCACAGAATAATATTTGGAATTCAAAGCTGTTAACCCAAAGCATGATACATAATAAAACAATTAGCAACAAAACATTTTTCTTCTATTTATTCCTTATACAGCTATTGTCCTTATCACTCAGAGAGAAATACATTAAATGTTGATAGCTTTTAAGCATGTTGCAGGATCCAATCTGGGTCAGTCACTGGGACCAGAGTTTTGTCTTCTGAGCTTTGGTACTTGTGCTGGAGCTCCATACTTCTGTTCCTCAGCAAATAATAAGATTCTGTGTGATTTTTTTTACTGGGGATATTTAATCATATCACACATTTCCCATCCATTTTCCTATCATTGGTTACTAACAGAGACATGGAATTAACATTTTTTCCTTTTGTACTTCCTAAGTACTACCAGTCGCTGATAAAAAGTGGGAGAATCAAACCAGGACCCTTTTTTTGTTTAATGATAGACCCTTGCACTCTGAGATACAGGTGCTCAGGGATTCAGCTAATGGTTGGGAAGAAGTATATTTAAAAAAAAATAGTGTGAGTTAATGTGGTCTGGGCTTTGCCATGGTTTGCAGCCTGAGGAACACCTTATTCTGGTCTGTATTGTGGGAATTCCCCTCTCTTCTGAATATACCACAGTTACCAGATTTGGTATATGGTGGTGAATAGCCTTTAAGATTGACTTTCAACAGTAAAAGAACCAGCAGTCAGAAAATATGCTGCAGAGTAGCACTTACTAGAGAAGCAGTGAAAACTTTGGAAAAGATATTCAGATGCCAGGAAATGTCTATACCTACAAATACCATAATTATGCAGGCTATGATTTGTTCCCTATGACACTCTATGGAAGCAAAAGGTGCTTTCTGAAGAAACAGGAAAGAAAGATAATATGTGCTTTTGAATATTTCTGACAATCCTATTGATATCCAAGCAAAGAAACAAATGGATCATCAAACAAATCAAACCAGTATTCCCATTTAAGACACAAATGACCAGAGTCAAGTTATCATACTTCGGACACATTATTCAAAGACCCCAGTTCTCTTGTGAAGACTATAATTAGGAAAGTAGAAGAGGACAACCAGCAACAAGGTGGATGGACTCAGTTACAGTGGTGATGGGTACATTGTTGGGAGATGCAAAGAATCAGGTTGGGGACATATTGTCCTGGAGAAAATCTATCTATGTGGTTACTAAGAGTCAGCACTGATTTTTTTTTCCCCAAAATGAAATGTAAAATAATATCTGCACTCGGTGATGTAATTTGAATAAATTGATTTTATTTGTCTGCTTTATAAGCTGAATGCAATAAAATTACATCTGTACTGTTATTGATTTCCACCCCTCTATTAACAGTTGTGAGCATTTCCTTCTCTTTGGGGTCCATGACTTCTTTTTTTTTTGTTAAAATAGTTTTTATTGAATATAAATATTAAAAAAGACATACGTAACATATACACAACGAACATTTATACAACATATACACAAAAAGAATATAATTTCTTCTTAAGCATTTTTTCAGAGTGACGTTCTACAATTCTACTTATAATATATTCCTTCACCTTTCTGTAATCTAATAATATTTTTATTACATATATATGTATCAATCGGTAATATATCCCCTATATTTTTTGTATATTTCTAATTTTTAACCAATTATACCAACTATTCCATATTTTATAATAGTCTGATTCTTCTTTTTCTTGTAGTTCTTTGGTTAACCTACGCAAGAAATTGGAAACAAGAAAAAATACCAAGTGAAACAGAAGTAATAGGGAAAATTTTAGAATGCGCTGAAATGGATGGGGTCCATGACTTCTTAATAAGGATGTATATTTCATATTGCCTACAATTCTCCATATTCCCCAATTCTGTTGTTTTACTGTTGAATTATTTTGCACACCCTTGTTTATTTAACAATTTACCAATAGCTAGTTTTATTTTGTTTTGATGAATGTCAAAAGTATATGCACCCTGTCAGAAAAGAATCCAGAAATAAAACTGAATATTTGACAATACTGGCAGGTGCCTGCTGTTGAAAACATTCAGTTCTAGTGAATCAAGTGACATCTGGAGCACCGCTGGTGAAAGATGTACAATGAACTCAAACACTTGTAAAATTATTGTAGTGCAAACCTCCTATTTGGACTATTGTAGTGTGCTCTATATAAGGCTGCAGTTGAAGAATATCCTGAAGTTTCAATTGGTTCAAAACATAGGGGCCCACATAGCTTTGTGCAAGCACAGGTTTTCTCATATGTATATCACCTCTTTTGAGGGAACTGCATTGGTTGCTGATTTGTTTCTGGGTGCAATTCAAGGTGCTGGGTGCTGGTTGTCACCTATAAAGCCCTACATGTCTTGGACCAGGTTATTTGAAGGACTGCTTTACCCTGTTACATGTACACAGAATAGAACAGGAAGGGAGGGTTGTTGCATGTCCATCTATGAAGGAAATACATTTGGTGGGATCAAGAAAAATAGGCTTCATGTAGTGGCTCCCTCCTTGTGATAAATCATTTCTCTGGAGATAAGACGGGCCTCCATTTTGTTACTTTTCTGAAATGTCCTTTAAGATATGGTTCTGTCAGTGGGCTTGGGGAACCCAGGTGGACTTGGAGCCAAGCAAGTGGCTTATTTGATTGTGTTTGTAATGTGAGAAGGGGTGGGGCTAAGGTTTTTTTTTATATAGCTTTTTATTGCTGAACACTGTCTTGAATCATCATGTGTGAGTTGTGTGTCTATATGAATTTGTTTAGCAAATAAATAATTCTACTGAAGACAATATACCAAGCAACCTAATTATACACTAGTCTTTTGTAATATTTCTAAAAACAACTGTTGATTAGATGTTTGCTTTATTAGATTAAATATCTATTTCCTACCATTGATTCTCAGATGCAGCAATGCTGTTTCTTCTTATCTGACAAACTCAGTGCATAGAGGATTTGCAGCATTGCCTCTTTGTCACCAGAATTAATATAAACCCTTACAAACATCACTCTCTATCCCTTGATCAATAGCCCCCAACAAAGAACTTGATTTTATCATTAAGCACTTTGGCAACAACATACAACCACAAAACAAAAACAAGAACAAATGATGTTAGGCTGGAATAGATAGGCCTTGCTGTCAGTTTATAAAGAATTATATTTGGGAACTGTGAGCAATAAACATTTTTCTGCATGGAAAGCGCAACAGTAATGCAAAAAGAAAGCTAGCATTAGTTATTAAAGTATTGGCTCACTTTTTCAAAGTGAAAACATTCATATGGTATAGCTCAGTACATAATTATCCTTCCCAACAATGAATGCAAGTGTCAAACTTTTGGCTTGTAATGTGTGTTTGTAGTAAGTGCATATGAACTTCGTGCTCTGCGAGATTCCACCCTCTCACAGGTTTGGCCCTCCTCGTTATCGAGGGCCTATCTTGATGACGGGCTTTGGAGCCCCGAAAGATGGCATGCGGCAAAGAAGAGTTTGAGGGGTTTTTTAAGTGGGTTTTTTAGTGGGTTTTTAATAAAAATTTTAAGGGGTTCGGGGGGGATTAGAGTGAGTTCTGGGGAAAATCCACCGGGTTCAAGACCAGCCTTAGCGGAGGGCTGTGACACTAGCGACGCAGAACCGGAGGTCGGGGAGGGGGTTGGAGTTCGACTCAAAGAGGGCTGTTCCATCAGTATAGTGAGTGGGAGGGGCAGATATGGCGGAAGCTGGGGACCACATCATGTTCGGGGAACGCACACTCGCTATCTTCGAGCGATTGCGCACTCCGGTCCCCAATGCTTTTCTCGTTCCCCAGGCTGTCCAGATTCTCAGGTCCAGAGCCTTCGGCTGATGTTATGCAATGCCAGGTCCGTTGTTAATAAAGCCCCCCTCATTCACGATCTTATTCAGGAGGGGGAGGCGGACCTAGTGGGCATTACGGAGACCTGGTTGGGCCAGGAGGGGGGAGTTCCCTTTGTGGATATATGCCCACCAGGCTTCCGTGCATTTCATCAGCCGAGGGCTCAGGGCAGGGGTGGGGAGGTGGGGGTTATTATAAAGGAAGGTCTGGATCCAAGGGAGACCACTGTTCCATAGATAGCCGGATGTGAGTCCCTCTTTGTGAAGTGGGGTCGTGGAGTACAGATGGGCTTGTTGGTCACGTACCTGGCTCCCTGCCACGTGGCAACGGCCCTGCCCGAGCTGCTTAACGTCATAGCTGAGGTGGCCGTTGATACCCCCAGACTTGCTGTCATGGGGGATTTCAACCTGCCATCTATTGGTGAAACGTCTGAGGTGGCTCGAGAGTTCATGGCTTCCATGATGGCCATGGACCTTACTCAGTTAATTCATGACCCCACTCACACAGGTGGACACACTCTGGACTTAGTTTTTGTCTCTGGTCAGTGGTTGAGTGGCCTTGATATAGGGGATATAGCCATCGAACTCTTGTCATGGTCTGACCACTCGCTCCTTCGACTGGACTTTCTAACTGCTGCACCCCACCGCAGGGAGGCGGGACCGACCAGATGGTTCCGCCCCAGGCGCCTGATGGATCCTGATAGGTTTCAGATGGAGCTTGGGCCATTTCCTGAGACTCTGGCTCATGACTCGGCTGAAGACCTGGTGGCCGCCTGGGATAGTGCGGCCACTGGGGCCTTGGACCATGTCGTGCCTTTGCGGCCTCTGACCCGGCACCGAACTCACCTAGCTCCTTGGTTCTCCAAGGAGCTGAGGGAGATGAAGCACCAGAAAAGACGCCTGGAAAGTAGTTGGAGTACCAGCTGCTCCGAATCCGACCGAACACAGATGAGGTCTCACATTAAGACCTACCTAGTGGCGATAAAAGTGGCGAAATCTAGCTATTTTGCCGCTCTTATCGCGTCATCAGATAATCGCCCGGCCGCCCTGTTTAGGGTGACCCGCTCCCTCCTCCATCTGGAAACGTGGGATGACCCCTTGCAGGGTCGAGCTGAGGATTTTGTGCAGTATCTGTATGACAAAATCGCTCAGATTCAGGAAGGGCTGGCCTCTGACTGGGTATATCCAGACAGGATGACGGAGGCAGGTCTTGAGAGCGTTATCTGGGAGGAGTTCAATCCTGTGGCTCCCGAGGACATGGACAGGATCCTGGGACGGCTGAACATGACCACATGTTTATTGGACCCGTGTCCCTCCTGGTTGGTACTGGCTTCCCGGGAGGTTACATGAGGCTGGCTCCAGAGGATTGTTAACACTTCTCTGAGTGAGGGGGTCCTGCCGGCTGTTTTGAAAGAAGCGGTGGTGAGGCCCCTCCTCAAGAAGCCCTCTCTGGATCCGGCTGTTTTGGCTAACTATCGTCCAGTCTCCAACCTTCGCTTCGTTGCGAAGGTTGTTGAGAGTGTGGTGGCACAGCAGCTTCCCTGGTACCTGGATGAAGCTGTCCATCTAGACCCACTCCAGTCTAGCTTCCGGCCTGGGCACAGCATGGAAACGGCATTGGTCGTGTTGGTGGATGATCTCTGGAGGGCTCGGAATAGGGGTTGCTCCTCTATCCTGGTCCTGTTGGACCTCTCAGTGGCTTTTGATACCATTGACCATGGTATCATGTTGCACCGGTTGGAGGGGCTGGGGGTGGAGGGCACCATTCTGCGGTGGTTCTCCTCCTACCTCTCTGACCGGTCACAATCTTTGTTGACAGGGGGACAGCGGTCGACCCCGAGGCACCTTGCTTGTGGGGTGCCACAAGGGTCAGTCCTCTCGCCCCTTCTGTTCAACATTTATGTAAAGCCACTGGGTGAGATCATCCGTGGCTTCAGGGTGGAGTTCCATCAGTACGCTGACGACACCCAGCTGTACATCTCCACCCCAGGCCACCCCAACGATGCCCTTGAAGTGATGTCCCAGTGCCTGGAGGCCATGCGGGCCTGGATGGGGAGAAACAGGCTCCGACTCAACCTTCCAAGACCGAGTGGCTGTGGCTTTTGGCGTCCCGATATAGCCAGCTGGTGCCATCGCTGGCTATTGGGGGCGAATCACTCGCCCCACAGAGAGGGCTCGCAACTTGGGCATCCTCCTGGATGCACAGCTGTCTTTAGAAAACCATTTGACGGCCGTGGCCAGGGGGACTTTTTATCAGGTTCGCCTGATATGCCAGTTGCACCCCTTTCTAGATCGGGACTCCCTACGCACGGTCACTCAGGCACTCGTCACCTCCCGCCTGGACTACTGCAATGCTCTCTACATGGGGCTCCCCCTGGGGTGCACCCGGAGGCTCCAGCTGGTCCAGAATGCAGCCGCGCGGGGGATTATGGGAGCGACGGGGCGCTCCCATGTGACACCTCTCCTGCGTGAGCTGCACTGGCTCCCGGTGGTCTTCTGGGTGCGCTTCAAGGTGTTGGTGACCACCTTTAAAGCGCTCTATGGCTTAGGGCCGGAGTATTTACGAGACAGCCTTCTGCCACCAATAGCCTCCCACTGGCCAGTACGCTCGCACAGAGTGGGCCTCCTCAGGGTGCTGTCCGCCAGACAGTGTCAGCTGGCGACCCCCAGGGGGAGAGCCTTCTCTGTGGCGGCGCCCACCCTCTGGAACAACCTCCCCCCAGAGATACGTACAATATCAGACCTCTGGATTTTTCGTCGGGCCCTGAAAACTTATTTATTTCAACTAGCCGGGCTGGCTTGATCCCATAGTTTTGGGTTAAATTTTAATTGATTTTAAATTGGGTTTGTTTTAAATCACAGCCAAAAATATTTAATCATTTTAAACTGTTTTTAAATTTTGTATGTTCTGTTTTTATTTCGGCTGTTCACCACCCTGAGTCCTATTGGAGAAGGGCGGTATATAAATTGAAACAAATAAAAATAAAATAAAAATATACTGTATGTGAGTGTATACAATAGCAACATGTATGTGTGTGTGCATGCATATATAGGTATATTCAATAAAGGGTGGGTGCTTTCATTTCTGTATATGCATATATACACTTTCAAATATCCTGGAATCTCCCTAGTAAGGCAGACATACTGTACAATATAAATTTTCTGATGCCTAATAAATTTATAGTTTTCTGAGTTGACTTGCTGATCCTCCTGTCTATCATCTTTGTTTATGTACAATTTGAATGCAGCCCTTGGACCCAAAAGAATGTCCACTGTTCAGTTACATCATTAGGATGGTTTTGTAAATCTACAGATGTCTTTGAAGATCCAGTTTCAACTTGAACTTGAAATTCTGGTGAGCTGCTGTGCCAGTCAGAATAAGCAATTGTCAGATAACTAGATAGATACCATAACATTACACATTCTAAAAATGACTCACCCTAGATGAGTCTTTGAATTCTAAATTTCTGCTCAATATGCTCTAAAAACAATTAATAACTGTGCTAATTGATTTTGGCAATAGATTCATGGAAGACAGAATACCAAGGTCAAATGATGATGTAACTAAGATTGTTATGTGTCTAGAGCATAAGGTACTTCATTATCACAAGTATGTACAAGGAAATGGAAAATTACAGGGATATAGTTGACTTGTTCCAAAAATGCAAATGGCCTTTTAGAAAAGTAATGGCACAATGAACATCAAAGGCCCATTCATCTTTGTTGGCACATGAGATAGAACTTGCTAAATGTCATTTCCCTTAAAATATTATAGCTAAAGATTAACTGTGCAAGTAATTTATTAGGTGATTCAATAGGAAATATTGAGATTTTATATGTCTTACATCTAAGATTCATTTTTTTAAAAAACAGGTTTATCTCACAACAGATCATGCACTCCTATTTTCAACCTGCTATCAGTTTCATCTCTTAAAGACCTCCCTCTTGGATTTTGACCTGCCCATCCTGAGTGATCAGGGCTTGTCTTAAGTACCGTATTTTTCAGAGTATAAGACGCACCTTATTTTTTTGGAAGGAAAATAAGAAAAAAGCTGATTGGTGGGTGGATCTGCCTTCCAGAATACCTCCCAATCAGCTGTTCCCAGAGGTGAATTTTAGCAACAGGTTCGTTGGTTGTGAGCTCTGTGCCTTGCTTTTTTTTCTGCCTCTGAAACTTCTGAAACTCTGTTTCAGAAAAAAATCTTTTTTTTCTGCCTTTGAAAGCCTCCAAAACAGAGCTTCAGGAAAAAAAGGCTTTTTTTCTGAAGCTTCTTTCAGAGGCTTTTATTCTGATGGACTATCTGTACTCTGTTCAATCTCCTTTCTTTGGTATTGGTATATAGATTAACATCTTCCGATCTGTTGGTTATTGTGTCATTCTCCAGATTTGTTAGCATAGTTTGGTTAGAACCTTTACTGATTCTTCTTTTATTGCTTGCCATATTATTTTAGATAAAAGCCTTTCAAAGGCTTTTTTTTCTGAAGCTTCATTTCTGAGGCTTTTTTCTTTTTTTTTTGGAAGCTTCCTTCAGAGGCTTCTTTCAGCCTCTGAAATCTCCATTTGCGAGGCTGGGCGGAGCTACATTCACAGTATAAGACGCACCCAGATTTTCACCCCCTTTTTTGGGGGAAAAAGGTGCATCTTATACTCTGAAAAATATGGTAATCTTTGGCCTGACTCATGTTGGTAGTCACACGTTAGGCATAATTTTTGTCACAGAACAGACAACTGATGATCAAATGAAGGAGGGTATTTCTATCAATATTACCATGATCAGATCAGGTCCTGATTTGGTTACAATTATGAGCCACCAGTGATTCCAAGGATAGCGGTAGATAGTTTACCCTAGCTGCCTAATGACTTTCAAAAGGTCCTGGGGAGTTTCCCAACTCTATAGTAGGCAATTCTGTCCATGGCCTAATGCACAATTGACAATAGGTAGTGCATTAGCTACTGGTCATCTTTGCTCAATCAATAGCTATTTCCTGATGGTAATCCTAGTTGGTGTGTTAGTTTTATGGGTTTCTTTAGAAAAAAAAGCAACAGAAATTATGCCGGAATGGCAGTGGATAAAAATAAGAAGTGAATCTGACCAAATATGGTCAAGACTAAATCGTGGTGATAAGTAAGTCAGTGAATGCTTATTTCTCCGTGCTTACTTTGTTACTATTATTCAAGGGCTTATTTAGAGTGACTCCGTTTTGGAAAGTGTCTATAAGTGATCTCCCACTTGGCCACTATGATTAATTATAAAATCACACAGATTTACTGAAGCCTTGACTCCTCATAAGCATAATCCTTGATGGTAATTAGGTGACCCACTTGTAATGTTATCTTGAATGAGTTTTGATCTGTGATCCCCAAGGAAGTGGTTAGGATGCTGTCCTCTTCCCCGGTTCTTTGAACCTCTGCCCATTCTGACTGTTACAGTGAGTACCTGCTGAAGCAACTACCTTGATAATCTCTCATCTGGATTACTGCAATAAACTCTACAGGAAATTTCTTGAAGACCATTTAGAGCAGGGCTATCAAACTCCCAGCCCGTGGGTCAGATGCATCACATGCTACCCATGCCCACGGCCAGTTTAGCGAAGGGGGGAAAAGTCCTGATACATTAGGTGATGCTGCTGTAACGATGTGAGTTGGACACCCCTGATTTAAAGGCTTCAACTGGATTAGCAGTAGCCTAGATAGTCATGGGCAACCCTTACGTACATACTGTACATACTGCCCTAAAGATTTCAATAGGCATAGTGGAGTCCTACAGAGCAAAAATGTCTTCTTGTGTTTCAACCCAAAGACTTTCAACTGAGCTTCACCTCAATGAGAATGAGGAGCCCCCAGCCTTATTTTCTGATAAATTTGGAAGATGTGGGTGCTATCACAAAACAGCTGCTCGAGAAGGTCTGCTCATTCACAGAATAGTTGCTTAGCTTGGGGTTCATCATCAATTTACTAGAATGCTCTCTGTTTTCTCTTAATTAGAAGATCCTTTGTCCTGCCCCTGCTTAATGTTTTCTTTTTTCTGGGCAAGTGGTTACATCAGACTTGTAAGGCTAGTTTCAGGCCTAGAGGCATTCTGGGAAATAAAAATGATGATGGGACTCTATTTGTCAGCATGCTGTTGTGACCCAGGTTCAAGTAGTTAGTATTAAATGCAAACAGTTCGAAAACAAACAGACTTTATTAGAACAAATTCTCAGCGTAGTCCAAACTAAATTAAAGCAAATTCTTCAAACACCATTCCTCAGTTTATCACCGACCTTGGTATAATTAGGCAAACTACCAAAGGCTTTTCTTGGCAAAAATTCAGAAGCAGAAGACGCCAACAAGAAATGAATACAGTGAAACAAGAAGCAGTTCTCTCAACATTGTTTTCTGGCAAAGAGGCCAAGAGCCGTTGCTGGTCTTTTAAGCCTTAAGGGAGGGGCCAATCATCTGTTGGCCCTACTCCCAAGTCGTCCTCTCTGATTTATCTGTTCCTGCCTTCTGGCAGCTCTTCTCATATGTGCACTAGGAACAGGCTCCTCCTGTTACTCTGCCTCTCTACTGTCAGCCTCTGGAGCAGGGGTTAAATGCTCCCGGTTTGGACCAGCTCGGGGAGGAGGTAGCGATGGCAGCAGGCAGTTCAGAGAACCGGTAGCAAAAATCCCTGCCCCACTCCGCCCCCCATGCCCAGCTGAGCCGCGCGATCATTAGAGCCTTTTTTTTCTTTTAAATGGCTCTGACGATCCCAGCTAAGTTGCCTGCTAATCGGTAGCAAAAAATCCCTCCCCCTCCCCCCCTCAGCTTCTTACCTTACCTGCTGGTCGCAACGCCTTGCTGTAATCCCTGCAATCCATTGCATCAGCAAGCAACTGAATCTCCCTGCCTGCAATCAAGCAGGCAGGGAGTTGTGGACTTCAACTCCCAGATTCCTCAGCCAGCAAAGCAAAGCTGGCTGAGGAATTCTGGAAGTTGAAGTCTACAAGTCTTAAAGTTGCCAAGGTTGGAGACCCCTGTTCTATTGGGTAAGTTTTTTTCCCCTTTGGGAGCTTTTAAAAAATAGTAAATTGGGGGGTTTTTTAGTTGTTCTTTTTTTAGACCTAGCCATTTAAAGTTTAGGAAGTTTTAAATTTAGCTGCTTTTATATAAAAATAAGAATAAAATAAAATAAAATAAAATGTGTGCAGCTTTCTGAGATTTAGTGTGTTTCTGTAGTGTTTCACTCTAACTACACAAACACACAAAATCTCACAAAGCTGTATGTGGAATTTTGTGTGTAAAGTGTGAAAGTTGGTTTTTTGGGCTTTTTGTGGCTGTGTGAGGTTCCTGCTTGTTGCAGGGGCCATTTTGGGTCTAGCACAGCTGCTTTGACATTGTGGGTGAGCCAGTTGTGTTGTGTTGTGTTGTGTTGTGTGTGTGTGTGTAAAGTGTGAAAGTTGTTTTTTTTTGGGCTTTTTGTGGCTGTGTGAGGTTCCTGCTTGTTGCAGGGGCCATTTTGGGTCTAGCACAGCTGCTTTTATATTGTGGGTGAGCCAGTTGTGTTGTGTTGTGTTTTGTAGGTTAAAAAAGGGCAAAGAAGTGACATTGACTTGGCTATGCCCACCTGACCAACAAGCCACGCCCTCCCAGTCACCTTGCCACCAAGCCACGCCCACTAATTAAGCCGCGCCCACAGAACTGGTAGCAAAAAAATTTAGATTTAACCCCTGCTCTGGAGGCTCCAAAGTCTGCACATCACTCCCCGATGGCCCTGGCCCCATCTCTGCCTCCAACACAGAGCCCTCATCCAGGCATTCCCCAGCCTCCAGGACTGGCCCATGTTCTTCCTCAGCCTCATCGCTGTCTGACTCCGCTGCCAGCTCCGCATTCTGCTGGTGGATCACAACACATGCCATATTCCTATCTGTAGTTGTTATTATTGTTGTTGGTTGTTGGTTGTTGGTTGTTGTTTCTGCTGCTGCTGTTGTTGTTGTTATTAAAATTGTCAAGAACCGTCATCCTGACACCACACTGAAGCAAGATTGCTAAGCTTTCTAATTTAGTCTGTAGGTTTCTTTGCTTTTTTAAGCACAGGAAGAACAAGGAAATGAATACAAAGTTACTTCTGATCTCTTCTCAGTTAAATTTATGTTCATAGATTTATGTTCATATAGCTGGACAATGTGAAAATATTCTTCCAGCACTATTTCTTGTGTTGATATATAGAAAGAGAGGAGTAAAACAACTCTGCTGAAGCAGATAGAAAACAGAAAATCTGTAGTAAATGTCATGATGCAAGAAACGTGGGAGTGGGGGGTGGGATGAGAAGCTAGACAGAAAATCATGCAGCCATCTAAAGCTGATTTTTGTGAAAGAAATCTACCTAGAAGATTAGAAGAGTGGGAGAAAGATAAGGCAAATATTTGGGGAAAGTAATTAAAATGGTAATGAACATTTAGCCTTACAATTTGTCAGTCTTAAAAAAAAAAGTAAAAAAAAAAAATTCAGAGGGGTGCATCACCAGTCCTTCATTTATGTGGTGAAAATTATAACTGTTAGTTTAAAATTATTATATATTTTAAATAGGGATTTGTGTACCGAGCTGAAAGTTCTTGAAAGACCAAATGGATTCTGTGCTCCTTTTTCTCTGCAGCTTTTTTCAAAGAGCTTCTCATTTCATAAAGGGCAGATGTTTAAATTATATTTCCTGATGATTGAACAGACTGCATACTAAACACTTAAATCTATCCCTTTCACAGCTCTGCTTTGCTCCTCCACCCCCCCCTCCTTCTACCAAGAACTATAAAAAAGATAAGCTGCTTGTCCTAAACTTTATGGGTGGTTGAAGTAACAAATAAAGTAGATAAATGGATGGAGCAACCTAAATGAAGAGAAATCTTGTATGAAATGAAGCTGTAAATTGTAACTAGGGACATAGCCTTTATAATTAAGAATAATTTAGAAAGTCAGACAAGATATTCAGTCAGTGTGCCAACTAAAAAATGCCTGTTATTTCTAGAAAGCTAAAAGGGATCATCTCAGTAAAAGCTCTTAAAACGATTTTCAAAGGCCACATTAGACATTATTATTATTCTCTTAATTTTTTTATTCCAAGTAAGTGCCAGAAATGTGCCACTCTTATCATCAAGAGCAGAAAACTGCTCTTGATGAAAATATTGAAAACTGAAGAAATCATGTATGGCACAGGTCAAACTCAGCATGTCACGTTGCCATCACATGACGTTTCACAATGTTTTTTCCCTTTGCAGAGCTGGGGTGGGCATGGCCTGGGCATGATGCATCTGGCCCGCGGGCCACCAGTTTGACACCCCTGATGTATGGAAATAACATCAAGATCTGGATGAAGATGATCACTGCAAATACCTGGGATAATTGTAATAAATTATCAAATAAATAAAGTGTCAATTTTTGTATGACATAACTTTAGTTTTTTTAGTTTAGTTTTTATTGAATTTCTATACCGCCCTACTCCCGAAGGACTCAGGGCGGTGCACAGCCATGAAATAAAACACATAGATATACAAAATTTAAAATCGAATAAAATGAATTAAATAAATTTGGCTGAATTAATACCCATAATTTAAAATACCCATATTTTAAAATACAGTAAAAATTTAAAATTTACACTTAAAAGGGAGAAGATTTAGGCGAGGCCAGCTTGATGAAATAAAAGCATCTTCAGCTCGCGGCGGAAGGTGCGCAGATCCGGAATCCTCCGTATCTCTGGGGGGAGCTCATTCCAGATCGTCGGTGCCCCCACAGAGAAGGCTCTCCCCCTAGGGGCCGACAGCCGACATTGTTTGGCCGACGGCACCTGGAGGAGCCCCTCTCTGTGGGAGCGAACTGGTCGGTGGGAGGCTATTGATGGTAGTAGGCGGTCCCATAAGTAACCAGGTCCTAAGCCATGGAGCGCTTTAAAGGTGGTAACCAGAACCTTGAAGCGCACCCGGAAGACCACCGGGAGCCAGTGCAGCTCGTGCAGGAGAGGTGTTACATGGGAGCTCCACGTTGCTCCCATAACCACCCGCGCAGCCGCACTCTGCGCCAGTTGGAGCCTCCGAGTGCTCCTCAAGGGGAGCCCCATGTAGAGAGCGTTACAATAGTCCAGACGGGAGGTGATGAGGGCATGAGTGACTGTGCGTAATGAGTCCCGATCTAGAAAGGGACGCAACTGGCGAATCAGGCAAACCTGATGAAAAATCCTCCCGGTCACGGCCGTCAAGTGCTCTTCTAAAGACAGCCGTGAATCCAGGAGGACGCCCAAGTTACGAACCCTTTCTGTGGGGGCCAATGATTCGCCCCCAATAGCCAGCGATGGCGCCAGCTGACTATATCGGGACGTCGGAAACCACAGCCACTCGGTCTTGGATGGGTTGAGCCTGAGCCCGTTTCTCCCCATCCAGATCCGTACGGCCTCCAGGCACTGGGACATCACTTCAAGGGCATCGTTGGGGTGGTCCGGGGTGGAGATGTACAGCTGGGTGTCGTCAGCGTACAGATGGTACTTCACCCCGAAACCACGGATGATCTCGCCCAGCGGCTTTACATAAATGTTGAACAAAAGGGGCGAGAGAACCGATCCCTGCGGCACCCCGCATATAAGGGGCCTCGGGGTCGATCTCTGCCCCCCTGTCAACACAGACTGCCACTGGTCAGAGAGAAAGGAGGAGAACCACCGTAAAACAGTGCTTCCCACCCCCAACCCTTCCAGCCGGTGCAGCATGATACCATGGTCGATGGTATCAAAAGCCGCTGAGAGGTCTAACAGGACCAGGACAGAGGAACAACCCCTGTCCCGAGCCCTCCAGAGATCATCAACCAACGCGACCAATGCCGTTTCCGTGCTGTACCCAGGCCTGAAGCCCGACTGGAATGGATCTAGATACGACACTTCATCCAGGTACTGGGGAAGCTGTCGCGCAACCACACTCTCAACAACCTTCGCAACGAAGCAAAGGTTGGAGACTGGACGATAATTAGCCAATACTGCCGGGTCCAGGGAAGGCTTCTTGAGGAGGGGCCTTACCACTGCCTCTTTCAGGGCGGCGGGGAAGACACCCTCACCCAACGAAGCATTTATAATCCCCTGGAGCCAGCCTCGTGTCACCTCCCGGGAAGCCAGCACTAACCAGGAGGGGCACGGGTCCAACAAACATGTGGTCACGTTCAATCTACCCAGAATCCTGTCCACGTCATCTGGGGTCACAGGATCAAACTCATCCCAGATAACAGGACCTGCTCAAGACCTGCTTCCGTCACCCTCGCTGGATCTATCCTGTCAGAGTCCAGACCTGCCCGAATCTGAGTGATTTTGTCATACAGATACTGAACAAAATCCTCGGCTCTTCCCTCCAAGGGGTCCTCCCGTGCTTCCTGGTAGAGCAGGGAGCGGGTCACCCTAAACAGGGCGGCCGGGCAATTATCTGATGACGCAATAAGAGCAGTAAAATGAGTACATATTGCTGCTTTTATCGCCACTAGGTAACTCCTAATATGAGATCTTACCAGTGTTCGGTCAGATTCAGAAAGACTAACCCTCCAACAGCTCTCTAGGCGTCTTTTCTGGCGCTTCATCTCCCTCAGCTCCTCGGTAAACCAAGGAGCCAGGCGAGATCGGCGCCGGGTCAGAGGCCGCAAAGGCACGACTCGGTCCAGGGCTCCAGCAGCTGCCTTATCCCAGGCGGCCACTAGGTCCCCAGACGAGGCGTGAGCCAGAACCTCCGGGATTGGCCCAAGCTCCATCTGGAACCTATCAGGTTCCATCAGGTGCCTGGGGCGGTACCATTTTACTGGTTCCGCCTCCCTGCAGTGGAGTGCCGCAGTTCGAAGGTCAAGGCGAAGGAGCGAGTGATCTGACCATGACAAGGGCTCGATGACTATATCCCCTATCTCGAGATCACTCAACCACTGTCCAGAGACAAAAACCAAGTCCAGTGTGTTTCCCCCAGTGTGCGTAGGGCCATGAATTAGTTGGGTCAGGTCCATGGCCGTCATGGAAGCCATGAACTCCCGAGCCACCTCAGACGCCTCACCCACAGATGGCAGGTTGAAATCCCCCATGACCATAAGTCTGGGGGTATCAACCGCCACCGCAGCAATAACGTTGAGTAGCTCGGGCAGGGCTGCTGCCACGTGGCAGGGAGCCAGGTACATGATCAGCAAACTCATCTGAACCCCGTGGCCCCACTTCACAAGGAGGGACTCACAACCAGCTGTCTGAGGTACAGTGGTCTCCCTCGGCCTAAGGCCTTCTCTAATAATAACCGCTACTCCCCCGCCCCTCCCCTGTGACCTTGGCTGATGGAATGCATGGAAACCTGGTGGGCACATTTCTACCAGAGGGACCCCTCCCTCTGGGCCCAACCAGGTCTCCGTAATACCCGCCAGGTCCGCTCCCCCCTCGTAAACAAGATCACAGATGAGGGGGGCTTTATTTACTACGGACCTGGCGTTGCACAACATCAGGCGAAGGCCCAGGCCCTGAAGGTCTGTACTACCTGGAGAACGGGTGGAGTCTTGGGGGCCGGAGCACCCTACTGCTTGAAGATGGGTGCGTGCTCCCTTAACATGATATGGCCCCCTGCTCCCGCCATATCTACCTCTCCCACACACAGTACCGATGGTAAAAACACCGTCTGGACCAGCTCGACCCCCTCCGGATCCCCCACCACCCCTGCCGAACGTCCTGGCCAAGCCCGACTCTCCCCCTAGTGGGTTATCCCCCAAACCCACAACCATAATTCCAATCCCACCCCCTCCCCCCTCCTCGAACCCCTTAAAAGTTTAGACAAGGACAATTTTAAAAAACCCCGCAGCCCCCTCTTTGCGGCATGCCACCTCTCGGGACTCCAGAGCCCGTCATCGAGGTAGGCCCTCGATAGAATGGAGGGCCAAGCCTGCGAGAGGGGGGAGTCTCGCAGACCAAGAAGCTCCGCTGCTGAGTACATTGATCATAATGGGTGACACGACCATATCCTGAGGGTATATATAAAGGACCGAGGAGAAGACAAAGGAATGGGGGATCTCAGAGACGTATTTACAGGACCAAGTCCCCTGTCCCCTCACAACAGAGGACATAGTCCAAAGCCAAGATGACCACAGTTCCAAGGGGGAAAATAGATCCAACTACCCTCTCATGGTGGTTAGGTCAGCTGGACAGCCCCCTCTTGTGGTGAGGTGGTAGCAATGAACCGATGCATATAGACAGCGTCCGGGGGTCAGGTCCAAAAATCGCCCTCTCATGGCGGTTTGTCCGGTGGTAAAGACCGATGGTAAAGTCCCCTCGCTGGTAAAGTCCCCTCGCTGGTAAAGTGCATATATGTAAAAAGCCTCCCGGTTCAGTCCCCAGGGGCTCTGGCACCTGGCCACCCTCTCACGGTGGTCAGGCAAATGTCTAGCCCCCTCAGCCGATGGGATGCAGCCATGTACCGGTCTCCCATTCAGGTGGAAATAGCCCTCTCCAAAGTCAGGGGGGTTCAGAATAGTAATAGAGCATAGCGCCAATGAGTCCCACAGGCTGACAGTTGGTCCAGGTGGGCCCAGTTCTAAAAGGGAATGCTGGAGGAGAGAGAAATGGGGCAGAAATGGGGCAGTTTTCTCGAGCCCCCAGCCCCCCGCACAACCACAAATTTAGGCCTCCCAAGGCCCAGAAGATCGCTCCGGGTCTTTTCCGCCCCAACCGTGGTTGCAGGTCTCCCAGTCCTGTTGGTTTGTTGCCCCCCCAGCTCCTATTCCAAGGGGGGGGTCCCCAGCGCCGTCTGACCGCCAGCTAGCCTCCACAGCAACCGCCATCGCCGCCGCCACCGCGCCATCGTCGCCAGCCCCCGAAAGAGCCTGGCGACGTCCCAGAGATCTTCATAGGGTGCCCGACACATCTTGCAGCCCTTCGGGCAACCCCCCCGGGCTTAGAAACTTGCTGCGCGGCAGGTGCCCCCGGCACAGCGCCGCTCCAACTAATTGATGGCCTCCGGCTGTGAAGAAACGCTGCCGACGCTGCCGACGCCCAGCTGATCACCCTGACGCTCCACGCATCACCCCTTCCTCTCTGCTCAGTCACGGAGGGAAAGAAAACCCTCTCCGTGCTGGCCAGGAGCTCCCCTGACTGGTCCTGGGGTCGAAGATCTTCAGAACAACCCCCAAAGGACCCAAAGGGTAGGTCGGCGCCCCATCCTCAGATTGCGATCCCAGCGGGCGCCGCCATCTTGGACATGCACAGATATTGGTTGGATTTAGATTGGATAAACAGCAAATCATACCCCGGTAGAGCATATTATAGATGTACTGGAGTGCAATTCCAAGCCTTCTTAACTTGGAACACACATTTCTCCTAACAGTCCAGTGTTGCTTGAAAGGCCTTTCATGCTAAGTTATTTCTCAGCTTCTTTCCGGTGTTCAGATTTGTAGTTTCATAAAGTTCAGCACCTTGGAAATTGTCCAATTCAAATTTATCAAAGCTATTCTTACATTTCCATGATATATCAGAATGCTGCTTTATCGTTTCAGAAAGATTTGGTTTCCACGGATGCCAGAGCTTGGTACAGTTCTATTTATTTCCTATGGGACTGCCCCCTCAAGTTTTCATAGATCATTTTAAATCAACCCGGCTAACAAGATCTATTAACAGATTCTAGTTTTCAGATCTCTCTTTAGATACTTTCTTACCCATTAGAGTTTGAAAGTGCCAGGAAGATATCTGGGTTATGCATTTCTATGCCACTATCCAACCCCGCAGTCCATGTATATTTTTCAAAAGACCATGTGCCAATTGTGCCATCATCCTCTCTTTCCTCCATTCCAATTTTGAAATTTCTCCAGGCCTTCATCTTGGCCAGATTGGATACATTACCCTCTATAGCAGTGTGTATGCCCTTGTAAAGATGATTCCATGGACCCAAATGCTATTTGGTTCCTCTATTCACAGGGAATCTCACATGACATCCTTCTTTCCCATTTTAAACAAATACCCTGGCAAGGAGTTTGATGCTTATTTGTCACTTCTTCTGCCCAATCAGCAATCTGACCAGATTGCTTGCATCAATTATTCTATTCTTCCCTCCAAGATTTTACTTTCTGAGCACTTTTGGGTGTATTTTATAGGTCTTTGTTTGCTAATCATGAAATATAATCTGTAATTTTACTTATCAAATATAATTTTATAGAACTCTTCTGTTTTTATACAATAGCAATGTATGCTACACACATAAAGGAAACATACAAAAACATGGAACTGTTGTTGAAGCAAACCCAATACAGGGTTTATACACCAAGTACAACTGGAATATCTGTGGAGATCTAAAAGTAGTGGCTTTCCTCAGTGGTGGGTTTCAAATTTTTTTACTACCGGTTCTGTGGATGTGGCTTGGTGAGGGTGGCATGGGAAGGATACTGTAAAATCTCCATTCCCACCCCATTCCAGGGGAAGGTTACTGCAAAATCCCCATTTCCTCCCAATCAGCTGGGACTCAGGAGGCAAAGAATAGATGGGGACAGAGCCAGTCAGAATTTTTATTACCGGTTCTCTGAATTATTGAAAATTCCCACTACCGGTTCTCCAGAACTGGTCAGAACTTGCTGAAACCCACCTCTGGCTTTGCTGCTGAGAATGCAGCTCAGATATACAATGTGTTACATATGCAAATGGGACAGCTGTGCAAGAGAGTCACATTACATTGCAAAAAAATGGCTGTTCCCAAAGAATTTAGTTCTAGGACAGAAAATGTGGCCCATGAACCACTTATTGACCCAACAAAAATATTTTTACCTCTGCTTCACATAAAACATGGACTGATGAAAAATTTGGGGAAAGCGATGAATGAGGAAGGTGAAGGTTTTTATCATTTGAGATAGATGATGGCAAGAGTAACTGATGCCAAGATTAAGAAAGGTACTTTTGTTGGTCCACATATTAGATACATCATCAAATGGTTCAAAGATCTGTTAATGAGACAGAGAAAATCACATGGAAAGCATTCAAGGATGTTGTTGAGAATTTTCTTGGCAGCTACAGAGCACCAAATTACATTCAGTTGGTAAAACAAACATCTTACAGTATACAAGACCATGAAGTGCAACTTGTCACTGAAGATTTCTTTTTAGCACTGGACTTCTTTCCAGGGCATTGCCACAGTGGAAAAACAGTATTAAGTCAACTGGAATCCATCAATGCTGGGTAACTATTGTTAGACACTGCAGAGTACAAATGAAAATCAGTAACAAAACACTTTTGGCCCTGTTGAATTCATGCAGCATGTCAGAAATATTAAGAGATTAAATACATTAGTCATTAAAAGTTAATTTCATATTTCTCAAGATTTCTATGCAAGATAATCATTCTAAAATTATATTTGTGTTCCATTTGAAGGAGTCTATCATAATTACCAAAAGTTCTTAAATAAGCAAAACATTTTTTGGGGGGAAATGTTCAGTGAGATTACTGCTAATGTAGGTGATTGCCACTATTATTTGTATTACTATTATTATACTAATATTACTGTTCTTGTACTGCATTTATGCCTATTTTTTTTTTACTGTATTTATGGAAGAGATGGTATTTTTGTTTCTGTATAGTGCTATCTGGCTTAACCTCTTGGGATGTTTTTTGTTTTTATTTCCACTAAGTAATCTGATGAAATAAAGGCAGGCCTCAGCAGTTGCAGGTATGTCATTCATCTTCAAAATGGAACTAGTAGTAATTTCAGTCTCAGTTCATAGTGATAAGAGTAAACAAAATATTATAAGCAACAGTTAATAGTAATAAAAAGACAGTTTCATTATGTGTGAACTCTCTGTTGTCTATAGAGACAGCATCTTGAGGAGCAAGAACAGTAACATTTGAAGCCATAGTGAATTATGTAGCAAGCAGTGGTGAAATCCAATTTTTTTTACTACCAGGTCTGTGGACGTGGCTTGGTGGGAGTGGTGTGGCTTGGTGGGCATGGCAGGGGAAGGATACTGCAAAATCTCCATTCCTACCCCACTCCAGAGGAAGAATACTGCAAAATCCCCATTCCCTTCCTACTCTGGGGCCAGCCAGAGGTGGTGTTTGCCTGTTCCCCGAACTACTCAAAATTTCCACTACCAGTTCTCCAGAATCTGTCAGAACCTGCTGGATTTCACCCCTGGTACCAAGGACTGAAGCAGAAATTGAATACTTATGTTTTCTGAAATATAACATATGGTGCTACCAAGCCAAATTCAGATGATCATTTCATATTGCCAGGAAATAATGGGTGGTAAAATGTATGATTAGGTAAAAAATTCACTTGTTAGACCATGAATAAATATTCTATTTCACTGTGTGTTCAAATATGGTCTATACAAAGTCCAGTTCAGGATCCTTGTTAGAATAGACTATAGACTAAATGTCAAGTTAAATATCAATATTCACAGTCATTGTCACCAATGCAAATATTATTATTTATTTCTCTATGGAGATTCTCAGTCATCCAGGTCATGGTTTCCCAAAGGTGCTTTTTCAAGAGGCAACTGGACGTCCAGTTGCTTCTTGAAAAAGCACCTTTGGGATTACTTATTCTTATTGCCTTTTTATTTCCTTAATGGTTTTATTCTCAATTTTTCATTTCATTTATGATGATAAGTCTGTAATGGAGTCCTAAAATGGTATCTTTCATAAACATCTTTTTAAAAAACCCATAAACAAATCTGTACCCCACTTTCTTCTCATGTGCACTAGACCATTAATTTACTGAATGTCTATTTTACCATCTTTTAAAAAAGCATTCAATTAAGGAAACAACAATACAATAAATATAAAATAGTTGTCTCACTGAAGAAATCTTTATTTTATAAAACCTTGTAATATTCTCATAAAAAATTTTTCTAAAACTCTCGTCTCTACAAAAGCTAGTTGAATAACCTGCCTTTGAGAAGTTTTTGTGCTCATTTCAGCCACCTCTCTCCTTGTCTGCAAGAAATAAGAATTGTACAAATATCAGCTGTTTTACTCCTAGACAGAATGAAGTCAATAATCGGGGGGAAAAAATGTGTTAGCTAACTTGCCAAGATCCCAAACAGAAAGAAGCCTTGAGTAATATGTGTATATGTGAGAACATTAAGTTTTGTTACCTCTAAAACATACGATTTCTCTGACATACTTGTGCTAGATTTTAATTCAAACATAGCTCATTTTAATCCCCCATGTGATGGTAAGAATCTATTCCTATGTTTAATTCATGAAGTCAAAGCCATTATTTTCTCTGATTGTTTTCTTAGGTTGATGGGTTTAACAATAACACAATAAGTTTACAAGAGTATAATGAAAATGTTACCACAAATCAATCAGAAGCCAATAAATAAATTGGATATGCAATTAAAAATGAATCAATAAACAGAAACAAAAGCACCCAGGTAAAACCAGGTCAGCAAATAAGTCGATGTAAATGCCAAAAGCCCCTCCAATTTTTCCTGATGGTTGAAGGTTGCCAGAGCAAAAGGGAATCTAGCCTTTGTTCTGGCCAAGAAAGATGTAAGAGCTTAATGAAAGGTCATGTAACCTGCTCAGTGAAGGAAACACCTAGAACCATGAACTGATCAGAATGAAGTCACAATCAGGCAATTTTCAATTCTATGTTGTCCCCATTTCCTCAACCCTCCCACAGCAGCCTTGACCACCAAGCTGATGCAGGCTGAGCTTCTTCTCCTTTGAGATGCTTATACAGTGTCTTTTGCCATGAATCACCACCATCACTCTTCCTGCAGTCACAGAGAATCTGGATCCATGGATCTTGTAATCTTCTGGATGGACTCTGAGGATTTGTGGGAGTCCATTATTCCTTTAAGTCCAACATGTATTAAATGTGTGTGTCTTTTTTCCTCAGATTCTTTTTCTCATTCATTTCTTGTTCCTGTTTTATTCCAGCAGTCAGATTGCACACCATGCCAGAAGCCCCAGGTTTTATAAACTTCAGTCTACTACAGAATGGATTGTTCTATTAGAGTAAAAAACAAAAATGATCACAGATGCTACTTAATTTTTTTTGTCCCTTTCTTAAGGGAACAGTCACAAACTTTAATTAGCCCCATGTACAGTACATTAATTTTGAAGCAAGTTACACAGGCAGGAAATATTTGGTAGACTGTTTCATTGCCTAATCTTCCATCTGCAGCAGCTGCAGTTGTTATTTTCATTTGAAGCAACATAATTATCACAAAGTAAATAACCTAATTAGGTGTAACTACCTTCATTCTGGGATCATAGCCTGCCTTACAGGAACTTCTAAGGTCCGTGCTTGTTTCCTATGGATTAGAGCTAGTAGCAGAAAAATTGAATTCATCATTGTCAATGTCTGGCCTTGGCTTTCTATTTACAAGACATTCTGAAAGAGGAGCCCTTGAAATATGTCCTCCTCTTTCATTATCCTGAGACTGGATGTCCCAATAGTTTAATCCTCTCTCATGAAAGGTTTTAGCAATTATTGCCTCTTTCCAAGTTAATCTTATAGTTCCATAAGGGGCAGGGTCTCCAAAAGCTCAAACTTCTCACTAAATTGCAATTGCTAGAAGTGTTCCAGATGAAGGCCTTGATAGTTGAACTGATATTAAAACAAACAAATATAAGCAAATATACATGTTTGTTTGTGTGTGTGTGTGTGTGTGTGTGTGTGTGTGTGTGGTGTGCATTATTCAGGACAATTATAGACATAAATGCAGTCTATTAGGATAACACTGTTAATGCATATAATAAATTACCAGATTTTCATAAATATATGCCAGTTGTATAATACTTTGCAGCGGCAATTTTTTTTTTCTTCCAAAGCAATGTCCAAGCACACTTCTAAAATGCCACTGATGGCATCAAAGACAAATTTTCCTTTTTCAGTTTTTGCCACAAACCTAGCAACTAACAAAGGGAAAATGGACAGTCTGGAAAGTACAAGATTTTTATATCATACTGAGCAGATCCTTTTGCTTTTAAGTCAATTAGATGCACATCAAGCATACAATGTTAATATTGGTTGAATTCAAATGTAGGTAACCCTTATGGCCCAGGGACCATATGTAACTCTCTGTGCCTCACTTGTTATGTGCCAAATTATTATGTCAAAATCCAATGGTAAAACAGTGGCACAAAATAGTGTAATTCTTTTATTTCACAAATTAAGAGTGGGAACTCTCCATGAAGTAATACACCCTTCAACTCCACCCCCTTGAACTATGAAAAACAAATCATCTGCCCCTTAATATTGATTATGCATCTGAGGTGGATGAAAAGAAAAGGGGATATGTTTCTCCCATTAGCATTCCAATTTTCAATATTAACCCCTTCCAAATCTAAAAAACTCAAAATATTTCTATTCCTGTGCTTTCCAATGACATGGGAACTTGTTGCAGCCCTCTAGAACAGTGATGACTAACTTTTTCTGGACTGAGTGCCCAAAGCACGCACACGCCCGAATCCCCAAAATGCAATGTGTACGCATGCCCCATGCATGTGTGTGCGCCCCCTGCATGCACTCTGCACATGCGCACACCCCTCTCATATACCCCATGCCCACACATGAGTGGCAGTGTCCCGAAGATCAGCTGGCTGGCAATAAGACCATGCACAGCAGGGCTGAACTGGAGCAACAGCTCGCATGCCATCAGAGAGGGCACTGCGTGCCACCTCTGGCACATGTGCCATAGGTTTGCCATTACAGCTCTAGAAGGTTAGCAGCCTGAATTGCTCTCTTCAGAACTATTGCAGAGCTCTGTCTTAATTAATGACAAATTTTTCAATGACTGAATTGGATCAATTTAAAATCAAGACAGAATTTGTGTCCAATGCTTTTATAAAATATATACAAGAGAATTTTTGATAATAATTAAAGTGTCACATTCTACAAAATCCCGTATTTTCCTCTCTCATTTCTGGTACTGAAAAAAAAATTATCCTAGCTTTTTAGATTATGTCTCAAAAGGAATGAGAGGACAAAGTTTGGGAACCAAAGCTAATTCTCACTTTTTCCAAAGGTATCTAAAGGTATAATGTTCTATTATGCTTATCTCTCGAGGAAATGCATATAGCCTTCCAAACGTATAGAATTAACCAGCTGTCCCCATGTTATAGAAGCTGAATTAGACATAAAGAAGGAAAAGTTCACAATTCTTTATTAGTGAGTGCTGACTTTCACTTCTAAAGTAACCTGGCATATGAGATATAAATTATATTTATTGTACATATGGGTTGAGTGCAGGGGTGGATTCTACTTACTTTTACTACCGGTTCGCATTGAGCCCACGCATGCACTTCTGTGCATGCGCAGAAGCTTCTGCACATGCGCAGATCGCCTATGATGATGCCCGGGTCAATGGGTGGAGCCTCCCATTGGTTTTACTACCTGTTCTTGCGAACCGGTCCGAACCGGGGGCAACCCACTACTGGTTGAATGATAAAGGATTTCCTTCAAGTATAAAACCCCTTCAACCTGAATTGGTTGACTCAAAGGGAGATGTCCAGTCATCTTTCTGTATGTATGCACACCCTAAGATCTGACAGGTTTTCATATGTGCTATAGTAGTTTTGATATGAGCTTCTCATTGAATCAAGCTATAACTTGACTCAGGTCATATTATAAGCATAGTGGGAAGTATATTTTACTTCATTACTCTTTATTTTTAATGGGATATGTTTTAAAAAAGCTTTCAACTGTAACCCTGTATGGTACACATGTCTTGTTTAGTTGCAGACAGACCTGTATTTTAGAAGAATATTTGACAAAATACCACAATTTTTTTAATTAGTTAAGTGTGGACTGTATGGCATGACAGCTTAGTGGATACAAAGATGACTTGAAAAATCTTCCCAAACATGATCAACATCATACTAGAGAGATGTATAAAGTGAGGTTCCACAAGATTTGGTCCTGGTCCTGCCCATGGTCCTTAATTACTTGGGTAAAATATTAGGGGAATATTTCATTGTGAAAATATATCCACTGAAAAGAAATCCTTGTTTTATATATTGCACCTTCTATAAGGGCACAAAAGCCAGTGTCATAGCACTCTGTTGGGGGATGTATGAAGACATTTCAGATTTATTTTATGTACATTTCCTGTCAAAGCAATATAATCTCATTTCCTTAAATGTGGCAAAATTTTGTTTCATTATATATATACTATTCAAGATGCTTTGATTACCTTAAGGATCCGGGTACAGTATAATTTTATGTTTGTATTTTATTGTGCTTAAAATCATTTTGTTAAATTCTGGCCAATGACTATATTAAAGAATTATTACTAACACAACACATGGCTCTCTGGCTAGCATCTTTTACCAATTGTCCTTATAAAATAGGATGTCATATTGGCTGAATTGCATTCACTCCACAGGATTTTTTCAGCACTTGGTTTCCTTTAGATAGAAAATGTGTTGGTTTGGTGGAATTACATCTGTTTAGAAGTAGATATAAACTGCTTTTCATTTCTGGAGCCAGTCTTATAATCAACGATTTCTAAGCTGCCAGGAGGAAGAGAGGGAAAGTAATTCCTGAAATTGCTTTCTTTTTTGGCAGAACTAAGATATGAGAATTGTCCTTCTCTTTTTATTATCTGAGGAAGGAAGGAAGGAAGGAAGGAAGGAAGGAAGGAAGGAAGGAAGGAAGGAAGGAAGGAAGGAAGGAAGGAAGGAAGGAAGGGTTTTGTATGGATATTGCTTTAATTGCTACTTGCAAAAATATTTTTAATTGTGCCATTTCTTCAAGAAATAATATCACGTAAACAACTTATTTCAAGTGTGTGCAATAAAATATAGTTGTCATTGGCACCAAAGGTTTGTATATATTAATAGAATTACTAAATTGCAGCATCACATGCTGACATTTAACAACAACTCAAGAAAAGTTGTTTAACAAGAGAAATATCTTAAAGTGATTTAAGTGATTTAAAGTGAAGAACTTTGTACTTCAGTACTTCGTCACAATAACTCTGGCTTCCCTGTACCTTATTTTAGTATTTTCACTTTTTCCCAGGTCCACCATCCCCCTCTAAGTCACTTGTATTTATATTACGGACCGTTACATTTCATTGTAGGAGGTACTTGAGAGAGAGAGAGAGAGAGAGAGAGAGAGAGAGGGAGGGAGGGAGGGAGGGAGGGAGATTTTCAACAGTTAAAATTAAAATAACGAAGTTAGTTGACTATTCTCTGTGTTGACTCAGCCTTCCATCCTTCCAAAGTCAATAAAACAAGGAGCCAGATTGTTGGGGGCAATATGCTGACTCTGTAAACTGCTTAAAGAGGACTGTAAAGCATTATGAAGCGGTACATATGTCTATTGATGTTGCTATTTAAGAATCTCTCCATTCTTCTTACATTAAAAATGACAGTTCAGCAGCAACTTTTGGAGGGCAATTGCAGAGTATGTTCAGTGCTGGAGTAACAGGCTGCTGCTCTAGCAATATGATGAGCCATTCTGTCGTCCGAATGTCATTGCTTTCCACACATAGTCAGTCTCTCATGATTTGCTTAGGCAACAGTGAGAAACACCAAGGGAACAGGACAATCTAACAGGCAACATCTTTCTGAGAGCTTCTGTGCATGGTACACAGTAATAATTGTCAATGTCGTTTCTCACCAGTAATTAGAGTTTCACCATTTCATCTCTCAAAAGTTCAAATGTAGCTCCACCATTTCATCTCCTATTCAAAACATTTTTTCCTTGTCTTTTCTTCTCCTTTCTTTGAAAAGTAACAGGCCAAGTCCGATGGCACACATTCAGCCTGAGAATTACTAGACCCATTCCAAATAGAGTTGGCAGCGCTGTCAATTTGGCAATGTCTGTGGCTGCGAAGCAAAGGACACTTTATTTTAAAGAAAAACATATTGGTGATCTGAACTTGTTGGTTCCTTTTCTGGAAATAAGGCCTTGGTTATCCAGTCACTGCATACTCAGTCAGCAAGTTATTAAGACTAATGACATTATCCTTGGCAGTCTTATGTTCAGAAAACAGAACTATGGCATTCTCATTGTTTTCATTTCCTTTTTCCTTCAGTTGACTGGTTTGACAATAATTTAGCATATCTGAACAGCATTTTATAAACTCCAAGTTATGATCTAATTACCATATGCCATCAAAAGCAAACATGGTAACAAATTTAAGGCTTTTGAAAGAATGCAGTAGATTGAATTCATATTTAGCCATGCTCCCAGCACTGGAAATCCATTTAGGCATGATGGATTTGGCCGATTGATTTCCATAGGTTTCTTAAAATGATGGCAAGTCTGAATGTACCTGGACAATGTTTGGCTCATGTTACAAAAATAAATGAATGGGGTTCTTTTTTGCAAATAATTTCTGTTGATTATGGCCATATTTAATAACTAAGAAAATAAAATAACTCTAATTGTTGCAGTTATAGCTAATCCCATTATAAATTCAGTGTTTGTTAAGGGTGGATTCCTAAATAGCCAAAGCAATTACATTTAATCCTTCATGTGACCATTTGTTCTAGCCTGTCATTCATCCTGACACGCCCTTATCTGGGTTTTAAGACCTAAATCCAATATATGCCTTTTAATTCATAGCATTATTTTCAGCTTTATTAACTGTGTGATAAGAGCAGTAATGCTTTATAAAATAAAGGTAATTTATGTTATGATCCTCATAAAGCAAACTACTGAACAAATTCCCACAAAATGTATTTTCAATTGTCTTAGGACAAACGTTGCCTTAAGATGACACTGTTGTTTTTAATATGCTGCATATGGCTATCATATTTAGTTGTTAATCGAAAAAAGATTTTACCCTGTAGCTCTGAGAAAGACTTATGTGGCACCTGTTATGGTATTTAAAAAGGGGAAAGTATATATCCAACTACTATTACATACATGCATTTAAAGAAGTGTAACAAGAACGATATTCCTAATTACACTCTAATTTAAGACTATTACTTTCCACTAATATGACTCTATTTTGACTTGCAATATTGCTAGGGGTACATAGATCAGAATTTCTAACGCAAGTCATTTCAACAGATAATGTCCTGGACAAGAAAAAAGAGAAGTGGATGTTAGGTTTCAATTGAACTTTGTCTAAGCCACAAAGTCTTCCTGAACTTTGACTGAATATTCCTCTATCCTCCCTTCCATAACCATGCCAGTTCATGTCCTTTGATTAACCGAATTGTTCCTTAATTCTTTGTTTATTTTATAGGCCCTTGCTCTCATGGCCTTGCTGATGGGAGCTGAAGGCCAAAACATATGGAAGTCAAGCAGGATAACACTCCAATTTTAGGAGAGGGAATTTAGCTTAGTTGTACTGTTTTCCATATTAAAAAGGTTAATTTCCATGTGATGGAAATATCTCTTCTGGATACCTTAAAGAACATTAAGAGTACTAGATTACTATGCTTTATGCAAATAGCATGACCTGATATAAGAGAAGTTTGTGTTTCATATGCATATACATGTAAATATATAGGAAAGAAATATTACAATGTTTTCAAATAGCTATGTTAGAATATAGTAAATAGGTACCTTTACATTAGTTGATTCAAACTTTGATTTTCAACAATGCTGTTAATTTATTTTGATTTGATATCACTGTTCAAAATTAAGAACAAAATCCTCCCTCAAGGCAGCTTATCATATCATAAATATTAACAAGCAATATTAAAAATGTGAAACTACATGAATGTTAAAGACCTCTCCAAAAATAATATAAAAATTCAGGACAAAGTTGGGATAACATGGGTTTGATTCAATGTCAGCATAGTTATCTTCGATTAGCAATTATAAAAAGTAGTAAAACTTGGCATCAGACATTAAAAGAGTATGTATGGACAGTGGTCGCATCTTCAAATGGGAAGATGCGAAGATGACACTGCAGATAGGATTCATTGGAAGAAGATTGCTGCCCTGTGCACTTCATGAGAAAGGAACCAATGATGATGATGAAAGTAGCTAGGAATACATAAACAACGAAAGTTTATGAGGCTTGTCACCATTTCAAATCAGCAAAACCTAAAAATAAATATCTACTTGAATAGACTGTCCCATCACTGTTGTTGATGTATGTCTTTCTTTCTTAATATAAACCATGTGTGAGAGGAGGGGAGGAGAGGAGAGGAGAGGAGAGGAGAGGAGAGGAGAGGAGAGATTGTACTGTACTGCATTAAGAAAAGCATAAGTCCTAACTGGTTGTGGTGGGGAGCATAGATACAAAGGGATACTTCAGGCAGGTTTACTGGTCTGGGTGTTAGAATCAGTTTTAGAGAGAAGGACACAGTGTATTTACCTCCCAGGGCTATGAAGAAGAGAAGCATTTGCATCTTACATTACAAACATTCCTGGTACTTGCTTGGAGAAAAGAAGTTGCCTCTTTGTATTCCACACCAACTCCTGAAATAAATTAACCTCCCCAGACTAAGAAAATGTATATTTATCCTCCAAGACAGTTTTACAACAGCTTTTACAGAAATCTGCAATTAAATAAAAAGAGCCTGTGCATGAAAGTCCAGAGTAAAATATGTAATGAAATATTATGTTTAAGATGTCTTTGTTTATTTTCCAGCAACTATCTACTTCTCAATATATCTTCCCCCCCCCTCACAGTACTTACCTACTAACCTCTAATCGGATTGGATTAAACTTGAACATTTTCAACTTTTTCTTTCAAATGTGTTATTCAGAAGAATTATTTAATAGTTTGTTCAATTGTTCAATATGGATTATTTATGTATTTGTTTATTTATCAAATTTATAGTCTATCTCATTATCTAAATGAGTCTTGTTAGGAGTCTCACCTACTGTGGAGAACTATACCATTGATTTTCAGAAATAGCACCACCAGGATTCATTAGTAAAGTCAGAGAGCTCTCTGAGGACTACAAATAGGGATTCAGTAACACATCCACAGCTGACTCACTTAGTGCATGGGAAAGGCTAAACTGCAAATTCAAAATATCTGTACATTTTCCATTACCTCACCTGTTCATCAAGAGGTTGTAATCAAGAGAAGGAAGAAGGAAGATTGCTCTGGTGGGGTGAGAGATAAATTAGATCCTAAAGTGTTAAATATTCATTTGTCATTTTAGAAAACTAATCCCTTTTCATTTTTAATGAATCTGATTAAAGAAGGCCTTCTGAGAATCTTATATAATATCCTGGATTCTTTGAAAGCAGTCATCAAAGGATATCATCAAAGCATTCAACAATTTTCAGGGCTCCTTCTATTATTGGGTGATTTCAGAAGGTGGCAGCAATCAGACAGAAATGCTATCCCATATACTGCTCCTGTGATTGCTGCATGATACTTTTCAAGATGGTTTTACCTCAACATTTCCCTACCTCTATCTTTCTCTCACAAATTATTTCTTTCAGTTTCTTTGTCAAGAGAATCCATGCATTGAGAATCAAATCCAGATTCTGAAGCCGATATCCCTCCTGAAGTGGATTTTATGAGAAAACGGTGACTATTGATTTCCTAATTCCCTAATCTGACAGGTCCCAATATGGTTTAAGGTTATTTTCTAGAGGTGACCAAATTTGTAAATGCATGCCATTTTCTTAGTCTAAGGTCAATTGACAGATTTCCTGAAGCCTTTTTTGTTTGTGGGGAACATTATTTTTCACCCTGGCCTGGCCTAACTCCCCTCTTTTAAATTCTTAAATTTTAAATTTTTTAATTCGTGATTTTATAAATTGGGTGTTTTAATCTGTGTTTCGGCTGAAATATTTAATAATTTTAAGGGATTTTTAATATTTGTATTGTCTGTATTTTATCTTGGCTGTTCACTGCCCTGAGTCCTTCGGGAGTAGGGCGGTATAGAAATTTGATTAATAAATAAATAAATAATAAAAATCAACCTTGTATGTGTACTCATAGAGCATATCTATCTCTAGATTTATACTAGAATTTCCTCTTTTTAGGAAATGGTGGGAACAGAGCTTGGTATAGTACATGAGTGATCACTCAGGCAAGAATGATTAGAACAGGTCATAATCCTTTGGGAGAAATGAATGATAATTAAAGTGATATTAAAGAATGAAAAAGGTATGCATTAGTGATGATGTGGATGGATCCAAATAGAATCAAAGCAGAGAATAGAACCAAATGGAATATATAAACAGAGACATAGATTCAAAATCACAAGAAGCATTAGTACCACTTTATAAAACCTTAGTAAGACCACACCTAGAATACTGCATCCAGTTTTGGTCAACATATTGCAAAAAAGTTGTTGAGACTTTGGACAAAGAGAACAGCAGAGAACTAAGATCATTAAATGCCTGGAGACTAAAACATGAAGAATGGTTGCAGGATTTGGATATGGATAGTCTAGAGAAAAGAAGGACTAGGGATGACATGATAGGAGTAGTCCAGTATTCAAGGGGCTGCCACAAGGCTGTCAACTTATTTTCCAAAGCACCAGAAGGCATGACATGAAACAATGGATGGAAACTAATCAAGGAGAGAAGTAACCTTCTCAAGGAGAGGAGAAACTGCCTAACAGGGAAAACAATTAACCGGTGGAACAGCTTGCCTTCAGAAGTTGTGGGCACTTCATCACTGGATGTTTTAAGAAGAGACTGGACTAGACACTTGTTTGAAATGGTATAGGGTCTCCTGACTGAGTAGGGGGTTGGACTAGAAGACCTCCAAGGTCCCTTCTAGATCTATTCTGACACAAACAGAATGGCCAAAAGTTGAATTACATTAACTTGGCTATAAGATCTTCATACCTGACTGTGCCAGGTAGAACAGACTTCCAGACCTCATTTGTTATATATTTAGAAGTTGTTATGCTACCGTCAATTGTATCATTTACAGCAATTTCTAAACCTTATACAGAAAACCCAAGAATATGAGCCATGCATTTTATTTTTAGAGAAGGGTATTCCATAGCTTACTTTATTTTCTCCTTAATAACCAGGTAAACATGCACACCTATCAGTCTGGCCTATGATTAAGATGCCTTTCAGTGTATCCAAACAGATTAAATCAAATAGAGTTTCCAAACTCAGGACATTTATTCAAGAGTCCAGCAAAATAACAAAATGAAGCCTTCACCAGATTTGAGTTAAATTGATTAAAAACCTTAAACTTGGATACTTTTTTAATTTCCTCCATCAGTCACTTGAAGACAAAGCATGTCTATTCAACATAGTACTTTCTATAGAGGACAGGAGAAGCTTTCAACAAGGAAAATTTAAATTGACTCATCCATGCTTTGAATGCCTTGATCCAGAATCTTCTAGGTAAATCTTATAGTGCCAGTTTAGCATTAGATTCAGGCTAGGCTAGGGAAATCACTTTGGAGTATATATCTAGGTAGGTTTTCATCTGGGAATGTCCTTTCTGTAGAGCAGGGCTGTCAAACTCCCAGCCCGCAGGCTGGATGTGTCACATGCTAGCCACGCCCAGGCATGGTTTAGTGAAGGGAGAAGAGTCCTGATACATCATGTGACGCCACCATGATGCTGTGAGTTTGACACCCCTGGTGTAGAGCAGTAGTAGAGCAATGGGAGGAGAATCTAGAAGCATTACAGAAATCAACACTTGATTTGCATGACTTCTTCCCACCCTTCTTATAATCCTTTAATGAAAGAAATCTGTCATGCTTGCATTACCTACCTGGGCTGCCTTTGTAGTTGCTTCTTAAGTATGAGGAATTATGCCAAACATGACTCTGAAATCTCCTGCAATAGCACAAACACTTCAGTGAACTCCATGTGCCAGAGCCTGATACTCAGATAATCTAGATTAATGGATTAATTTACCAGATGGTTACAATGTTATTAAAATGCAAATGATTGGATTCTGTTAATTGTTTCATATCAGATGTAATTAATGAGGACAGTTTTGCAGTTTAAAACAGTCCTGGTACAGTTCATTTGACTTGTTTAGCATAAAGAAAGAGAGAGAGAAAAGGAAAAAAAATTAATGAAAAGTAACATTTTATACACATATACACAGTGTGTGTTTCTGTATATGTGTATAAAATGTTACTTTTCATTATTTCCCTCCCCCCCCCCTCTGTGTGTAGTGTGTAGAGTGGCACTCTTCTCTTTTTAAACTCTGTTTTTACTTTTATTTCAAATACATTAGATGTATGGGAAAAAATACAAGTACAGAGAGACTAAAGACCATAGCATGCTAAGATAGCACAAATTATGTCAATATGTTGTAGAACTAATTATTATGAAGTACTACTCCAACACTTGTTAACTCTTAGATAACTTTTTGATAATATTCAAAACAAATATCAAAAATGACAGAGCCAAGAATAATACCATATTTTTCGGAGTATAAAACACTCCAGAGTATAAGACGCACCTTAGTTTTTGGGGAGGAAAATAAGAAAAAAGATGATTGGTGGGTGGATCGGCTTCCCGGAATACCCCCAATCAGCTTCCCCAGAGGTGAATTTTAGCAACAGGTTCCTTGGTTATGAGCTCTGTGCCTTGCTTTTTTTTTTTCTGCCTCTAAAAGCCTCCGAAACAGAGCTTCAGAAAAAAAGCTTCAGAAAAAACAGAGTTTTTTTTTCTGAAGCTCTGTTTTGTGGCTTTTTTTCTGAAGCTTCGTTATTGAGGCTTTTTGTCTGAAGCTCTGTTTGGAGGCTTTTTTTCAGAAGCTCTGTTTGGAGGCTTTTTTTCTGAAGCTTCATTTCTGTGGCTTTTTTCAGCCTCTGAAACCTTGATTTGAGAGGCTGGGTGGGGTTACATTCAGAGTATAAGACGCACCCAGATTTTCACCCTCTTTTTTTCTGAGGAAAAGGTGTGTCTTATACTCCAAAAAATACAGTACTTAGAACTTAAGTGATCTCTTCTCTGGCTAATTCATAGAACATAGGGACCTTGGAGGTCTTCTAATCCAATTCCCTGCTTGATCAGGAGACCCTATAGCATTTCAGATAAATGGTTGACAAGCCTCTTTTTAAAATGCTCCAGTGATGGAACACCCACAACCTCTGGAGGCAAGTTGTTCCAGTAGTTGATTGCTTTCACTGTTATCCTTAGTTCTAACTTAATTCTCTCCTTGGTTAGTTTCCATCCATTGTTTCTTGACTTGCCTCATTCCTTTGGTGAAGATCATTTCTTTGGTGATTTTCAGCTAGAGAATGAAATGTGGAAGACAATTCAAAGAGAAAATATAGTTGAGAGACTTCAGTTACTCACATGTATTAATAAACTCAAGATCTAGACACCCTCCAAGCTAAAATTTCTAGTTCTTGACATATCTATGCCCAAACTGATCAAGGAACAAACAAAGGAAAACAATTTTGGATTTAAGGTTAAACCGTGCTCAGAAGAATTAGTTCTTAGAAACTTAGTAAGAATTGATTGGAGACCATAAACATTGCAATCTATCAACAAATGCAATATATTTCAGTACATCTTCTGAAGGAAAAAAAATTGCAATTTAATCTGCAATCTTCTCAAGAACACATTTGTTTCATTTTATTTATTAAACAAATAAGTATGGCATGACATAAATGTGACTCCAGTGGCTTACAACACTTGCATATATCTATATCTGTATCCATGTCATGTAGATCTACATCTATATTTATCAATGGAATTTATTTGTGAATAAACATGATTAGGTTTACTTAATAAGAGCAGTTGTTTGCATATTTAATCCCTTTTACACACAAGTAAATTAGAACATTGTTGAAGTCTAAATGTCACATTTTTTTCCACTGCAACAGAAAAAATAGTTTCAGTCAGGACTGAATTAAAAGTACTTCATACATTTTACCATCTCACAATTAATGATCAAAATAGTATATTACCTTCTAGCTTTGGTGTTACTTTAAAATAACCAGGACAGGAAGAAAAGAAAGGAAAAGTATATAAAAATACATATGGTTTTGTCAAAATTCATGTTATGATGTTTTCTCTTTTATTATCCCCAACAACATCATCTATGTGACTCAGCTGATGGTTTTTCCATCTCAAAATCAAAGTAAACATCCATTTTCTAAGTAATCTTACCTTTCTCCTGATAGGAAATAGTAAAAAAAATGGCTTTTCAAGGGAGAAGATTAAAATTGGATAGTGATTTTATCTGAAACTGTCCAGAGTGATAACACTTGTGGACAAACACTAGTCAATCAAAGTTTAGTCAGAAATAATGGGCGATATTTTGGCTATGTAGAAAATTTTATATTTATATGGAAAGACTAGTTTATTTTGAAAGAAATGTTTCATTTCAAACACCAGGAATAACTTAACTTATTTTTACGTCTTTGAATATTTGATGTTTAGACTGACGTATTTTTTGCACTGATCAGCATTGGACATGAATTGCATTGGGTGAAATTGTACTGAGGAATTAGAAAGAATCTCAGGATAGTATTTTGTGTTTGTTCCTGAGTTTAGTATGGTATGAAGTACTTGTTCTCTGTATGTCAGACATTGGATGATTAGACTGCCTTTTAAGGGACAGTTGATGTCATCATTAGACTCATATATTAAATATTTTTGGCAGGTTGCTTTATTCAGACTGAGCAGGAGAAGATCATGGTTTGAAATTCTCATTATTATTATTATTATTTTAGGTTTAGCCCTTCTCCATGACACCAAAATATTTGCTTTTTATTAGAAAACTCTCGTTCAATTCCTTCTTTTAGAACAGAAAGTTTGGGATAGTTATTTAATGTGAAGAATTGTTTACCTTATTCGCTCACCCAACGCTGAATCATAATTGTAAATGGCAGATTAATGCTTGAATGTGATTTGACAAATCAATAAAATAACAAACTCTTGCACTAATTTATTGAAAAACTTGAATAAATTGAGGATTTGTCTATTTGTCTATCTGGTTCTATGCAATTCTTTTTGATCAATTCTTGAGAAGAGGTTATACATATAGGATTATGCAGTCCCTATCCATCATTAGCATGTTGACAACCATGCTTAAAAACATAACAGTATCAAACTGCAGACTGAATGATAATCTATTTTCACTTAGTTTCACTGCTAGTGCTTCACATGTTTAATATCTGGCTTGTGGTCAACTGTAGTGTTAGAACTGTGATTGATCCCAAGTCAAATATCAGTTAATAGGGTGGTATGCTTCTAAAAAAACATATTAAATGCCATATTAAATGCACAAAAGTATAATTATTATTTACCATAATAATAGATCCAATAAAGTATGATAGCTACCCAGAATCACCTTGTAGGAGAGATGGGTGGCATAATAGTTTAATTAATAAATAATTGCACTATATTCTCCATTGACCAGACCTTATTATGTACTTCTGGTCAACATATATTAAATACAGTTTTAGAGACACTAAAACAATGCAAAAAACCTCCAAGGATAAACTGGATACCAGAAGCTAAATCTTCTTAGGATAGATTGAGAGAATTTGATATATTTCATGTTTTAAAAATTTAAAATTTAAATTTAAAAATTTAAAAATGTTTGGATGAAGAATATAGTATCTAAAGGGAATGATGAGACCTGATATGCAGTATCCCAGATTATAAACTGATTACATTAAATTATAAAATGATAGATTCTAATTGAATATTAGGAAAACATATTAAGAATAGGTGGAGTTCAATAGTAAAACAATTAAGAGAAGAAGTGTTACTTGGATTTGAATTTATGCATTGAGCAACTGATTGGATTTAGCTTAAATATACTTTTCAGTTCTGTGATTCTATATTTTTTTCCATTAAAGGTTCTTTTAGGTTCCCATACCAAGTAAAATATTCCAGAGAGGCAGATTCAGATATAAGATTTTTTAATATTTCTGAGATCTGCAATACAGCAATGAAGCATGTGAAATTAATGTTATTATTTAAAATACATCGTATTTTTCAATAATTGAAATCCAAGAATAGAAATGTATTGCTGATATCTAATCTTATGCTCTATAAAATAGCATTTTGATGCCTCTTCATTAGCAGCAAATTTAAAAATTGGAATTACGAGATGAGAAAAGTTAAGTAAAGCAGCCTGTCTCTGATTTTTGGAGTGTTTTGTTCTTCTAAGCAGAATTATTTAACATCTTCTTTATTATTTAGCATCTTACGAGTCACCTGTGGACACATCGTGGACAGCCCACAACCTGTTAGATGTCAAGGTCTTCTTCGAACACGATGGATGAACATCATCATTTAACATCTTTTAATAATCATCTAATTTGGATTCCAAAATAAATGAATAGTCTAGAAAATGGAATATTCATTCCCTATTTTTTTCTAGCTGGTGATTCCAACTGTTTGATGGAGAAACACATTCCTGCTTCCTAATGGAATCCAGATAAAGCAAGACCCATTTCCTCTCGTGGGTGGCCAATCAGCTTGGGTCTTTCTGCATGGAAAAATCTGTGTCACTTTTCAAAAGAAAAATGTTCTTCTATTTTATGATCATAAATACATTTGGGATTGACCAAGAGCATGTGGGGAGAGAGGGCAAGGGGAGCAAGTCATATATGAAATTGCAAAGAGGAGCAGTTTGCACTGTAGGATTATACACATTTTCTGTTATTTTGATGAAATCATTAGAATTTGTAGATGGTAATGGAGACAGGCTTTGCACTAGATCAACCAGTCACATTACCTCTAGGTAACTTCTGTATCCCATTTAAATCAATGGGGGCTTGATCTTTAAATCCTGAATATGTGATATAAGCTCAGCCAGGTAGTTTAAATAAAACATGCTGTCAAACACCAGGTCTGCAAGCACTAAGAAGCCAGCATTGCTTTGTCAAGAACAAGTCATGCCAGATTAACTTTATCTCTTTTTCAGACAGAGTTATTAGCTTGATCAGTCAAAAAGATTGCTGTGGATGCAATGTACCTTGATATCAGTAAAGTATTTGAATCAGTCCTGTAGACAAGATTGATAAACATGGGCTAGACAGTTCTGCAACTGATTGAGCAAATATGCCCATAAATTATTTTGCATTGACTTGGAGGGCCAATAATATCAAGTCAAGTGCCCCAAGGTGCTGATCTTGGCCCCCCACAGTATTTAATAAGCTTCCTTTCCACTCCACCTGGTTAAATGACTTAAAGATAGAATGGGAAGGATGCTTATTTAATTTGTAGATGACATAAAGTTATGGGAACTTTGCCACTTTACAGAGCAAAATTAGAATTCAAAACTACCTCTTGAATTTGGGGTCAGATCCAATAGGATGATGATCAATGAAAATGCATGATGGAACAAAATGAAATCATTGAGTTTACTTTGCAGAACTACAATAAACGCCAGGCATAAAATCTTATAGAGGCAGTTACAGAAACCAATCAAGATATTAGATGCAGTTAAACAGATCAGTTTCCAAAGAAAAAATTAAAAAGCATAAAAGCATGATGGTGTCTGTTACCCTATTTGTTACTTGATACAACTTGTTCTTGCAGATTTTCAAATTTTTAATTAGGGGTTTAGGAACAATTCAACTTTATTCCTTTATTTTTCTGGAAGCTTCTGGGTTCTGATACCGAGTTCACTTCCTCATCTTTGTTTTCCAAAAAAACTGGTTTAACTCCAGATAATTTATTACAAATCCAGATAGTTTTATCTTTCCATAGATCAGGAGGCTACCAATCTGGACCGTTTTTCCTCATCTCCATTCTTTGCTCTCTTTCCATTACTTGTTTTAGCAATAATTCTCTAATCTCTGTAAGGAATGTGGAGATTACCATTATGAAGAAATGGATGAGATGTTAAGGAAGAAAAAAAATGACACTTCAGTCCTGGGAAAGTAAAAGGCATGAGAAAGAAATTCAGAATAGTCCCCCTTGATATTCTTCTGGGGAAGAAATAATGAATTGAAGTGGAGCTGACAGTGGTGGAGGAATGAAAAGCTGATGAGTAAGCCAGCTCTTTGTAATTCCTCTATGGACTAGGACAGTGATAGCTAACCTTTTCTCCCTTGGGTGCCGAAAGTGCGTTGCACATGCAATAGCGCATGTGCATGTGCCCACACCCATAATGCAATGCCCCCCATGCACGCATGATCCCCCTGTGCTCCCCCACCCTCCCCGCATGCATGTGCGTGTGACCCCCCATGCCCCATTTTGGCCTAGCAGGACTCCCTGAAGCCTCCTGGGACCAAAAATGGGCCATGGGGGGGCGCATCCCCCCACCCACTGAACATGCATACACAACCCCTGCTCCCTGCGCATGCGCACACATCTCCCACATGTGTGGCAGAGACCCGAAAATCAGCCGGCCGGTGGGAGGCGTGCACACATGCGCAGCAGAGCTGACCTAGGGCGACTGCTCACGTGCCTGCAGAGATGGCTCCACGTGCCACCTGTGGCACGCGTGCCATAGGTTTGCCAACACGGGACTAAGAGATGATTTGAGATTGCCCACAAGTGCTATATAGTAGTTCCTCTTTAGGAAACCACAAGATAATAGTCTCTGATGGCGTTGGAGCTCAGGGAGATGAGGGAAAATCATCTTTTGCTGAAACCACAGTCGGCACATTTTCATAGGATATCGAGTTTGCATACTTTTTTTCTAATTCACTTTCAGGAATGGCTTGTTAACTGCTTTTTAAACTTTTTAAAGTTCTTTTATCAAGAACTTTTGTATCAACAAGTTTTAAAGCACTGGGTGTGTTTCCTTCAATCCTTAGCAAAAGAAGTTTAAATACAAGTTTAAGGACAGAAAAAACACTGGAATAAACAGCAAAGGGGTGATTAGCATTTTAATTTTGGAAAGTTACAAATGGATTAAGTGTCCAGATGGGTTTGAAATAAGATTTTGGAATTAATTATAAGAGTCCTCATCATGGGAAAATGTTTTTGTTTTGAATTCTTGAAAAATTCTGATTGGATGAACTTCGAAGATTGGACACTAGTGGTAACTAGAAGGAACTAAAGATTAAAATTAAATTGAGAAAAACATTTAAATTTGATGTTAGATATACTGAAGGACATTTTGAACAAAGGACTCTAGAGCTAAATAATGAGAAATTTCATTGAATTTAATAAGAAAAATAATAAAAGTAAAATGTGATTTTTATTGAATATAGAGAGAGATTGTTAGAATGTCAAGCAGAAGATATTTTGGTTTATGGTTTATATTCGGCATGGCTCCTCCTTTATGGTTTCAAATGTACGATTTAATTTTCATTTAATTTAAGCAATATTTCTAAAAATGTTGCATATCTTCATGCAATTTCCTTAAGCACAGGCAGTTCTTAGGCATGAGTTCTTGTTTTGATGTGGCATCTTTAATTTCTTTCTAAATAGATGTGATTTTGTTTCATTGAACATATCATGATATATTTGAAGGTTGCTGACAATGCAAAAACTAATACACATTAGACATTCATTAATAAAGGATCAGTTAATTCAATTTAAGTAAATTCAGATTCAGCTACAAAAGACAGCCTGTTGTGATACATATATGCTAAGCAGCAGAGGGAGATAAAGGTAAAATCAGTTATGCTGCATGATGATTGCTACAAATTTTTACATTGGTAATCACACTAGGGATGTGAAAGAAATCCACGGCGGAAGTGAAATGTGCCTTGTCAGCTCACAAGGAACAGAACAGACCCAAATCACTTTCCATAAGTAAAGCAACATGATGTTGTGTGAAGCAAGAGAATATTGGAAGCAAAGCTATAGGAGGTATATATAATTAGCTTTGGACTTTTGGAAATATATTGTAAAACATTAATTACTTTAAAGTATGCCAAGATAAACCAGACCAGAACAAAACCAAGGGTCTCCTGGCAATGTAGAAATCAGCCTTCTAGAGACAAGAGGGGTACTATGAGTCCTCCTGTGTGCCATAAGCTTCGTGACCTCGGTAGAGGATCCTAATGCTTAAAAATTGGATTATTCATCCTGTCCAGGGCTCTGAATTGGTCAATGCAAAGATTTCCTGTTTATTTTCACTAGAATCTTGGACACTCTTCTCAGGCAATGACAAATTTCATTATATCACAAGTTAAGTTCTTATTGATTTAATTAGTGGGAGAAGGTATATGCTATCTAATTGATTCATTTTGTACAGAAACACGGAGGTAATAGAAATTGAAGCCTCCAGTTCCTAGTAGATGTGAAAACAAGCTTTTCCACATAAATTGGAATATTTTTTTAAAAAAAAGTTTACCTAATAAAGATTGTAAATTGATTAACCATGTGAAAAATATGCAAAAATATAAAGGTTTTCACATTGCTACTATGTGTACTATGATTCCTCCTCATTTGCTTCATCCTGAAATGCTCATGTCAGTTTGCTACCACATTATACCCTTCTATAGGAATTCTAGAAATTGTTACCACATGGTAGGCAATCAACTCATATAAAAATGACTTTTGTTTTATTTTATTGCTTTTAATGTCCAATCATGACCCCATAACTTAATTTTTTCAATATTTTTTAATAATAGACCAAACAAGGAGGTCTACATGAATTGTAGATTAAGCAAGGTCACATGGATTCCAAGGTTTTTCATCCTTTTTTCTGTTTATAGAAACAAAATGATATAAAAGCCGAGCTTTATCAAAGCAGTCAAGCACTTTCACTTTTCCATATTTAGCGTAGCTAATTAGTTTACATTCTTTTGTGTGAGTTCTTCATTGGATTCATTTATTTCAAGAGATTTAGAATGTTGCCTGACTGCCAGACAACATTGGGTAACTTACATAGTTAAAAAGAAAGAAAAAGAAAAAATGAGAAGGGGGAAAAAGAAAAAATGTGAAGAGAAAGAGAAAGAGAAAAGTACAAGTACAATCAATTACTGAAAAAATCTCAGGCTTGTGGGTGAAAGGCAAGTTTCATACATGTAAGATTTTTTGTATTTCAATAATTACTAGGAAAAGTTTGATTTACCCATTTAAGTGTAAGGAAAGGACTTACAAAAGGATGAGGCAGGCTAATTTTATCAAAATGAGTGTGCGCTTCATAATAATTCCTTGGGTCAGGGATCAATAATATCTGAAGAATGGTTGTTAGCTCTCCTACATTCTCGTATAATGACATGCACAGCCAAAATTACCATTTGGGCTTAAGTGGAGTAGGCTCCAGACTAAAATTACTTTTCTATCAAAAAAGATCTGACAACTCTTTCTAATTGGAATAAAATTTCTTTAATTAATGATTTAATCAAATATTGTGCTGATTATTGGATTAGCTTGACTATAAAAATAGTGAAAAATACAAGAGAGAGAAAGATGAGAAAAGAACAGAATTGAAACTAGGAAAAATAATGATAAATGAAGTGGAAAAATAAATAAAAAGGACATATACCTAGTGTTGGAAGAAAAATCCGGTTCAGTTCCAATCCAGGAGAAAGATGCTGGAAATAAAAGGGAGGCTGGCTGCAGAAAAGAAGGTCTCTATTTATTTGGATGCCAGAAACTTCAGTGACAGCAGCATGTTTCTGGAATGGCTGACAAAATGGGGTTGGGATAGATAGGCTTTTATACACTCTTTGGGGCTTTGTGATTGAGATGCCTGTTCCTGTGTAAGAATGTGCCCTTTAATATTTTAATGGCTGTTGCCAGATTCCTATGGGGTCATGTAGGGGTCATACAGGCAAAAGGAGAAATGCAAATCCTAGGTGTTTGTCTGAGCTAATCTTGTCAGCTGTGGCTTGCCTAATTGTGTTGCTTATTAGGAGTCTCTTTGCTTATGAACAGATTGCTCCAGTCTTTCTGAATGCATACAAAATCTCTATTCCAAAAGACCAGCCTCCATTCCAAAATACCAGCCTCTTCAAGCTTTTGCTTGAGGGTGTTTTTTTATGGCAGGAAGATTGGGGCCTCTTTCTACCTTTGTTAAGATTTTTCTCCATTTCTCCTTTGGGGAAAATATTCTATCCTGTCTCTTCTTAATATTAAGAATAAAAAATATTTTAATCTGGTGGGGGGGGGGCTTCCTACAATAGTAATGTTCAGTGTGTGGATTGGTTTAGTGGATTTCCTGCTTTTGGAAAAAAAATTAAAGGATAATAGGATTTTCTAGACTCTGCTTTTCTTTGGCAAGAAAATTTTACAAAAGGGTTATTGGATTCTCCCAAGATAGTTGTTGTCATAGTTTTACTATCAGATGGTAATTTATTTGGAAAAAAAGTATTTTTGCACAACCTCTGCCTGGAAAAATTGACTTCATTTAATATCATATGTTTGTTTGTTTGTTTGTTTGTTCCTTATTGCTGCCAAAATGTTACCATACAGCGTTCAGCCAAACTGGGTGTGGAATATAGGACCCTTAGCAATGTACTGTACTCTCCAAATAGTTCTATATTACAGCTACTCTAATATGATATTTCTGTTGCCCAAAATGCATAGAAGTACAATTTTTGTCAGTTTTAAGCACAAAGTCATGTAACTTTATTCAGTTAAACTACTGATTACATTAATGGTATTACAAAAAGTTAGGATTCAAGCAACCATATGATATGTATGTTTTAATTACGCTAAATGAATGTTTTTGTAGCACAAAAGATGATGCTGATGTTCCTTGTCAATAATGGAACTATTTTCCCCCTCTTTCATGAAATCATCTCCCCTTGTTTATAGGTGCTAATTACATAAATATTATGTGTCCCCCGTTTATGCTAGCAGTTTAAATAATTGCCTCAATGCTGATTGATGCAACATTCTGCTGAATCACAATTTCTATAAATGAGAAGATCAATTACCAGGCATCTTTCAAGTCCCTATTTATTCATGGAAATCAAATATAATTCATAATAAAAAAACCAGACTAGAAAGAAAATGTAAGATGCTAGCAGATGATATATGCACAAGCATTGAAGAAAAGCATCTTTCTTCCTCAATAGACTGTAATGCCGCCAAGAGGGATTTGAATTCCCAAATAATTTGCTCAATTAGTATTATTACTTCTGCTATTATAACTTATATGTATTTATTTATGTATGTATGTATTTATTTAAACTATTTAATAGAAATTAGCATGACAAATCCACAATGTTATCTCCTTATAAATAAGGAAATAAATAAAACTAATCACTCAGAATGAGTTTCCTACTCCCTTATTCCCTCCCCCCCCCCATTTCTCCCGTGCAAAACTTTCTCTTACAGAAAGATTTCTGGAAGACCAGTTCCTATCAAAATGGGACAACTTGCCATGGCCAATTCACCGTGGCCAATTCACTATGGCCAACTTGTCTTGGATGACTCACCAGGGGACAATTCATCAATTTAATTATTATTATTTTGTCATTCTCATTTCATTTTGTCCCTCCTTTGACATCCTTTCTTTAATGATTCTATTCCACCATTTCTTTGATGTTAGTGTAACTTTTGCCCCGTAGCAAGTTGTCCCATGGCAAGTTGTCCTGTAGTGAGTTGGCCATGTCAAGTTGGCCTTGTTGAGTTGTCATATACCAGTTCCTACGTCCCATAGAAACCCATCACTTCTATCCCACATTATAATAATCCACATGCTATAGATATACTTTTGGGAATAGGAAGGGAGATATTGGGAAGCCTCCCTTCTGTAATCAGCAAACTAAATATCTGAGTTGCTGAGTCTTATTTAAATAGAAAACCTAATGTTAAATACAGAAGGGAGAAAAATCCTATGTGTCTAGCTCTGAGCTGAAATGCCTCCTATACCTTACCCTTCCACTTTCAGCAGCAGAAAGAAAAACAAAGGTTATGAGGTAGGAGACTACCTCCTTTACTCCTTTACAAAGCCATTATTGTAGACTGCCCTATGGAACAATCCTCAAAAAGAGACAGAAGTAGAGGAAGTAGAGGAACATGGCAGTCTTGCAGAAGAGCAACAAAGATGATTAGGGGACTAGAGGCTAAAACATATGAAGAACAGTTGCAGGAACTGGGTATGTCTAGTTTAATGAAAAGAAGGACTAGGGGAGACATGATAGCAGTGTTCTAATATCTCAGGGGCTGCCACAAAGAAGAGGCAGTCAAGCTATTCTCCAAAGCACCTGAGGATAGGACAAGAAGCAATGGGTGAAAACTAATCAAGGAGAGAAGCAACTTAGAACTAAGGAGAAATTTCCTGACAGTTAGAACAATTAATCAGTGGAACAACTTGCCTCCAGAAGTTGTGAGTGTTCCAACACTGGTAAGTTTTTAAGAAGAGATTGCACAACCATTTGTCTGAAATGGTATAGAGTTTACTGCCTGAGTAGGGAGTTGGATTAGAAGACCTCCAAGGTCCCTTCCAATTCTGTTATTCTGATTATGAGTACTATTACATACAACATTTGCTAAAGGCACAAGAGGAGACCAAAGCATTTAAGACCCAGGGCACTTGCTTTGTGAAGTGTAAGACCTCCAAGGTCCCTTCCAACTCTGTTATTCTATTCTATTCTATTCTATTCTATTCTATTCTATTCTATTCTATTCTATTCTATTCTATTCTATTCTATTCTAGTCTAGTCTAGTCTATTCTAGTCTAGTCTAGTCTATTCTGAGTGCTCAGATGGACTGTTCTCTCCCTCCACCACTATTACTGGCAACTATCTGAGAAAATCTGAGAAGTTTGTTTTTCAATAATATTTATGGTAATTCTATTTATAGTCATTTCTTTTTGCTGTAAACTGATCTGGAAAGACTGTTATCTTTTGCTGTAAGCTGCTGCTCGAAAGACTGGACATAAATAATGGTAATAATAAATCTTCAACAATTGCAATGATTATCCATGAATAAACTGCTATGAAATTTAAATAGCATTTTCTGAGTATGAGGAGAGACACAGGAAACAAACTACATATGTATCTCTAGTGGCAGAAATCCTGTTTTCAGGCAGAAGGTTTCATCTCCGGCTGATCAATGACCAAAATAAAATAATTTCATTTCGTATTTAATCTCCCTGCTTCAATAATTCATGCTTTGATCATCACTCAGCCGGACTACCACAATACACCCTTTGAATATGACCCAAATTCTTCAGTAGGTATCACAGCAAGATTATTGGCAGGACATTACAGAATTATGCCTACAGTATATTGCTTGTAAAGCAGTGGTTGTCAGGCGGTTTCTGGGCCTGATTCAAAATATTGTTCCTTTCCTTTAAAACTCTTGCCAGAACTGAATTTGCCCATCTGGTTTGGGCACTGATACAGAGCTGTCTGAGAGTTCTCTTCCCTGATGAGATTAGATGGGAATGAGATGATAGTCCTTCCATCTAAGAGCCCCCACCTTCTGCTATACTCGCCATTGCTGCTGTTCTGTTTTATAATTTGATGATTTTGTTTCTGTGTTAATATTGGTTTGGATCTAGTTAATATTGTTGTGATGTTGTTTTTGTTCTTTTGTTTGAGGTTGGTATGGATTACAGGAATGAATGAATTCAGTGAGTAGTATTCTAGTTCCAGTTAAGCCTGTTTTAACAGGAAACTCCTGTTACAGTTGCTTGCATAGGAACTTTGCATGTTTCACAATGTTTTATAATGTTTATAATGTTTTAATAATACAATGTTTTATATCATTTTAATGCATATATAATGCTTATAAGGTTAATAAGGTTTTATAATGTTTTAAAATGTGAATGAAAAAGGAAAGATGTTACAACAGTTATGTCTGCAATCTTGGCAGGATTAGTTTGAGATGTATTCCTTGACTCTCGAGGAGCTCCCTTCAGATGTTCCTGTGAGGTATTTCCGGTTCCTGTCTTATGTAGATATATACCTGTAATGATGGCTTGTTATGCGTCCTTCTACGATTAAAACTACTTGAAACAACTCCTGTCTGAAAGTCTAGAGTAGGGGTATCAAACTCACATCATCACGTTATCATGTGACATATCGGGACTTTTTTCCCCTTCTCTAAACCAGGGTTAAAGGGACGTGGTGGCTCAATGGCTAAGACCCTGAGCTTGTTGATCGAAAGGTCGGCAGTTCAGCGGTTCGAATCCCTAGTGCCGCATAACAGGGTAAGATCCTGTTACTTTTCCCAGCTTCTGCCAACCTAGCAGTTCAAAAGCACGTAAAAAATGCAAGCAGAAAAATAGGGACCATCTTTAGTGGGAAGGTAACATCATTCCATGCGCCTTTAGCATTTTCTCATGTTGGCCACATGACCACGGAGACATCTTCAGACAGCGCTGGCTCTTCAGCTTTGAAATGGAGATGAGCACCATTTCAGAGCTGGGAATGACTAGCACATATGTGCAAGGGGAACACCTTGCATATGTGCAAGGTGAGAGTGGCCAACATTTGACACATTCTGCCCATGGGCTGTGACTTTGACACCCCTGGTCTAGAGCAGTTTTAAAATGTATGGACTTCAACTCCCAGAATTCCACAGCCAGCTAAGAAATACTACCCTAAAGAAATGCAACCATTCAATTTTGCAATTAATGAGCTAGATAAGCCAGTGAAGGCATCTGCAGGGTTCCGAACACCAAGATGGTATTGTGTGATTGAAGCTCTGATCCTTTTCGATGTGTGTCACATTGCAAGGGCTTCATCATTGTGCACATTATACATCATCTTACTTTTTAAAGCATCTTTGCAGATATTTCAATCTGATTCCACATAAGGTACCATCAGCATCTTTACTGCTTGACATAAAGAAACTAATGGGCAAAAAGCTCCCTCCTATCTACAGCTGTTAAAGTTTTTATTGAAGAATTACTGTTTCCACACAAATAAAAAAACCTCCTTCAGCCTCCATACCAAAGTGTTTCATCTGTTGTTGTTTTTTGTTTCTGTTTTACTGAAAATGAAATAAATAAAGTAAAATAAAACAAATCACCATTTGAATGCTTCTAAAGAAGAGGAACATGGGACCGTTGCCAACAAAACTGGATCTTACAGAATAGAAAATTTGGGGAATTCCTCCATAGATGACTTACAAAGCAATTAGCCAATTCAGTTTGTGGTGAAGAACAAATTAATTGTATTCCAAACGGTTTCTTAGGAATACAGAATGATGGAGTGAGTCTCTGAAATACATGTATATAAAACAAATATCATCCATCAATATGCTAAAAAAATCAATAATGAAAAATCTGGGAAGTACACATCCACAGTCAGCTAATTAGTCCCTGTAGACAAAAAACAGCAATGAACTAATGTGAATAGAGAAAGCAAAACAGTAATTAGTTGAAATCAGATCGCGATAGCAATGAAGTTCTGTCAGCAATGCACACAATTTAAACAGGCCAATATAGATGAAGAGGCAGTACATTGCAGAGGGTAGTCTACATCAGTGGTGGGTTCCTCCCGGTTCAGCCCGGTTCCGCCGAGCCGGTAGCAGTGATGACATGACGTCACCGAACCAGTTCTGCCCCCCCGCCCCTCCATCCCCCATGTTATTCTTACCTTTTATTTGGCCCCACCCCCAATCTATTGCTGCCTCCTGAGTCCCAGCTGATGGCTAGAGGGAAAAAAAACTCTTGCCGTGGGGCTTCAAAGGGCCATCCTACAGCTGATCAGTGTTAAAAGAAAACAAATGAGTAGACCGGTGCTTGCAAAAATACATGAGTAGATCAGTGCCTGCAAAAATAAATGGATAGACCAGTGCCTGCAAAAATAAATGGGTAGATCGATACAGCCTGGTAGACCAGTACCTCTGCTAAATCCTAAATAATTGTCACATGACCATCAAGCCACACCCACAAAATAAGCCATGCCCACAAAATAAGCCACGCCCACAAAATAAGCCACACTCACAGAACCGGTAGTAAAAAAAATTAGAACCCACCCCTGGTCTACATGTTGTGAGTGTGAGTATATGTAGTCTACTTGTGTTATTCTATTGAGCATTCCATGATCTGTTTACAATAAAATGTACAATAAAAGTGCTTACGTTGCTTAAAAGCTGACTATTTTACTCCACATTGCAGGATCCTTTTTGCATCGAGAACTGGTCTGTTCAGGTAATCCAGCAGGAAAAAGTTGGCCTATATATGGAGAGACAACATTGTTAATTATGATATAATACAATGCAATGTACTTTATTGATTAGTCAACTGACCAAATCAAACGTGAACAGCAGCACAAATAAAATACAAGAAAATGAGATAAGATATAAGGGAGTGAGATAAAATAGCTACGGTGAGATAAAATAAACTAAAATATAGTAGGTAAGATAAATTGAAGATTAAAGATAAAGAGTAAAATTAAACAGTATAAGGTAAAATGTAAGAAGAGAACGTTATTAAGTTGATTGTATCAAATATATAAAACTAATACAAAAATGCAAATAGATAAAAAGAAAGCAAAATTTCATAACAGATTTTCACCCCTACAGTTAATTCCAATCAGACCAAGGTATTCTGTCCTCTTTGAAATGAAGAATGCAGTCTTATTGATGATGATGTTCCCACCAATAAGTAAGACTGTTTCTCCTGAGTGTCACAAAAATTTTTAGTTTTTAAATAAAGGTCTAAATAAGCAGCCCTTTCTGGAAAGTACAATTTGAAGTCAGTAAGAATGTGTCCAGCATCTTCAATGGCTGATGCTTCACAAATGAACAATCTTTCTTCAGTTGGGACTTCATGAAACCTCCCTGTTTTACCATGGAGTCAAGTTGTTCCAATCAAGCTCTAGAAAAAGCTCTTCTGGGATATTGAGGCATATAAGTTGTTAAATATTTTTCTAACTGGCTGGCTGATTTATCTTGAGTCAGCCACTTCAGAGATTTGACACATTTGAGTGCTGCAATATCACCTTGGGCAACCACATCAATTAGTCTTTGTTTGAAAGCTTCCTTGACATTAAGATCTGATTAGACTGTGAATTGGATGGAGAATCCATATGGAGAGATGACATTTGAAAGTTGGGTGACACAAATGTTTGTTGTTGTTATGTAAATTGTTCTTCAAAGCACATCTTGGGTAGCTCTCTGGGTTGATGGATAGGATCTTCAGCCAGTAATTAAATACTTTAATTAAATACTTTAATTACTAAATGTCTTAGTACAGGGGGTATGCCCAAACTCTTCCCTTATTGATGTGGCTGGTGTAGACTTACCTACCCCCAAGATACATTTCAGAAAAGTAGATTGTATTCATCCCAGAAAGGGACATGTATAATTGCTCATTATAAATTTATAAGTATGGACCTATAACAGAAGAAGACTAAAATATTTCAAGGAAAATTCAGAGGAGTTGCTAATGAGTTGGGCAATCTAGCGTAACTATTTGATTCTCTGAACCAATCCACATTTCTGCTCATGCCATTCTTCTCCAAGAACAAGCACTGATCACATTTTTCAATATAGGTAAAGGTAAAGGTTCACCTCGCACATATGTGCTAGTTGTTCCTGACTCTAAGGGGCGGTGCTCATCTCCGTTTCAAAGCCGAAGAGCCAGCACTGTCTGAAGACATCTCCATGGTCATGTGGCTGGCATGACTAAATGCCAAAGGCACACGGAACACTGTTACCTTCTCACCAAAGGTGGTCCCTATTTTTCTACTTGCATTTTTTACGTGCTTTCGAACTGCTAGGTTGGCAGAAGCTGGGACAAGTAACGGGAGCTTACCCTATTATGCGGCACTAGGGATTTGAACTGCTGACCTTTCGATTGACAAGTTCAGCATCTTAGCCACTGAACCACCACATCCCAGTATATTTTCCAATATAGCACTGACAGAGTGCAGAGAACATTAACCTTCCATGTCGCAATGTATTGTCCATTTGTAACTGTGACTGATAGGAATGCTTTAGAAATATACATGGTATTAAAATATGGCAATTTTTTAAATATTTTTCTTTGCCAAGAAGAAATCTCACCTCTTGGTATAGCTTGATGACTAATGAAAGCTCAGATCCTTATTCATGCATTTGTTCTTTTTATCTTGAACACCAGTAATATTTTCATGGTCTAGAAATTTAATATTCTCCTTCCCATGAACATACTCACTATTATTCAATATCCATGTTCTCATTTGTTCCATTATTTAATTTTGTACTTCTTTGAACTGCCTCTCCTTTTGCAGCCTATGCATAATCTGGCCTATTATCATCCAATTATTTTTGCCTCTCTCAATTCCTTATTCATGATTTATATTTTTCACACAAAGCTCTTTCTATACTATCTACACAGCCAACTAAACTACCTTATTATATACTCCTTACCAAAGGATATAAAACATTACATTTTCAGTCTACACATTCTATTTAATCAGGTGAGTTGTAAATGCACAAGAGAAAGATTAAAGAAGGGGAAAAATTAGACGAATCAATATATAAGAAGAGATATATTAAAACTATTATTAATTTTCTCAAACAATTATATACTGGATATGAGGAAGAACCAAGAGCATAAAATGGAAATGAATTGATGGTAATAATTAGCCATCAAAGGCTAATACTAGCCAATATTAATTGACATTAATTTTCATCATGCTCTGTATTTGGAAATTTAAAAAAAATACAGATGTTGGACATCACATTATTGACAAGGTGTGGGCAGACTTTTTGAGATTTAATTCTCAGTCATAGTTTCACCTGGAATTTGCACGTGAGAATTTTATGATTTATTCCACAGTCAGCTTCTGCCCACATCTTTGCTTCTATTACTGACTTCTTCCAGCTCCTTGTACCAATAATGTAATCAATTTGATTTTCATGTACTCCATCTGGTGATGTTCATGCATATAAACTTATTTGAGGTCTTTGTAGCAAGGAAGGAATAATAGGATTGGCAAAAAAATAAGTGATTCTTCTGCTGCATTTCTTTTTCCTAGGCCATGTAGTCCAAAAATGTTTCCTCATTATTGCCAGTTTGGGCATTTGAATTTTTAACAACAAGCACAATATTTGCTTTGTGGTTGTTGTTTTAGGAATCTGAAGTTGTTAACCTTAATTCTAACATTTAACTTCAATGCAAGAGCTTAGACATGGTGTGCTCAGATATAACGTATTCCTCACCAAAACATTTCCATTTTGAATATGTGGTGAAGCAACACAAATGGAGATCCAGACAAGAGAAGATGATGAGAAGGTCATTTGACGAACACTAATTGGCCTTTCATATCAATATTTGATATGAAACCACCCTGAGTTTCCCAGGAAATTATAATGTGTGATCATTTACAAGTTGCAGCTGGTCAGCCAGCCATAGCTATAAACATCATCTAAAATACCAGAGAAATACAGACTCCAGTTTAATTTTTTCAGCTCTGGTATTCTGTGGCTTTCTTACTTTTAGTATGTCACTGAATGGAAGAAACTTGGAAGAAAATGGAGAAAATGCTTGAATTATTCATGTCTATTTTGTTGGGATGTAAGAAGAGAGATCATTTGTAAACCCAGAATTACTACATCCAGATGGTATACAAAGCAGGATTTTCTTTCACCTATATATTTACTATTTATTATCACATGTAATGAAGAAATAAGACACAATAAAAAAAGATGAACTGTATGGAATAATGAAATGTTGGCTGACTTGTAAAACAAAAGCAAGATGTATTTCTCTATTTACTCTATCTAGGTTGCTATCAATTTAGCATTGTAAAACTGCACACATACAGAGTCCACATAGGATACTAATCATATAAAATTGTTCCATGATGTTAGTCTAACCACATTATTTGATATGCATTATATTTCATATATATATATATATATATATATATATATATATATATATATATATATATATATATATATATATATATTTGTTTATGTAAGTTTTCACGGGTATGTATGTGTGTATAGTTAATATTTCGGGTTTCTTCCCGTGTAATTGAGGATATATCCCTAAAAGGGTAGAAGCGACCTTTCCTCGATGTATTAATTTATAAAAAATCTGATGGCACCTTAGGACACACCATCTATCAAAAGAAGACACATACGAACCGCTATCTCAACGCCAAATCACACCACCATCCAGCACAAATAAACTCTGTTGCCAAAACATTAACCACAAGAACTAAACGTCTGGCTGATGAAGCACATTTACAAACAGAATTATATACACTAACTAATGTACTGACATCAAATGGGTTCTGTAGAAATAAAGTCATCAATATGATCAAACATACAACACCAAGACAGAATAAAAAACAACAAGAGGAACAAAACAATGGGAAAGCCACCTTGCCCTATATAAGGGGAACAACAGATAAAATTAGCAAAGTACTACAAAAACACAACATCAAAACCATATTTTGCACAGATAGAAAGATATCGTCCATTCTGAGAAACCCCAAAGACAAAATAGAATTAGAAGATCAAGGCATATATGAAATCCCATGTGCTTCCTGCCCATCAACATACATTGGACAGACCAACAGAAGAATGAGTGTGCGCATCGAGGAACACAAAAACTCAATACAAAAGCAAGAACACACATCATCATTAGTTCAACATATAAATACAACAGGACACAACATTAATTTTAATAAAACAAAAACAGTTGCAAAAATAGAACATCTCAATGGCAGGATAATCAGAGAAGCAATAGAAATGGAAAAAAGACCATATTGCATGAATAAACGGGATGACACTTCACGTCTGCCTACTATTTGGAAACCTGCTCTCATAGATAGACGAATCTTGACACCATATGTGGAACATGGACCAAACATTGCACAAAAAAATCCCAACCAAATCATATTCAAACCAGCCACAAAGATAAAGCCCTGCCACCTAGTGGAGAAAAACCGACCATACACCCGAAGCCAAGCCAATAAACACATACTGGGACTCCCAACCAATCAGAATGAAAAGGTGGAGCCATCCCAGAATACCAGCACCAGATTTGAAATTCCAACGTCAGTTAGTGCAAAATGACTACTGGCATAAGCCTGATGATGGCAGATGGGATTCTGCCGAAACGTCGCTTCTACCCTTTTAGGGATATATCCTCAATTACACGGGAAGAAACCCGAAATATTAACTATACACACACACACACCTAGAATGAGATTTCACAGAACTAGGGCTGAAGAACAACTTAGCTTACATAGGTGGAACCTGGCTAGAAAGAATATGCATATATATATATACATACATACATACATACATATATATATATATATATATATTGCACTTTTACATATACTTCATGTTAATGACTAGAGAGAATATATTATCTGGTTAAATTAATATAATCACAACATTTCTGACTTTAGCAATTTCCTGGCTCCCCGTAATGTGCTTTATTCCTCAATTTTATGAGACAGTAGTATACATTTATGCTTATTCATTAATTTTTAACTTCCTTTATATAGATATAAATGCATATAGTCCTAAAAACCTGAATCAGGGACAGATGCTTGAATCAATAAGAGAACAGCTAGAAATTTGGAAACCTAAATATTTCATTTGCCTTCTTTAAATCATATAAATTGTGTATATGTATTGTGTGTATGTGTGTGTGTATGAAATTTATTTTTCATTTCTAAAAGGTAATATTTGGAAAATGAAATTTCAGCTTGTTATGCTAATAGTCATTTCATCTTTTTTTTTAAAAAATAATCAAGTTGGGGAAAATAGCAAAGTATCTAAAAGAACAAAAAGAAATTGTTTTGATATCATAGCAATATTTTTGAAATTTGTTATGAAAATGCAACCCCTACATACTGAAAGTAGGCAGAGTCAAAGTTGCAAGTTTCATCTGTCTGTCTGTCTGTCTATCTATCTATCTATCTCATGATTTCTTGGAATAAAGATTTAAAAACGTTGCCATCTTCAAATTGAATGAAATTTTACTGTAAATAATACATGCAATCAAAAATGCATGTAGCCTTGGTGGTGCAGCGGACTAAGTGCTGTTATGTAGCACTTAGCTGCCAACTGCCTGCAATTAGTACAAGTTCAAATCTCACCAGGCTCAAGGTTGATTCAGCCTTCTATCCTTCCAAGGTAGGTAAATTGAGGACCCAGATTGTGGGGGCAATAAACTGACTTTGTAGAAACACCGCTTATGGGGGGGGCCAAAAGCCCTAATAAGCAGGTATATACAAAAGAATGAAGGCTATTGCTATAAGTGCATTGTAAGCCGTCCTGAATCTTCAGAGGAGGGTGGCATATAAATTGAACTAATAAATTAAATAAAATAAATAAAAACTTAAATGAATAAATAAATTCTTGTTATCTCAAATATGGAATCACCTATCAAGGAGAAATATGAGGAATTTTGAAGGAAAGAAAAGCAATCCATTTACCAGAAAGATTTTCCTCCTAGGAGATATAATTTGTTGTATTGGTTTTTTTCTTGATGTGATCATAGACTGATATATGTTTTATCTTTTGATACAACTTGCCACACACAAAAGAGAAATTTATTGAAGTACAATCTCATTTGTCTCTAGTATTGACAGAGCTGGTAGTGTATGTTCCATGTATCATATATTAAGACAGTAACATCTTGTGAGACCTAAGGATGTCTACTTAGTTGCTATGCCTGCCCTGTGAAATAGTATTCCCTGAGAGATCTAGAGGCTAAAACATATGAATAATGGTTGCAGGAATTGGATATGTCTAGTTTAATGAAAAAAAGGTCTAGGGCTGACATGATAGCAGTGTTCCCATATGTAAGGACTGCCACAAAGAAGAGGGGGTCAACCTATTCTCCAAAGCACCTGAAGGCAGAACAAAAAGCAATGGATGGAAACTAATCAAGGACAGAATCAACTTAGAACTAAAGAGAAATTTCCTGACAGCTAGAACAATCAGTGAATGACTTGCCTCCAGAAGGTGTGGGTGCTCCAGCGCTGGAGGTTTTTAAGAAAAATTGGACAATCATTTGCCTGAAATGGTATAGGGTTGGACTAGAATAGCTCCAAGAACTTCCCTTCCAACTCTGTTACTCTGTTATTCTGGATGGGTCTAGTACTTTTGGTCTTTCACAAGGAAATACAGGCCTGATGTTCTCACGGGCATTTGAATCAAGGAGCTTAAATGAGAGACCATCATGAAATCCCAAGGCTGTATGCTACAGAAATTGGTTTAAAAAATCCTAGACGTGGTCATGAACTATTTCCATATTGTTGTCAAAACAAGTGAAGAGTGATCCTGAGGCATTGCATTTTCAAAATTATGCACATTATATGCTAGATATGTGATATTTGCAAATTGAGATTTTTTTTTTTATTTTCTATAAAACTTTGCTATTAGGAAATCCTTGAAAGTGTTCAAAACTCCCCGCCCCCACATAGGCAGAACAATTTCAAACCCTCTCTCATTAGAAGTACAGTAGAAAACTACCATGAATGGTCGTTTCATTGCTTTAATATTACAGCTGAAAGAAAATTACAGTTAACTAATGTAGGCAATTAGATTACTTCCCAAGTATCCAAGCCCACCATGGCCAAGTATATGAAAAGTCTTCTATTACTTAGCTCAAGCATGCCTGTCTAACTGCTGATTCATATTATTCAGGAACTGAATACTCAAGTTTCTTGTCTAGTAATAAGAAAGGATTTACCTACATCTGATTAGACATAGGGGTGATTTGAAAGCAGTATTCTAATATTTGAGGGGCTGCCAGAGAGAAGAGGGGACCATCCTATTTTCCAAAGCACCAGAAGGCAAGACAAGGAACAATGGATGGAAACTAATCAAGGAGAGAAGCAACCTAGAGCTAAGGAGAAATTTCTGAACAGTGAGAACGATTAATCAGTGAAATGGTTTGCCTTCAGAAGTTGTGGGTGCTCCATCACTGGAGGCTTTTAAGAAGAGTCTGGACAGCCACTTGTCCAGAATGGTATAGGGCAGTGATGACTAACCTTTTTGCCATTGCATGCCAGGAGAGGGGGAGGCGAGGGAGGGTTGCGCACGCATGTGCCCACGCGCATGCACACGCAACCCCCCCCCACTCCTGGCACATGATGGCCTGGTAGGCCCGTTTTTCTTTCTTACCTGGCTCCAGATCCTCTCTATGCATCTGGGAAGGGCGAAAACAGCTTTTCCCACTCCCTTGGAGGCCCTATGGAGGCTGAAAGGGCCCATTTCCCAACTCTCGGTGGGACAGGAAGTGACATTGTTTGCTGTCCCCAGCCTCCAGAACCTCTCTAGGAGTCTCTAGGAGCCTGTCTAGGAGTCTCTAGGAGCCTCTCTAGGAGGCTCTGGAGGCTGGGGACAGGAAAAAACATCACTTCCTGTCCCCCCGAGAGTCGGGAAATGGGCCCTTTCAGCCTCCATAGGGCCTCCAAGGGAGTGGGAAAGGCTGTTTTCGCCCTTCCCAGATGCATAGAGAGGATCTGGAGCCAGGTAAGAAAGAAAAACAGGCCTTAACCACCACTCCCAGGCCCTCCAGAGGCAGGAAACAGCCTGTTTCCCTATTTCTGGTGGGCCCAGAAGGCCCGAAAATCAGCTGGCTGGCACGCGCATGCGCCCCAGAGCTGAGCTGGCGTGCCTACTAATATGGCTCCGTGTGCCACCTGTGGCACGCGTGCCATAGGTTCACCATCATGGATATAGGGTCTCCTGCTTGAACAGGGGGTTGGACTAGAAGACCTCCAACAGACCTTCTCACACTGTTCTTCTGATTAAAATGTATTCATTGAATAGATCATAGAATATATTTACTCTTCTTCTTGCTTTTCCCCTTTTTTTCTTTTATATTGTAAACAGGTTGAATAAATTGAATTATAGATTATAGAACATATTTCTTCTTCTTCTTCTTCTTGCTCTTCTCCTTTTATATTGTAAACAGGTGGTTCATTTTCTCATTAGATCATTTCTTTTTAAATTACCACTATGCCCTGGCCAATTCTCATTAAAAAAAAAAAAGAGTCCTAACAAACTCTACTATTCTCTAAATGAGGGTGATGTTGATAAATGAAGAAAACAAAAAAGATGCATTATTAAAGCATGATCAGCCACAAATAACATTTATGTTTAATAAAGTAAGTGTTTTTTTTATTACTGCGATAGATTTAGTACAGGTGCTATCATCTTTCATAGCAGGAGTCGATAGTACAATGCAAGAACATTCTCCAGATCTATTATCTTGCCATTACCTCATCTGATCATTAATTCACAGGCTGAGCCAATATAGAATTTTATTCCTTCAGCATGTTATCACGTTATCTGCTGATTGTTTTCCTGACACTTCCACTCCAATATTTGCTGTTCTGATTTTCATTCGCTTTCCTGGAGTTCCCTTCCATTTCCTTCAAGTTTCATCTTCTGAAATCACTGGAATAATTCCCTTTGCACAGCAACAGTTCCATATTTAATTAATTATAGGAAGATTTGAGATACCTCCTCTGTTTTTTTACAGCAGCAACTTATTTTTCTCAGAAGTACCATAAAATATAAGAAAAGCCCTGCTAAATCAGATTAGAACATCAGGCCTTTAATCCAGCATCTCATTTTCACAGTGATCTGGCAGATTCCTAAATGAGGTCCACAAATAGGACTGGGGCAAAATAACAACTGGATGTTAATAGTTTTACAAATGAAGGTAATTGAAAGTAGCTACTTGGCTCAGAAAACTTTATTTCCATCTCAACATGGCCTTCTCGGAAAACATAATTCTGATAAGATGATATTCTAACTCATAGAGCTGAGCTAATTTGATGACATCAAAGCAGTTTCTATAGATAACAGTCTAGCCTGAGAATGTAGGCCATTAGTACCTATACAACTAACAACAACAAAAAACCAAGGCCACTGACAGACTCAACCATTTGGGAACTCTTGGTATTTAACTGAACTTTTCTCCTCTATACCGTATTTTTCAGAGTATAAGACGTACCTTTTTTCCCCAAAAAAGAGGGTGAAAATCTGGGTGCGTCTTATACTCAGAATGTAGTTCTGCCCAGCTTCTCAAATGGAGGTTTCAGAGACTGAAAAAAGCATCAGAAACGAAGTTTCAGAAAAAAAAAAACCCCAAACACAGCTTCAGAAAAGAAGCCCCCCCAAACAGTTTCAAAAAAGAAGCCGCCAAACAGAGCTTCAGAAAAGAAGCCCCCAAACAGAGCTTCAGAGGCTTTTTTTCTGAAACTGTTTTGGAGGCTTTCAGAGGCAGAAAAAAAAGTTTTTTCTGAAACAGAGTTTCAGAAGATTCAGAGGCAGAAAAAAAAGCAAAAAAAAAAAAAAAAGCAAGGCACAGAGCTCACAACCAAAGAACCTGTTGCTTAAATTCATTTCTGGGAACAGCTGATTGGGGGTATTTCGGGAGGCAGATCTACCTGCCAATCAGCTTTTTTCTTATTTTCCTCCCCAAAAACTAAGGTGCGTTTTATACTCCAGTGCATCTTATACTCCGAAAAATATGGTAATTTAAGACTACTGAAGATGTTAAAAGGTAACTGCTCTTATTGTTGTGCTTTTACTTACTCCAAGTCATCAAGAATCCGGTAAACTGCCATAGGGAAAAATTAAACTGATAAACTGATTGATTGATTGATTGATTTTGAACATTTAATGCCTGCTTTCCATTAAAAAATTCACAGCAGCTTATGATAGAACTAAAACAATATAGTAAGCTAAAGTGGTTGATTAAAGTATAATTAAACCATTGTATGAAATATAAAAACTTACATTAAGCAGTAAATTAGAAATCAAAAATTAACCCACCACAACAGTATTACCATATTATTATAAGGGCATAGAAAATTTAAATTTTCTCTTCCTAGCACTGAAGAGCAAAGAAAGAAAAGAAAAGAAAAGAAAAGAAAAGAAAAGAAAAGAAAAGAAAAGAAAAGAAAAGAAAAGAAAAAAATAACTTACTAGGAACTATTTATTTGTACATTCCCTTTATATATTATTAAGACACGCCTTACATTTTTACAATTTTCACTGGCAAAGATATTGAAGAATTCGGGAAATACAAAAGGGGAGAATTTTTTTCCATATAACTAACAGTAACTATAACCACCGCGGCTCTTTGCCTCTGTTTGACTGTTTTTCTTCAAACTTCTTTCAATTTATTTTTAAAAAACTGAAGCACTGGTATTTTTTTCCCTCCCCAATGAAAGCATGTTCTATTGATATTCTCTGTAAGGAGGGAGAGAAAACACTACATTGATTGTAAGATTATATTCAAGTATAAAAAAGAAGAATGCTTCATTGGACGTCAACACTTAATACAATTATTTATAACTGGCAAAACTGGATGGGTTTTTTAAGCATTTCTTTTTTCTTTTTTTCTTTTCTTTTCTTTTCTTTTCTTTTCTTTTCTTTTCTTTCTTTTTCTATTTATTTATTTATTTATTTATTTATTTATTTACAAAAAGCAAGTTTCAATGGACTGGAACATTATTCCTTTTTATTTCATTCCAAACATCACACTCAAAATAATCATCCTGTAAATAATAGGCTAGCGTACGTGATATCGTAGCTTGAATAGCAACCACCAATAGTGTTACTATTTAGCCAATATAGTTAAGCAAATTAATTTTCTTCTTTTAGCAAGCCTGGAAATAGTTTTTCAGTGAGAATAATGATAACTTTTATTTTATTACCAAAATCTCTCACTATGGAAGGCGGAGGAGGGAAGATGGAGGAGGGAGGAGGGAGGAGGGAAAGGGGAGGAGGGAAAGGGGAGGAGGAAGAAGGATGCCTGTAGATCAGGGGTGTCAAACTCGTGGCATCATGTTGTCATCACTTGATGTATCATGACTTTTTTCCCCTTCGCTAAACCAGGGGTGGGCGTGGACAGTGTGATGCATCTGGCCTGCGACCCATGAGTTTGACACCCATGCTGTAGATGAAAAGCTCTACATGCAGTTTAGAACTTTAATATTGCATCATTCCAAGTATATACAAAGAGCAAGTTTCCTGCTGTAAATCTTTGCCTGAAATGTATGAAAAACAGTGTGAATAACAGGGGGAGAAGCTATTGTATTCATTCTGATTACTCCTTCTCACACACAGTACTCATTTATACCAGGATACAGGAAGGTAGAATAGAACTTAACTCAAACCATTACTAATCATTCATTTAAATGCATCCAAGCATAGCTCAAATATTTAGAAAAGATCCCAGTTTTATATGCGTCTAGAGACATTACTGTCTCCAACACTAGCAGCTAAATATGAACACACAGAAGAGTTGAGCAGAGATTTTGTTAACACTGAAGAGCGGGGAAAAAAGGATTAGGTTGCAAATTCAAAATGCACCAGCTCCTCTTCAGAATATTCTATCATAATCTGAACTTCTATAAGAAATAAATTATTTCAGATGACATTTTAAGTAGATTCACAGAATATATATTTTTTTTATTTTAGAGAAAAAATGGCTTTTTCAAGGACTCGGGGATTCTATTACTGTTACTTTCTAAGCACATTTCACACAAATCTTAACTGTTACTAATGTCCAGATAACACATCTGTCGTAACAGCAACTTCATTTTAGGGTAATTTCCTGTAGAAGAAAGTTTCTGTATATATATTTTATCTAGAAATCTTTTTTGTTTTTGTTTTTTAAAAAAAGAGCATCAGGAGGTGTGCCACGGCCGCTCCATCCCATATGCTTCAGTGTGGCCCATTCTATGCCATACTGTTTGTCCTGGGCTTTTAGCCTCCCGAGATAGTTAGCTGCCAGCCAATTGGCTAATTGCCAATTCTGGCAGCCAGAAGTGCAGGGGTGGGGGTGGGTGCAAGCACTGGCAACTAGCCAATTGGCTGGTGGCTAACCATCCCAGGAGGCTAAAAGCCCAGGACAAACAGTGTGGTGTCGAATGGGCCGTGCCAAAGCGTGTGGGATGGAGGGGTTGGGGCAGACTGGCCGAGGCGAATGGGCGGGGCGATGACAGTCAAGGAGAAAAGCTAGAGGAGAAGCCCCTGAGGTGGAAGCCTGGTGGAAAAGCAGGTGTTGCCAAGGGTAGGAGGTGAAAAGTCCTAAACCCGAATATATATATATATATATATATATATATATATATATATATATATATATATATATATATATATATATATTAGAGAAAAAAATGGCTTTTTCAAAGACTCTTTGATTCTATTACTGCTATTTTCTAAGCACATTTCACACAGATCTTAACTTTTACTAATGTCCAGGTAACATATCTGTCGTACTAGCAACTTCATTTTAGGGTAATTTCCTTTAGAAGAATGTTACATATATATTATCTAGAAAACGTTTTTTGTTTTTGTTTTTTTTTTAAAAAAAAAAAGAGCAAAAAGATAGGTTTTTTACTGCATTTTACTCAAGACTTCTAGAAAGTACCCCTGCTGTGATTGCTTTCTTTCTCCATCATGGGTTGAACTCACATTTAAGGAGGGAATGTGAGCTTTCTAAAGGTGAAATGCACAGTTACTTTTGAGATGAGGGTTTTGGTGCAATTAATTTATCTTTTTATTTTTACAGTGTGAATATACATATATCACAACCAATTACTCTGGAGAATCAGAGCAGCTAGAGAAAAATATTCAGAAATATTTGTTATGTGAAGCTGACAATTTGAAACCATGAACATGATGGTAGCATTTTGGCCTTTTTCGCAGATGTTCAGTGGGAGAAGTACAGAATAGATTTTACTTGAGGAAAAGGTCGTGGGGCATTGGGAGGAGGCTTAGAAAAGGCAGGTTTTTAGAGTCTAATTATCTAAAGAGTAGGAAATTATGAACATAAAGGATGTGGAAAAAAGTAGAAAATCTGAAATGTTTACATTGTACTTGAAACAATCTTGAGACAAGAAGTCAAAGAAGACAGTGTGAAGGTAAAGGTAATAGAGTGAGTAGAGTCATAGTGTCAAGCAATAAATAACCATTGAGAAAGACGAGAGGAGGACAAAAGACTGCATTTTATGCAGCACTATACTTGACTGTGAAAATTGTTTTACCTTTAAAAGCATAGCACACAAGCTGCAATGACCTGCTTTGCCCTGATTAAATTATTTAAATATCAAATTTCAACAGGAATCCATGCAGAAGAAGCCCTTTTTGCAAGTAGTAAGCTGTAAGAATATCTTTGGGGGACATGAAGAAAAGATGCAGCCAGGGCAATGGTCTGATAAGAGCTATCTCAGCCCATAGAAGGAAGGGAGATGAAGAAAGGATATCAGAAGGGATCCTCCCTATTTTTCTGGAGAGTAAAACTAACACCATACAAAAAAATTTAATATTAGTTATCATGGTTTTGGTTTCCTATCAGGACTACCTTGAAATGCTGACATCAATCTTATGATTCCTCTCTTCTCTTCTCTTCTCTTCTCTTCTCTTCTCTTCTCTTCTCTTCTCTTCTCTTCTCTTCTCCTCTCCTCTCCTCTCCCCTCCTCTCCCCTCTCCTCCCCTCCCCTCCCCTCCCCTCCCCTCCTCTCTTCCCTTCTCCCCTCTTCCAGCTCCCCTCTCTTCTCCTCTCCTCTCCTCTCCTCTCCTCTCCTCTCCTCTCCTCTCTTCTCCTCTCCTCCTCTTCTTTTCTTCAAGATACAGCTTAAACAGAAGAGTGGTTTCCCTATTGCTTAACAAATATTTTATTTCCAACAAGAATCTTTATAATAACATCCACTGATAGCTGCACTAAGCTCAAACTCTGCCTCCAAAACAACTCAGTTTTTATTTTAGTTTTAATGGGATGTTCTGCAACTTAATTACGCAATATTCACTCACATTATGTCCAGGAACAATTTCTTTAGCAAATTAAATTAAAAACAGTATTAAAAACTTCAGCAATGCATCATGCTTATAACAAAATGTACTAACTATCTCATTACTTCTTTCATTTAAAAACCAAAAGAAACTAGTATTCCTCTGATAAACATGGAGACATTTTATCTCCAGTAAATACAGCATTCATAAATATGAGACATGTCTTGCATATACCTTCGCAGGACTTTTTATAGATCTTGCATGAATTGGAAGGCTTTTTGTGTTGTCATCCCTTTGCATAATTATGATTTTCGTGTAGCGATAGCAATTACAGTGAGACAACTTGGCTGATTCCATGTAACACTAATATATTTCCCTAGACCTGAGGCTTTGTTACATTTTCCTTTCATCACACTGGCCATTGGCAATTTTCTATTGAATACTGCAATTCAGCACTAACCTGTAAATGGGGAAATGGGGAAAATTAACATTTAGTCAGCACAGTATGGTCATAAATCATTCCTTCTGGAAAGGTTTTAAATGCAAGAACAGAGTCTCAAAATCAAAGAACATAGAGAGATTCCTCCTTCTCCAATTCTCTCCCATTTTTCCTTTTAGTTTCTGGACTCGTAAGTGTTCTATTTAATTCCTTTATAAACAAAATATCAATCCATATTGACAACACACCTAAGCTTCATAGGAAGCTTCCTCGTACCAATTTAATTTGATTATTAGTCCATCTAATTCAAATTATCTATATCTGGATGTATAGATAATCCAATGTTTTAGACTCTGTAATCAGCTTCAGCCAGAACAGAGATTGGTAACGGATGATGGATCTTACAGTCTAAAGCATTGGAGGGCATTGATATGATTTATTGGCAGAAGTTCAAGAGTCTTTCCCATCCATCTATAAAGATTCTCAGTCATCCAGGTCATGGTTGTCCCAAAGGTGCTTTTGGGGGAAAAAAGCACCTTTGGGACAGTCTTTCCCAGCCTTACACAGAGATGCAGAGTTTTCAAGCACAATATGTATTGTATGATAAACTAGAAACATCTACCATTATTGCACACCAAATTATAATGAAATCATAAAATTGTAGGCTGGAAAGGACCTGGGAGGTCTTCTTGATCAACCCCCACAAGGCAGGCATCCTTATACCATGGTTGTCTAATCTTTCTTGAAAACCTCTGGCAATGAAGCACCCACAATTTCAGGAGGCAAGATGTTCTCACTGTCAGGAAATTCCTCCTTATTTCCAGATGGATTCCTCTGATAAGGTTCCACCCATTCTTTCTTCACCAATTTGTTATGGTAAATAAATTGACTCCCTCTTCATTTTGACAGCCCTTCAAGTATTGGAAGACTATTATTAGGTCTCCCCTAACCTTCTGTTCAGTGGTGGGTTTCAACCGATGTTACCACCGGTTCACTTCATGTGTGTGCTTCACTCTGTGCAAGTGCAGTATATTACAGAACAGCTGAGACGCGGCAATCCACTCTGCTGTGCCTTTCAGCTGGGCTAAAACCAACCAAAATGAGGTATGTATAATGCAGGGGCAGGCGGGAGGGCCAAGCTAACCATCAGAGAGAACCGGTTCGCTCTCAGCTCACCATTGCCGCTACCGGCTCACCCAAACTGATAGTAACCCATCACTGCTTCTCTTCATTAGGGTAAACCTAGTGCCCTTAGCCATTCATCATACAATTTAGCTTCGAGACCCCCATTGTGTCACTTCTTACATCTTACAACTTGTGCAAAATCCCAGTCTCAAAGTTTCTAAAGCTCCTCTTAAAAATCCAATTGAATTCTTTCTTGCCCTCCCCCCAGGACAGACTATTGGGTCTGTTTATTCTTTACAATAGCAGCAACAAATCTGAGGGAGGGATTAAAAAGAGGATCCTAATGTTTATGCAGATATTGGACTTTAGTGTGAAGGTGTTTGTTTCATCCCAGAGAGAGAAGAATGCAAGGCAGGCTATGCAGTCACCACAGAACTTTCAATTATAGTATCTGATACAGCATTCTCTCTCTCCCCCCCCCAACTCAGCCCAAGTAGCAGAACTGGTACCCTTGTCACAAGCCCTACCTTACATAGGGATGAAATCAGGGGTGAAATCAGTGGTGGGATTCAGCCAGTTCGCACCACTTCGGGAGAACCGGTTGTTAACTTTTTGAGCAGTTTGATAAACTGGTTGATGGAAGAAATAATTAGGGCAGAGAACCGGTTGTTAAATTATTTGAATCCCATCACTGGGTGAAATCCAGCAGGTTCTGACAGGTTCTGGAGAACCGGTAGCAGAAATTTTGAGTAGTTCGGAGAATCAGCAAATACCACCTCTGGCTGGCCCCAGAGTGGGGTGTGAAATGACATTATGCAATATCCTTCCCCCAGGAGTGGGGAGGGAATGGGGATTTTATAGTATCCTTCCCCTGCCATGCCCACCAAGCCACACCCACAGAACCGGTAGTAAAAAAAATTGGATTTCACCACTGGATGAAATCAACAAATATTTAGGGCAGATTCAAGATATGCTCGGGGAATAGCCCAAAACTATGGTCAACTGAGGGTGCTTGATAAGCAGTGAAAAAGAGATTGAACATGGCCTTTTCATCTCTGCTATTTTACATCTCATTCAAATCCTGAAAACTTTGGCAATAGTCAAGGTCAAAGCTCATTCAGGAATTAAAGGAAATGAATTAGGAAATGGAGCAGCTCTGCAAGAACATGGCGCTGAAGAAGAAAAAGACAAATGGAAAAACCACCAAGCAGTAACCTGTGAAGCAAGAATTTGGAAACTGAAAAGGAAAGTAATAATTCCAAGAATGGCAGTGCAGCATATCTTACTGTTCCATAACCAGACTCACAAAGAAGCAGAAGCACTAACTCAAAGAACCAAGCACATTTGAGCAAGTGAAGGAATTCATACAGAAGCACATCTTCAGTTCCTTTAAATCTCACCTTTAAAGGAACTGAAGATGTCTCCCAATAAAATTGTCTATGGGCAACCAATGGCTCTAGGCTTTGAAATAATTTCTATCCCAAGAGGTATTCATCCTGATCCACTGTCAATTTATTTATGCACTGTATGAACTTTTCAACAGGAGCAATGCCGAACCCAAGAGCAGTTCAAGATCTGAATGGCTTACCTGCAGCTGCACCATTTGAACAGTTGCAAGTAGGAGATTGGGTGTATTGCAAAGTGCATCAAAGATAAGCCTATCTGCCTCCAAGCTGGAAAGGTTCCTATCAAGTTACTAGTTGCTCACAGCAATGCCAATCTGACCTCATGAGTTCATCTAAGTCATCTAAGGCATGCTCCAACTCCATAAACCCCAGAAGCCAAAGGCTTCTGATAAAGGCTTCCAGGCTCCTAGGAAGTGAGCAGAAGAAACAAGGATGAAGAAAGATGAAGGATGAAGTTTCGAATATGAAAACCTGAAGAGCTCTGGAGATTAGTTCGCAATGGACTTTGAGGCAATAGTCCTCATAACAGTTTAACTTTGACATTTAGGCTCCAACAATTAGGATATTTACTTTTTTTGCAGCCATACAACAGTTTTGTTAAAAATTGTGTTTGTGCCATTCACTGTGCTTGTTTACACTTGCCAAGATATAAAATGCAACAGCTACTGGACTGCCTGCCTACCAATAACTTTTATTTAACCCATAATCCCTCCTGGTGAAGCCTTTTGTGCTATTGAGGGAATAAATTGGGGGTCAGTATTCAAAGTATGTTTTATAGGAGTACCAGGGGATTTTTTAGACATGCACCACACTGTTACTAAACTACCTCCCAACACATAAACCACTCAGCCTTGATCATCAAAGGCAACTTCTCCTATGTGTTGTGTCAGAGTGGAAACTAAGGGCAATTTTCCAGGCAAGTGCTTGGGTGCTCTGATGAACCAAAATGCCATTTCCTACCAGCAACTGAAAATTGTACTTGACTGTGTTCAACCTTCCCTGAATTAAGCAAAGGCATGATGGTGCAATTTGGATAAGTGCTTAAGATGAAGTTAGTACAAGATAGAGGCATCTTGTACAGGGGTGAAATGCTCCTGGTTCGGACCGGTTTGGCCGAACCAATAGTGATGGCAGCTGGTGGTTCGGAGAACCGGTAGCAATGGCAGCACGAGGCTCTGCCCACCCGCCCGGTTGTGGTTACTTCCTGGTTTTAACCAGGAAGTAACCTGTTTTTTACCCTCTGTGCATGAACAGAAGGGTTTGCGCATGCGCAGAGAGTCCATGCACGCATGTGATAAACCGGTTGGGAAGGTAAGTAGATTTCACCCCTGATCTTGTACTATTCTGTACAGTCCCAAATGAGCAACTTTTGGGACTCTCTTCAATTGTTTCACAACCTCAGAAACATTTGCATCTCCAGAACCCAGTGAAGCCAATAGAATAGTTGTAATTAACAAGATTTTTTTTACTACAAATGTCATTAATATCTGGTGACAAATAAAGGACCTTGAATTAGTACAGAACTGACCTTTCTGACAACAATGGCATGTAACATTATTATGAAAATAACATAGTTCATTAAGATTTTCATGGTCATTCTCTGATTGTTTTTCTCTTGTTTTTCAGTTACATTCTGAAAAGACTATCCTTTTTAGAGATTACATTTCTAAAAAGCTAAACACTGAGCTGAAAGAGGAACTGAAAGAATAATAGCTTCTTTAAAGCAGGTAATGATACTTAACCAAACACTTAAAAAAAAAAATCTCCTTCCCACCATTATTTTTGTAAAAAAAACTTCTTCAGTAAGGACAAAACAGAACTACATACTGAGGAAGGAATTGTTTTTATTTTTTCCCTCTAATTTCCTCATATTTTTCAAATCATTTTAAATACCCTTATGTATTAGCACTCCATATGTTAATATTACAATCTATGTAATTGCAAAAAGATAAAAGACAATAGTTCATGAATATTCATGTCCATAGACAATATGTGTTTGTATCTATATATCTCTCAAAATCATATGTGGCAATTACTTTGCTTCAATGCCAATGAATTTATCTTTTAAATTAAAAAAAAGGCACAAATGGAGGATTAAATATACTGTATATAGTAATATAAGTGGCCTAATTTCTAAATGGCTCTTCAATTGAGACTCACAGATTTAATGTTCAAATAAAGAGGATAGTAAATTTTTAGACCACTATCTGAGAATGAGTATTCATTCATCTTAGAGGTCTTAGGAAGAAAAGAGGTAGTGATATGTAAGAGATATGTGCACATGCACATACGAAGTTCAAGGAAAAGTTCTTTAAAAATTCATTGGATAACATAAACTTTTTAAAAACATTTTTAAAAGAACTGGAAAAAAAACAGCTAATAATGATGACAGTAATTAAAAAACATGCAATCTGATCTCACCCCAATAAACCTATTTGTAGCTTCTGGACTGAAAAACTTCACACATTAACTTAATATTATTTATCAGGACTTCAACCTGAATAATTATTTTGTTCATCTGAATCAATAACAAAAGCTTTGAATGCTGCCAAATTCTTATCCAGAGAATCCAGTCTCTGGGTTGCTTTAAATTACTGCTTCAACATAGCCAACAAAAACTAAATCAGGACTCAGAGCTTCTAAAGCAGGGGTGTCAAACTCCATTTCATTGAGGACTGCATCAGGGCTGTGTTTGACCTCAGAGGGTGGGGTGGGCATGGCCAGGGTGGGTGTGGCCACCTCAACGTCACTCGTGTCGGGGGCACCTGTGGTGGCCCAAGCACTCTGCCTGTGAAAACGGGCTCCGAGCTCAGTTTTCGGCTGCCATGGCCTCCTGCAACCCTCTGCCAGTGAAAATGGAACTTGGGAGGGCCACAAGCGGCCCTCCTGAGCTCCATTTTTCATTGACAGAAGCACTGCAGGCTGGTCCTTCACTATTTCCAGGATAGCCCCATGGGCCAGATCTAAGTAGCCGTACCCATGAGCCAGATCTAAGTACCCGTACCCATGGGCCGGATCTGGCCCCCAGGCCTTGAGTTTGACACCCTGTTCTAAAGTAACAAGCAACTTCAGATGAAATACTTTTCCTTGTGGGTCATGGATGACTTTCTGCTTTTCAGCAGCTTCTTTCAAAGTTTCATCGATGAAGGCATCCTCAAGTGGAGGTTTTTTTTAAAAAAAAAATATTGATGGCAAACACAATTGTGTAATCAAAGCCTCACCTTTTTTTACATGTGTCAACCTTGTATGTATGAATAAATGGGTGGTGGCTCTAATCACACAGTCACAACTTCTTGATTAGTTTTGACACAACCTTCTCCCTAAAACCATTGTGATATGACAGAAATGGCAATAGGAAATACTTAGCCCTTACCCAGCCTAATTATTCAGTTACAAATTTGTAGAGAAGGCTACCATTTTAGTAACTGAATAAGAACCAGGATAGATCTTTAAAAATGCCCCTCTCTGGATTTATATCAAGCCCTAAAAGACCATAGTGTTTAAAAGAGGAAGATATCTAGTTTTTTTTAAATCTGTTCATTAACTCTCAGAATTATGAATGTCAACAGGAGCATTGCGTTAACCTCATTCATAATCTAATTTAAAATTATACAGATATATAATTTATTGCCACTGGATACATAATTATGGTCTTCTCAGCTAACTCCCTAACAATTCTTGCCATTATTGACTTTAAAATTATGGCTGCTGTAACTGTCTTCATAGAGTCTGTCCAAAGGGGGGGAAAAAAAGGGGGGGGACAAATATTGTGGATAGATTATGCTGCCTTTTTTATGATAATGAGCCCCATTGAATTCTGTATGAGGGGGAGGAATGGAAAATGCCATCAGATTTGCAAGATTCTGTTACTACAATATTCTCTTACTATCTCAAAAAAAAAAAAAAATACAGTTCTAGTCTTCTTGTGGATCCTGTTGCCTGATCTGAAGAACCTATAACAGGTTTTGACATAGTGTATTATGTAATCATAGCCAACTGTCGCTAAATCAAAAGGTATGTAAATAAAACATGGCTTACCGAATCACACTGTGATGCACATAGTAGGGAGGTCAACAAAGTTAAGGAGATGGTTGTACAATGTGTTAGAGGCTCCATCCCTTTTGTAGAGATGATGCCTTCATGTGGAAATAAAAAGGGCAGAATTTAATTGTAGTGATCTTGACTGCGATCTTGATTTATTTATTTTTTTACCACCTGTATCCACACAAATACTCCTACTTACGTAGCTGAGGATTGTTCACACTAGCTGGCAATAGCTCTTTGGCTGCTGGAGGTTAGTTCTTTCTTAGCCCTGCATGAAGTCACTTGGTAGTGTAGTTGACCTTTTGTGTGCAGCCCTGGTTGCTGCTGCTTCTGATTTTGATCTTCTCTTCTCTTTCTACTGACTACTACTGACCCTCCTTGATACCATCTCAACAAGTGAACTCTAGCACAAATTTTTCTTATAGGTTGGGGATGGCTTTTCTGCACAATTTCTGAATTCTTCTGCACAGTTTTTATATTAAAGTTGCACTGATAAAATAAGTTATTATTTCATAACATTATTTTCTCCTCCCTCCCTTTTCTCCGATTTCCCTAACATGTATTGTGACTGAAAGTAATGTTGTTTTCCATCAGTACAGCTACCAGAACTTCATTTTCCTCCTTTGCAGTACATTGAAGACAAGATGCTAATCAGTAATGCAAACATGTAATTACCTCTATTATCCACAATTAGCTAGAGGAGAAACATTCTAACTGCTCAATTTAAAACATTAATAAAGCATAATTCTAATCTATTGCTACCATAATGTGACTTCTTTTGAGGTTGAAAAGAAAATTCATGAAACTAATGAAAATCTGGCTCCCAAAGGCTTATTTATTAAGATTAGGACATAAACTAGGAAGTATGCTCCACAAGATATAATGGGATGTATCTCTTTAACCATCTTTAGCATTGCGATTTAAACTATATTTGATTTCATAAGGTTTACTTCTAAATAAGTATGCTTTTAGTATTTCCATTACTTTGGGTCAGACTTGAATCCTGGTCAGGTTTATGCAGTTTTTGGGACAACTTTTTTGGAAGTAGTTTGTCCTTGCCTTCTTCCTTGGGTTGAAAATGAGCAACTGGCCCAAAGTCAACCAGCTGGCTTTATGCCTGAAATCAGACTACCGCTAAATTATCCCTGCTTCTGGCAGACCATCTTAACCACTAAACCAACCTTTATGTTTCAAACCCTAAATAATGTAAGACAATGGATATCTAACTTCCTCGTTTGAGGAACCCATTCTGGATTAAGTTTTCTAATTGCCTTAAATCTGCTGTCTTATTTTCTGTAGACACTTCCAACATATGTTGAATTCATTGTTTCTGGAAGCAGACAAACAACCCAAAACAGAATATATAATTGAGTATATTTAATACTTGACTGTGAGAAATCATTGGTTAAATATTAAATATTTTAATTACTCAATACTCAATACTCAATTCGTTAGCAGTTTGTTTACCTAGGGGTTTTAATTTCACTTTTAATTTCTTGTGTTGACTTCTCACTAAGTCCTCTGTAGTGTGAATGGGCGGATATTCCTTTGCTAAAACAAAAATTGGAAATTCACATAGGTGGAAGAGTACAGTTTCATGATTAGAAAGAATATTTCTCAAATTATTCTGAAGACTTCAAATGGTGTGCTTGTGTTGAATCTTTGCTGTGGCTAGACTTTTTTTATTTGTGAGCAACCGTTTGCAGAATAGTACCATAAGAGGAACAAAAATCTTTCTGTCACACGGTTTATCTTTCAGAAATCCCTTCTTCAGAATGTCTTCCTTTCTCACATTGAACTTAAGGCTTCTCAATATTCAAGATAGTTTGAAAAGCTTTGTGCTGAATGTCATAACCCATATGAACCGGGCATATGAACTTTGTATTCAGCGTTGCTTGTTTACAAATGGTTTGTTGAGTAAATCACAGGTGGTTGATTCACAGAACTTGCTGAAAATGCACCTTGCTTTAAAATCACAATACAAGGGATAGACATCGGACCAAGCCAATATCAAAATACATCAAACTTAATCACTGAGTGATTTTCCTGGTGAAAATATTGCAGATTAGCTTTTAAGATGTAGCAGGCAGCATTGTAGTGGAAGAAAAGATAGCTTTTCATAATTCTGCTGTGGTGTGTATGAATGTTGATGCACTACAGAGGTAAAAATGTACCTTTTTAGACTCCTCTTGTAATAAAACTGAACCTTCCTTTCCATTTGAACTTCATAAAGGGTAGCTATCAGATTGAGCAACATTTGAAAGACCAGTAGTAAATAATGAAAATAGTTTCCAAGAGAGCTAAAAAAAAAAAAAAAGAAATTCAGTACCTTCATTTACTTAACAAATAACAAATATATATTTTAAAACATATTAGCCAAGGTTATGCTCCTGTGGAAAAGGTCTGTCGAAATCATAGTCTATATATCATAATCCATGTCCTGGTATGTAGTATTTTTAATAAAGATGCAAGGGCCCATCTCATCACTCCCCATTTAATAAAATAACCAGGCAACTTTAATTTATTCTATGCACAGCTGTTATTATCAGACCAGTATGAGTTGTGCTTCTGTAAACCTGGCCAAATTTCGTTACGCTGTCTGCAAAACTAGGCATACTTTGATTACATCAATGAAGCAGCTATAAGCTGTTTTATGTTGCTCCCTCTACTATTGACTGTTGCATCTGGCCAGTGACAGTAATAAAGTTATATATGTATGTATGCATGCCTACTTTAAAAAATATCAGTAGCTTCATTCACCTAGGCAACCAAATAGTAAAAGCTTATAGTATCCTGGGGCCTCGTTAGTGCATTCCGGCAGCCAAATTTACATAGCTAAAAAAGCATATACCAACACCACCCCTCAACCCTTAGAGATCCCATCTAGACTGTCGTTTGAATTTATGTAGAGACCAAATTATTCCAGCATCATATCTGAATCCAAAACATGTTTGGGGATTTGAATTTCTTTCACTTTCATTGAATTGCCCCTCTCTTTTTTCCATTGTTGCTTTGGAAAGAGCAAAACAATAATGTTAATGAGTACTACTCTAACTTTCCTGGCATATAGCAGCCATTTTAAAGCACTATGTACTGAGCTACGATAGTTTTCCCAGACTTGACAGCTTCTAAGTACATACTGCCTGGGAACACAATGAACTGTTGGGCAGTCATGTTCCAGTACATTTGGGATTGCTAAAATGGGGAAGGCTTATCTACAGTATTATACAGGAACATACGACCATAAAAGCCCAAACTAATAGTGGTACTGGCTAAGGATAGCAGAGTCTAGTCAGAAGCATCCTGGACCAAGATCTGATCTCTCCAACCTCCGCAAAATTTGGAATAGTGGTACAGCAGCTCCAGCAGCACTTAAAATGAATGGAATTCTAGTCCAACAACATCTAAGAGAACACAGGTCAATGAACCTACTTTAGACCAATAAAATATAGATAACAAAATTTGAATTTGGAACTTATTATAAAAAAAAGAAAATTATGTCATGAACATTTTATCTGTTCGTTTGTTTTTTTGTTTGTTGGGATGCTTTCCACTGATATCAATTTTTTTTTATATTCAGAACAATTACTAAAAGGAGCTATAAATATATATAGCACCCATTATTTTCCTTCCTTCCACCATTTAGGAGAATTTGTCAAGTGCATTTTTCTCCAAGATCTACCAATATCTAGTACTTAGTGCATTGGATGTGGAACAGGGAGAACCAGATTTTAGTCTCATCCTCAGTTACTGTATGTAAGCTCATCAAATGACTCTCTCAACTCACCTCACCTCATAGGATTATTGTACTGAGGAAAAATAGAGGGAGTGCTATGCATACTGCATTACCTATCCATTGTATTCTTCGCTAATACCAAAAGCATCAATACTTTTCCTGTTCTGTTTCTTCAGTGTTTAACTTTTGCTTCCATAGAGTGTTACAGGGAAAACCATTGCTTCCCCAGTTTTGATCTTTGTTGCAATAGACACAACATCTAAATACTTTTATCAAAGCCTTCATTGCTACTCTTCAAGAACTATCTTGCAATATATTGTCTTAACTACTGGTTCAATTAGTATTGATAGCACAAGCTATCTATCATTTCAATACCTTCACTGTCGGTTCTACGGCCAGTTGTTGTATCAGTTATTATTAATTTTATTTTCTTTATTTTTAATAGTAGTCCCATTTTTTTCACTGTAGTCCTAGATTTTTATTATTGAAGCTTCCAGATCACTTGCATGTTTAGCTATCAGAATAGTGTCACCAGCATCACACATTACTGATGTTTCTTCCTACAGTTTTAAAATCACAGCAATATACTTCCAATCCAGCCCCTCTCAGTATATATTCAGCATACAGTATATGTTGAATGAATAACAAGAGAATATACAATTATTCAGTGGGAAAAACTTGCCTCCAGAAGTTGTAAATGCTCCAACATTGGAAGTTTTTAAGAAGAGATTGGATAACCATTTGTCTGAAATGGTATAGGGTTTCCTGCCTAAGCAGGGGGTTGGACTAGAAGACCTCCAAGGTCCCTTCCAACTCTGTTATTCTGTTAAATAGCATTAAAAAAAATATTGTCCATATTTCTTTCAGGGTTTTTTTCCCCTAAAACTGATCCTATCTAATTATATGGACACACTCTCATGGCTGCTACTGCAGAAGCTATTGATTATAAATCTGAGACTGAAGGCTATGTTTATAAATATGCCATTCCCCTTTTCCAGAAAGCCAAAGTATCAATTCCAGTTTTCACAAGATAATATCTTTCATGAGCACAAACATGTCTCTGCAAGCTCTTCCGTGTCAAGCATTTAAGTAAAGGTGGCTTTCTATGTATTATTTGATTAATAAATAAGAATCCTTATGTGCACCACAGAGTAGAAAATGCATAAGTGCTAGAGAAGTTGTTAGTATCCCTGGTGAAATACGATCATCCCCAAAATCATTTAAAACGTTTCCTGTAGCTTTGCTCATAGATAAATACTCAGATAATCCATCATGTCAAAAGAATTGTGTTAATTCTAATCAATATTATGCAATACATCTCCATCTGAAATGCCTCACTGCAGATCTTGACACTATGTGCTACTGTGAAGTTTGCCACTAGGGTTCATTCCAAGGATGTGTTCAAAAGTTCATTGATGTAGCTCAAAAATAACACATTGCCTGAACTAAGATTTGCTGTAGCAGCAGATACATACATACTATGGGGAATATAATATGATTACTACGAATGAGAGGGAAGCCACTTTAAGACTATAAACATATTTATTTATTTATTTATTTATTTATTTTATTGAATTTCTATACCGCCCTACTCCCGAAGGACTCAGGGCAGTGCACAGCCATGAAATAAAACACATAGATATACAAAATTTAAAATCAAATAAAATGAATTAAATAAATTTGGCTGAATTAATACCCATAATTTAAAATACCCATAATTTTAAAATACATTAAAAATTTAAAATTTACACTTAAAAGGGAGAAGATTTAGGCGAGGCCAGCTTGAAGAAATAAAAGCGTCTTCAACTCGCGGTGGAAGGTGCGCAGATCCGGAATCCTCCGTATCTCTGGGGGGAGCTCATTCCAGATCGTCAGTGCCCCCACAGAGAAGGCTCTCCCCCTAGAGGCCGACAGCCGACATTGTTTGGCCGACGGCACCTGGAGGAGTCCCTCTCTGTGGGAGCGTACTGGTCGGTGGGAGGCTGTTGATGGTAGTAGGTGGTCCCGTAAATAACCAGGTCCTAAGCCATGGAGCGCTTTAAAGGTGGTAACCAGAACCTTGAAGCGCACCCGGAAGATCACCGGGAGCCAGTGCAGCTCGCGCAGGAGAGGTGTTACATGGGAGCTCCATGTTTAGAGTAAATATTAAGACTGGAAATTTTAATTAAATAAATTGCAATCATCCTAACGGTCACTGTTTGTCTTTTCACCAGATATTTACTGGTATTATTATTGTGTTTCAATGTCTCCATAATTTGAAGGGTAATGATGGCTTATGACATAAAACAGTAAGCATAAAACCATATATCAACAAATTAATAAAAATAATCAAGTATAAATGCAATAATTGCAACAAATTCAAGTAGGCATTCAAGTAGGCATTTTGATAAGAGGTCTCACTCCTCAAATCCTCTTTGGAACAATTAGGTCTTCAGCAGTCTTCAGAATGCCAAAATAGATGCTGACCTCACCTCACCACAAAAAGGAGACCATTCCAAATGGTAGAAGCTGTTCTGTGCCTGGCTAAGGTCCCTTGTGTCACCTTGTCAGAAAGCAAACAATATATTTAACTTGCATGCTGTCTAACTTTCAAAGTGTCAGGGTTCCAAGGAACACCCCCAACGAAATAAAACTCCGAGGCCTGAGGTGCCTCAAAGTTCCAATTTATTAGAGATGGCACATCTGGGAAAACCCAAATCTGAAAGCTTCCAGGTTTCCCCCACCCAGGTAATGGTTCACAGCCCTGCCCCACCCCCAGAAGTTCATCACATAGTCCAATCAACACTTCACATTCAACTGGATACAATCTCCAGGCAGTCTCCAGCAGATGCAGGCAAAATTGTCCTTGAATACAGAATGTTCTTATGACTAACTCTACCTTTACCCCAGGCTAAAATATTGGCAGTTAGGAAGCAAAAAGGAAAACTGTCTTCCAAAACTGACACAAAGACACTGAAAATTGTACTTAATTTCACCATCTTTTACTTAATTTCAATCCTTGAGGTTGTTTGCTGATATATGAACCACTTAGTTATTCACAGCAAAGATATTTTTCTGTACGTATTGCCACTTTTCATGTTTGAAAGTCCCATTTTCTTCTTTCTCTTTCTCTTCATTACATTGGATCCATCATATTCCATTCCTTAAGCATGAAGAAATAGCAACGTAGAGTTACCTTCCAATAGCTTTCCTTTACTGTAGAAAGCTGATCCTGATTGCTTGTAGTGACTGATCCATACAATACGTATTCGTGTATGTGTAGCTTATTTTCATTTCTATAATTTATTCATTTATTTAAAACATTTATACTGTATAACAACCCATTATGTACTGAACTCTGGGCAGCTCCCAATCGACAATTAAAACAATATCAATAATAAAACAACATAATACCATATTAAATTTATTAAAACCATAAAATATCTGTTCATTATTACAGAAGCATCTTCATTTCTTGGAATTTAAATGCATATCTAAGTATTTTAGACAATGAATGGAGGACGAAGTGGAAATTTTGACAGATAGATGTGAAAGAGTGAGGTCAAAAAGTTGCCAAAAAAAGGAACAATGTGGAGAAACAGTCAGTTGGAACTTAAAAAATCAAAGCTTATAAGAAAATTCTGGACTGTCAAGAAAGGAATAATAGAAATCTCATGGTCTCCAAAAGAAAGATTTGTTATCTCTAAACTAAATCATTTGCTAAATGTTATAGAAAATCTCTGATATAAAGAGTAGTTGGAAAAAGCTCAAAAGATACTACAGAAAAGACTCTACAGTTGCACTGCCAAAACTCCGACTTCTGGGGGGGGGGGAATTCCTCAGTCAGACTTGCAAGACTCTGTTAATGTACCCTTATAATAAAACAGTATTAATTCATCTGGATATTCTCCCTGTCTGGAATATCTTGCAAGGCTGACATCAATCTTGTAAGGCTGAAAATACATTTCTCCCCCCATCTCCTTTACAATCCAAGAAACTAAGACCAGGATGTTTGCCTCATCCACATTCCTTCGGTGAGCTAAGCTATAGTATCAGGGGTGAAATTCAGCAGGTTCTGACAAGTTCTGGAGAACCGGTAGTGGAAATTTTGAGTAGTTCAGACAACCGGCAAATACCAGCTCTGGCTGGCCCCAGAGTGGGGTGGGAATGGAGATTTTGCAATATCCTTCCCCCAGGAGTGGGGAGGGAATGGGGATTTTGCAGTATCCTTCCCCTGCCATGCCCACCAAGCCACGCCCACAGAACTGGTAGGGAAAAAAATTGAATTTCACCCCTGTATAGTATAGTATAGCCCTTATTATCATTGTACATCATATGTACAACGAAATTGGTTAAAAAAATTGTTGACAAAGGATCTAGCTTTGGTTAGAAAAATACTCGGTAATGCTGGTCTGTGAGGCTGTTTCTGTAACCGAGCTAGCAAACCCAGAGGTGGGTTTCAGTAGGTTCTGACCAGTTCTGGAGAACTGGTAGCAGAAAGTTTGACTAGTTTGGAGAATCAGTAGTAAAAAATTCTGACTGGCCCCACCCTCATCTATTCTCTGCCTCGCAAGTCCCAGCTGATCGGGACGAAATGGCGATTTTGCAGTATCCTTCCCCTGCCACACCCACCAAGCCACGCCCACCAAGCCATGCCACACCCACCAAGCCACATCCAAAGAACTGGTAGTAAAAAATTTTGAAACCCAGCACTGAGCAAACCAGCTCTGCCTTTCCGCTTCTGCTTCCTCTCTCTTCACTGTTGTCGCCGCCTCCCAGGCCCAACAACAATCCAAGGAGAGCCTGGCAGTCTTACTACATCACTCAGTATATTATGAGACCGCTGGAAGTCGCTGGTAATATCTAGTCAACTGGAAAATTCAATCTTTAGTAACTCCCCTAAAAAATGTAAGCTGCCTTTTATCTGATAATTCCTCTATCTGTGATTCTTCCGCTTGTCTCTCAAGGTCTCACCTCATTTCAGAAAAAGAGGGGGACCTATTAATTTCCCAGAAGAAATATTCTGATATTAGATTATATATTAGGAAGCTAAGAGATGCAGCAGCCAAGAATAAGAACAGGAACACCAATTAATTGCTTATATATTTCTCACTGTCCACTTGGGTTCTAGAAAGTAGAAACATTTATTCTTTTATTAAATGTGACCTTTAGAGTTGAGACCTTTCTCGTTTACAAGTGAAGTGTGTGTAGATTTCAAAGAAACTAAACGTCTACTTTCCACTGTAAGGGGGCAAATTTTATCTTTATGATCCTTTGAAATGTATTCAGCCGGGATCTGCCCAACTTTGAAATTTTCACAAAAGGTATTTAAGATATTGCACAATTAAATTATAGAATCTGCTTTTTTTCATTGACCTGATTCGCTTCATTTACCTGATGTAATAATATGTGGGAATTACTTTGGAAGATGGTAGAAGAAAATCTGCCCAGGGAATTATCAGATAAGAGAGGGCATAACCCATAGATGCATAACGGACAGAGAAAGAGTTCCTCACAAAGGAACTTTCCTAAGTTCTCAACTCTAAAGGACACAGTGGAAGACTTACAAGATTCTGTTAATATAGCCTTACAATAAAGTAGAATTAGCTCATCTTGTCCTGTTTCCTGTCTGGTTTACCTGGGAATGGTGATACCTGCTATAGTCACAAAAGCATGCAAGACCTCCCATTATTATTTTAACATTTTTACAGAGACATTTACCAATTGTGGTTTCTGACATGCTATCTCATTCAATTATTTCTTTGTACCCCTCTTCCAGAAATGATCAAAAGTCAGGATATTAACTGGGTCCTCAGCTTTTTTCTACAATCTGATTTTACACATAGGTGCTTTAACCCTGGTAATTCAAGAGCAATGTCCTTGATCCTAGAGAGAGTGTTATTGTCTTTCAAGATTGGCCTTTTGGACATGCAATATTGGCCTTTTGGCCAATACATTGCTCTTGAATTACCAGGGTTAAAGTGTATATGTGTAAAATCATATTGTAGAAAAAAGCTGAGGATCCTGTTAATATCCTGACTTTCCTACTGCCCAGAGGTCTTCTGGATGTATTCTCTGAATTGGGAGGTATATGTTTTTTTTGTTGTTGTTGTTGGGAGACTTCAACCTCCAAGCCTTAGAGGCTTAGTTCAATAAAGTCTTGGAATTCATGGTCTCCATAGTAACCTCTAGCCCACATATGTGATCATATGTTAAATATGTAAAATCTCTTCTTTATCTTAGGAAGTTTTTATTAATTAGACATGAAGATATTTTACCATTTGTTTGTCATAATGAGATTGCATTCTGATCTGCCACCTGGGATGTTTGCAGGATACATAGATGAATTCAGGTGTGCCCACCCAGTTGTCTAAGCAAAGCAAAGCATCTTTATTCACCTGCCATAATTATGGCAGAAGACTGTGATCCAGTGGCCTGGTTTATTTTTATTTTATTTATTTAGCTAAACTAATTCCCTGATAAGGAAAAGTCAATGGCAAGCTCTCCCACTTGGTTATTGTGTCCAGTTCACAAAGCATTTTGCTGATAAATTTGCTCAGATTTTCAAGAATCTTAAAAGCACCAGTTTCCTTTTGAAGGTTCTAAGCCAATTGGGCCATCTGTGCTTTTATTTATGTTTTGTTATTTTAAGGTATTTAATTTTTATTGTTTCAGTGGATGCTTCAAATTGGTATATAGGGAGATGGGAGAGAGAAAAACTTTATTTACATAAAATAGATAAATATATGTATTAAGAATTACTTCATTGCAGCAGGATATAAATATAGTAAAGAAAAAAAAATAGCTAACAAGCTTTTTTGTATGTAAGCATGATTCTTCCAAGCACAGCTGCCAAAATTCATTGGTGTGGTAAAAAACTATATTTGTTGTTCAATCGCTAAATTGTGTCTTTGTGACCTCATGGACCATAGCACACGAAGGCTCCCTGTAGTTCATTGTCTCCTGGAGTTTGCCTAAATTCATGTTCATTGCATCTATGACATTCTCTAACCATCTCATCCTTTCCTTTTGTTTTCAGTCTTTCCCAACGTCATAGTTTGTAGCAAAAATCTAAAATTTTTCCATATTAAGGAGAGAAAAAAATCTCTAAAAAAAAACCCATGGGATGTGAGGACACCAAAAAAGTCTGCCTATTACAGCCTTCACTTGCTCCAATATTTTAAGTGTACTACCCAGAATGTAAAAAATTATTCAACCCAGAGCTCTTTCTAAATTGAAATTCATGTAAAATTTGATAAAATAGATTCACCATGCTCAGATTCCCTTTTTGTTTTTCTAATGCCCAGAAAAACAGAAAGGGAAAACAGTGATGCACAGGCTTGCTGCAATCTTTCATGGATATATAATCATCCTCTTCATTGGAGGAATTGCTAAAAGTTCTTCTGTAATCATTATTCAACCATTTCTGTTTAGTTTTTGAAAACTCATTTTATGCAAGATAGATTTTGGATGGCTATTTTTCTGAAGTTGTTTATCTGGTTTTGAAGAATGACTCTAAACATGCATTAGTTCCAAATTCCATGTTTGGATGCTTCTTTGCCCCTTTTCCTTTGCTTTTATTTTTGCAGACTTAACATTAATTATGATGCTTCATTTTTCATTGCTAAATGTTGTAATTGTGCTGTAGCTCCATATGCATCAGCAGTTCTGCAGTAGCACATGCTGATTAAATATAAAAGACTTCCCTTGAACCTTATTCTTCTGTCTTTCCTTCTTAACCACAATCAGAAATCTTTCAGGAACCATTAGGCTAGTTTTCGCCTAAAGGAGGATATCTAGCATCTGTGCTCAAGTTCATTTAAGAGTTTGGAATAAAAAGTACAAAGGACTGTGGGGTTCTCAGAGTGATCCAAGATGGAACATATCCATTAGCAGTTTGATTCTGAACAATGAGAACTCAGAGATTCCAGACTCTTCTTAGATTGCTAACTATTTTATTGAATTTATGCAACCTGACAAACCTGGGGTTTTTTTTCAAAATAAACTGGATTGTTGAATGAACAGTCCCAAAGATATGAAAACTAAAAGCTAGCCAATCCAAGCCCCTCTCGTAAAAAAGAATCATAGTCATGTGGATCTTGAATAATGCACCAACATACAATTTAAAATCCCAAATCAGTTCTATGTTGAGACTCTAGAAAGATGTTGAGACTCTGGAAAGAGTACAGGAAAAAGCAACAAAGATAATTAGGGGACTGGACAAAGGTGGTATTCAGCAGGTTCTGACCAGTTCTGGAAAACCGGTAGCAGAAATTTTGAGTAGTTCGGAGATGGCCCTGTCCCCATCTATTCTCTGCCTCTCAAATCCCAGCTGATCGGGAGGAAATGGGGATTTTGCAGTAACCTTCTCCTGGAGTAGGGAGGGAATGGAGATTTTACTCACCAAGCCACGCCCACAGAACTGGTAGTAAAAAAAAATTGAATCCCACCATTGGGACTGGAGGTTAAAACATATGAAGAACAGTTACTGAAATTGGATAGGTCTGAAAAGAAGGACTAGGAGTGACATGACAGCAGTGTTCCAATATCTAAAGAGCTGCCACAAAGAAGAGGGGGTCTATTCTCCAAAGTACCCAAAGGCAGGAAAGAAGCAGAGGAGGGAAATGAACCAGGGAAAGATTTTAGAACTAAGGAGAATTTTTTTGACAGTGGAATGACTTGCCTCCAGAATTTGTGGGTGCTTCAATGCTAGAGGTTTTAAGAAGATCGGACAACAATTTGTCTGAAATGGTATAGGGCTTCAGGTCTGAGAAGTGGATTAGACTAGAAGACCTCCAAGGTCCCTTCCAACTCTATTGTTCTTCTCTGTTCTGTGCTCTTCTATGCTGTGCTGTTCTATGGATATGTATTAGTAAATAAGTCTCGTTGAACTCTTTGAGATTTACATGCTTAGGATTCCACTGCTCTGACTCTCCAGAGTTATTAGAACATTTCTTTGGGAATGTTCTCTAAAATATCCGTAAATGTTTCAAAACTTTTCATGTCCAGTTTCAAAACTAAGCAGCACTCTTCACTTGGCTTACATCGTATGGAAAAATTGCCTTTCATACTGAAGCCTTACAGCGACATCTATAGTATGAAAATAAATGGAAAACTCTCCTGAAGAAGAAGAAGTGGAAGATACTGGAGAAGGAGAAACTAGAGGGACTGGGGGAGGAAATTAACTGATTCAAATCCTAATAGTACAGCACATACTCCATGGCACAAGCTGGTTTTAGACTGGTCCAAACAACCTATTCACCAGTCAAATATTCATTACTCATTACAAATTATGAATTAATTAGCATTTGACATTTAATCAGTGATAATATATAAGGTATACCAATACAAATTGAATTACTGTATTTTTCGGAGTATAAGATGCTCCGGACTATAAGACGCACCTACTTTTTTGGGGAGGAAAACAAGAAAAAAAAATCTGCTCTGCTTCCCAGCAATTTGTCTCCTTGCAGCAAACAGCAAACAGCCTGTTTCATTATCATTTTCAGCACAGCCTGATTAGCACATTTCTTAACTCCAAGTTTATTTGTCCATGCTGATATTTCACTGCAGCACAGGGGAATGCCTTCAAGGAGGTCAAAAAAGTCAAATAGAATCCCTCCCTCACTGGAAGAAGACAGTGGCTAGAGTTATGAAAGAGTTAGTAGCCATAGGCCCTTTGATCTACTGCAATAATCACAGGTATGTTGTTAATTCAAGAATTAGAAACAACTTTTTTTTGAGTATCACTTATTGGTAGGATCAATGACAAGACTGTCACCCTATTTCCAAGTAGCATAAGATTTTACACACTGTGAAAAACATACTAGATTAGATAAATCGTTGGTCTGATACATTACAGCTATTCTTATGAACTTGGTTAATCCTTTCAAGAGTAAAATTTATAGTTTCACAAATGTATTGTGTATTGCCTTTGTCGCCACCCTAAAAACTTCTCATGAAACTATGAGGCCCAAGTTAACAAAATTTTGGGAAGAATTGCCTCTTGGGAAATTGTCTATGCAGAACACAATGAAATATTAACTTACTCCATACTGTCTTATTTCATGCAGCATGAAGTCTCTTGAAATCTCTTCACTTCCTGACATTTTGAGGCAACAGTAGCAGGAACCTCAGAAAATATAGGGATTTTTTTTTTTAAAGGAAGAAAAAGAGCACAAGAATACAGAATTCTGCCTGAAGAGCTGTGCAAATCCTTATTACATATATTTTTCTTGATCCTGCTGTATTCACATTCCTTCTCTCTCCCTCCCTCCCTCTCTCTCTCCCTCTCTCTCATAACAATTGAGCAAAACTTGAAAATTCATAACTTTTTAAATAAAGGTCTTATCTTCACTAAACATTGTTGTGTTAAATCAAGCAAGCAAAATCTTGACAGATTTTAGTGAATACTATAGTACTTGGATGCTATTTCTACTTGGGTATGCTTGAAGGAATGTTCCCTATAAATTTTGAAGTCTGTAAAAGAGGTGTGTGTTTCTACCAAAATCAATTAAATACATATTACATTGATTATATGACAGAAAGATGATCCTCCTGATTTACTTTTATTTTGGAATAAGATCAGCACTTTTTTCTTCTTTTTCAAATTCCACCTGGCAACATTGGATTTCCCAAGAGACTGGATTTCCTGGAAGAAAGGAAATATTTAAAGTTTTCCATTCTATACACATCTCAAACTAGAACTTCAGAGGAAATATGAGTGTTACCACATAGGTGATATAATGAGTAGTTAATGTTAAAGATAGCTGGGTTACTCTTCACAGTAAATTTTGAATGTTGAAGAATCTTAGGGCCTGAGGAAGGAATAGAGTAGATATGCCCATTATGCAATATTGGATTTCACCTACAATCTCAAAAATTTGCATTTAAGTTTACAATAGGAACAGTCATTCCCTCTCATTGCACCCTGCTTTCTGTCCAAAAGTTCAAGGCAGCATATGTAGTGTTTTTTTCTCCAAATTATCATGAGATATAGGATGGGCTGGAAGTAATAACTAATGTGTAAAGCTGAGGATACATTTGAGCATGGGTTACACTGATTTTGATCCCACGCCTTAACTACTACACCAGCCTGGATCCCATAATTGCAGAAACAATCCATTATCTTGAAAATATGAAACACAGCACCTTTCTTTTTTGTGTTGATAGCTTTTCAGTAGTACTCATAACTTCAGTTGGTATTGATCATTCAATTGTTCCAAATGGATATATAAACCAGCTTTGTTCCATTTAATTCTGTCTGCTCTTTTGACCAGAACAAAGACCAGAACATAACCAACTGATTGTCTACAGCTGAAGGTAAGCAGGTTTTCTCTGGAAAACTAATTCCTAGAATTTCAAACATTTGTTAGCTATCACCTTCATTTTATTTTTCTATTAGTTATTCTGTGGAACCAACAAGCCTGATGTGTTTGCATGTTATATGACAAGGTTCTAAAGTCAGATTTTTAAGAGTCTTGATCCATTTTCCAAATACTTTTGATATTGGAGAAGTGATCTATTGTCAAAAATCACTGACCAAGCATTCTATTCATCCTCTGCTTAGATTGTTGTCCATATCAGGCAGTGAAAGATAAAGATTTTAAAAAATTAAATATAATTGAGAATCAGACAATGATGTATCAATAATCACAAGATGGGACATAGTTCTGATGGAAGTTTGAAACACAAGAAATGAAACAGAGACCTGACTATGTGATGGAAAATGCATTACAAGTAAACTTTCAGGCAATATTTACTCAGTCCTGAGAAAGAGGAGAATGTAGGGGGGGAAATCAAAATAATTCTATCTTGATTTTACTCAGAGAAAAACTCTGTCAGGTAGTCAACATCCTGCTATCCTACCCTATAACAATAAAAAGCATTTGTGGAATTCCTGTCATGCCTATTTCATGACTTGGCTTATTTGACAACAAAATATAGGTGATATTTCTTTTTACCAACATAATCTACATTAATACTTCACTGGATGCTATTTTTTCTGAATATATTTTCTCATTTTCTCTGAGGTAGTATAATCCAATTTTCATGTACAACTGGAATTTAAAAAAACTTGGGAACAAAAAAATGAGGTAGTTTTCATACAAATATGTGTAGTATCCTTAATATACAAGGTAGGAGAAAGCAGAAATGATAATAAACAATTAGCTTAGACATTCAGTCCTTTATCTTTTTACCGACATTTAATTGTTTTCCTTTCCCTCCCTCTATGTATCTAAAATGTTTTTACCAAAGCATGTCATAAAAAGAAACTAAGTAAGGCAAAGTTATTTTTTAAAAAGAGAAAAGGAGATATTTTTAAGGCAGATATTTTAAACAACAAATCACTTCCTCCTACACTTAAGAGAGATTCCTAATTCGGCATACTAAAATAATTTGCTCAGCACACAACAAAATATAAGTCTGATGAAAGAAATCTCACCTTCTTCTTTATGAAATATGCGAGGGATGTTGGATCAGAACACAGCAAACATTATATATGCACTGGGATTTAAAGACTACTTTTCATTCAAAGTTTTATCAAAACACCTTAAAATATTTATATCATTCAATAAAATATCAAAGAATAAAAAACAGTAAATGTAATGGGAAACAGTAGTCATGAATAATTACTAGGGCCATTGTCAAGAAAGCAGAGACAAAGTTAAGAGAAGATGTAGGCAAATAAATACATTTTTTTTTTATTTACAAGAAAAAGATTCCATAGAGAGGGCCCACCTGACTACCCCAAGGAGTTTGCTCACACATCATGTATGCCACAAACTAAAAAATTAGCACATTTTCTAGTTCTCTTCTACTTCAAAAGACACCAAGGGAAATAAAACAGATTTGTGGTGAAATTATTAAAAACAACAACACAGCAATGTAGTTGGTAGCTCAGCAATGGAAGGAGGAGGAAGGAGGAGGAAGAGGAGAAATGGAAGATGATGATGTTCCCAGGTTTCGAACTGGAAACCTTTCACGCGTGAGGTAAATATGATACCCACTACTCTGTTGAAGCACTGGACTAAGAGTAACAACAGCCAAGGTTAAGGAGATGCATAGTGTTGGGACTAACCCAGTGGTTGGCAACCCTAAACACCCAAAGAGCCATTTGGACCCATTTCCCACATAAAAGAAAACACAGGGAGCCACAAAACCCTTCCCGTGCCTGACTATTTGATGAGCGGCCACAAAACTAGCATATGTAGTTGAATTAAACATTCTGTTTTCTTCTGAAACTTTTCTTTTCTTGGATTTATCCATGGTTGGCCTACCGGAGGTTGAAAAACTCAATAAATTGCATGCCAGCGGCTGTCACACATTGGCGGTTGTGATGCACATTTTGAGCGATGGAGCCGCAGCAGAGGAATGAAAGAGCCACATGTGGCTCCAGAGCTGTGGATTGCTGACCACTAACCCAAAAGAAGACAGACATTGAAGTCCACCAATGGAGAAGGATTCAAGTGGAATATTGCCTATATCTAAGGAACATACTGTATGTCTTCAAGCTCTTCTGGCAGTGATTCAGACCATGAAAATGATACAGTGCATGGGAATTATACCTGCTGGTGAAAAAAAGAACAAACAGGCAGCCTTGGTGGAAAAAAATCTGAGATTCCATAGAAACAGTCTCCTCCAGGAGCAAGTGAGCAAGACAAAATTTTTCATATTGTAAAATGAGCTATGTTAATGTTTCGTCATTTTAAAGGTAAAGTCTCAAGTGATTATGGAGAATCCTGGATGGATCAAGAAGGTGAAATGAAGCTCAACAGAAAAGGCTTCTCTCTATATCCAGAACAGGGGACCCAGCTAAAGGAATGGATTACTGATATCAATGAAGTGGAGGTGGGGGGGGGGGAGCCAGCAAAAATGAGCTATATAGGAGTTCTATTGTTTTAGTTTTAAGTAGTAGTTTTAGTTTTTTTATATTGGCATTCATTTTTCTAAACTAGTTGTTTTGAAGTGTATTTAGATTGAAAGCAATTTGTAAGATGAGATGCTTTTTTATTAATGCACATTCAAAGTGTATTGGGGGAGAGAGGAAACCAATATTAATCCACTAAATCCTGGGAATGTGGAAAAAAACACCCATCCACAAATTAAAGCTGTCTATTGTGTTTGCATAAATGGGCATATTTATATTTGAATTTCATAAATGTCCTTTAAAAAAAAAAGAATTATCTCTTGTTAAGTTCTGAATGTGAAAAGAAACATGAATGTTTATTGGTTTCCTAGCACAAATGGATGAGGTAAAGAAACAAAGGACTAATTCAATCAAGGGCCATGTCTGAACAGACTTTCTGGCCATCCCTGCAGTCAAAGTAGGAGAAGGAGTTGAATCCAGAAAAGAACATCTTAAGCCAGTTTAATGTTCAGCTGTTTAACGGATGGGAACAAGCATCTAAAGGCCACCATGAGGAAAAATGCACCAGGCTAAAAACCAGGAAACTCTGCATTCTAATTCCACCTTAAAGGCATGAAAATCACCCTCACTCAGCCCAGTTCACATCACAGTGTTGTTTTTGGGAAAATTGGAGGAGGAAGAGGTATTAGATATCTTTGCTGCCTTGAGTTATTTATAAAAATAATAAAAGAGATAGGTAGGTAGGTAGGAAGGAAGGTAAAGAGGGGAGAGAGAGAGAGAGAAGCTAGCACGCAGGCAGACAGTCAGACAGTCAGTCAGACAGACAATAGATAAAGACTATAGTTCTGTTTCTGGTGTTTGATGATGCCTCTGGACACTATCTAGTTCTCAACCTTCACTATATTATATGTCTTCAGTTCCTACATCTACTAACTGGTATTGATTCAAACTTGAAAACTCAAATGATTTGTAACTAAACACAGAATCTCCTAAGACTCCTGTGGGAGATTTGAATAGAGTGTTTCAATTATTTGAAGTATTTCTGGATGTGATGCCAAGGGTTCTAATACGAAGAACTAGCCTGAAAGGGCAGCTAAAGTTAATTATTCAGTCAGAATGGACTAACTGGGGCAGTCTAGCAACCCTGAGGCAAGTTAGGGAGGCAATGAAGATGCTGAGATGAAGATGCTATGATTATATCTGCAACTGAAATTTTGAAAGAACATGGATCTTAGTTCATCAACAGTTAATTTATCCCTTCATCTTTCCCTTTCACTCCCACTTTTAATGTTGTTAAAAACTTTTTGAAGGCAAAGATATTTTGTGATTTCCCACATGGCAATTGGTAATTGGTTCTCCACCTCTCTCCTCCCCCCCTCCCCTTCCATTCTCTATTCAAATTTAGTCACAAATGAAGGCAAATATATATGTCACAGGATAATGTTGCAGGACTCAATCTTGAGCGGTCACCTGGACCAGAGGTTTAGTCTTCCAACCTTTCAGACGCATGCTGGAGCCTATCCTGAAGGAACTTCTCTCTCACCATATTCTGAGCTTTTGGAGCACAAGTCCAAAACCTCACAAGATTAAAAGGTGGGCTCCAGCATTAGTCTGCCAGATTGGATTGGCTGGGTAGAAACAACTGGGGAGTTCTTGTCACATCTGCACCCCATTCAACAGAAAGAAACAGTATGTAGTTTTGGTCACCACACTATAAAAAAGATGTTGAGACTCTAGAAAAAGTGCAGAGAAGAGCAACCAGGATAATTAGGGGACTGGAGACTAAAACATATGAAGAACAGTTACAGGAACTGGGCATGGCTAGTCTAGTAAAGAGAAGGACCAGGGGAGACATGATAGCAGTGTTCCAATATTTGAGGGGCTGCCACAGAGAGGAAGGATCAAGTTATTTTCTAAAGCACCTGTAGGCCAGACAAGGAATAGTGGATGGAAACTGATCAAGGAGAAATTTAACCTTGAAATAAGGAGACATTTTCTGACAGTGAGAACAATCAACCAATGGAACAGCTTGCCTTTGGAAGTTGTGGGAGCTTCATCATTTGAGACTTTCAAGAAGAGATTGGACTGCCATTTTTCAGAAATGGTGTAGGGTCTCCTGCTTGGGTACGGGGTTGGACTAGATGACCTAGAAGGTCCCTTCTAACTCTGTTAATCTGTTAATGTATAAAACCAGCTGTGCCATTTTTTAATTGTAAAATTTATAAAGGTGATTAACTCATACATTTAATTTAAATCTCCTCTTATTTGTAAGAATAGAAGTACCAGACTCTATATAAAAATAAAATAAGCAAGCAACATATGTTTAACGAAAATACTAAAATATTGCTTCCCTAAAACAGCAGAGATGCAGCCCTGCGTGTGGTAAATTTAAAGCCTTCTGAAAGGCTATGATGCCATCCTAATTTGAAACAAAACAGACTGTGGGATGGAGGAGGAATGAAATGAAGAGCTTCAAATTTAAGTTGTATTTGAAGTTCTACTGCCCTCCAGGGGTATATTTTGGGAAAACAGCCACATCTTTATACTGAATTTTTACAACCAAAATATATATTCCTATAAAAGGAACTCTGTAGTGCATTACGATTTGAGCAATTCTAAAACAAGAAATATTCCACATAAATCTCATCTGGAAAGAATGTTATCACTGATAGTTTTTTATTGTTCTTTTCAGATGCAAACTAAGATGATTTAAAATGCAGCTAGACATGTTTGGATGTCTAAAACTGTTTGGTTAAGGGTCGTGAGATTTCAGAGACCATTCTGTCTATAACACGTTTTAAGATTAAATGGTGTTTAAAAATCTGTGTGTAGATTTTTAATGCCCATTCCACAATATTCATTTTATTTCTATGTTATTCGTCTCAGTCCATGCAGGTTTTATATAAGGATCCTTGATACATAGGGTTTTTTCCCTAGTATCTTTGTGTAACCTACCCTTTTATGCAAGTATGTTGTGCAGTTTTTTTAAAATTTTGCCACATTTAAAAAAACCTTTTCTTGAAAAGTTCTTCATTTTTTGTAATGTTTCCAAACACATGTTAGGCTTTGCGCTGCTTCCTAATAAAGAATGACACTGAATTATACTGAATAACTGAATTACATTGATTGCTGCCATTTGTGAAGCAGTAAATTCCATTTTGAGAAGTGGGGGGGGGGGTTTCAGTCACAAAGAAATCTGTAACTGATTACTTTTACTTCTCAAGTTGCAACTTCATTTCCATCACGTGCAAATTGAAATGGCATGTCCAGATAAGATCTCTAAATAATATTTAAACTTTTAACATTGCAGAGTTACACACAATGGACTTCTATAATTTTATAGTCTCCAGAATCAGTCATGGAGTGCCTGAGGCCCTACATCTCTGCAAATTCCAAAGACTTCCTAGACTTTTCCGTTATATATCCCAATATATCTTTCACATAAAAAAAACATGAATGAATAAATTAGTAACACCTTCAAAAGAATATTTGCTACTTTGGAGAAACTAACAGATTTAACAGATTAACAGAGTTGGAAGGGACCTCATAGGTCATCTAGTCAAACCCCACCCCCACCCCGCCCAAACAGGAAATCCTACACCAGTGATGGCTAACCTTTTTGCCATCGCATGCCAAAAGTGGGGGTTGCACGGGGGGGGCTCGTGCATGTGGGTGCCACACCCATAATTCAATGTGCTCCCCCGCGCATGTGTATGCACCACCACCCCATGTGACCCCTGCTTTTGGCACGCAATGACACGGTAGGCCCAGTAGGCCCATTTTTCACCCTTCCCAGGCTCCAGAGGCTTTTTTGGAGCCTGGGGAGGGCAAAAACGGCCTTCCCCACACACCCTGGAGGCCCTCCAGAGGCCGGAAACAGCCCGGTTGCCGACTTCTGGTGGGCCCAGAAGGCCTGAAAATCAGCTAGCCGATGTATGCATGTACACCGGAGCTGAGCTAGGGCAACGCTCACATGCCCACCGATATGGCTCCGTGTGCCACCTGTGGCACACATGCCATAGGTTCGCCATCACGGTCCTATACCATTTCTGACAGATGACAGTCCAGTCTCTTCTTGAAATCTTCCAGTGATGAAGCTCCCGCAATGTCTGAAGGCGACTTCTGTTCCATTGGTTGATTGGTGGACTAGTATTTTTTATATTAATTAAAAAACAATTTCAAACCAATTTGTTTATTTATTGACTTGTATTGGTTTATTTAAAAACCAATTTGTCATCTATATAAATGCAGTAGCAGGTTGACTTAGGCATAAAGGCATACAGAAAAAATTCATATGGACTAGATCCGTGAGGGCGAACCTATGGCACGCGTGCCAGAGGTGGCACACAGAGCCCTCTCTGTGGGCATGCAAACCAGCCAGCTGCTCTCTTCTGGGTTCTGGTGCGTGCATGCATGCCGGCAAGCTGGTCTTCGCTCAAAGACCAGCTGTCCAGTGCACATGCACGCCAGTGGTGGGTTGCCCCTGGGTTTGCAAGAACCGGTAGTAAAACCGTTGGGAGTCTCCGCCCACTGACCCAGACGTCATCAGAAGTGATCTGCGCATGCGCAGAAGAGCATGTGCGCTAGAGCAAAGTGAGAGCGCACGCACGAGCATGATGCGAACTGGTAGTAAAGGTAAGTAGAACCCACCCCTGATGCACGCGCCAGAACTTGGAAGCAAGCAGCTGGCCAGAGTGCATGCGCACGATGGAACTTGGAAGTGCAACTGTCCACCACACACATGCACACCGGCTGCTCTCTTCTGGGTTCCGGCACTCTGGCCCATGTGCACTCCAGTTTCGGCATTCAGTGCCAAAAAGGTTAACCATCACTGGACTAGATACACAGCAATTTGTTCCCGTTTTCTTTAACCTCTTTAGGTTTTGTTGTAGCACAGTCTAGCCACCAGATGGCTCCCTTTTTTCATATGACAGAACTTTCAATACATTTTTCAGGAACATTCATTGTCACATAATCAAAATATAGAACCCTTTAAATACATACATTCCAAAATTTCAAAGGGGAAAATGGGAGCACTCGTAAGAAGCCAGTTGTTCTATGAAGGGTTACAGCCTGACACTGTTTTTCTTTTAACATTACTGAAGATTCATTACAGGTAAGTCTTCATTAGTGCAGTTAATGAACCCCATGAAATGAGCACATTATTCCAATTTGCACTATTCAAAGCACTATTTCTAGGGGAAATAGGGTAATTGGTTCCAGCTTGATAGAAATAAGTAATTAAAAATTATTAACTATCAAGTTTATTAATGAAATACTGCATAACATTAAAAGAGAATAAACCTGTATCTAAAGCGTACTGGCTGCTTTCTGTATTCGATTGTAGTTCTTCAAAACGAGCCTCTTCTTTTTTTAGCTTTCCTCGAACAAGCTTTCCTTTTCTTCATTTTGCACAAAAGACAATTAGTGTCTTAAAAAACTGTTCATGAGCTAGCCTCAGCTGCATGTGTGTCGGCCTTGCACTAACTGAATTTTGGCTCGCATTAAATGAGACCTGGTATCAATTTTAAAAAATCACCCAAAAATTGAATTTTGTGCTCTTTGAATTCACATTCATTGTAACCTACCTGTATTTCCTTTAGTGTCCCACAGTTACAGCTAGAGTTACACCTCCAGTTACAATTTTATGACTGAAACCAGTTAAAGAACTCTCACCCACCCCCATGGAAACAAATGTTTCTCATTTCCAAAGGCTTAATAGTATTGTTTCTCAAGCAAGCATCACTTTTCCCCGATGCCTTTTCTTTTTCCTTCCAGATATAACTTTTTCTGTGATCCTATTCTAGGAATAATGTGTGACATCATAACAAAATGCAGTAAATCAGATTTGGTAATATAATGTCTTAAGATGTACCATATGCGGCATTTGTCTTCACAATATTTCCACAATTTAGCCTCAAATATGCCTTTACTTTCCCACTTCTTGAATGAATGTTAAATTTCACGTCAGCGTTATTTCAGACTTGAATATATTTTGTTTCAGTTTCACATCCATCCATTCTGATAACCATCTCTTAGTTCATCAAAAGAAACAATCTGTAAATTTACAGAGATCTATTTAAATGTAAAACCAGCAAAGTTATTCAATTTTATCAGCGCATTAGACACCATCTATTGAAATGTAAATCATTTCAGACAAAGCTAACTCACTGGCTATAAGACTCCACTTAAATTAGGGCTATTTACATTAATCTTGAATTTGGTATGAAACATCTGGCCCCATGTAAAGGTTGTGGAGATGCTAGACTGGTGATGCCATACATTTCAGTGTACTACATACCCTCCTTTCTATCTTGGTGCTACACAGAGGACGTTATGCAACAAAGTTTTGACATTTGAAGGAAAACATGGTAAGAAAAATATTATGTATTTTCTGTAAAGCAGAAACTCTTTGGGTAATTTATCACCGCAACGGCAAGATATGAAATCAACGTGTGGTTCCACTGAGCCATATGTCATTCATGAAAACTTCAACATGCATATTTCCAAATCAACTGATGCCACAGGAACCTTTCCCCCCTCATTTTAAGCCCATCATTTCAGCCAACTGCATAATCTTAGTGCTAAAAATAATAGGCTCAGACTTAAAATAACTTTATTGTCACTTTGAATGTACACTAATTGGCATACATTAAAATGAAATTTCATTGCATACAGCTCTCAAAGGGTCACCACCTCCAATATACACTACATAAATATGACAAGATAGATAGATAGATAGATGGATAGATAGATAGATAGATAGATAGATAGATAGATAGATAGATGATAGATAGATAGATACAAAATTATGTATATACCCACATATATTATATGACACAGAGAAACAAGACAGTCTAGTTCGGAGGTATACATGTTGCTTATGGCAAGAAAAACAAATCTTGTGAGTTTACCAGATGGATGGCATAGGGAACAAAGCTGTTACAGAATCTGGTAGTCCTGCTAGAAATACTTTGAAATCTCCTCCCAGAGGGGAGCAACAGAAACAGACCATGAAGTGGGTGTATGGGTCTCTAACAATGCTTTGAGCTCTAAGCACATAGCGCTTATAAGCAGTATTGTGAATGACAGGAAGCTGGCTTCCTATAATCTCCTCAGCTGTACTTACCACTTTCTGAGTGGACTTTCTGAGGCACTGCAGCAGGGGTGGGTTCTACTTACCTTTACTACCAGTTCACAATGGGAGCATGTAGTAGTTTCCATACAAGAGGTCTTGTTGTGGTCTGTCGGTGGCCTGCGGAGCTGGCAGCAGAGCTGGACAGTGAGGAGGTTGGGGAGGAACATGGGAAGGCTTGGACAAGGGTTCTGCATTGGATGCAGAGAGGGGGCCAGGGCCATCTGGAGTTATGTGCTGCCTCCGGAGCCTCCAGAATCGGACATCAGCAAGATAAAGGCAGGGGAACAGAGGGAGCCTGTTCCCTGTGCGCACATGCATAGAGCTTCCAGAAGGCAAGAACAGTTAAGACAAAAGGGGTGACTCGGGAGTAGGACTTGGAGATGATTGGCCCCTCCCATAAGATATAAAGGAGGAGCAAATGATGGTTTCAGCTCAGTGGTTTGAGCTCTAGGTAGTGTGTGGCTGGGTGAGCTCCTGTCACTTCTGCCCACCTAATAGTTGAAAAGCATGTTTTATGCAAGTAGATAGATTATCATTTCAGTGTGGAGATTCCTGATGGCTCTGAACCTTCCCAGTTGTAGTGCCCACTTGTGAGGCAGCTCCTAGAAGAAAGGACCTTGGGTGATGCTGCAGGAAGAGCTGCTCGTCTTTCTCTCTGTGGCACACCATGCAAGCATGTTCCATAATAGGGCTGGTATATTGACAATCCAAATTATTATTCTTCAATAGCATTGTGGTCTCCTGGCTATTGTAACAATGCCATACACTAATAATAATAATAATAAATAGAAGCAAATATATTATGTAGCTTAGTGTTGAATTTTGGAGCTCTTGGCAAGCTCCTGAGCTTGGTTTTTTACTTGTAGATATTTTATTACCCAACTAGCTAACATCAACAGAGCTAGTCCATGTGAGGTTTGTTCCTTGTTTATATACTGGGAACAAAACCTTCACTCACTAGCTGATTTGTGAATGATCTTACCTAGTCAGTAATGAAATGTCCGCAAGCAAACAACCAAGATCAAAGAACATCAATGATTCCAATCTCTTGGTTTAGGGGGCCTAACACCCCCTAAAATTCAATCTGCCTGGAAAAATCTGCAAACTGGGTAATGTCCATACAGCACAAACATTGTCATAATTATTCACAATTTCTATCTTTCTTAATTTGCAAGGCAAAGCCATTGTGGAAAAGGAATATTTTGATATTTGCCTGGCAATAGTGTCAAAGGCGAAATATTATGGTAGGTCACAATAAAAAGACAGGAATGCTTCAACATAACATTTAGTAATTTATTGTGTTTATTTATTAAATGTATATGCCATCCAACTCACTGTGTTCAATACTACCACCTCGAGAAATCCACAGATGGAATAGAAGGTTACATTGAAGCCACTGTGTGATTATTTTTTTTTTCAGTAGAAAGCAACAACTTTAAACATCGCAGATTGTAAACCAGAGCCTGAGCTATTGCAAGTTTATCATGCCTGCTGTTAGCCAGCTGAGCTTACTTAAAATCTTAAAAACTGCTGTGAGAAATCATTTAGCCACTATGGGCATTAAACAAAGATTCTGGTCCTCTCAAAACAAAAATAATCTTTTTAAAATTGATAAAGGAGCTGACAAAATTTTGGAGGCTCTGCACATCCTTTCATTAATTCTGTAATAAGATGTATTTTCCTAACAGTTGCTCTGATACCTTTGCTTTTCTTCAGATAGAGGGATACAGCCTCTCTTGGAGATCAAACAGATAATTCAAAGCATTAACTCTTAAGAAGGAAGTTTTCATTATATACCTTTTAAATTTCAATAGCAAAGAATGAAACTTTCTTGCCAGCAAACAACCAAGCAAGAGAGCACTAAAGACTCCACATTATATGTTTGCTAAATGAAATTATTGCAAGCACACTGATTGGGTTAAATGTAGCTCACAAAGATTACCGCTTCTGTGTTTGTTTGTTTGTTTGTTCAACAGCGTCAGTTTTTGAGTGATACTGAACTGCAAACTAACCATCCAAATTTTACTTAGCATTTTGTACAAATCAGCAGAGTGTTTAGCTTATGGTTTATCATATAATAAAGTATGCTTATTTACATTCACCCATCTGCATTGCATACATATTTAATTGAACATATGCAGGATCTTGTGGTGCTTAAGGAAAGTCTCACACCTCAAAAGGCCACAAACAACTCTTTGAAAAGCAGTGATTTGTTTAATAAACAAGTAGAGCAAGTTGAAAATGTTCACTGGGAGAGAAGTACACATGAAACTGAGGAGATATTACTAGATTAGAGGAATTAAAGTCATAGGCAACATTAGGACAACTGCACCTAAGATGCACAAATGCCAATGGCAGAAAAGAAATTGTAACATCTAGTGGTCATCTGGAGTCCAAATAGACTAGCTCTAATAAGGACCAATAAGCATGAAAATATGGACTTCCAAAATCCGGATGGCCATTCCTTGCCAGCATAGAGATAGTAACATTTTTTTTTTTCCATCTTGCCTGGATTTCTGCAGCCTATATAGCCTGGCAAGAAATAAAGTGGGTATCTGTAAGGAAGATTGACTAGAAAAGTATCTGTGTGTGATTGAGTACTTTGGAGAGAGTTAAGGGAAAGAGAGCAGCAAGTTTAGCAATTGCTCAGCCCTCGGAGAAAGATAAAGAAATAGAAAGCTGAAAATGGCCTAAAGTAGAACTGAAAACAATTTCTAAGTGAACGAGTTGAAGATAAATTGTAGGTCAATGAGAATTTGTAGAGACTGTATTTGTATGTTACTTGATGCCTACTCCTATGGTTTTTAATCTTAGCTAACATCTACATTTTTCCAAGTGTTAAGTGGAGAAGTATACAACAATACAACCCACAAAAGGTGCTTGTATAGGCTCACATCTACCCACCCATCCTTTCTGAAACATATATGGCTGGGTTTCAACAATGGATGGACTTTTCCTATGTCGTTCTGTCTCCTTTCAAATGCAGGCTACCTTTAACAAAACATGTGGAGATTTCCTAACAATCAGGTTGGGCAAATCTAGAAATGTGTAAATTAAGTAAGTCCTGATGACGCCTCCAACTCAGAATACTGTATTGATCAGACATATAGGACTGGATCAGTAATGGGTTCCACTTACCTTTGCTACCAGAAGCGTGCGTGCTTGCGTAGAATGTCTGTGATGATGTCCGGGTGGGTGGGCGGAGCCTCCCACCACCACCACTACCAGTTTGCCCGAACCGGAGCGAACCAGTAGAAACCCACTACTGGATACACACTGAACAGTAATCTAAGATTATTTGCTTTGGACTTGCCTCTTCTTTCTTACCTCAAGCTAGCCCAAAAGAGTCATATGGCCTCCCACCCAGATCCTATTTAATCAAACCTTTAAAACCTGGTTCTTTTCCCAGAACTTGGGCTGGAGTAATTGGTAGAACCTTTGTAGGAGGTTTGTTTTGAGAGTGTTGATGTTCTTCTTCCAGATATTTATTTTAACAGATCTTTCTATTATTCCATTTTTAATCATCTTTTGTTGTACTGTAGAAGAGACCTGGATAGTCTATAAATTTAATTAATAAATAAAAATGCCACCCACCACATTAGACGTCAACTTCTCTCATCTCATCTGATGATTCATCTCTGTCTGAAATGATCAAACAAAGAATTTATATCCTGATAAAGCTTAGCTGGGCATTGTCTATCATGATTTCCTAAATGTGCCAGAGGTTCTTCAAATCTGCAGCAGTAAAGATCTTAATATCAGCGCTTTTCAGCAGAAGTGGTTATCCAGATGGTGGAGACATTTAAAGGCCAACTCTTCTCCCATTATAGCTCCCATGACATCCCCAGAAAACTTGCATATCAAGGTAAAATGCCTTACTTTGATGTCACAGATTTCAATTTAGTTTAACATCAACATTAAATCTCTTAATTTATGCACAGTTTTCTGTATAATGTCTATAATAAATTGTAATATGTTCTTTTCAGCAGATACCTTAAAATATGTTCACCCATAGTAAGACAAAAGAAAAATAGTCCAGCCAGATGGTTCAAAAGAACTTTTAAAAAAAGAAGCAGCGAAAAGAGACAAAAATGGAATTACAGTATTAATCAAAGGCAAGTATCCGCATAAACAGGAATGGGCCAAGGATAAAAGATAGCCTTAAACATAGTCTCATAGCTATATCAGATCTTTTTCAGAACAAAAGCCAATGAATGCCTAGGAAAGTAAAATTATAGACCCTATAATACCGAAGTGTATTATCTAGTGAAGACAATGAGAAAGAGAAAGATAGGCAGAAGCTAATGTATAGAAATTCATGGTTTAGACAAGCACTTGGAAATTGCAACAGGTTCAGTGTGGAGTTGTAAAACATAAAATGTAGTCTTCTTCAGGACTTTACATTTGGATTCAGTATCCAAGTAGGTCCTCGGTACCTCTAAGAATCTAAGTTTGGGATATATGAAGGACCATCATTTCCTATAGAAACAACTTGCACATAATTTGTTCTGAAGAGACTCTTATGCTCTTTGGCATCTAATGATTAGAACATTTAGCAGAACATTTTCCAATGATTGTCCAAATTCATGTGTGGTCTATGCAGAAGGCAGAGAATGGCCCAATTATAATTGCCAAGTGTCATTCCAAAATAAAACATTCTAACTATTTTGCCAATGTATCTTATGAACAGTGTACCTCATCCTTGTAACAGTTTAAAACCTAAGTAATCTTTACAAAAAAAAATCTTACATAGAACTCTTACAAAAGGATCTCTCCAAAACTGCTGAGTGGGAGAAAGAACTGAAGGCAGTGAGATGATATCACTACGTTTGGTGTCTAGGGTGCCATTTTGGGTTTGCGGCTTGGAGCATCTCATTCACAGCAAATTACTAAGTATAGTGCTATATGCTCTATTGGTCATGAGACAGCAATAGCAATAGCACTTAGACTTATATACCTCTTCACGGTGCTTTACAGTCCTTTCTAAGAAGTTTACAGAATCAGCATATTGCCCCCAACAATCTGGGACCTCATGCTGCATGAAAGGTCTATGACAATTCGTTGCAGCCAACTCCACCACGGCCAACTGGCCATGGGACAACTCCTTGTGAGACAAGAATTACAGTAATATATTTGAATATAGATCAAATTGAGATAGAAACAAGTACATGGGCAGATCATAATCCAGTGGTAGTGAAATGGAAAGGACAAAAAAGGAAATTTAGATGGACTTTAAATAATACTATACTAAAAGAAAAAGATTTTGTACAAAAAATGGAGAGAGAACTGGCATTCTTCTTTAAGGAGAATCGGAAAGAAGACACCTCGACACAAAATTTTTGGGATACAATGAAGGCCTATGCCAGAGGAGTGATAATAGACTATACAAGGAAGAGAAATGTGAAGAAAAGGCAAACACAGAAAACTTTACAAGAGGATTATAAGAGATTTGAAAAGGAGTTTCAGAAATGCCCGTATAAAAAAGATCTTAAAGTGAAACTGGACATGATAAAACATAAAATGGACCTACTGGAAAAAGAAGAATTAGCTCAAAAAATTAGAAGTTCTAAACAGAATTATTTTGAGAATGCGAATAAACCAGGAAGATGGTTAGCATATAAATTGAAAAAGGAGAGAGAATCAAAGAAAATAACACAATTAATTGATGACCAGGGACAAAGTAAATTTGGAAATACAGAAAAGAAAAAAATTATACATGATTTTTATAGACAATTGTACGAGAAAGAAAAGATAGAGGAGGAAGAAGTGATACGATATCTTCAAAATGCAAATTTACCCAGGATCCCCAAAGAAGTTGAGGAGATGTTAGAGGGAAATATAACAATGATAGAATTAAATGAAGCAATTAAGAAGCAAAAAAAAAAATGGAAAAGCACCAGGGCCAGATGGTTTACCAGCGGAATTTTATAGGAATTGCAGGAATCATTAAATCTCCCATTACTAGAAGTGATGAATGAAGTGATGATAAAGAAGAAAATACCCCAATCATAGTCTGAGGCTTACATCACATTGATACCGAAGGAGGACACAGACCCACAACAAATCAAAAACTATAGACCAATTTCTCTGTTAAATTCTGATTATAAAATCTTCGCTTCAATACTGGCAGAAAGACTTAAAAGATATTTAAATAACTTTATACATTCAGATCAAAATGGATTTCTGCCTAAAAGACACATTACAGACAATATGAAAATAATTCTGGACACTTTGGAATATTACGAAGCACATCCGGAAAAGCAAATGGCTTTGATATTTTTAGACGTGCAGAAAGCTTTTGACAACGTAAATTGGCATTTCATGTTGCTTCAAATGGAGCAGATGGGTTTTGGAAGAAAATTTATTCAAGCAATTGATGCTAGATATCATAAACAAACAGCAAAGGTAATGATAAATGGAGAATTGACAGATTCCATTGAGATAAAAAAAGGCACTAGACAAGGCTGTCCACTATCACCCCTGTTGTTTATACTAACCTTAGAAGTGCTAAATAGATGTATAAGAGAAGAAAAAGATATAAAAGGAATGAAAATTCGAAAAGAAGAATATAAACTGCAAGCATTTGCTGATGACCTAGTTTTTATCTTTGAAGATCCACTAACATCAATAACTACATTGATAGATAAAATTGGAGAATTTGGGAAGGTGGCCGGTTTGAAAATTAATAAAGACAAAATGAAAATATTGATTAAAAATATGTTGAAAAAACAGAAAGAAGAGTTGGCGGATATTTAAAAAATGCAGATCACAAATAAAGTTAAATATTTGGGGATATATTTGACAGCAAGAAGTAGCACACTTAAAGAAAATAATTACAATAAACTGAAACAACAGATAGGGATAGATTTAGCAAAATGGGAAAATCTACAGCTTTCTTTGATTGGAAGGATATCTACTATCAAGATGAATATCTTGCCCAGAATTTTATATCTATTCCAGACAATTCCAATTAGACTGGGGAAATATTTTTTTGAAGAATTGAATAAAATGGTGTTAAAATATATTTGGCAGGGAAAAGGTGAGGATAAAATTAAAATTATTGCAAGATGCTAGAACGAGAGGGGGGTTTGGCTTACTGAATTGGGAACTTTACTACCAGGTGACAAGTTTGATGTGGATTAAAGAATGGATAACATTAAGGAATACTAGATTATTGAATTTAGAAGGTCATGATTTATTTATGGTATAAGGGAATAAAAATACAGGGGTACTTTAGAAGACATTATATACGGGAGGCATTATTGTTGAATTGGGAGAAGATTAAAAAACAGCATTATTTGAAAATTCCAGTCTGGGTCTCAACGATTGAAGCCTTTACATATTCTGTAATATTTAGAAGAGAACAAATTGCTAGATATAGTGAATTAATGGATGAAAAGGGTGAACTTAAGTTGAAACAGGAAATGGAAGAACAAGGTTTCCAGATGGATTGGTTTTCTTATTGGCAACTACGTTCTAGATATGAAGAAGATGTTAAACAAGAAGGTATTTACAATGTTATGACTAACTTGGATAAGATTTTAATGGGTTCTGATGAGTATGTGATTAAAAAATTATACCGATACTTGCTAGAGGTAAAATTGGAAGAACAAGTTAAAGAGACAAGGTTAGCATGGGGGAAAAATTTTGGGCATGGGATTGATTTGAAAAATGGCAAAAATTATGGTTACAAAACTATAAAATGACAATGTCTACAGCATATAAGGAAAATTTGTATAAGTTGTTTTACAGGTGGCATCTACCTGATGAGAATAGCCAGAGTGTTCAAGAAATGTTGGAAATGTCATCAGACCCCAGGATCATATTACCATATGTGGTGGACATGTGTAGAAGCTAAAAGATATTGGACTAAAATTCACACATGGTTGGAAAAAATGACAAAGAAACACATTGACTTTAAACCAGAGATATTTTTATTAGGGATTTTACCAGAAATATACAATAAAGAGATAAGATATTTAATTGTGAACGTTTTAACAGCAGCTAGAATTGGTTTTGCTAAAAATTGGAAAGGCGAGAAGATGAAGATGAAGATGAAATTATTAAGAAAATTATAGACTGTGCTGAAATGGGTAAATTGACATTTGAAATTAGGGAACAGGAAGATAAACAATATTACTTAACTTGGGATTTGTTTTATCAATAGCTAGATAAAAAAACTTGGAGATAAAAAATGAAATAGGAATATATGAAGCGACTTTCCATTTGTTTGTATTCACCTTTCTTTCTGTTCAATAGTGGTTAAATGAACATAAATATAAAACTGTTAAACGAGAGAAACTAAATAATTTGAAAATTGGGATGAGAGACTGAGCACAAAAGAATTTTAACCGATCAACATACTGTTTGTGATTGTATTTGAATGATGGAGATTTTATGTTTTGTTTTGTTTTTTCTATGTTTGATATAAATAAAAAATTTACTAAAAAAAAGTATTACAGTAATATCAAATTAATGGTGGAACAGAATTATTAAAGAAATGATGCAAAAGAAGGGAAATGTGAATGACAAAAATTAACATATTTTCATTTATTTTAAATAATTAATTTGAACTGTTAAATTGTCCCGCAGTAAGTTGTTCGATGGCAAGTTGGCGGTGATGAGTTGTCCTATTTCGTGCTAGGAATACTCAGTTTTTAATCCAAAGAAACTGACTCTTATGTCAGTTATCATGTTTACAGTTACACTCTGCATTGATCATCAACATTACATAATGAGTGTCTACAGCCTTTCTCCAGTACCATTGAGGTTCATACATATAGTGAAAATATAGTGCAAAATAATAGTAGGGATAATACTTTTGATAATAATAGTTGTATTGTGATTTTAAAGACAATCTAAAGGGTATTTCAAAAATATTCCTGTTACTTGGACAGGACATTAAAAATGACATAATATATTTTACAGCTACTAAGAAGTGCAGTGGCTCTGTCAACTGCCTTCTGTGTATTTTCCCCCACCCCCATCTGGAAATTGATCTTGCCAAAGGGTTCAAATGTTCAGTCCAGAAAGCTGAAACTTAAACACAAGAGGAGAAAGAAAGCTAGTTACTATGGGGACCAAAAACTTGGCAGCGCATTACAGATCTTCAGACAGAATAATAGAGATTGGGGAAGGGGGAGTGATACTTCTGAACGTGGGTGAAACTGATAAGTAGATAAGAGAAGAATTCAAAACCTCTCTTGAAACCAAAACAAACCAGGAAGAAGAGTATTACACAGGGCATCAACTCCTATCCATCTCAGTTAAAGCAGATCTCTCTCTCTCTCTCTCTCTCCCTCTCTCCCTCCCTCCCTCCCTCCTCTCATAGCTCCTTCAATAGTTGAACTGTTTACTTCATTCCCTCCTGTAATGGTCTGCATTAGGGAGGATAGGAAAAAAGACAAAGAAAATCAATACAATGTTAATGATTGGCTGAAAATTAACAAAAAAAAAGCCAGTCAGGTTTTCTCTCCTCTTATATTGGGCATTCTTTTATAGGAAGTTGAGGGGTCCACAAGAAAACACCCTTCCCATCTAAGTAACAAAAGCAGCATTCTGATCCAGTGAAAGATTCATTTCTTTGGAAAATTCATGCAAGATCACAATGCACATAGAAAGAGGACAGAGTTTGTGCTGCGTCAGAGTGAGGCTGAACCATGGGAGGATTAGGCAAATGGCAGATCCTGCATTGTGTCCAGTGGTGGGTTTCAAAAAAATTTTCTACCAGTTCTGTGGGTGTGGCTTGGTGGGCATGGCTTGGTGGGCATGGTAGGAGAAGGATACTGTAAGATCTCCATTCCCACCCCACTCCAGGGGAAGAATACTGTAAAATCTCCATTCCCTCCCCAATTCAGGAGAAGGATACTGCAAAATCGCCATTTCCTCCCAATCAGCTGGGACTCCGGAGGCAGAGAATAGATGGGGGTGGGCCAGTCAGAAGTGGTATTTACTGGTTCTCCAAACTACTCAAAATTTCCACTACTGGTTTTCCAGAACTGGTCAGAACCTGCTGAAACCCACCTCTGATTGTGTCACAAGCTCCACATCTTTTATATGTGTGTTTGTGACATTATCAGGCATGTAGAAAAGAGATGGAGCATGTGGAAGTATGGTGTGACATTGTTTTCTCCATGTTAATGAAAGAATTGGATCATGGAGACAAGTAGGTATTCACAGACTGACTACCCCACAGCCCTATAACTTTTCTAGGAGATAAAACAGAAATTGCAACTTTAACACCCAACATTAGTAAATAAATATACTTTAATATCAATCCTTAACAACTAAGAGGCTTTAATGTAGTCTCTGTTTCAGGTTGTCCTATTTTGTAAACTTAATGCAGAGTCTTGTAGAATCTCACTATAGAAACCACAGGCAATTATGACATCAAGGTCATATGGTAATATTTTGCTTGGCAACTCAGAATACAGGGCCAACTAGGGTTAAATAGGTCACTCACTTGTTTCTGTGGTTGAACATAACAATAGTTTGGGTTTTTCCTCTCTCTTTTTCCCCATGTTTCCTTGTGTGCATTATTTCTTACTTCACCCAAGACAGAGTTGTGTGTTGTGTGTTAAGAGAGCATTAACATATTATGCTGAGTAATATATCTATATGCGCATGAAAAGAAATTTGTTTATGTAGTGTTCAGTTGCTTATTTCTACAGAACCCAGCTGCATTATTTCTTCACTCAATTTGGCAACATACAGTCGCTTTAGCAACAACCAAGAGATGCAAAAAAATGTGGTAGTTTTTTTTCCCCCTTGCTTTTATTCTTGAAGAAACTACACACAGAGAGAGAATAAAAAAGCACATTTAAGATGATAGCCATACAAATGATGACTCATTTAGTGTCTGTCTGGAATATGAAAACTTCTCTTTATTTATTTATATTTCATATTTCTTAACGTCTCTCTTGGAGAGGGGCTTTGAGCAGTGTATAATATAAAAAATAATAATAAAATTATTAAAATATTAAAAAATCATAAAATCTTATTGCCACCATGGTCCCCAAACAGGAGGTAATTCAGCACAAGATAAACTTTCTTGATGGATTACTGTACAGCATGTCCTTCACCATGAAAAGAAGATTCTGTATGAAAATTTCCTTTCTATGTAACAAGAAATAAAACAGCAATTAAATACCCCATAATTCTGTGTAAGTGTGGCTTATTCTATAGGTAGACCTTGTGTTGTGACTCCGGCTCCCGAGCCTGTCCTCATGGAGGAAGATGACTCTGAAAGTGATGGGGAGGAACTGACAAGGCCTCCCTCTCCAGGACCCTCCTTTCTGGCAATGCCTCAGGTTCCAGCTGAAGGCCAGGAGTAAAGCATGTCAGGGCACTCACTAATAGGGAGTGATGAAGATCAATCTTGGATTGATCCCAGGGAGCGTCGGAGGGAGAGGCGTGCACAGCAAAGGAAGAAGTGGGGGAAGAGATTGCTGAGTCACTGAGCCATGCCCCACAGGGGATAAAAGTGGGTGGGTTTGCTCTTTGTTTGTGACGGACAAAAACTGCATATTGTGAGCTTCAGATGGGATATTTTTCTGAATTAAGGCTTGGACTTTGTGAAGGACTTCTGACTACTCTTTGAACTCTTGGTTGTCCCAGCAACGGACTACAGATACACTGACTCCTGTTTCTAGAGATGATAAGAAACTTGGCAGGCATTCAGAAAGTAGCTGCCAGAATTTTTATCTGCCAAAGGGATTCAGGTCGGCTTGTACAAATAAATTACTGTAGACGTCTTTTGCTCGTGTGTCTGCCTATGTGAGGTGGGGGGACAGAACACCTTGCTTAACAACTGCTCGTTTTACAACCGTTCAAATTTACTACTGCCACAAATGGATGTTTTGTGACCTGCAAAGTACCCCCCCCGACCATTGTAAATGGTTACGCCACCCCAACACATGACAGTATGTCAGGCAGGTCAGATTTATGACCCTTTGTAGTGTTCCACAGTCATATGACTGTGATTCACAATGTTTTTGCCACCTTATAGCAACAAAACGCCCTGTCAACGCTGAACTGAACTTGGCAGAAGCCATTTTCCTGGTTCAACATTGCTACTCTGTATGGGGCGGGGGGGAGGTTGGAAATTATTACTAGACACAACACACAGCTTTCTTGTGAGAACCAAGGTCATCTCCTGGGCAATGGAGGAAGGAGGAGATGAATACCTGAGAAGCTCACACCAATTAACCTAATTGGCTAACATGATTAATGACACTGGGGGGAAGGGGTCATTACTGGTTTTAACTATACTGTAACCACGGGGAAAAAGTCAGGGTTGGCTTTCTTTCAAGGGTGCTGATATGATTTACCCAATAAACAAATTCTTTGAGGAAGTCTTTGGCCTCAAATTTTTGATTTGCTTGGGTTTGTTAGTTGGAACTTTTACACGTCCATTTAAAATCAATGTGTTGGCTTAAGAACCCTACTTAGTGCTACTTTCTGTATAGATATGTGTCATTTTAAACTGAACTGATCTGGCATTTCTAGTGTTGGGTCTCTTTGACATTAAAAAAAAATGATATTCCGTCTTTGAAAAGGCAGAAGAAACATCTCCCTTATTACTCTATAACCAATATCTGTAAGGTTAGAGGATGGTGCTGTAAGGCCAGAGACTACAATTTCCAGTCCTGGCACCTCTCATTTTGGAAATTAACTTCTGAATAATTGAGAGGGAGGTCATGTAGTTATATTCCTGGATTAACATATTGCTACATCAAGAGACATTAAGATTAATGACAATACAAGTTATTAACTGATTAAATTAATTTAATGTTCAGGCTGATTCACATGTGCTGTTCATATATGCCTTCAGCTTCAAAAGTCCTTTATCCATTTGTGCTTTCAAGAAATCATGAACTAGTTTACCTTTCTCTTACACTCTTAAAAAAGAAAAGGGTACTGCTGGCAAGATGGAAATCTGTACAGAATGTGGTCATTGGAGGGACTATAGCAGCTTTAGTGCAAAACATCTGGAGTGCACTTGTTAACCTAGCCCTAGGATGCAGAACATATGTAACTTCTGTTAAATAAGCAGATAGATAAAGGATCCCATAAAGACACCTTGCAGAAACCTCATTGATGGTACTGTTGTGCCTGTATCCCACAGCAGTCATCCTTTGTCTTTAAGTCAATAAGCTGTTATATGCAGTGATATAGTGGAAGCCCAGGTGAGGAAAGTTCTCGATGACAAGGATGCTTTAGAGATTGGGGGGTTCCCATGCCAATCTTCAAGGATGCAGATATTGTCCCTCGTCCCCAAATAAGCATTTTGAACATAAAAACTTCAGTCTTTAGGGGCAAATATAGAATCACTCAAAATTAGAAGACTAGTCGTTCACATGACAGAACTAGTTCAGAATAGGCAAGCGTGAAGTGAACATTGTGACAATGTGGTTTATATGGGGTTCCCACACTCCTGAGTGGGTCCTGTGAAGACCACTCTGAAGATGTAATTCTGTTAGAATGCAGTACACAAAAAGTTATGGGTGTGCCTTAGCATGTCCATGTGATATCTCTGCTATGGATCTTGTACTGGCCACTGGTGCACTTAACAGATACCATTGAAGATGCTGGTGAGATCTATAAAGCCCTCATGGCAAAAAAAACAAAAACAAACCTGGTTATCTGAGGGAATCACTTATGTGATTCCTGTATTTCCTGCCTGTAAGATCTGGCAGCATGGGCATGCTCTGAGTCCCATTCATTACTAAATCCCAATGTCATTTAATGGATCCAAGGAAATATGCCCTCTCTATCATGGCACCTACTCTCTAGAATGGAATCCTTCCAGAAGTTAGCATTGTCGATCCTGTCATCATTTAAGCAAGCCCTGGTAGCGCAGCAGACTAAAGCACTGTTATTAACATCAGCTGCCTGCAATTACTGCAAGTTCAAATCTCACCAGGCTCAAGGTTGACTCAGCCTTCCATCCTTTCTAAGGTAGGTAAAATGAGGACCCAGATTGTGGGGGCAATAAGCTGACTTTGTATAAAATATACCAAAGTATGAAGGCTATTGCTTAACGCATTGTAAGCCGCCCTGAGTCTTCGGAGAAGGGCGGCATATAAATCAATTAAAAAAAAAAAAAAAAGCCTCAAAGACCTGGTGCTTCATCCAAATCCTGGGAGGTGATGTTGCTTTTATTTTCTATTTTGGATCATTGTGTCTTATCCATTCTGGTTTCCTTTATTTTTGTCCTGGTTTACCAACGTTCTTGAATGGTTGCTTTATTGTAACCTGCCCAGAGTCAGTCAAGTTGGTGGCTTCATCAATGTGGCCAAAATAATAATAATAATAATAATTACAAAACACAAAAAGCTGTAATGATGTCTCAAATATCTGGGTTATAGACTGGAAAACCATATAATGTAAGTCTCTGCTGACACCTAGGGGATATCTGGATGTTTGCAGCCTGGTCATAACATATTATACAGGTGAAACTCGAAAAATTAGAATATCGTGCAAAAGTTCATTTATTTCAGTAATGCAACTTAAAAGGTGATACTAATATATATGAGATAGACTCATTATATGAAAAGCGAGATAGTTCAAGCCTTGATTTGTCATACTTTTGATGATTATGGTTTACAGCTCATGAAAATCCCAAATTCACAATCTCAGAAAATTAGAATATTGTGAAAAGGTTCAATATTCTAGGCTCAAAGGGTCCTACTCTAATCAGCTAATTAAGCCATAACACCTGCAAAGGGTTCCTGAGCCTTTAAATGGTCTCTCAGTCTGGTTCAGTAGGAATCAAAATCATGGGAAAGACTGCTGACCTGACAGTTGTGCAGAAAACCATCATTGACACCCTCCATAAGGAGGGAAAGTCTCAAAAGGTAATTGCAAAAGAAGTTGGATGTTCCCAAAGTGCTGTATCAAAGCACATTAATAGAAAATTATGTGGAAGGGAAAAGTGTGGAAGAAAAAGGTGCACAAGCAGCAGGGATGACCGCAACCTGGAGACGATTGTCAGGAAAAGGCCATTCAAAAGTGTTGGGGATTTTCACAAGGAGTGGACTGAGGCTGGAGTCAGTGCATCAAGAGCCACCACACACAGAGGGATCCTGGACATGGGCTTCAAATGTCGTATTCCTCTTGTCAAGCTGCTCCTGAACAACAAACAACGTCAGAAGCATCTTACTGGGTTAAAGAAAAAAAGAACTGGTCTGTTGCTCAGTGGTCCAAAGTCCTCTTTTCTGATGAGAGCAACTTTTGCATCTCATTTGGAAACCAAGGACCCAGAGTCTGGAGGAAGAATGAAAGATGCTTGAAGTCCAGTGTGAAATTTCCACAGTCTGTGTTGATTTGGGGAGCCATGTCACCTGCTGGTGTTGGTCTACTGTGCTTCATTAAATCCAGGGTCAACGCAGCCATCTACCAGGAGATTTTGGAGCACTTCAGGCTTCCTTCCGCAGATGAGCTTTATGGGGATGCTGACTTCATTTTCCAGCAGGACTTGGCACCTGCTCACACTACCAAAAATACCAAAACCTGGTTCAATGACCATGGGATTACTGTGCTTGATTGGCCAGCAAACACGCCTGACCTGAACCCCATAGAGAAGCTATGGGGCATTGCCAAGAGAAAGATGAGAGACATGAGACCAAACAATGCAGAAGAGCTGAAGGCCGCTATTGAAGCACCCTGGTCTTCCATAACACCTCAGCAGTGCCACAGGCTGATAGCATCCATGCCACACCGCATTGAGGCAGTAATTGATGCAAACAGGGCCCAAACCAAGTACTGAGTACATATGCATGCTTATACTTTTCAGAGGTCCAATATTGTTCTATGAACAATACTTGTTTTATTGATTTCATGTAATATTCTAATTTTCTGAGATTGTGAATTTGGGGTTTTCATGAGCTGTAAGCCATAATCATCAAAATTATGACAAATCAAGGCTTGAGCTATCTTGCTTTGCATGTAATGAGTCTATCTCATATATTAGTTTCACCTTTTAAGTTGCATTACTGAAATAAATGAACTTTTGCACGATATTCTAATTTTTCGAGTATCACCTGTACATACCCTATGAACAAATTATATGAAGGGCTCAATCTGAATAAATGATAACTTGGTCATAGTCAAGAGAGCTTTTTGCAGACACCACATATTATGCTGCAGCGGGAGATTCTCGTGTTTTTCCCATTCATTTTCTTAAAAGAATTTGGGGTGTACTTATTATGGCTGATTAGACCTATTTCACTTAGTTTAGAACTGGATGCTTTTTCTCATGCATCCTTTGAAGCTCTTGTTACTATCAGCATACTTCCCCTTTTCTTTCAGTCTGAGCAATGTTTCCAGGAAGATATTTCTTTGTAGGTTCAATATGGTTCCCATCTGAGTAATTGATAACAGATTTTAAATGTTTTTTAATCGAGACTTCAAACACATGGCTGGAGAGATTAAATCTCAGCAGCTTGGAATGTCTTCCTTCATTAAAAACAGAGAGGAGGAAGATGTTAAAAGCAAATTTCTGATGTACAAAAAAAAAAAAAATCATAATAATATCAAGATAAAGTGCAGCTACAATCTTGAGATTAAAGAGAAAGGTTTTTCCATGACCCACTACAACAATTCTTTAAAATCTTTGCAGAAAATGAGTTAATTTTGTCACCATTTTCTTAAGACCATAAGGGCTGAAAAAGTGTTGGGGTGTGGAGGATTTGAGCACTGAGTCCCAGGTCATACATTCAGCAGGTGATCACTATAAAAAACATGAAACTGACAGCAATGCCTTTTATTTCCTATGCAGATGGTCAGTATGAGTCGCATCATTCATGAGAATACTTGGCTTGCATAAACTTTCCTCCTTTTAAAAAAAAGTTGTGGGAGGGAATCACTTACCGTAAATTGCATCTCTAGACAATCAGGCACAATTTATGAATGCTATATAGAATACTATATAATATCAATGTTATTGTTATTCTGAAAGATTTTTTTTTTAAATCTCCAACTATTAATATCCATAGATTTCCACAATATTTAGTTAGGACAGGGGTCAGCAACCTGCAGCTCTGGAGCTGCATGTGGCTCTTTTACCCCTCTGCTGAGGCTCCCTGTCACTCAAAATACAACCGCCAATGTGCAACACCCAACGGCAAGCAATTTATTGAGCTTTTCAACCCCCGGTAGTCCAACCATGGATAAATCCAAGAAAATAAAAGTTTCAGAAGAAAACAGAATGTTTAATTCAACTACATATGCTAGTTTTGTGGCCGCTCAAGAAATAGTCAGGCACGGGAAGGGTTTTGTGGCTTCCAATGCTTTCTTTTCTGTGGGAAACGGGTCCAAATGGCTCTTTGAGTGTTTAAGGTTGCAGACCCCTGAGTTAGTATATGAAGTTCATAATGTAAACATTTCAAATCTGTCATAATTAAGTCATTCAAATATTCTCTTTTGGCTACATGCTTTTCTAAATATATGCTCTTTTTGTGCAGAGTGTTTGGTTTGAAACTAACAGAGCCACACATTGCCCTCTGTATTGTATTATTAATTGTAATATTATTGTATTAATATTGTATTAATCTCTCAAGCTGTTTCCACAGGAATCATTAGGAGTGAGACTATCACAGGTTCTACTTGTTTGGAAGTTTGGACATCATACCTGTTCTGACCTAGGCTTCCTGATATAGTAAAAAGCACACAATTAGTCCCCAAACCCCCCTTTTTTTTTATTTTAAAGGCTGTGAATTCCTTTCATTCAAAGCATGTGCTGAATCACCAAGAGTTTATAAATAGTCCAACAGAAGTCTGCCAAAGTCCTTTGGATAAGGGTGGTAAACACCTACCTTTATCTTCTTTGACACACTGCCAAAGACCTAATTGGCAATTATCTTGGCAAGGCCACACAGAGTCAAAAACGGAGCTTCAAAGTACAAACTGACACCATCCACAACGTTGCTTTCCTGCAAAGGCCCATGTGCTTTTGCTCTTCCTTTATGTCTTATGTAAGGGGCCAATAATCTCCAAGCCTTACTCCAGAGTTGTCCCTTTTGTTTTAACTGTTCTTGCCTTCTGGCAGCTCTGCACATGTGTGCACTAGGAACAGGCTCCCCCTGTTCCTCTGCCTCGCTGATGTCTGACTCTGGAGGCTCTGGAGTCCATACATAACTCCCAGATGGTCCTGGCCCCCTCTCTGCCTCTGATGCAGAGCCCTCGTCTGAGCCTTCCCCAGACCCTAGGACTGGTCGATGTTCCTCCCCAGCCTCCTCACTGTCCGATTCTGCTGCCAGCTCCGCAGGCTACTGGCGGATCACAACAATACCGCTAGCTCTAATACACTACTATTAAGCAGAGGGTCCCTCATCCAAGTCAAAAGCTTTACCAGGCCCCAAACATGACAGATGGTTGTTGCTTAGGTCCAAAGACACATTAAGCGTCTAAAGAAAAGTTATCCTTAGTGAAGGTTCTACATGTTTTAGCTTCTCTCACTTCTGAATATTCAGTACTGGCACCAATGTTTCAATGTCAGCTTTTGATTTTGCTATATTCCTTGGAAGGACTCACTTTCACTGAATATGTTGCAGTGGAGTTTAGATACTAATCTCTCTGAAATGTTTTAATTTGAGTGTCCTACTGAGCAAAGGAGTGCCCTCAGTGCTCCAAATGGCTCCTTACTACTGTATGATTCTGTGGTTCTGGATTTTCTTTTTGTTTACTGAATCCATGGCTTTTCATTTTGGAATTTTGACTCCAACTTTATATATTGTCTCCTGATTTGAAGCTGATAGCCAGAGGGATGGCTCAAAAGGATTTCAGGTGGACAAGGCCTCAGTAGCCTATGTAACCATTCCACATGACCAGTGGTGAAATCTGGAGCGGTTTGCTACTGGTTCGCTGGCTGCGCATGTGCGCTGTGCACCAAATGTATGCTGCATGTGCACGTGCACAGTGCATGCGCATGCACAGTGTGCGCCAAATGCATGCTGTGCACGCACACATGTGCAGTAGACAGCAAAAGAAGGCTTGGGAAGGTAAGTAGAACAGCAAGGGGGGATCAGCTGTGCTGCGCGATTTAGCCATTTTTTTTTAAAATTGCTGGTTCACCCAAATCGGTAGTTTTTATCAATACCTGTTTGCCCGAACTGGAGTGAACCGGTAGCATTTCACCCCTGCATACAACCCACAAAGATAGAATAAACTATGCCAAGTCTAAAAACTATAGAAAAGTAATACTAGAAAAGAGTTGAAATTGTTGTTCTATATTTTTTCATAATTTAGGTTGCCTGAGTTCAAAGGTTTACTTACACAGGCATAAAGTTTCATGTATTTCTCAGAACATGTTCCTACTGTGTTTCAAGTTGATAGGATAGCCTAAAGCCGTGATGGCGAACCTATGGCACGTGTGCCACAGATGGCATGCGGAGCCATATTAGTGGGCACGCCAGCTCAGCTCTGGGGTGCATGCGCACCCGGCCAGCTGATTTTCGGGCCTTCTGGGCCCACCAGAAGTAGGGAAACAGGCTGTTTCCTGCCTCTGGAGGGCCTAGAGGGGGGTGGGGAAGGCCCGTTTTTCTTTCTTACCTGGCTCCAGATCCTTTCTATGCATCTGGGAAGGCCGAAAACAGCCTTTCCCACTCCTTTGGAGGCCTTACGGAGGCTGAAAGGGCCCATTTCCCGACTCCCGGTGGGACAGGAAGTGACATTTTTTCCTGTCCCCAGCCTCCAGAGACTCCTAGAGACTCCTAGAGACGCTTCTGGATACTCCTAGAGAGACTCTGGAGGCTGGGGACAGCAAAAAATGTCACTTCCTGTCCCACCGAAAGTTGGGAAATGGGCCCTTTCAGCCTCCGTAGGACCTCCAAGGGAGTGGGAAAGGCTGTTTTCTCCCTTCCCAGATGCATAGAAAGGATCTGGAACCAGGTAAGAAAGAAAAACGGGCCTACCAGGCCATCATGTGCCAGGAGCGGGGGTGGGTGGGGTTGCGTGCGCATGCGTGTGGGCACGTGCATGTGCGACCCTGCCCCGCCCTCCATCTCCTGGCACACGATGGCAAAAAGTTTAGCCATCACTGGCCTAAAGCTTCTTGTGACACTAAGTTAGGGACTGCGTTCAAAAGAAAAAGAAAAGCTAAAAAAAATGGGGGGGAGCATGGAGAGTATAGAATTTCATGGCCTTGAACATTCCTAAATTAACTCTTTGGTTCCTGGCCAATGTCTTTCTTATCGTTTTGCAAAAGAAAATTAAGAGTTTCCCGGAGGAAAAGTAAAAACAAAACCGTAAGGACACAAATACATAACAAAGTGCTGGAATTCATTTACTGTTCAGGCATCTAGAAGTAATTCAGGAGACATCCTGTAGATGGCACAAAGAAACCTTGGATTTGGTTCATAGAAACTACCAAAGATCATTTAAAAACTGTAGCTTTCCCAGGACAAGAAAACTCGATACAGATGTTGAATGTTGACATACATCTTAGTAAGAAGCAACAGAGATTGGGGCAAAAGACTGTTACAGCCTCATATACCTACTCACATTTTTCTAATCCTTCAAAGGAACAATTATAATCACTGAGAAATAAGATAACAATAAAGCAAGCGACAGATGTGTCTGAAAATTTCTCCAGTAACTTAAATATTTTTTTTAAAAAAAATGAAGGTTTGTGCTAAGGCAAAAATATTTTGATTCTAATTTGAAAGCTTACAGCCTTATTGATACATTCTGGTTTTGTTCAAATAATGTCTAGTTTTACTTTCAGTCCTATTTAGTGACTGATCATTTTGAACAGAAACTTCAAGAGACGTTCCAATCCCCAGGTCCATCAAAACACATAAGCAACCAGTTTAGTTGTGACTAAATGACCACTGGCAGATGTGGATTGACGTAAGGAATCCTCTCGGTGGACATCAATTCCTGATGACAGCATAAATATGTCAATGTTGTTTTCTTGGCAACTCTATGGAAGAAACGTACCATGGCCTCTTCCAGAACTTTTTTTTTCTTTCCAGTATAACCTCTAGTGGTGCAGTTTCCCATACTACTACTGACAAGGTCTAATTCTGCTTAATTTTTTCAAGGTCAGGTAAGAACTGCTAATGCTGAGAAATGTCTATTTAGACCAGGGGTGTCAAACTCAATTTCACTGAGGGCCACATCAGGGTTGTGTTTGGCCTCGGGGGGGGGGGGGTGAGGGGGCATGACATCACTGGTGCACGGGATGCCTGTGGTGGCCCGTGTGCTCTGCCAGTAAAAATGGAACTCAGGAGGACTACATGCGACCCTCCTGAGCTCCATTTTCACTGGCAGAGGCACCGTGGGCTGGTCCTTTGCTGTTTCCAGGGTGGCCCCACTGGTCAGATTTAAGCTCCCCGTGGGCAGGATCTGGCCCATAGGCCATGAGTTTGACACTCTGATTTAGATAATTCCCTGATTCAACTGCAGTGTGAATTTTCTTCTCCCACCTATTCAAACCATTATTTCAAATTACACTAACCAATTGCAAGCAAATTCTAAACAGAACACTGTCTGTTTATCAGACTAACTGAAAATATGAGCACTTTTCCAAATTTGGAAGAAACATAGAATTGAGAATCAGGGATTATTTCTGCCTCTCACAGATTCAGCATAACATATCCTTCTGAGAGTAGTTGGTTCTTCTCACCTAATCAGACAGTTTCCAAAATGTATACATACAATTATCCAATATTCCTGTTGGATTGGAATTATATATAAACCTCCAGTAAATCAATCAATCAATTTGTACATGTGACAGTGCCTCCCTTATGGAGAAAATGTGGGAGGATAGTGCAAGCAAGTAATATCTATATGTTCAATATGATATTACAAACATGTTGGAAAACCAATTTAAATGAAACCCAATAATTTTTTTAGGAGGAGGGGAGTTATTTTAAACTTTTGAGATATGTTTGGAATAAAAAGACAAATAAAGAACAGCTGATTTAATGACTTATGTTAAAATCATGGCTGTTTACATGGAAGCTTGAAAAAAGACACAACTGCTTTAAAGAGCTGCTGAACCCATGTCCTTGTGGATCCCAAAGCACTCCTCCAAATCACTTTGACAGTATGCACATTTCTAATCAATAATCTGACTCCTTTGATCACAGCATCCTTTGAAAATATTGTCCAAAACAATGAAGTCAAAAAGGGAGTGCATCCCTTTTTTTTTTCTTTTAAGGCATTTTTTTATTACCGGTTTGGGCGAATAGGTAGTAAAAGAATGCTTTTAAAAGGTAAAAAAAAGGTTCTGACGATCGCGCAGCACAGCTGTGATTGTCGAAGTCTTTTTGTTACTTTTTTAAAGCATTTTTTACTACCTATTTGCCTTGAACTGGTAATAAAAAATGCTTTTAAAAAGTTTTTTAAAAGTTTCCCATGATTGCGCGCAACAGCTGATCACCAGCAGAACTACTGTGGATGAATAATGATATGATATGATACAATAAGATAAGATACAATACGATACAATATATGATACGATACGATATCCAAATAAAAAAAAATCAGAAATGTAACTCTTGGTGGGAAAAATGTTTTAATGACTTTGAGCTGTTGCAAAATTTTTGTTAAGGTTTACCATGTTGCAAAAGGCCTTTTCTTCATAGCGGTCAGTTCCCCCCCTCCTCTAAATCTGGCCTAAATAATATCTCACTTTTACATATTTATTATTTTTGGTCCACCCTAAAGTTCAAGGTACAGTGGCCACTTTAGCCTTGTGTTTGACATGCCTTAAAAAAAAAAAAAGGAGGGGGCAGCACTTGACAGAATAGTTACAGAGAGCAATATTATAACAACAGTTTTTACCTCTAAATGTGTATCTCTCTTAGCCTTTCTACGTGATCATTTTTTTGTACATTGTGTCACCATTCCAGAACAGGTATATAGTATGGGCATATTTGAGGGAAGATTACTTATATATAGCTGTTTTTGACAGACACTGGTATATAGCTAATTTACATGTATCAGTCACTTGTGTTTGACATTCAGTGAAATCTTGCTTCTCTCCCAGAACTTCAATGCACTTCTCAGCATGTCTAGGACTGAAAACAATTCTGTTACCACATATTGTACTGATGTTACTCCTATAATATGCTAACACTCTAACCTTAACATGATGGGGTTGATTTAAGGATAGTCTCTTACCTATTCTTCTTCCACATAATTAAGGCAGGGATGGGCTTCAAAAATTTTAGCAAGGGGTTCTCTGCTTGGTTGCTGGGTGGGCATGGCCATGGTGGGTGGGGCCTAGTCGGCCTCCTGCACCATGGTGGGGGGCGATTTTGCCCTCCCCGGGCTCCAGAGGCTTTTCTCAACCTCTGAGAGGGTGAAAATGGCCTCCCAGGCTCCGGAGCCCCTTCCTGAACTTCTGGTAGCCTGTTTTTTGCCCTGCACTTACCTGCATCCAAAACAATCCGCGTGGGGACTCCTGGGAGGGGCGGGGTGGGGTGGGCGGGGCCAGCCAGGAGTGGGATTTGGGGGTTCTCCAAACTGCACAGAATCTTAGCTAGAGGTTCCCCCAAACCCCTGCGAACCCCCAGCACCCCACCCCTGAATTAAGGCCTTCCTTGTCCATCTGAATTTGCTAAAAGGGATCATTAGAAATATCCAAATCCTGAAAAATCTCTATTATTCAGATCCAGTAAATCTCTCTCTCTCTCCCTCCCTCCCTCTCTCTCTCTCTCTCTGCATCTGTCTGTCAAGAAAAATCTGTCCTCTGTCAAGAAAAATCTGATAGACTGTACAGCTGCCAGTCTTCAACGTTTTCATTCCATCTTTCCTGCTTTTCAGAATAATCCATCTCTTGATTGCTAAGGAAGATGCAGAAATATCTCTGAAAATCCTTTTAAAGATTAAACAAAGCAGGAAAAAGATCCCTCCATCTCTCATACATTTTTAAAAAGTACAATTCCCTAGTTCCTATATACATTTTTTCCCTCCTGTTTTATTCAGGGAAGGATGATATATAACTATATTTTTCCTGTAAGTAGTGTTCATTCATCCATCAGCACTCAGCCAACTCTTTCTGGGCTAGTAAAATTAGCAAAGTCAATGTTGGTTGATATTTGGATAGGAGACTCCCAAGAAATCAGATGAGAAGTTGAGAAAATATTGCAGATGAAGGCAGTGGCCTTCTGTAGATTGATTTTTGTACCAAGAAATTGCCAAAGAGATGTCATTGATATTACTATGTGATCATCAAGATTCAAGTTCGACTCCGGGCTAGGAGGTCCCATATCTGGGATAAATACACTTTCTCCCTCCCTCCTTTTAACTTTATGAGAACTAGGGAGGGTCTAGTTGTCTAAGGTGTTTGTTCATTCCACATCCTTGCTCTGAATTCTGGTCTCTTTTATCGGACCATTACTTTGTCATCAGCATTTCCTTCTATCCTTCGAGTTCCATTTGTCCTCTAGAGTCTCCGATCCTACAATATATGATAAAGATTTATAATTCTTGTGATCCAGTGTGAGCATTCTTGGGAATGGATGCAGTCTTTAACATACCCATATTTTTTGGAGTATAAGACGCACCTTAATTTTTGGGGAGGAAAATAAGAAATAAACTGTTTGGCAGGTGGATCAGCCTCCCGGAATACCTCCAATCAGCTGTTCCCAGAGGTGAATTTTAGCAACAGGTTCCTTGGTTGTGAGCTCTGTGCCTTGCTTTTTTTTTTTTTTGCTTTTTTTTCCTGCCTCTGAAACTTCTGAAACTCTGTTTCAGAAAAAAACGTTTTCCTGCCTCTGAAAGCCTCTGAAACAGAGCTTCAGAAAAAAAAGCCTCTGAAGCTCTGTTTGGGGGCTTCTTTTCTGAAGCAACATTTCTGATGCTTTTTTCAGCCTCTGAATCCTCCGTTTGAGAAGCTGGGCAGGGCTACATTCAGAGTATAAGACGCACCCAGATTTTCACCCTTTTTTTTGGGGGGGGGGAAAGTGTATCTTATACTCCAAAAAATACGGTATATGTCTTCTGACCTCATGGAAAAAAAGAATGGAGGATTTATCTATTTTCTTGTAAGTCACTTTTTCTGACGTAGTGGTGGGAACATATTTTATGAGCTGCCCCAGGAGTTGTGGGGAAGATACAACAGGGTCACGTAAGCTTTAGAAACTTCCTATGGAAAGCAGTGAGATCCAAGCCAGCATATCTAGTACCTGTGTATGTACCTGATTATGTGTGAACATTTTATGACTCAAATGTAATATCATAATTGCTTCTGAAATAATTAACAATTGTTTACCAATTCAGAAGAAACAAAAATCTGCAGTTAATGGAATATTTCCTGACTCATTTGTCAATTCATCATCTAAGGCAAATCCTAGGATGAAATTTTCAATTCGGCTATATGCTTAATTATATCTTACTAAACCAAGGTTTGATGATATGCTACATCTGTTGGTTTCAATTCCTGTAAAATTATGGTAGTTAAGACAGTAAAAGTATTGACAAAAATCTTTCTCATAACTGTAAATAAGAAACCCATTGCATGTCTAAGATAGTGATTTGTGAAATCCAAATTACCCTTGATATTGTCATATCAGAGATATCCATGCTATTCAAATCTCATGTCATTTAACTCCAAAAGCTTTCTATTTCTCACACCACTCTTTCCTCTAAACCAAACAGCAAGATGAAAAATAAAATTTCAAATAAGGTAAACAACTCTACTATTTTCCTTTCCATTTTATAGCATCTTATATTTAATCTATGGTTCTTCCCTCCTACTATACAGACTATGATGAATACTCTTACCACTATTTAAATGGTACATCAGTTGTCAAAGCAGATATTGTCTGATATAAACCCATCATTTTAGGCAAGACATTCATTTTTATCACAGAAATTCTCCCCAACAATGTCTGTTGTATTTCCTCTCAACTAAATATGTCTTTTTAATGACATTCCATGATCGAACATAGTTATTTTGAACTAACATACAATTCATATTTGTCGTAGTGATATCCAGATATTTTACTTTCTTCTCAAAACATATTATGCTCATCAATTCTGTTTAACCCTCTATTTTCATGGTTTTTGTTAACATTTTTATCTTCTGTTTATAGATCATAAAACCTGCTAATGTACCAAATTGTTTTAGTTAATAGTTTTTCTATTTATTATTCAATTCCATTTAAAGGATCTTAAAACCCAAATCATCTGCAAAAGCCCTTAATATGATTTTTTAAAATCTTTATTCCCACAATCTACTCATCTTATTTTTCTATTCAAGATTTTAAGAACTAAAATAAATAAGAGCAATGGGATTGTGGGCATCCCTGTTTTGTCCCTTTTTGTATCTCAGGATGCTTTGTTAGATCTCCATCAACAATTATTTGTGCTTTCTGTGAAATAAAAAAAATTCTGATCAGTCCCACCCACACACTATTCCTATTGCTATGGCAATGCAGCTAAAGGCTAGTTTACTGTATGTTAATTTAATCACAAGTAAAATTAGTAATCAACATCATATCCACCAGCTACAAAAATGTTCATGCATGACATTGCCTGCTAATGTGTAAATGTAGTTACTTTCAGCAGTTCCTTGTGCAAGTTAGAAACAGAGATATCATTTGAATTGGATGTTTATTTATTTATTTTAGAAAATTTATATTGCTGCCTACCCACACATGGCGACTCAAGGTGGCTTATACGGATATAAAAACACCATATGAAACAATTAAAAATAATAAAAAGAAAAATAATAAAATAATAAACCCCCACCCCCCACCTTCCCACCCTGGCAACAACACACATTCATACAATCCATTTAATGGGCTCCATTCTGCTTTGGCCCACTGGCAGAACCATATCTTCAGCATCTTCCAGAAGAGTGAGGGCCAGTCTAATCTCTGGGGGAATGATGTTCCAGAGAGAGGGAGCCACCATGGAGAAAGCCCTTCTTCTGGGTCCCATCAGATGTATCTCCCTAGGGCAGAGGTGTGAAACTCGCAGCCTGCAGGCTGGATGCATCATGTGCTGGCCACACCCATGCCTAATTTAGCAAAAGGGGGAAAAAGTCATCATACGTCAAGTGATGACAATGTGATGCCACGAGTTTGACACCCCTGCCACCCCAGGGGATGGGACCCGCAACATTCCTTGGCTCCCTGCTCTAGTGGGTTGAGCAGATGTGACAGCAAATGACGGTCCATCAGATAACCTGGTCCCAAGTCATGAAGGGCTTTAAAGGTGACAACCAGCACCTTGAATATTGCAATCATGTGAATATTATCTGCAAATTCTCCTCTGATTGAATGGTCCTGTTTATATAAACCCCCCCCACCCTGAAATTCCTGCTGCCATTGACAATTATCTCTTCCCTTTTTTAGTTCTGCAATCCCATATGGTCTAGGATTATGTCAAATACCACAATATTAACAGGCGGGGTAAATGCATGGAGGGAGAGAAATGATCATTGCTTTTTCTTTCAGAAGAAAGTATTGTAAGAATTGGGAGATAAGACCCACAAAATCAGTCCTGTGTTTATGATTAGTATTCCTAGATATACCATCCATACAGAGCACATACCATAAAGAAGTGGATTACACTGACATTGAACTTTCCTAGTTAATGTTCCTCATGAAATCTTTATTTCAACAAAAATACAGAAAACTGATAGGTTTCTATGCATTTTCAACACACCAAGCTATCCTTCAGCTATTTCTATAATAGTGACAAACATGATCTCTTCCAGATAGTGATCAATCATACTTTCCAACAACTGAATCATACTTTCCAACATGGTCAAAAGTGAGGAATTCTGGGAACTGTAATTTAGGAACATCTGAACAGGAATAAATTCTCCATCCCTTAACTTTGCAGTATGTCACATTGTTAGATATCAATCTCAGATAATTAAACATGGAATATTTTTTAAAGAAAGAATGAGATATAATGTTCCAGATTCAATTTTGTTTCACTCAAGAACATTCAGTATTCTGTTCCAAATTTGTCATATGGTGATAATGACATTGGTCTAGATTTCAGAGACCTTGAAAGTACTCTTGTTTATTAGCAATCACAGTCTATCAAATAGAATATTCTACAGAAGATCAGATAGCTGCCACTCATACATTTTCCTCAAATGTTCATTTGTAAAAAAAAATATAGTCTTTCTAAAGACCAGTACAGTAAACTTTTATCAAGTAAATTCAAATTTTAACATGAGTCAGTCGTAACGCATGTGTGTTTCTTAACAAATTTCAAGAATAGTACTATCAGCTGTATTTTTCAAAAATGCATTTGATCCTTTAGAAATTTTCAAAAATGAGCCTGCAGTATTAAAAAGAATGAAAAAAAGCCTCAAATATTTCCACTATGAAATAGAGAATGAAAATTTCCAAAGCTCTGATTAGAATAGTTCTTCAGTTCTCAGATACTCCTAACAGATGTGCCTCCTGTGCTTTGTTTGCCATTCTGAATGAAGTTGTTAGAGTTCAGAAGAGTTTATTTTGAAATAGTTATATTTAAGTGCTTGGTTATATTAAAAAAAAAAAGCAGTAATGCAATTAGAATCAACTGTCCTAGTAGTAATATATGTAGATCTGTAAAGTGGTGACATCCCCCAGGTCATCTTTTTTTTTTTTCCCATCTAAAATAAAGGCAATAAATCTTTAGAAAGACATTTCAAAAGGAACAAATCAAGAGTTTTCTGAATTACTATATTTCTATGCGAATAGAAATGTCTGTCTTTGTAGACACACTCCCTTCCCCCCCCCCATCCTCCATCTCAGGTTATGGAATACTAAAAAATCAAATCAGAAATCTACAAGCTAAGCAGCAACCTTGCTGTCATAATGATATCCGGGATAAATTCATAAAGGCACAGCTGTGAGGACCTGCCCTGTTTCCCTGAAAATAAAACAGCCCCTGATAATAAGCCCAATTGGGCTTTTGAGTGCATGTGCTAAAATAAGCCTCCCCCCAAAAAAAAAATAAGCCCTCCCTGAAAATAAGCCCACCCCAAAAATATTTAACCGCATGCGCAGCCGGTCCCCGCCATTTCCTCTGGTTAGAGTTAGGAAGAGAGAGCTGGAAATCAGGTAAGATGGCAAGAGGAGCCCCGTCTTGCTCCACGCGCCCCAAAGTAATAAGACCTCCCCGAAAATAAGGCCAAGCGCTTATTTCAGAGTTCAAAAAAAAAATAAGACAGGGTCTTATTTTCAGGGAAACACGGTATAGCTATAGCTATTAAAATGAGGAGCAGTCAAAATTAAATGAGGGTTGATTAGGAAAGAGATACATTGCCTTATTCGTGTAGGAGTAAAGTTGACTCTTTCTCAGAGCTCTACCCTAGGTGATTCTTCCATCAACTCTGCCACTGTCAGCCTTACCAAGTAGACCAGACTAGTAATATGACCAGATGAGCTAATTCTACTTTATTGTAAGCCTACATTAAAGAATCTTGCAAATCTGAAAAAAAAATTGTCCTGGTATCCTTTATACCACCAAAAGTTAGGGAGGGTCTCTTCTGAACTTCTTGTTCCTACCATTATCCAGTTATGGACTATGACATCTCTTAACTAACCATTCCCTAGGCCCAACCTCTCAATGTCATCCCCTCATACCATTACAGCCTTTCATTGAACCTAAACCCATAGGAAAATGTATTAATTCTTCTTTAGGTTCAATATTGTCACAAACTGAGCCTGACTAGGTGGCTCAGTGGCTATGATGTTAAGCTTGTTTATCAGAAAGGTTGGTAGTTCGGTGGTTTGAATCCCTAGTACAGGTCTCCTGCATGAGCAAGGGGTTGGACTAGATGACCTCCAAGATCCCAACTCTGTTACTGTTACAAACATTTGTAACAAAAATAACATGGGATAATTATTTATTAGGTTTTTATCTCTTTTTCCTCCAAGAGCTTTCTTTTTATTTCCATAACAATGATGGCCTGAGATTTTGGGTCTGACAGTATCAGGCCCAAAATCACACAGTGTGTTCCTGTGGATGAAGAAAGACTCAAAATTGTTTTTCCTAGTTCTAGTCCAATGTATAATTGATATACAGTATCAATAAAAAAAAATCTTGGGGAGAGGTACCTTTTCCATATATAATATACTGATTTGTTTGTGACTATGAATCAAATTCTGTTTTTGTGACCTACTGATTTCAAGGATTTTCACAATTGTTTAGCCGATTAATTTGAATTCATTTCAGTTCATGCCTAAAAGAAGATGCATGTTATGAAGATTTGTAACTATTTCTTTCCCAATTGTCAGAGAGATGGCATAACATGTCAGGTACTTTCCTTTCTGACACATGTATACCGAGATTTAAACGTACATCACATATTCTGTAACAAAACCTTTTCTCCTAAACTGGATCCCAGCTTGTATATTGATTTCTTATTCTAGTTTTTAAAAGCCAAGCTGTTCTGTTGAAATTTTTTATTGGTCAGAGGCATTACATACCATTGTGATCACTGCATTATTAATAAGCCAGTTCAATTCATCTAAAGATAGTTTTCAAATCCAGATGACATTCTCACTGCAAAGGTGCACAGCAATCGCCTTGCATGCATGTAAAATGATTTTCTGCATTTGTATTCAAAGGCAAACAAGACCTTTAAAATCTTGTTTGTGGGCAAGATCGATTTATATTCCCAGGGAAGAGAACTAGGAGCGTAAATCCCATAACTGTGAACCTTCAAGAAAACTTATTGTGGTATTAAGGAGGAAGGGGGAGGATATAAAGCCATCCATTAAAAGGTGAAAGAGCTAATATCTGCTTTCCTAACCCAGAGGGACGGTGACTCTTCCATCATATATCCAATGGAGACCCATGCCACAATGGATTATTCAAAGTAGATTACAGGTAGTCCTCAATTTATGACCATAATTAGGACTAGAATTTCTATTGCTTAGCAGGGCAGTTGTTAAATAAGTCATGCCCAATTTTATGACCTTTTTTCCCCACAGTCGTTAAGCAAATCACTGCAGAAGTTAAGAGAATCATACAACCATTAAGCAAATCTGGTTTCTATCAGCTGGGAAGTTTGCACATGACTCCTGAACACTGCAACTGTTGTAAATACATGCCAATTGCCAAGAGCCCAAATTCTGATAATGTGACTGACACAGTGGTGAAATCTAAAATTTATTACTACCAGTTCTGTGGGCGTGGCTTGGTGGGGGGGTAATGTGACTGGGTGGGCGTGGCCAATTTTTTTTTTAACTTTTAAAACCATTTTTTCTACAACCTCAGCTTGGATCCTCAGAGTTTGGATCGTCAGAGGCATTTAAAAGAGCCTTGGTAGTACAGGGGTTTAAGGCACCCTGTTATTAAGCTTATTAAGACCAGCTGCCTGCAATTATTGCAGGGTTCGAATCTCGCCAAGGCTCAAGGTTGACTCAGCCTTCCATCCTTTCTAAGGTAGGTGAAATGAGGACCCAGTTTGTGGGGGCAATAAGCTGACTTTGTATAAATATACAAAAGGATGAAGGCTATTGCTGAGCACATTGTAAGCCGCCCTGAGTCTTCGGAGAAGGGCGGCATATAAATCAAATTAAAAAAAAAAAAAAACTTTTTTTCTTTTAAATGCCTCTGAGATCCAAGCTGCGTTGCCTGATCGGCAGAGGGTTTTTAAACCCTCTGCCGATCAGGCAACGCAGCTTGGATCGTCAGAGCTTGGATCGTCAGAGGCATTTAAAAGAAAAAAAGCCTCTGATGATTGTGCGGCTCAGCTGGGCATGGGGGGGGGGCAGGGATTTTTGCTACCGGTTCTCCGAACCACCTGCCTCCATCGCTACCGGATTGGGTGATCCGGTCCGAATTGGGAGCATTTCACCCCTGGACCGACACCCAGCTGTCAGTCAGATTTTTCAATCTTGTTGTAACTTCAAATGGCTGCTAAACAAATGGTTGCAAGTCAAAGAGTCTCTGCACTTGGTTTTGTCCAACAAAAAAAACTTATATTAGCTGCAACATTCTAGACCAGACGTGTCAAACACACGGCCCACAGGCCGGATCTGGCCCACAATAGGCTCAGAATTGTCCCACTAGGCCATCCCGGAGATGGGATGGGACTGGCCTGTGCCACCCTGGCCCCAGTCCACCCTGGCCCCAGTCCACCCTGGCCCCAGTCCACCCCAGCCACACCCACCCAGTCAGCCACCTCTGCAGGGGTGTCTTCCCATTTCTCTTAAACACTCATTGAAGCAGTTGCATCAGTCACCTTTATTTTCTAGAAATAACTGTAGAAATATCCTGAAGCTTTCCTTTCAGGGTCCTTGTTAATTTAAAAGCTATCTCTGTATCCAAAAAGATTTCTTTATCTGCAGACATATTCAAAATAAAATCCCCCTAAAAGAATAAAGATAAGTCTTTATACTAAAACTAGCTCTAGGTTACAAGCCAAGCACTCATTTTCAGCAGTTGTACAATCCAGAAACAGTTGTATCACATAACCTGTTTCCTGTATTACAGAACTGAAGCTAAAATTATATTGCACTAAGAATTTATGTCCACTTAGATAATAATAGCAATAGCACTTAGACTTATACACCACTTTACAGTGCTTTACAGCCCTCTCTAAGTGGTTTACAGAGTCATCATATTGCCCCCAACAATTTGGGTCCTCATTTTACCCACCTTGGAAGGATGGAAGGCTGAGTCAACCTTGAGCCTGGTGAGATTTGAACTGCCAAATTGCAGTCAGCTGGCAGTCAGCAGAAGTAGCCTACAGTACTGCACTCTAACCACTGTGCCACCATGGCTCTTAGATGATAATGTGAATTGTTTTGCAGTTTTCAAACTGTGGTGAGCCAGCCCTTTATATTTGGGTTCTAAGCTGTTCCTTCTGCCACCTTCTGCATGAATAAAATCTGTTTAGTTCCTCTATATTACACCCCAGCTACACCTTTCTTCTCTCTTCCTTGTTTTCTATGTCCTTCAAGCATTTTTACACACTATTTTTATTGAGAGATTCTATAGTGCAGGCATTAGTTTCCTGAACCTAAAATCCTTTCCACCATTACACCCAGCAGATGTAGTGATGGTTAGTAGAGAGATGGTATACTTTTACTTGTTACTACTGGTTTGATAGACGCTCCACAACTGTTATCAGTTCCTGCTTTTCTTTGCTTTCCTATCTCTCTCTGTAAATGAGTTACATAATCTAAAGTCTTTCTTGTATAAATAAAAAGAACCCTAGAGATCCATTTCCCATCTCCAACCCTGCATGTGTGCACTATGCAAATATGTTTGAATGTGTGAGTTAAGGCTAAGAGCGAAATTCTGTCAAGATCACCCATTAATTCCAGGATCTGCAAATTCTTTCCCAACAGTATGTGATATGATACAAGGCAGTGGTGGGTTTCAATTTTTTTACTACCAGTTCTGTGGGTGTGGCTTGGTGGGTGTGGCAGGGGAAAGATACTGTAAAATCTCCATTCCCTCCCCAATCCAGGGGAAGGTTATTGCACAGTCCCCATTTCCTCCCGATCAGCTGGTACTTGGGAGGAAGGGCCACTCAGAATTTTTATTACCGGTTCTCTGAACTACTCAGAATTTCCACTACCAGTTCTCCAGAACTGGTCAGAACCTCCTGAAGCCCACCTCTGATACAAGGGGTTGTAATATGAAGTTGGAGAAAAGAAGAAAGACTTTGCATTCTTTGGAAATATACTGTATATTCTCCAATACTTGAGCAGTCAGAAGGCTGACATAGTAACATGCTTCATTCCTGCCCCCCCACCCCTTTCATAGTTCATCCCATCTCTGGCCTCCATGATGAAGAACCATACCTCATTAACTGTAGTGGTGTTTATATAATGGTAGTAAACTGTGAATACCCCTCATGCACACTTTTTTTTCCTGAATGTCAAAACATACATTTTCAATAAGTAAGCAGCTATCCAGAACAGCTGGAAGATGACTTTTCAGAAACATGTCCTGTCACCAGCTGTTTCTACTCTTTCGCTGCTTTCTGATTAATTAAGCATACATTTCATCTGGGTAAAGAAAGCAAAATATGTTCAGCAGCAGTCATTTAGGAGCAATGTGTTCTGGTTTGCCAAGGGAGACACATTGTACCAATTACTTTCTTATAATATTCTTTTAAGGAGGCCAACAACAGATTCAGCTCAAATGTTGCTTGGGATATAAGAGACTCTAAGGCATTTTCCTTTACAAAGAAATTGTTCAATCATACATTTTGATTTCTGTTACATCAGACTATATAGCCAGATCTTTATAGCATCCAAAGCATGCTGGGCCTTCTGTGTTAACACCGGTATGTTACACTAGTGTGTTTCTAATATTGCATTACATTAATCAAGTGAAGAAAGCAGATGTAGGAAAGTCAGGAGGGATTTGTGCTATTTTGGAACTCATAAAGCTTTATATTTATAGTTTTTAATTTGTAGGTGTGCATGTATATACATCAATATCTGGGGAAAAAATCCATACAACTAGTGTATTTCTTAAAGGAATTTCTTCTTGTGCCATATCCATCATTGGACATTGGCGATCATGTTGGCGATCCTATTTTTATCAACAGCTACACAAAAAAGTGCTCTTGAGTTTTGTCCAAACCAATCCCTTAGATTTTGAAGCCATGATGTTCTTCTTCTGCCTTCTTAAAGGAACAGGAAAAAAAAAACAAAAAAAAAAAACCCTTTTCAGACAATTGCAGTATCGTGTGGTTCATTCCTTCTCTAGCTGGTCACCATCTCTAACTGGTCACTGTCAACTTGTACAAGAGCTAGATTTTTTTTCAGTAAGTAAGCATGTGGTTATTTATTTTAGCTTGGCTCATCGAATGAATTCAGGCCCTTGTTCTTGTTAGCCATGAAACAGTGCCTGAAATAGGATATCCTCCCTTCCGAAAATAAGATTACCATCTGCAGAAGCTAACTGAATTTAGGACAGTTTAGGAAATGAGAAGTTAACTTCGACTTCCAGTATCCAATGCACGTCTCTCCTTTCAGATTAGCCCATTATAGAGGTTATCTTTTACTGAAAGCATGTCTCACAAAAAAAAAAAAAAGGCAACTTGTTAATGTAGACTTCAATTAAATTCCCAGAATTTTCAACAGTGGCCCTGATGGCTAAAGAATAAAGAGGCACTGATTCTTCAGTTTTGAATAATTTTGAATAGTGTCAGTGAGCTTCCCCTATCCTCAATTTAGATATCTGTAAATAAATCAGATATACTGTATATAGTGGTTAAGATGCTGGCATAGAAACCAGGAGACTGAGTTCACTTTCATGCTTTACGCATGAAAGCCAGCTGGGTGACTTTTGACCAATCACTCTCTCTCAGCCCAACCTACCTCCCAAGGTTGTTACTGTGGGGGGAAAGAGGAGGAGGAAGGTATTAGGAATGTTTGCCGCCTTGAGTTATTTGTAATGTAATAAAGGCAGTATAAAATCTAATTAATAAATAATGTATCATAAGTATACAGCGTCCTAATTTTAGCTCACCTCTGCAGCTCTAAAATGTATGACCATTTCCAGAACCTGAACACATTTTAAAATATTCCTCCTTATTAAAGAGCAATTAAATTTATCCAAGCCTATGTAGCATTCAGTTCCCTTGATGAGAAAAAAATAATAACTTTCTGCCAGATGTTTCAGTTTATTTCATGAGTAAAAATGAATAAATTATACAGGCATTGTATATTTTATAGACATAACCCATACAATCAGAGTTGTAAAAGAAATTATGATGGACCCACTAGAATAAGTTTATCCCTGCAAAAAAAAGTGACAATACATCAGTATGTAATATACATACATATATCATCTACTTAATATTTTGTACAAAGTATCTTATACCGCAATGAGAGATGTCACCAAAAATATAAGGGAAATTGCATGCCAAATATTTTATGTGTAATTTTGTTTAAGGAAGATGTATAAACATGTTACAAATCTATATGATAGAAAACTGCATATAACAGTTGTACTTTAAAAGGATGCACATTAGACAAACCTGCATACAACAAGAAATATGGATTTGTTTAAAAGGTTGATGAATAGGGTAATATATCACTACCTTCAACTCTAGCATGCTTACCTCCTGTTGAATCTTTTAAGTTCTACCATTTTTCACATCTTTTTTCACATCCTTCCTTCTCATAAATACAATAACAAACAGAAAGAGTGTTGAAGGGGGGGGAAGTGTTATAAATAATGCCATGCCCTCAGAATTTTCAAACTTTTCATATTTGTCAAATTTCAATTCTAAATGTAGAACTTGTTGGCAGCATTACGTACTATGACTTGTTGGGGAACTTGTGCCATGGATAGGCATGTCAAGTGCACTCATGATTTTTTGATGGAAAGAAAGTGCAGACAATTTAGGCACTTAAGTTGATAAAGGATATCAACATTGTGATGACAGGGCATGCAAATCATTTTGACCTTCTTACAATTCAAGGCAGTGGTACACAACAGATAAGACACAGATTTGTCAACTTTGAAGAGAATCAGGACTGTTTCCAAGTCAATGTTCTCATGCAGCCTACATGATCAAAAGTCATCTAATCTGAAACATCAATTTCAGGTCATAAGGTTTACATGCCCCTTCCATTTATTTTAAGCCCCTATATATCATTGACCCCATTGGAGTTCTGTTTAGTCTTAACAAAGAAAACCTAAATCATATCATCTATCTTGTTTTCTTTCTTTTTATCTATCTATCTATCTATCTATCTATCTATCTATCTATCTATCTATCATCTACCCATCCATCCATCCATTTGATGGGCAAAGAGTTCCTTTTTACAAAATTGAATATAGACAAATTACATTATTAATTACTATCCATAAGCAATAGTCAATGGTTTGTAAAGTAGTCATGATGAATAAATTAAAAGCACAAGCTTAAGCAAAGTTTATTTAAAGATAACCAAAGTATGTTTCCAGTGGGAGTAACTTCTAGATAAGCAAAACTGCCAAGGTGAAGCAACAGACTGTTTCTGAATTAACTTCAAGCTGTGCCTCATAGATAGAGATAAGGCATTTGAAGGGTGTTAAACCCCTGAAACCTGTGATGTAAGTAACAGACTGTTCATTTTCCCAGAAACAAAGTCATAACCCTAATAAAATAATTTACCTTGAAGAAATGCATGTGGCACAATGTAGGAAACAAACACACATAGTGTATATACAGATTCAGATTTTATGTACTTTATATAATTGGAGAAAGCTACAACTGGATTGCTTGCTTTTGATCTTCTCTGAGAAGTTATTACATGTGAGCACTGTCTAATGTCACTATTTGCCCATTCTTACATGGGCAAATAGTGGAAATGGATCTATATGATAAAATACAATGAATATAGGTATATTCATTGTATTTTATCAAATAGATCCATTTCCTCTTTCATAAACATAAACAGAAATAAAGATAGTCAGCAATGCAAAAAGAATTTTCCAGAAAAAGGCATTTCTAATTTAGCAATTCATTAAAATGAAAGCTTTCTTCTTGTTGCTGGAACTCAGCTTCAAAAAGTCTTATGATTAATAAAAAACTTTTTTAAAATTAAAAAAAGTCTTCTGTGAAGTGGGTAGAGACTCTTAAAAGCACAAGAATATACAAATGGACAATATGTGTTATACATAGGAAAGAATTGGAGTTTCTTTTCTTCAAAACCCTTTTTGAAAAATATCACAAAAGTGTCTATTGATCCCTACAGATTTTTTTTTCAGCTGGATTCAATTCTGACTATGTGTTTAGTCAATTTGCTTCAACTTGTAGTCTCAGATATGCATATTCTCTGAAAGTCCTAAATGCCTTATAGGAGGAAACATATCAGATATTCGGAATAAATTTCTCTTGACTGCATATCTTTTAGACTTTTAAATTCTCATTTATATTCTTAGCATCTTAATTTCTCCTAGGAAAAGGATCATTCTGAGATGGCACTTTAAAAAAAATTAAATCATCTTCAGTTTTATGTAATAATTAAGAGGTTTCCTTCTCCTGTTCATTTTTTCCAAGTCCAGAGATTCTTGGTATTTTTTTATTCTACTTTTTCTGACAGATTATATTTAAAGATCACTGCTTCAAGTTCCACTAAATAGTAATTATATGTACTGCACATTTAATTTAATTTAATGTTGATATCAACAAGGTTAAGGTAATATTATTGTTTAAAATATATATTATGATACATGTAATATTGTTAATGTTTATTATTAAAACAATTATTGTTGTTAGTATTATCATGGCCACTCACTCTTAAAAACTCTGGGCAGCTTACGACCTCAGAATAGAAAATTAAAACAGTTAAAAATATGACCATAACATATAACAACCCAGATTAAAAAGCAATTTATATTTCTTTAAAAATGGCATGGGCTTTATAAATAAAAATCTCAGGCCTGCAAACACTGCCAGATCTTAAGATCTTCTGAATGCCAGGAGAATAGGTACCAATCTGTATCTCTGAGGGGATGCTGTTGCAGAGGCCAAGGGCAGTGATAGAGAGGGCATACTTCCATATAACGTTCTGTATTGGAGAGTTCTTGTACTCTCTGAGCTTGCTAGTTTACTTGGAGATATTTTATTACCTGACTAGATAACGTAATCAGTGCTAGAGAGTGTGGGGTTTGCTTCCTGTTTATATCCTGTATCATGCTCTGTCAGTATTTCCAAAGATAAATCCATATTTGCACTAGCATAGCAATCTACCGTACATAGAGAGCAAACCACCATACTCACTAGCACTGACGATGTTACCCAGTTGAATAATGAAATGTCCCCAAGCAAACAATCCAGCTCAGAAAGCACCAAGGATTCCATAGTTCAACCCTGAGCTACATGTATATTCTCTTCTATTGGAACGTTTTGTATATGTTAACTTTTTTAAGTGGCCCTAACTTTTCCTTAAACTTCAATTTAAAAAAAAAAAATCTATATCAGTTATCTGATTGTTCTAGGGTAGGACCATATCTCATTAACAGAGCACATGACTACCAGGTTGCAGGTTCAAAACACAGCACACCTTGTTAAAAGAATAATGTAGTAGCAACTGATCTGAAAGACAGGGCTTTGGAGAGCTGATGACAGTCAAGAATGATTAATACTGGTTTAAGTGGCTAAGCATTGTGATTTAGTTATTTGTTAGATTCCTGTTATTTAAATACTGTCCATTAAAAGACATCTAAACCTATGTTTTAAATTAAGCCTTCCCAAACTGACTTATTTTCCTTCATAAGATTTGCATTCAGTCATTACCGTATGTATTAAATCCATTGGCTTTCCCATTGTCAGCTCTTGAGTCTATTTTAATTACCTCCTTTGTCTAGACAGTTGAGTAAACAAAATCTACCACATGCTTATTAGCCCATTGTAGCTAAGCTAGATAAGTACATTTGAATGATAATTGGCCTCAGTTAAAGGGGAAAACTGTGTGCACTAATCACCTATTTAAAATTACTAGTGCAGGTGCTTGGATGGTTTCTGTTCCATAACTTCATTCAAAGGCTATTCAGCAGTCTTTAAAAATTATTTTAAACTTTTAATGGGTTGAGTTTATCTGGTCTTTTATTTACATTTGGAAAATAACTGTATTTTTAAAACTTCCCATTATTATGGAGCTTTAGGATGTATATAATCTCATGCACACACAAAAACATATAGTAGAATGCAATTTTCCTTTGTCCAGTGGAAAGCACACATTTATTTCATTATACAATAAGTACATACAATAAGTACTGGAAACACCAGGGGAACAGAAATATGATGCCTCTTTATTTCGGCTGTGGCCGGGAGGCCATTTTATCAGGTTCGCCTGATTCGCCAGTTGCGTCCCTTTCTGAATCGGGACTCGTTAAATACGGTCACTCATGCCCTCGTCACTTTCCGCCTGGACTACTGCAATGCTCTCTACATGGGGCTCCCCTTGAGGAGCACCCGGAGGCTCCAGCTGGTCCAGAATGCGGCTGCGCAGGTAGTTATAGGAGCGACGTGGCGCTCCCATGTGACCCCCCTCCTGCACGAGCTGCACTGGCTCCCGGTGGTCTTCCGGGTGCGCTTCAAGGTTTTGGTTACCACCTTTAGAGTGCTCCATGGCCTAGGACCGGGGTATCTACGAGACCACGTTCTGCCACCAGTAGCCTCTCACCGAAAAGTACGCTCCCATAGAGAGGGGCTTCTTAGGGTGCCGTCGGTCAACCAGTGTCGACTGGCGGCCCCCAGGGGGAGAGCCTTCTCTGTAGTGGCACCTGCCATTTGGAATGAGCTCCCCACGGAGATATGGAGGATCCCGGATTTGCGCGCTTTCCGCTGTACCCTCAAAACATTCCTATTCCAGCAGGCTGGCCTGGCTTTTTTAAACTGTTTTTAAATTTTTTAAATTTTAAATTTGTCTTATAAATTTGGGGTGTTTTAAATTTTGTTTTCTGGGCCAAATTATTTAATTGTATTTTAATGGTTTTTTAACATTTGTATTATATGTATTTTATCTTTTGGCTGTTCACCGCCCTGAGTCCTTCAGGAGTAGAGCGGTATACAAATTCAATTAATAATAATAATAATAATAATAATAATAATAATAATAATAATAATAATAATAATTTCATCTAGAACAGGGGTGTTGAACTTTATTTCATTGAGGGCTGCTTCAGGGTTGTGTTTGACCTCGAGGGGCCGGGGTGGGCATAGCAAGGGTGGGCATGGCCAGCTCGATGTCATTTCTGTCAGGGGCGCCTGTGGCAGCCAGAATGCTGTGCCAGAGAAAACTGACTCCCAAGCTCCGTTTTCATCTGTGACAGCCTTCTGTGACCCTCTGCCACTGAAAACGGAGCTCAGAAAGGCCGCACGCAGCCCTCCCGAGCTCCGTTTTCACTGGCAGAGGCATCGTAGGCTAGTCCTTCACTATTTCCAGGTCATCCCTGCAGGCCAGACCTAAGCACCCCATGGGTCAGATCTGGCCCCCAGGCCTTGAGTTTGACATCCCTGATCTGGAACATTAACAGGGAACCCTCGTGTATAAAATCTGGTACATTTTCCAAGAAATGTTAATAATTATGGTTGACAAAGGCATACCAAGTAAAAGGTGGGTGGGGGGGGGAGAATTTGGCTGGATGGATGTGGCTAGGTGGTCATGTGACTGGGTGGGCATGGCTAGGTGGTCATGTAACTAGGTAGGCATGGCCAATTTAGCAGTCCATTAAACAATGCACACAAATTAAACTTTGATTTGTTTTGCTCCTGGGGGTGATTTATTGGCTTTTGTTTGCATGTTGTTCTTTTGGTTGTCTTTTCTTTTTACTGTATCATTTTTTCAGTTGTTTAGGAGTCTAGTGGTTCACTTCAGGAAACTCAGTTTTGCAGCAATTCTTCTCAGACCCAAGGAGCTTACAATCAACAACTCTGTCTCCTCTCTCTCTCTCTCTCTCTCTCTCTCTCTCTCTCTCTCTCTCTCTCTCTCTCTCTCTCTCTCTCTTCTCTCTCTCTCTTTCCCTCCCTCTCTCTTTCTCTCTGTGTCTCTCTTTCTCTCTCTCTCTTTTTCTCTGTCTATCTCTCTGTGTGTCTATCTCTCTGTGTGTCTCTGTCTCTGTCGCTCTCTTTTTCTCTGTCTGTCTATCTCTCTCTCTGTCTCTCTCCCTCTGTCTCTCTGTCTCTCTCTTCTGGAGGCAGGGGAGGTAAAAAATGGGGTCCGTGGATGCCCTGGGAGCCTCCATGTGCCCAATTTTTGGCCTGCAGAGTGCTTCTGGAGGTGGGCATGTTTTTGGCCTCCCAGGGCATCCGCGCACCCCATTTTTCACTTCCCTCATCTCCAGAAGCATTCTGCAGGTCAAAAATGTTGGCTTTACCTTCCAGTTCCAGCCCGCAGGGCTCGTGAAGGTACGTCCTGTGCTTGACTGAAGGGTGGGAGCTGGCGGATGGATGGGGCAGCCTCGTGGTCCTGCGCAGGCTAGATTAATGGCTTCAGCGGGCCCGTAGTTTGAGGCCCCCTGCTCTATCTATATGCAAAGATAAATGGAAATAAAGAAACAAATAAAAAAAGAAATCTATTTTATATGATTTATATTGGCTCCAAAAACTATTTCCTTTGAGATTGTTAATCATTCATTCACTCACAAAAAATATTCCTGCCCTAGCCATATTATGCTGGCATTAGTAAATAGTGATTGTGAGGATCATTTTGCTATTATTCTCATGCATTTGAGGAATTTCCAAATTTCAATACATATTTTGTCAGGATACAAAATAACCAAAGAAAGAAGGAAATTGTTAGAAAGATATCATTTTATTTCTGTTACTATTGATAACCATCAATAGTAACAGTGGTGATGGTAGTAGCAATAGAATATGATGCTTAATACAATTAAATGTACTGTACTTATTTTAATAAGATTTCAGTATCAGGATTGCTTCAGTGCATTTAGTTTATCTTCAGCACAAGTACATTAAAATTACTAATAGTTTTTGTCACAAGTAAATGCCTTATTCTTCATTATGTAAATAGTACATGACCAGGGTATCAGGGGTTAACTTATTCTTCACTACTTAATATATTCATATTTAACCACTCCCATATCTAGCTCCACCCCATGTATATATAAGGAGCTGTATGTATTCCTTCTGTGCTTCTATCTGTGATTATTCAGTGAATATAGAATGCCTTCTGTAAATAAACAGTGTTTTATTTGAACATCTAATTCTTAATTCATTTATTGAGTCTGATCCTGAAAATATCGTAACAATCTGGTAGCAGAGGATGGTTTAATTGACTCAATAAAACTTTAAATATGTCTGAGAGAGAAAACTCCAGAAACAAAAGAGAAAGGCCCAACACCAGGGCATACAGCAAAGAAATGGAAGCAGATCAAGAAATGATCGATGAGTCCACAAATGCAATATCGAGAGAATCTGAAGACTGTACTACTGACAACGAAAAAATTATGGATGAAACTGATGACCAAGAAGAAAACGAAATAGAAAACAACGAACTCAGGTCAGAGATACTAAAACTCTTAAAAAGCCAAAAGAACGATGAAAATCTCATTGCGAACCTCCAAGACATATTAAAAAACAACGGAACAGCGAGAGAGAAGCACATCGTTACGGATGAATCTAAAAACTCAAAAACGGTGAGCGATCTGCCTGCAGATAAAAATACAGCGAAAAAGAAAACTAACAGTCCCGCGCAAAATTTCGAATGGCAGCCATCTTGGTTTCAACAGACCCCTAAGATGAGCGAAGCAGAGCCAATCAGAAAGCAGGATTCAAAATATCTGGCGCGAAAAGCCTTACTCGATGCAAGAAATGAAAGGGAGAAAATTTACACCTCAGAAGAATCAGACACAGAAATCGAAGAAGCTTCAATAGATATGCGGGTAAAGTCAACAATGAAAACGCTCTTTGCAGCATTTGGACCAAAATTGAAAATCACTAAAGAATCAATGAAAGACAGCAGTCAAAAAACAAAGAAAAGACAAGCAAGCAAGCAAACATCTCAAAATCTACCCGCTTCTATCCAAACGACGAGAGCACCGACGCCTGAACCCAGAGAGCCCTGCAGATACCACCCCACACCACAGACGATTCCAGGGACCAGCGTCCTCAACGAAAGAAAGCGAGTGCCTGCTACCACCAGGACTCCCAAGATCGAGCCAGAGACCGATTCCTCGGAGGAAGAGCAATGCGGGGGAGCTGCAGCAGCGAGAACCTCTCATGACGGCTTCAGGAGCGAAATGAACAACGCGCATGTGCAAGACTACGCAGACAGCTTCGGAGGACATGAGGAACGGAGAGAACCATTCAGACTCGTTGCAAGCATACCTACGCCATTTTGCAACTTTCAACATTTACAAGATCACGGACTACCCCCAGTTGTAAGTAATGGATCCAACAATATTGGGAATTTGCCCAATGACTTCCCAAAACTGAGAATAGATGGTATTAATTTGCAAGAATGGTGTCAGCAGCTCCAGGTTGTCTTTCTAAAAGAAAACTTACTATTTTTTATTACTAACCCCCCAAAAAGACCTTGGACTCTAAAATTGGACTGCCTACACCATAGAGCATTTTTCTTATTAATTTCCAGTATTTCTCCTGCCATGTACCACAGTATTAAGAAAAATCTGACTGTCTCAGAAATTATTCAATGCATGTTTAAATTATTTCACAGTGAAAGTGTAGCCACTACAACAAGAATGTCTAAAGATTTCTTCTCAGCTAGGATAAAGCCAGGGGTTACCATAAGTGAACATTTAATATCTTTAAACAAAATCAGAGCAGAACTACATTTAAGGGGGGAGATAATTTCAGATCAAACAATGAAGAGTGTTATCATTAACTCACTAGACCCGTCGTGGGATAACTATATATCACATTTAGACACCATCAATTTAGGATATTTATCCATAGAAAATCTATCTAATAAGCTAATAGCTGAAGATAATTCAAGGAGGAGTCGTTGTAAAAATCACATGGAACATAAACAATATAAGAAGGTAGCATTTCAAGAAAGATATCATGAACCAATTGGATGCCACAACTGTGGATCCAAGGAACATAATAGGAGAGATTGTCCTAAACTCCTCTGAGAAAGACAAAAATCAGACCATAGAAATAGATACCACAACAGACAGTCATCCATTGATAGACATAGATATAGAAGTCCACCCAACTATAGAGAACATAGAGGGGGCAGGGATAATTCAAAGGATAGAAGATCTGGTTCACTGAATGGGTTAAATAAACATGACAACACTAACATACTACAGCCAGAGGACAACGATTGGCTTATCGATTCTGGTGCAACTAATCACACTACAAATAATAAAAATATATTATCTTCATTTGTAGAAGATAAATTTGTAATTAAAGTAGCTAATCAAGAAAAGGTCCAAGTCATAGGTAGAGGGAATATAACCTTACCTGGCCTAGGAAAAATAGAGGGGGTATTGTTTATACCTGAAATACCTCATAACATACTTAGTGCAATAAAACTAAGCAGAGATTCTGACATAAATATTGTGTTCTCAAAAGGAAGAGCAACATTAGAGAAAAACAGAATAAACATAGGTACTGTGGTTATCAAAGGAGGTCTACCTTATTTAATGACAAAAGATAGATGGTTACACAACATTGGTTCCAACATGGAAGATAACAATGACATAGATAATGGAGACAATAGTAATAGTGACAATGAGGAACATGAGATAATTCATAATCACAAAGACACATCCAATGACAAAAAAACCTAAAATTGGTAAACCAATTCATGATGAGTGTGCTCATGTCTTACATAGGAAATTAGGACATGCCAGTTTTCCTGTAGTACAAAAGATGACTGAACATGCTGAGGGTGTTAAAATAAAAAATTGTAAAAACTATTTGGAATGCTCAGTATGTAAATCTACAAAACTCAAAACTAGTCCCAAACCCAGAAAGTCAACAAGATCAACCAACAAAATTTTTGACTTGGTACACATGGATCTAGTTGGTCCATTAACACCATCAATCACATATAGAAAACGTTATTTTCTAACCATTGTGGATGACTATAGTCGTTATGGGTTTGTCTATACATTAAAGCACAAAGATGAAACTTTTCAGAAATTTAAGGAGTTTTACAAACGTGTAGAAACGCAACATAATATTAGAATAAAACAAATTATGACAGATAGGGGATGTGAATTCATGTCAAAGGAATTCTCCCAATGGCTAAAAGACAAAAGGATGTTACATTACACATCTAGCCCTTTCTCTGCATTCCAAAATGGAGTGGTAGAGAGAAAGAACTCAACATTACAAACCATGATTAGATGCACATTAGAAGATGCTGGCTTAGGTAAACAATTCTGGTCAGAAGCTTTACAATATTCCAATTATACACAAAATAGAACTTGGTCCAGCATTGTAAACAAGACACCATATGAAGTAATGTATAGTAGGAAACCCAAAATAGCACACATGCACATATTTGGAGTCACTGCAGACGTACACATACCTAAGCAATTGAGACGTAAAGGTGAGAACGTATCCAGAAGACTTAGGTTCATGGGATATGAAACAGGCACAAAAGGGTACAGATTTATCGATAATAATAACAAATGTATAGTTTCCAGAACGGATGTATTCCATGAACAGGCCAACTGGTCTAAAATACATCTTAATGAAATATTCCCAAACACTAATCCAGACACTAAACATCAAGAAAAAAAGACTAGAGAAGAATACAATCACAACTCACATAAAAACAAAATCAAAACATGGACAAACAGTCAACATAAAATAAAGACAGATTCATTAACAAAAAAGGAAGCAAGGTATTTACATGACAATGATAGTAAACCAGAAAGAACAATCAGAAGTAACAGAAATCAAGTGCCAAACAAATACAAAGATTATGTAATGTATATGGATGGAGAAACATCAACACCAAACACATACGAGGAAGTGTTAAAACTTCCCTCCGAAGAAAAGAAAAAGTGGGAATCAGCCATGACTAAAGAGATGGATAGTTTACGAGAGTTGAATGTATTCACACCTACACCTGCACCTAAAGATAAAACTGTTATTGGCACCAGGTGGATATATAAAATCAAAAACTTAGAGGGAGGCAACACCTTATACAAAGTTAGACTAGTTGCACAAGGTTATGCACAAAAATATCCCGAGGATTACACAGACACATACTCTCCCACAGTAAGAACTGAGAGTGTTAAAACAGCTCTAGTTATAGCATCAGCACTTAACCTTGATGTATTCCAATACGACATACAGACTGCATATCTACATGCAAAATTAGATAAAGAAATATATGTAAGAGCACCTCATAGTCAATACACAAACAAAAATGAAACGTGGTTGCTAAACAAAAGTTTATACGGGTTGAAACAATCTGGCAAACGATGGTATGAATGTTTAGTCAATGTACTCAAAACTATGAATTTCAATGCTACTACTGCTGATAATTGTTTCTTTGTCAAAAGAGAGGGTGATTCTCTAGAATTTGTGTTAATTTATGTGGATGATATTTTGTGTATAGGTAAACATAAAGAGAGGAGAGAGACATTTGTAACAAAACTAAATGAACATTTCTCTTTGAAATCATTAGGTAAGGTAAATAAGTATCTTGGAGTTCAAATCAGTAAAACAAAAAGGGGATTCAAACTTTCTCAAAGAGATAAGATTATAGAACTTCTGAACAAATGTAACTTAAATAATGCTAAGCCCTGTGACATTCCCATGCAAACTGATTTTTTGAGGAACACAGATGAGTCATCCCCTGAATTTAAAGATAATACACTTTACAGATCAGTCATCGGTTCCCTTCTATATATGTCCAATTGGACTAGACCTGATATTGCTTTGCCTCTCAACTTGTTATCTAGGCACGTCAGCAAACCATTATTATATCATTGGGAAGCTGTCAAAAGAATATTAAGATATTTAAAGAATAGTTTAGACTTCTGTTTATTATTGGAACCTAATAATGTCAAAGAGCCCATCCTCACATGTTATGCCGATGCAGATTGGGCTGGCGATACCACATGTAGAAAAAGCACATCTGGCTATATATTTTTCCTTAACGATTGTCCAGTTTACTGGTACACTGGTAAACAAGATTTAGTAGCCACCTCAACGACTGAGGCAGAATATGTTTGTCTGTCTAAAGCCTCAAATAACCTCATATGGTTTAATGACTTATTGTCAAACACTTGGAAGAAACCTTCATTACCATTTATCATGCATGAAGATAACAAGGCTGCTATTGAAATATCTAGATCTGATGCTATTGGACAAAGGTCCAGACATATAGACATAAAATTCAAACATGTGAGGCAGTTATCTCAGGATGGATTTATTAAAGCAGTTCATTGCGAAACATCAGAGCAAATAGCTGACATATTGACAAAGCCTTTGTCTTCTAAGCAGCATAAATACTTGACTTCTAAGTTACAAGTTTTATATTGTTCTGAATCTGAATGTAATTGTTGTAGTATATCGAATCGGCATTTAGAGGGGGATTTGTCACAAGTAAATGCCTTATTCTTCATTATGTAAATAGTACATGACCAGGGTATCAGGGGTTAACTTATTCTTCACTACTTAATATATTCATATTTAACCACTCCCATATCTAGCTCCACCCCATGTATATATAAGGAGCTGTATGTATTCCTTCTGTGCTTCTATCTGTGATTATTCAGTGAATATAGAATGCCTTCTGTAAATAAACAGTGTTTTATTTGAACATCTAATTCTTAATTCATTTATTGAGTCTGATCCTGAAAATATCGTAACAGTTTTCTACTACTAAATGGAATTGAAAAATATTGAAAAAGGTATATAGTATGATCTATGAAAACACAAACAGAAACAACATATGAACTGTTCAGAAGCACAGAAAGTACAGCTGGTTATATATTGCAAAATATACAGCTGGTATATTTGGTTAAAGCTATGTGCTATGGATATGCATAGTTAAACTTGGGGGTTGATGCTTTAAAAAACCTTTCTCATTTAATATAGCTTAGCTACTATTATTGTCCTACAATCCTGATTCCAACTGAGTTTATTCCTTGCAGCCAGCAGATGGAGAAAAGCTCCATGCAAAGGTTACCAGAAGCAGTCAGATTTCCAGTACTTTCCTTAAAATCAGTGACGATATATGCAATTAATGCTTTCGTTTTCCTGGTTTCTTTGCCCACCCAAAAGGAAATCATCTCAACAAGATGAGTGGCATGATGTGCCTTTAAGAAATTCTGTACTACCCAAGGTGGGGGTGTCAAACTCGTGTCGTCATCACGTTGTTGTCATGTGATGTATCGTGACTTTTCCCCCCTTCACTAAAATGGGGTTGGGCGTGGCCAGCACGTGATGCATCTGCCTGCGGGCTATGAGTTTGACACCCCGATCCAAGGGAACTGAGTAGATAAACGTATTCTAAAGAACTCTAGCTGTCCAAACTGGCATAGACAGGAATGGACATTTCAATCTATTTCACTGAAGATGATTTGAGATGCAGGTAGAACAATTTTAGCTGCACTTTATATGGAGATAAACTGGAAGTCAATGTGCTTCACAAGAGATAATAGCTGGCATGCAATGCTGTCGTATCTAAGAAAGCTTGTATGAAAAGGTGCTCAGGAGTGGGTGTGTTTGCTTTATTGTGAACCAGATTTAACCTCACTTCATAGTTTAAACTGAATGACCACAATAAAATCCCTCTCTTTTATTGCAATAGATGACATTGCTCCTTTCTTCCAGTTTTCTCAAGAAGCCATACTTTACCTTGAATTTGCATTAGAAATATTTATTTTCTTCTCAAAATCCTTGTACCCTCTGACAGCCCATGAGTTACTATCCAGATAATTAATTAAGTGTGAAGCAGATAGCTCTGGGGAGATAGCTGTAATTTAAATATGAAATTCAGAATTACCCCTCTGGTACAGTCACTTCTTCCCAGTCACACCTATATCACAAATTCTATTACAATGCCAACTCACAATGTGTTTCTCTATTCCACTTGTGTTATTAGATATCAATAGTGGAATAAGCAATAAAGCAACAGCCTCACAGCACAGCACGCATGATATTTGTTTAAACTCGACATGGTTGTTTTGTGTGCTCCATCACTGGAGATTTTTAAGAAGAGACTGGAGAGCCACTTGTCTGGAATGGTATAGGGTCTCCTGCTTGAGAGGGGGTTGAACTAGATGGCCTCCATTCCAACTCTGTTATTCTGTTACTCTGGTGGCTAATTCTATCTTCATTTGTTTCTTTATGCAACATTAAAATCTTGCTTCCTTTTTATATGTTCTCAGTTAAAATGAATTCCCCTTCCCTATTGCAAAGCACAGTTATGTCTTGCTGTTGGCAGGAAGGTGTAGAAGTTGAAACTAAGAATGTAAGAAATTTTAACCCAGGATAAACTCGGTTAAAAATTCACTCGGTTGCTGATGCCTCAGAGCAAGTCCTGAACAGTAAAAAAATAACAAGGAAAATATAGCCTAGCAAAACATGGAAGGAAGATAAACTTGAGAGAGAAAAAAATGAAGAAAGAAATTTAGGCAGGGCATCACCAAGATAGATTAGTTGAGTGGGCAACTGATGTATTGTAAGGCCACAGTTTTTCACTGCTCTCCTTTTCTGTGATTAGGCCATGACAAGATATACAGATATATTTCAACCTGGCAAATTCAGACCCATTTTAGGTAATAGTTACCATACTCAGCCCTCAAAGCTCAAGGAATTGACAAAGACAGTGGGGCAGGGTAAGGGGGAATGAAGTAACCATCTGTAAAATGCTTGCTAGCAACTTAATGCTATAATTTGCATTTGATCTTCAGTGATTCCTATGGAGCCTTTTAGTGTTGAAGTGCTACCAACTAGAGCCGAGATCCACCCAGATGTGTGAGCCACTATAGCTTTACATATGACTTTGGTTGGGTGTATTCTCCTAATTCCTTTTCTTTTAAAGTGCTTGAAGTGAGAGCTAGTTACCAAGCTTGTCATATCTAATATCTGAGAGATGTTAACAGACAGGCATTGTTACAGCTTTATAAGTATACCCATTTGGAATTCTCTGTACCAGGTAGATCTTTCTCTGTATCTCTGTTTCTTCCTATTCCAATAATCTGTTTTACCAAGTAATTTGGGGTTATGTCTGTCAGAGAGAAGGATTTTTGTTTGTCACATCATCCTGCTCCATTACACAATGCTCCATTACATAATGGATCAGGGGCTAAGTTGAGACACAGGTATGGCCTATAAAAGCAGAGGATGTCTTGGTATGTCTACAGCCTTTTAAAAAGGGGAATAAAATGTCATTTTCTCATGACATTTGGAGGTGATTGTAATAACATTAGGCAGAACTGAAGATGATTTCCTCATCACAGATCGGATGATTTTCTTTTGCTTCAGGCAGTCTTTTGTTACCATAGCAACTGTAAAGTGCTATACTGCATTTTTATTCCCACAGGCACATTTTTACACATGTAAATTTTTACATGTTTACATTCACAGGTAAACGTATTTACAGGTAAATTTACATGTTTGCATCTACAGGTAATTTTTTACACATGTAAAATAAACTGCAGCTATTTCCTTTAATTGAGCTTCTAAATAAATTATGCCTATTTAGGGTATAATAACAGGCATTTTAATCTGCATTTGGGATTTTACATAATTGGGGGAAAGGATACAGGTAGTCCTTGACTTACCACCGCAATTAGAACCAGCATCTTGGTCAAAGTAAGCAAATCCAGGCATAGTGAGGTGGAAAGAGAGTTCTGACTTCCTGGGTGTGATGGGATGGAGAGAAAGTCTGCACTTTCCTGGCATGATGGAGCAGGAAGAGGGATAAGGTCTCTTGAGCGTGGTGGACAGGGAGAAGTAGCCTGGGATCAGGCTGAGGCCTCCACAGCTGTGGCAGCTTTATGTGCTTTTTTGAGCTGGGTGGATGACTGAGATGGCAGACAGAGATTGGTGGGTGGGGAAGTTGCAGTTCCACCACTGTCATTAGGATGGATGTACTGACAAGTGAAAGTTGAAAGTCAAAGAGAACCCGTACAGGAGAATGAATAATTTTTAAATCTGGTTTTCTAATTAAGTGTGAATTTAGGTCTTCATTCCTTTTTCCTAAAATGTGGGAAATGGTGTCCAAATACATACACATCGTCATTATTATTTTTTTCTACCACATATGCTTTGAGATCAATGGTGGGTTTCAAATTTTTTTACTACTGGTTCTATGGGTGTGGCTTGGTGGGCATGGTGTGGCTTGGTGAGCGTGGCTTGGTGGGTGTGGCAGGGGACAGATACTGTAAAATCTCCATTCCCTCCCGATCAGCTGGGACTTGGGAGGCAGAGAATAGATGGGGATGGGGCCAGTCAGAATTTTTACTCCAGTTCTCCAAACTACTCAAAATTTTTGCTACCGGTTCTCCAGAACTGGTCAGAACCTGAAACCCACCTCTGTTTGAGATCCACACTAGAAGCATTTCTTCAAGTGACACTTAAATCTGATAGTGGATAATACAATGCAATTTTAAAATATTTGTGTTACTCTAAAAGAGAATCATTTAAAGATTTGTTTAGGGTGCATTTAAAGCTTATATAGAGAGGAAGATTATAGCATCTGCTTCAAGGAAGATGAGAAAGTACAAAGCTTATAAAAATTTGGAAAGCAAAGTCAAAGAAACCTGAATAAATAGGCAAGAAACACCTAAACTGGTATTTGATTAATTGTATGCCTCTGGCATAGAATTTTCACTGAAATATATTAAGGAGACATATTGAGAACAAGGAAAAATCAGGGAAACTGTAGACTTTCCAATTGAAATCATGTAGCATAATTCCTATAATTAAAGATTCCTTTGGCGCATTACAAAAAGATTCAAGCACAATTAATTTTTATGTTTTTAAAAGTTCTACAGACATGTTTATAGCTAAATATAGAGATATCTCCTGAACAGACTCAAGCCTTTTTCAATAAAATATACTTCAATGGCTTCTCGCATATATTTAGAGAATTTAGCCACTTTAAACAACATAGGAAATATTTGACACAATGGATTCTATGAAAGCCAGTGCCAGCTGAGTATTCTACAGAATTGTATCAAAATATAAAGAAATCTTGGTTCCTGAACAGATATTTGAAAAAGGGACCCTACCCATAATATTTTATAAGGCCTCTACAATGGTAATATTGTTATCCAATATTCTGGATTAACAGATGCAGAATTGTTGTTGTTTTCTTTCCATGTTCATTTCCTGGGTTACAGTGTATTATTCTTATCCTTCTGCTTAAGTGCATGGTAAATAAAACCTTCACTGTTGTTGTTGTTGTTGTTATTTACTTTATTCATTAAACATGAAACTCAGTCAACTGAACATTCAAAAATGCATCACAAATACCATTGACTGGTGCTAATGGTTGATATGGGTTGCTGCCATCATCCTAGGTATCAACCAAGTACCTTCTTAAGATGTACAATGTTCCAAGTAGCACAGTTTTTTGCAGTTCCGCTGATGTTATTGCAGGAAGCTGCAATTTGTTGATGTATCTTATAAAATTCTTGGACATGGTACCAAGTGCCCCGATGACAATGGGTATCACTGTTACATGTTTCATCCATAGCCGTGTAGTTTCGATGGCCAGGTCACGATATTTCATGATTTTTTCCAGTTCTTTTTCTTCGACTCTGGCGTCTCCTGGTACGATGTCAATAAATTGTACGTTTCAGTTTTCAACAACTGTGATATCTGGCGTGTTGTGTTCCAAGTGACGATCTGTCTGTATTCGAAAGTCCCACAAGATCTTCACCTTCTCATTTTCTATAACTTTTTCCACTTTATGTTCCCATAACTTTTTGGATACAGGTAGTCGTATTTTTTACATAACAACCAGTGGATTAATTTGGCAACTCGGTAGTGTCTAGCTTTGTAATCAGTTTGTGCGATTTTGCTGCATTCATATTAGAGGTGGGTTCTAAAAAATTTTACTACTGGTCTAGTTATCTCATCTTATAATTTATTTGACTATAGAACTTTTTCCTTGTGTAATTAAACAAACTAATGATATTCAAGCTATACAGTAATGAAAAAGTTTCCTCTGTTGAGTCATGTCTGACTCAAGGTGTTGGTGTTCATCTTTTCTTACCAGAGGGAATCGGCTTTCTCCAAAGACACACTTCTGTGATCATGTGGCCAGCATAACTATATGCTGTGGCATAGGGAATGCTGTTACCTTCTCACTGAAGTGGTACCTATTTATCTACTTGTATTTGCATGCTTTCGAATTGCTAGGTTGGCAGGATTCAAGCTCTATAGGTGGCTAGCCTTAATAAAAAAATGTTACTGTATACAGAGTATATTTTGGACCTTATTGACAATTCTTTACTTAATTTTACAGAGGCAATGTGGTAAATATTCTTGATATACAATACACTGGAATAAATCTAATATTTCCCAAAAGGTAATAAGGTTTCTATGGAAACATGTTGAAAAAAATATATTTCCTTTTTGTTCTTTTAACTCTTTTAAATATTTAGAAATAATTATTCTGCCAAAATATATTTCTTTGTAGAGTTGAAAGTTTTAAATTATGTAGCACAGATCAATATTGATTGATTGATTGATTGATTACATGCCATAGTGATAGGTAGTTTAAAATATCTGCATATCTATGGGAAAGAATAAATGTTGTGAAAGCAAATCTAACTTCATGATATATATTTTAAAGTGTCTATCCAATCAGATAGTTTAGACAAATTAGCAAATGTTAACAATCAATAATGGAATGATTGGAATGATCAGATCACAAGATTCTCTTTTTAAAAGTTGCAATACCCATATGAATAATTTTCCTGGACTTTCAGATCGTATTACTGTTCATACATACTAAACACAATTTTTTAATAGAATGAGAAGAAATCAAATATGTTGGCTCAATACGAGTTATTGTTTAGAATAACTTCAGATAATTTTGAAATCTAAGCAAGTACTTGGTTATAATTGTAGCTGAAATATTATTGTATTTTTGACTTTTAAAGCAACAAATTATTGGGCAACAAATTAAATTTTGATCGTTTTTTGTTCCCATGAGAAATTGACTCCTTGGTATAATCCTTATTTTAAAATCACAGGTATAGGTAGTCCTTCACTTACAACTTTTACAACTGAGCCCTTGCATGATAATTAAGTGAACACTTAACTATCATGAATTAAGTAAAGAAGTGAAGCTCTCAGTTCAAGTCTATGGACAAAAATATTTACAAAAATAAATATTGATACTATATAGAAAATTTCAAATACAGAATTTCCTTTTTGCTATGTAAAAATTAAACACATTTCTTATTATCTTAAGGCAAGCCTAATTCATCAAAAAAAATTGCTGTTCAATTATATACAATGCCCCCCCCCCCAAAAAAAATCTGTTTGAAGAACTTTGGATCTATTAAGGCTGGAGAACCGGTCAGAACAGAAATTGTGAGTAGTTCAGAGATAAATACCCCTCTGACTGGCTCCACCCCCATCTATTTTTGCCATCAGTCCCAGCTGATTGGGAAGAAATGGGGATTTTGTGGTATCCTTCCCCTGGAGTGGGGTAGGAATGCAGATTTTACAGTATCCTTCCCCTGTAGTGGGATGGGAATGGAGATTTTACAGTATCCTTCTACTGCCATGCCCACCAAGCCACGCCCATCAAGCTATGCCACGCCCACCAAACCACACCCACAGAACCAGTAGTAAAAAAGTTTGAAACCCATCACTGATTCTCAGCCTTTGAAATGGTTCTTCCATAGTGTCTTGTAAAGAATAGATAATATGCAAGATCAAAGTTTAACATACTGTTTAAAAATGGAGATGCAGGACTTGTACATATTACTGCTTGTACGACTTACTGCTATTTTTGTTTCTTTTTATTTTGATAGACGTATTATCTTCTCTCTCTTTTGTGACAGTTGTGTTAAAACAATAACAAAATAAATAATGTATTAATTATTAAATAAATAATAATTTAAAAAGAGAATAGGTTGTTTTGTTTTTTTTAAATGGGGGCTGTGCATAGGCTCATCTGAGCAAAAGCATGGAGTCACATAGCCAAAAGAGGAGGAAAAGAAGGAGGATCTTTTGTTAAAAGTTTATCCAGGGTCCAGCAGTTGTTTTGCCTCACTGTCTCTGAATCCAGTTCTGGATACAAAGGATGAACATGTCTTAACTGGCAGCAAATGATCAGAAGGTTTTTGTTTTTTGAGTCTCACCCAGACATTTCTGAAGCCCCTAGGTTTAGCAATAGAGCTTTAGAAGGTTAGCTGCATGTGGTGTTTTCACATGGAAACCTGGCCTGGCCAGGGTAACTTTCACTTATTTATCATTTGAGTTTGAGCAAAACTGCATGCCAGAGGCCCCTGCTGTTTCGATATTTGATACAAGCAAAGACTCGGAACATTGAGCTCTTCCCATTGATTCTTCTCAGCTACTACACATGTTGCTTCTCCTTGGGTAGGAAGAACCTGCTGATAACAGTGCTTTGCTCAATGGAATAATTTGTCAATAATATATAGGAACACATCCTCAAAGTTAAAATCATGTTTAAAATATCGGCCCTCAGAAATACTAAGGGGCTTTAACAAAAAAAAAAAAGATATAAGGGGAATGGGAAATACATTCAGTTTATTTAGATTTATTTAAAGGTTGCATAACAAAAATAATATCCGTATTCAGGGGTGAAATCCAGCCGGTTCTAACAAGTTCTGGAGAACTGGTAGCGGAAATTTTGAGTAGTTCAGAGAACCAGCAAATACCACCTCTGGCTGGCCCCAGAGTGGGCTGGGAATGGAGATTTTGCAATATCCTTCCCCCAGGAGGGGTGAAAATGGAGATTTTGCAGTATCCTTCCCCTGCCACATCCACCAAGCCACGCCCACAGAACCGGTAGGGAAAAATTTTGGATTTCCCCCCTATCCATATTTCTTTTTATTTGCAACAAAATCCAAAAGGCCCTCTTCCAGTCGAAAATCTACACATGTAATTTACTTCTTAACTAGACCTGCTGGGACAAATAGTTAATTTCACAGGCATATTGTGCAACCTCAGATAACTGAAGCAATTTAAAAAAAAAAACAGCTGGACCTCTCCCTGTTAAGAGTTCTTCATAAGAACTTTAAAAAAAAAACCAACCCTGTATTTTCCCACTTTGAAGGATGTACAGTGTGCAGAAAGCAGAATAACAGAATAACAGAGTTAGAAGGGACCTTGGAGGTCTTCTAGTCCAACTCCCTACTCAGGCAAGAAACCCTATACCCATGATGGTATGGCATGTGTGGCAGAGGTGACACGCAGTGCCCTCTCTGATAGCACGTGAACCATTGCCCCAGTTCAGCTCCACTGAGCATGAGCGCATGCCTCCCACCGACCAGCTGGTCTTCAGGTCTCTGCCACACATGCGTGGGGCGAAGCACATGCGGGGGGTGCATGTGCATGCATGGGGGGGCACATGTGGGGAGGCTGTGTATGCATGCACAGGGGGCAGGGGCATGCAGAGGGCCATGCGTGTATGCGCAAGGGGCGGGATGCATGCAGGGGGCATGCATGCATGCAAGGGGGTAGGGCATGTGAGGGGGCCCTCACATACATGCACAGGGGGTACATGCATGGGGGTGCATGCATATTGCATTTTGGGGGTTCGGCCGCGCTTTGGGCACTCGGTCCAGAAAAGTTTAGTCATCACTGCCCTATACCATTTCAGACAAACAGTTGTCCAAACTCTTCTTAAAAACCTCCAGTGTTGGAGCACCCACAGCTTCTGGAGGCAAGGAAATCATCTTTGCAGTAAGAAAAGCTAGGAAAATCCTTGTTGCTGGTTTTCTCCTAAGTTTCAAAGGCATCTATTCAATTGACTCCAGAAGTTTTCTTTTTAGGGCTAGTAGATAAACAGATTATGGAAGATTATGTCAATATATAATTACTGTATTGAGATTATTCTAAGGCAGGGGTGTCCAATTTTGGCAACTTTAAGAGTTGTGGACTTCAACTGCCAAAATTGGCTGGGTGAAGGATTCTGGAAGTTGTAGTTGACAAATCCTACAGTTGCTAAGGTTGGATGTCCCTGTTCTATGGCATGTCTTTCCAGAGATGGGAAGATTCGACACTACCCACTATGGAGGAATGATTGATGAAATTGACGGATCTTGCTAAGGCAGATAAAATCTCGTTGATTAGAGAAAACACACTACCTTTATTGGTGACTGAAATCTCTGATAGATTTTTTGGAGAGTAAAAAACAAACAAACTTGTGATTATAGACAGATTGTAGAAAGAAGAATATTATGCAATAACTGTAGAGAAAAGTGTTAAAAATAATTGACCTTAGAACTGCTGTGAAAAATATAGAAAGTCACTTCTTTGTATCATTTTTCTTTATTTTCTATTTTGTTTCTTTCTTTTTTACATTTTTTGCTTTCATATTTGCTTTCTTTCTTTTTTCTCCCCTTATTTTATATTGGTTTGCATTGAGGTTTTTTTTTTTAAAGTAGAAATTATATTACGTTTCAAGGGCATCATATGCTTCCTGAAAAAACATTCAGAAATCTATTGCAAACACATAACTGGCCAAATCAGCATTCCCTTCCATAAACTTTTTTCATACTTAGGCTTAGGCTTAGGACCTGGTTACTTACGGGACCGCCTACTACCATCAATAGCCTCCCACCGACCAGTACGCTCCCACAGAGAGGGGCTTCTCCAGGTGCCGTCAGCCAAACAATGTCGGCTGTCGGCCTCTAGGGGGAGAGCCTTCTCTGTGGGGGCACCGATGATCTGGAATGAGCTCCCCCCAGAGATACGGAGGATTCCGGATCTGCGCACCTTCCGCCGCGAGCTGAAGACTCTTTTATTTCATGAAGCTGGCCTCGCCTAAATCTTCTCCCTTTTAAGTGTAAATTTTAAATTTTTACTGTATTTTAAAATATGGGTATTTTAAATTATGGGTATCAATTCAGCCAAATTTATTTAATTCATTTTATTCGATTTTAAGTTTTGTATATGTATGTGTTTTATTTCATGGCTGTGCACCGCCCTGAGTCCTTCGGGAGTAGGGCGGTATAGAAATTCAATAAAATAAAATAAATAAATAATACTGTTATAATTGTTTTTAGCACAAGCTAAAAGTGTTATATTTAGATTTATTTAAGCTATAGATTTCTTGGAAGCTCTTTATCTGTGAACTAAATAAAGTTCTAAGTTACAGTTAGGGATTGACGAATCCCTAACGAATCCCTAACCCAAAAGGATTAGTTTCTCTCAACATTATATTAATTCTGTCCATTTTACAGTAGTTGACAATTTTATTTTGTAGAAATCAGCACAAATATTTCTATACATGCTCATCTGCTTTTCCTTGTAATAAACACATTTTAGTATATATTTTCTACTATGACACATTTTTGAGCATGTTTCTTCTAGCATTAATACATTTTATGGTTATATATAAATGTTTATATCCATGACGTAATGACAACCTATATCCAAATTCTCAAAAGTATGGATTCTGATGTAGATATATATTTTGGTTAATGAAATTAATTGTTTTGCTGATCTTTCTGACAGGCTTAAGTGAATGTACTTGATAGTAAATCCCATTGTATGCAGTAGCACTTACTTCTGAGAAAACATCTTTAGAATTTGTGTAGGTTTTGATCTTAATAATTATAAGCTATTGATTGATTATGTGCCAACAAGTCAATGACTTGGTAAGTCAAATCTTACCAAATCATAAATATATTAAAATCAGTATAATCAATATCTGAGCAAATACAGTTCAAATTTATACATGTTAAAACTTCTAAGGAAGCATAATGTTCATGAAGCCTGACCCTCTAAATATCAAAATAAGCAGACTTTTCTAAAGACCTTGGATTGCTGGTTCATAATCAAACTCAGATAAATACAGACTCTGGCAATAAAGGTTTGATAAGTCTCTATCTTTATCATCTTAAAGATTTAACTGAGTATGAGCAACAACCAAATAGAATTTATCTCATGGCAGCTGTGTAATGGGTTGAAATATTGATCACAATCCTTATTATAACATGGAAAATTAAGGACATTTAACATGGGATTGTCATAATATGAGAATTCTGTCTAGTTCTGTTGTTAATCCAGGGCTGGGCACTGAGATCATATAAGTGTTGCTGAACTTCAACTTCCATCAGCTTTGAAGGTAGCAAGAATTCAAAGTTTGATGGGCCACAAATTGCTCATTTCTGTCTTTCACAAAAATAATTGTATTTGCTACTTCTCATATAAAAATAACAAAACGATCATTTGGGAAAACACAATTCACATGATAGTCAGTATAATTGAGAGATCGGGCGTTGGTCTTACCTGATACACCCTTTCTGTGATAGGTGGGCACAGCAGTCATGCCTGGGGAGTCACACTGCCTTGCTCCAATGAGACCGAATCTGCTGTAAAGTTCTTAAATCCCGCCTCTTCCTGTGTAGTCCAGTTTTGAGACGAGGTAGATCAGCAGACTGTTGTGTCTGGAAAATTAGAACATACATGAGATTGCCACCCACCCCCATGCCCGGGAACGGCCCAACAGGGAGGGGCTGACTGCCATGCCCACCTATCACAGAAAGGGCGTATCAGGTAAGACCAACGCCCATTCTCTTGATGGTGGGCACGGCAGTCATGCCTGGGACATACCAAAGCCAATGTCCTATAGGGTGGGATCAGGCCGGACCCGGGAAGCAGTCTCCAGATGAACTCCTTGCAACACTCTCCTTCCAAATGCCGCATCAGCCGAGGCATAGGTATCCAACCGGTAATGCTGGATGAACGGAGTAGGAGAGGACCAGGTGGCCACTCTGCAAACTTCCTCCAGGGGGGCCCTGGTGGACCAGGCTGCTGATGTGGCCGCACTCCTTGTGGAGTGTGCCATAATATTCCGGGGAATTGGCAAGGCCTGGACTGAATACGCCGTAGCTATGGTAGCCCTGATCCACCGGCCAATGGCCAAAGAAGACAACTTGGTGCCCATGGACGAGGGCTGGAAGGCGACAAACAGGCCTTCTGTGCGTCGGAAAGAAGATGTGCGGGCAATGTAGATCTTAAGGGCTCTGCGAACGTCTAGAGTGTGTCATGTCCGTTCAAGTCGGTGCTGAGGAGAAGGGCAGAAATTGGGAAGAACAAGTTCCTGCGATCTGTGAAAGACAGAGTTGATCTTGGGAATAAATGCCGGATCCAGATGCAGGACCACCTTGTCCGCATGAAAAATACACAGATCTTGACGGACCGACAGGGCCGCTAATTCTGAAATCTGGTGGGCTGAGGTTATGGCCACCAGGAAAGAGACAGAAAATTGAGGTCCACCTCCCGAAGAGGTTCAAAAGGGTGCCTAGTGAGTGCTGACAATACCTTGGTAAGGTCCCAAGAAGGGAACCTGTGTATGACTGGAGGCCTGAGGTTTGTAGCTCCATGTAAAAAACTGTGAATCAAAGGATCTTTAGACAGCAATATAGCTGATGAGTAAGACAGAATAGATGAAAGCGCTGATACCTGGCATCGTAGAGTATTCGGAGAGAGACCTGAAGAGAAACCGTCTTGTAGGAAACCAAGGATCTGAACAACTGATGCTGACATGGGAACTATAGTGCGCCGCCTACACCATTTGGAGAAAGCAGTCCATGTGGCATCATAAATACGAGTCATAGATCCTCGTCGAGAGGCCTGAATGGTTGTGATGACATCCGGGGGAACTTGAGCCTCCGTCAAGAGGAACCGCTCAATCTCCAGATGGCTAGCTGGAAGGACTGTGGATCTGGATGAACTAGCCATCCTTGTAGCAGAGACACCTGACTGTCGGGAATCCTCCAGGGAGGGGCCACTGACAGGGACACTAGGTCCGCGAACCAAGGATGGCGAGGCCAATGGGGGGCCACCAGTACCAGTTCTGCCCCCTCCCTGATGAGTTTCTGGACTACCTTGGCTACCAGAGGGAATGGAGGAAAAGCATAGAGAAGGATTCCCTTTGGCCATGGGTTGCGTAAGGCATCTACTGTTTCCGCCCCCTGAGCTGGGAAATGTGAAAAGAAATGGGGTAGTTGATGGTTGACTGCTGAGGCGAACAGGTCCACCTGAGGATGGCCGAACCTTCTGGAAAGCTTCTGGAATAGATGAGGGTGTAGGCTCCACTCTGCCGGGTCGATTGGATTGTGGCTGAGGACACCCCCAAATGTATTCTGCCCTGAGAAAAATTAGGTGGGACTCAGCCCAGAGCCCCAGCCGAAGAGACTCCTGGAGAAGAGCTCGGGAACGGGTCCCTCCTTTTCTGTTTATGTGTGCTTTGGCAGTGATGTTGTCCATGAGGACTAGGACATCTCTGCCCTGGATCTGGGCAAGGAATCCCTGAAGAGCGAGGAAGATCGCCCTGAGTTCTAGGAGATTTATGTTGAGGTCACATTCCAGAGGGGACCACCTGCCTTGAATCATGTGCATCTCCAGATGAGCTCCCGCAACCTACTAGGCTGGCGTCCATCGTTATGACTAACCATTGTGGTTCCAGGAATGAGCAGCCCTTGGAAACATTCTCTGATGTCCACCATTTGAAAGACTCGACGGCATTGGTGGTCAGATGTAGAAGGGAGGTTGAGGTACTGTTGAGGTTCTGCTGGTAGGGTAGAAGAAGCCACTGCAACTCCCTGCTGTGAAGACGAGACCAGGGTACAATACCATAACAGGACACCATCTTGCCTAGCAGACTAGACAAGCTCAGTAGGGAAGCTGACCTGGACTGAACAAACTACGGGCCATATCACAGAGACTATCTTGTCGATCCTAGGATAGGAAAACCTTAGCTGACACCGTATCGATTACAGACCCTAAGTGCTGAAGACGGATAGAAGGAGTCAAGTGACTCTTCTTCCAGTTAATGGAAAACCCATGAGTCCTTAGGATATCGAGAGACGTGGCCACATCCTGATGAGCCTGAAGCTCAGATCGGGAAAGGATGAGTATATCATCCAAGTAAAAAAGAATCTTGACCGGAATGGAGGAAATGTGAGAAATAAGGGCCGCCATAATTTTTGTAAATGCCCTAGGCGCTGAAGATAAACCAAATGGAAGGGCTTTGTACTGGTAATGTTTACCATTGTAACAGAACCTGAGGAATCTACGATGGGCAGGGAGAATAGGAATGTGTAAGTAAGCTTCCATTAAATCAATGGAGGACATAAAATCTCCCTCTCTAATCGTTAAAAGAATAGTGTGGAGAGATTGCATCTTGAACTGGCGGTAAATTATATACTGGTTCAAGGATTTTAAATCTAGAATAGCCCTCCAATCCCCTGAAGGTTTTTGCATTAGGAATAAACGGGAATAGAATCCCTGACCTCGTTGGAGGGAAGGGACGGGTTGGATGGCTTTTATCAGCAAAAGGTGTTCAATGGCGGCCGTAACACGAGCACGTTTGGCTCTATCCAAGGACAAAGGACAGTGCAGAAAACAATTGGGGGGGGTTGAAGCAGAACTCAAGAGCTAGGCCGAATCTAATAGTATCTTTAATCCAAGAATCTGAAACTGTGTTATCCCATATGTCAGTGAAAAAGGATAACTTGCCCCCAATCCTAGAATCAGGAGGAGAATTAACAGGCTCGGCGAAAAAGCTGGCCTCTGGAGCCTCTGAATGGTCTCCTGGAGGAGAACCTGTACTCCTGTCTGACCTGAGAGTCCTGTTGTTGAGATCCTCGTGGATGAAATGACCGAGTGGAACGTTGTTGGTAGAAACCGGAATCGTGGGCCCGAAAGGATCCCGAACGAAAGGAAGTCTGTGGGCGGATCTCCGACCTCCTAGAAATAGATGGTAAGATTTTACGATGGTCTTTAGTCTCAACCAGGAGGGGTTCTAGAGGAGCCCCAAACAACTTGTCACCCTGGAAAGGAGAAGAAGCTAGGTGCCATTTTGCTCTTTGATCTGCCTGCCAATTTTTGAGCCAGAGGAGACACCTGGATGTAATTGAAGAACCGATAGCTTTAGCAGAAAATCGAGCTGCATTGAAGGTGGCATCTGCAGAGAATTCCACCGCTGCCAAAATTTTGTTTAAGTCCTGGTGAGACCTATGATCAGTGGCTGGAATTCTCTCCTGGAGTTGTTTCAACCACAGGATGGTAGCGTGGTTGAAGAAAGAGGCCACAGAAGAAGCTTGCACCGACCAGGAAGAAGCCTGATGTCCTTTAATGAGACTTCGCTCCACTCTTTTGTCCTCCTGGCGCAAGACCTCTTCAGCTGGGCCTGAAACTGGAGATGATGAAGACAAAGCTACTAGAGGAGAATCCACAGAAGGAACCTGTAATATATTTGAAAAGTCAGTTGCCAAGTTATAGAAATGTTTGTCCAGTGAATTAGGAAGAGGACCTGTACTTGGGAAGTTCCATTGTCTCTGAACTACGTCTGAAAACAGCTTGGGAGCAGGAACAACTTCAGTTTGGACAGTGGGTTCCAGAAAAACAGATGTTGTTGGATCAGAGGACAAAGAAGAAGAACCAGAACTGGAACTGGAAACACCCATACGTGTAGTGGTTTGAGCTTTGAATAACAAGGATCTAAACATCTGAGGTTTGAATAGGCCCACAAAAGCCAGTTGGTCTGGTTCTAGGCCTTCATCCTTAGAAAGTTCTTGATCTGGAATGATCTCACCCTCAGACAGTGAATCCTGACTATCCGAATGAGGAGAGTCATGAGCCTCATGATGAATTACAGTACCTCTGGACTCCTGATGCCTATGAGAATGGCCCTGATGGCTCTGCATCTCTGAAGCCTCAGAAGGAGCCCGCTGTTGAAGACCTTCAGAAATACCCTGGCGGATGGCCATAGAAATAAGGGAGGCTAGAGCAGGAGAAATTTCTGGAACATCTTGGGCAGGAGAAGAATGACACACACAACCCCCCCCCCCCCCAGTTTCAGAACCTGACTGAGCAGGTGCAGTCAGAGCAACCTCTTGAGTTTCAGCTTGATTAATGCTGGACTCTGCTGTGGACACTGGAAAAACAGTGGAAGCATCTACCAAATTTGTATCACCTTGCAATGATCTATCTGGAGATAGAGAAGGTGTATGAGATGGCTGTGATCTAGTAGCTTGAACATCTGTGGGAGGAGCCATTACAGAGAGAGAGGAAGGCTGGGATGGGCCTGGGGCTTTGTTCTTATCAGCTTGAGCCTTTTTGAAAGCCCTTTCCATGGCTCCGTGGCGTCTTTCCTCATCTTTAGAAGATTTAGATCCTTTAGAGGCAGATGATCAAGCTATTTTAGCAGAAGGGTGTGTGTGGGAAGAGCAGCCCTCCCCTGGGTCAGGCCCATGCTGTTGTTTTCTTTTGGATGACTTGTGAGAAGCCTTAGAAGGAATAGTGTCAGCCATTTTGGATTTCCAAATTAAGTTTTCAGAGAGTTTTAAAGACACACAAGCCTCCCACAGCACAAATTAGAGAAAACAGCCACCAAATAATAGATTACAGGAGCCAAATTGATAGAAAAAGTCCCAAATACTTGCTGTTGTATTTGTTTTGAGAACGCTGGGATTGCTAGCCGTCTGGCTTGGTGCGACAAACACAGGCACGGTAAGAACTTCGCGCCAATCAGCTGTAGAGCCGAAGCCCTTGAAACAGCTCACAGCCCTTCAGAAATCCTTCAGAATTGTCAAAAAAAATTTTAAAATGGTTCTGCCAGACGGCAGACCGAAGCCGCTCCAGCGGCTCAGAGCGGGGTCTGGCAAAAGCCTTTCTTGTTCCAGTTAGAGTCAATTAGAAATAACAAAAAATAAAATTAAATTAAATTAAAAAGCAGAGTAAATACTCTAAAGATAGTAGAGAACTGTCCCACGACTGTCCCAGAGAAGACCGAGTCAAAAAACTGGGCTACACAGGAAGAGGCGGGACTTAAGAACTTTACAGCAGACTCAGTCTCATTGGAGCAAGGCAGTGTCACTCCCCAGGCATGACTGCCGTGCCCACCGTCAAGAGAAGGTGTAGTAACTCCTGTGTAACCTGCACACCCACTACTTGGTCCCAGATGATCAGCTAATCATCAAGATGCAGGATATCATCTGCTGTTTTTGCTACCATTAGCAGTAAGTCATAGTGATTTTGCTCCTTGTTGCAAGGAAAAGGGAAGTCTAACATACACAAGTGTTTTGTTTAATAACAAGTCTCAATACATAGTATCTAACCTTAGAAACTAAGCAGATTCTAGGCTGGTTAATATTTGGATGAGACACCATAGGAAATCTTAGAATGTAAACTAGACTATGAAATCAATAAAGTATGAAAAAGTTTTTATAATAATCTTATAATAAGGTGGCCTAGTGGGTAATATGATCTGACAGATCAGCAACAATCCTACTCAAAGCTTGATCATAAATGGTTATTTACAAATTACCTACAGCAGGGAATTGAAGGGATGTTATTTTCAATAACACTGAACTGAGATAATTGCTACACCTTTCAAAGGTTAAAGTTATGCTTCAGAATGACTTTCATACATTTATATTTTTACCTATCTATAATTATTCCCAATTATATTCTAGGACAAAAATTATAAATGGCATCAATTTTTATCCACCGGGAAGATTTCTCCTTGCTGCTATTGTATCCCGAACATCCTTTGTCTACATGCGATTGTCCCATTTTGCTTTCTAATTGTGTCTCACCTACTTTCTATCACACTCTGTTAACGTTCTTAGATTGAGTTAAAATTACTTCGTGTAAAATAAAGAAGATAATGTGGAGACAGGGTTATCTGTGGTTAGTCTATGACAGAAGTGAACGGCTAGGCTATTACTCAGAAAAGAAATACAGGTAGTCCTTGACTTACAACCACAATTGAGGCCAGAATTTATGTTGCTAAATGAGAAATTTGTTAAGTGAATTTTGCCCCATTTTATGACTTTTCTTACCACATTTGTTAAGTCAATCACTGCAGTTATTAAATTAATAGCAGGTTTGTTAAATGAACCTGGCTTCCCCATTGACTTCGCTTATCAGACGGTCACCAAAAAATGATCATATGACTCTGGGACACAGCAAACATCATAAATATGAACTAGTTGCTATACTGCCAAATGTGAATCACATGACCACAGGGATACTGCAACTGTTGTAAGTGTAAAAAATGGTCACAGGTCACTTTTTTAAAAAGCTGTTGTAACTTTGAATGGTCACTAAGCAAAATGTTGTAAGTCGAGGGCTACCTGTATTAGAAAAATATCTGAAGTCAACTTTATTTTATCTTCAGTTTTCCAATGGTTTTCTCTTCACCTATTAAGCAGATCAAAATTTATTTTGATATATTGTACTGGGTACACAATAAGAAAGCCTACAATCGATCTTGAAACCTAATGATGGCTTCCTGGAAGCAACATTATTATTTAAAAACAGTATTTAAAAACAGATATTTCCAAGAGTGTCTTCAAGGGTGATCAAAAAGATCAAGATGGCAACATTTGATCATATTACAGAAGCACTGCCCCTTTCTTGCATGAGTATCATTATCATCATGTTTTGTCTGTTTTGTCTGTGTTTTTAAATAGGCTGTACACTGCCCTGAGTCCTTCGGGAGAAGGGCGGTATAGAAATAAAATTATTATTATTATTATTATTATTATTATTATTATTATTATTATTATTATTATTATTATTATTATTATTAAAAACCTGCAACCCCCCCTTTGTTAGTCACCTTATGGATGCCCCTAGATAGTTCATGAACTGAGTGCCATTAATTCCATCATTCCATAGACCATGTGGGTGCAGGGAGAAGCAAAAACAAACAAATGAACAAAGGAGGTTAATTTTAAGAATATCAAAATATATGGGAATATAATGGATTCTAGCCTCTCATATATGCAGATGTTGATGTGTGTGGCTGTTGATAAAAAATAGGATCACCAAAATGATCGCCAACATCCGATGATGGATATGGCACAAGAAGAAGATTATATGCAAATAGTCAAAAATGTAGTTTGCTCCTGTTCCAGAATTGTGCTACATTGTAATGTAAGCTGGTGAGACTATTTTCATTAGAACAAATAAAGGTGAGCAGCCACAGTATGACTAACGTGTGTTATAACTCCAACTGAGACCATTCTCTTAAACTGCATCATAATTATTATTCTTTTGTTTAAGATAGTGTTTCTCAACCTTGGTCACCTGAAGATGCGTGGACTTCAACTCCCAGAATCCCCCAGCCAGCAGAGCTGGCTGGGGAATTCTGGGTATTGAAGGCCACGCATCTTCAGGTGGCCAAGGTTGAGAAACACTGGTTTAAGATCATCTACTGTATGCTTGGAACTTTTAACCATTTTAATCATTAGTTGCTAACCAATTTTACCAAAATGAAATAGTCCTCCAACTCAGTTTGTACTATGAAAAAAGATGGAAGTTACTTCAACACAACAGTTACCTATGTATTACACAAATGATGACATTATTGTACATTTACTGTTACCGAAAAGCAAATGAACAACCACAACAAATGCAAGGACAGTGCCTAGAATTTTGGCATTTACTATTAGCAACAATTGTAGAAAAAAAAATGTTGGGAAAAACATAACATAGCCAAAAGGAAAAGAAAGATTCCTTTCCTAGACATTAGACATTTCCCTAACATTGTTTCATTATTTGCAAATCAAATTGGTGTCAACTCTTATTGACCACATACATAAATTTTCTCCAAGAAGATCTGTCCACAACCTGATTCTAAAATATAATCAAGCTAATTATGGTTGGTTCCTTTAAAGCAAGAAAGACAACAGATCACATACAGAGGTGACACAGAGATCTTCACAACCATTTGCAACTCTCGGTATCAAAACAAAAGATAACAACAGCTGCGTATTCCTTTTCCTTTTTTTTTTTTTGTTGACTAGATTTAGCCTAAAGACTGTCAGTTGCAGATCCTTACCTAACTATTTAAGATAAAGGTCTTATCTAAACAAATAATAAGCTTCTTATCCAAGAAAACAGGAAAACAACAATGAATCATATGTTTTGAGATTCATCTCAATATATTTTTGGTGTTTTTTGTTTTGTTTTGTTTTGTTACTGCATCTCAGTATCATAGGTAGTTTTCATTTTTAGTTATATGGTGTCTTCTCCAAATAAACTGAAGGCTGTCCATCAGCTTCAGGTGTTCCAAATATCTCTTTAAAATATACCTGAAAAATAATTTTAAACATGTGTTTTTCGCTTTTTAAATGATACTGGAAACTTTCATGACAGTCAATCATCTTTTTCTGGAAACATTTTTTTGGAAATTATTTGTGTCTATTCTAGAGTAAGATATCAGTTGTTAGATTCCAGGGACAAATATGGGTACTACAACCATAGCTTGCCGTATCATATAAGAGGATATGTATATGCACTGCACCAGTCATTGTAGATATTGATCATGTTTTATTTGATTGTCAACTGTACTGTATGTCCTTCTTAGGCTTAGTTATTTTAAATTCCTACTTGAAAGAACAATCCAACTGTGCCTGAATTCCAGACTGTCCTATTTCTTCCTGGGCTCTAATGTATACATTGTTAGCAGAACTGCAGATAAGGCAGCTCAGATAAGAATCCATTGTATTGAACAGATTGGGGCATCATGTAAAATCAATATATTTATCTGAACACTAATGCTTTGTATTTAGCAAATATGTATTTTATTATTATATTTACTTTTGCCTATTTTATGCTGGAAATATACCTTGTATATTTCTATATACCTTGTATTTTACTTTTATTTTCTTTGATATGGTAGTAAGACTAATCAGTCAATAAACAGTCTGTCTGTCTGTCTGCCTGCCTGCCTGCCTGCCTGCCTGCCTGCCTGTCTATCTATCTATCATCTACTTTTGCAAGTATCATGGGCTTTGTTACCTTTGGAGTGGTGCAGTGGCCTAGAGGTGGAGCTCTCGCCTCACAATCAACTCTGCATTGGCATCAGGAAGGGCATCTGCTACCTCCATTCAGTTGCCCAGACTCCACTCTGCAAGGGATTATGGGGTCGTAAAAAGATTATGGGCTTTGTTATACAATTTGAGTTGTCACTGAGGCTGCTTCAACTGTTACACTCATCCTTATAAAAGGAATTTAATATTTTTAGGAAATTCTATTGGGAGCTGTCCATGGTCCTACTTTACTAATTCTTATACTTCTAGAAGCGTGGAAATAAAGCATCTCTCCAGATGGACAGATATTACAGTTGAGATGAAACAGAATGTCTATTAAAAATCAAATTCAATCTACTGCTTTTGAATTGTGGTTCTTCAGAAAGCAAATACATGAATATACTCCCAGATATGATACTTTTTTTCTAATAGGAGACAAGGAGAGAGAGGAAAATGTTATTATTTTTGTCCTATTATGAAAATCTGTATAGAAATACCTAACTGAGCACGGGGTGAGAGGGAGTTAATTCCTATCACTTGAATTATTTCCATTAACATGTTGTGGAATGGATTTTTCACAATCATGACCAGTTTATTAACATTGTATTAGATCTTTATTGCCCATTGAAGTAGGAAGTTGAAAGTTAGAAGCGCCATAGGAAACATAGACATCTGAGTACTACTTTTATAACTTAGTACATTCAGTGTTCAAAAATTGCCCTACACTCTGGATTCCTGTGCTATTTCTAAATAGGAAGATTTCACAATTCCCCAAGAAATGACCAGAATGAATTTGACTGAAAATATGGAACTTCTATCTTTGCTATTACAAGCACATATATTACTATTCTCCGTTATTACAACATGCATTGCTTTTTAACATATTTATAAGGCTGCTCACCTACCAAAGGCACTCTGGATAGCAAACAAAATAAAATGGAACAAAATCACTATCCATAGCAATAAATATGGTTTTTTTAAATTGAAGCCTTTTAAAAAAATTCATGAATAACAGACATACCTGTGTATATCATTAGCAACCTGGCTCCAATGACTCTAGAAAACACTAGGTCTACACTAGGTCCTTCTAAGGATCATCCTAATCTCAATGTGGAGACATTTTCACATAATTAGGACAATGACTCAGAAAGTTTGCTTCCAAGGACCCACCAAGCAATATTGCTTCAATGATAAGCACCCGGAGCATGCCCACTTTGCTTGATCTGGTTGGATGGGGGAAAAAACATCAGGGAGAAGCAGTCCTGTGAATCTGGCCTCATTCTACATAGAAAAGGCTTTGAATATGATGGCCATGATCTTGAATTGTATCTGGAAGCTTGTTGGGAGACAGTATAGTTCACAAAGCAGAAATGTTATTAGACATGCTGTAGAGTGCCCAATACTGCCCTTGCCATTATATTCTGGATCAGCTGAAGCTTCTTAATGATCTTCAAGGGTAGCTCATGTAGAGTGCATTGCAATGATTCAGTTGGTAAGTGACTAAGGCATGAATGACCATGAGCAGTGCTGCCTGGTCAAGGAATGGGTGCAATTGGCATACAAGATACAATGGTACAAAGGCTTTCCTGGCCATAGCTGCCACCTACTTCTTAAGCCACAGCCCAGATTGTACACTATTTCTGCCTGGAGTAATGTTACCCCATTCAGAGTTGTTAAAGTTACTAGATAACACCTAGTGAATCACAGAACTATTTCAAATCCCCATTGGAAAGCACGCTGTTTGTTATTACTTGTTTCTATTTTGTTTAGCTTTTAATTAGAGCTCACAGTATCTCATTCATACAAGTGGAAAACTTGATATATCTTTTCCATTAATGTTATGTTTAAGCTTCATGCTGCTCTAGATGGCCAGTATTATTTTTCACCCACAGATCCTCTTTGAATACCCATCTTCTAAAACAATGAGTGCTGTAGTTGCTGTCAACTGTCAATTGTTGGTGTCATTTTTATGTACAGTCCAGGTGTTTATCCTCAGTTGTGTTTCCTTTGTGGGATATCATATTTCCCAAGATAGGGATAACTGCAACATTTGGAGAAATACAATTCTTCCATCATGTTTCTCCATGATTTGAATAAAATGTTTATCGTGACTGTACTATCCTATATATTCTTTATATACACTTTTTATTTGTAATCATCTCCAGAAAAGGCTTTTATCAGGATACGCAGAGTGGAGCATTTGGAAAAGCATGAACAAGCAGCTCTACTTCAATTCACCTGGGTACAATCTTGTCTACTTTCATAAAAGGAAATTTAGGAAAACAGCAGGTAGCAAGTTGCTGAGAAAAAGAAAATACAAAGCTCTCTACTCTGGTTACAAGAATGAAGATGTTCATTAATAGATGTCCAGAGGGATGTTGAAGAAGCCTAACTAATAAACTCATCCCAGCATGTTCAGCATTCCTGGAAAATAATGGTCCATATGATGAGCACAGTCATCCTAAAATCTAAGATCTAAAGCTGACCACTAAATATACAGTAATACTTGATCTTTAGCTATTCTATGTGGAATGAGAACAGTCTTTTGGGAAAAGGGGGAAAATCCTCTCAGGGGCTGAATATTTTGATAATTGCATGTTAAATTGAAAGATATATTTAGAGTCAAGTCTACTTCAGCCTTAGGACAAGTCATTATTTCATCTACCCTGACAACTTTGACAAAAATGAGGTCATTCCAAGCAGGTTTCCTCATGGCAGCTGCCTAAGGTTCTTGAATTGAAAATGCTATACAGATCAGAAGATCCAGTGCAGCCTAAAATAATAAAAACACAAGTTCTGGTCTATTTTTTTCACATAGAAATTGACTTAATGATTTTGGATTAGTCACTCTCTGTTGAACCCACCTCACAGAGTTTGTGAGATAAAATTGTTGAAGAAAATGTTGTGAATGATATATTGAGCTTTTGGATGATTTCTAACTTCAGGTCTATTTACCAGATGAAAATGATATTAGATCGAGTAAAATTGGGCAAAAATGTAATAGCCACCAATACTGATTCCATTCAGAAATGAGTCCAAAACTTTCCAGTTGATGCATAGTTCTTAATGGATGATATCTACATAATTTTCAGTACCTATATTTAATTGTGTATCCTTGTCAATTTCAATTTCTGCACCTCAAGAAAACATTGCAAAATGATACAGACTAATTTAGCTACGATTCATCTCAAACCATACTGTCACATAGTATCATTACCATGGTGTGAAGTGGTAATTGATTTAATCCCAGTGAATTCAGACCAGTCCTCATCTTGCAACGAATGTCTGCTGAAGTTACCATATTTTTTGGACTATAAAATCACTCCCTCCCCCCCAAAAAAGAACGAATATTGTGGTGGGGGGAAGGAGGGTTGGTGTGGTGCTGATCAGTTGTTCTAGGTGGCAGGGATTGCTGCTGTCATCGCCTGTTGCTGCTGCCACTCTTTCACCACTGATTGAGGCAATCGCCAGCAAATGGGCGGTGGTGAATGGGCAGCTGCAGTGGTGAATGGGCAGCAGCAAATGGGCGGTGGCAAATGGGCGGTGGCAAACAGGTGGCAGCAAATGGGCCGCAGAGGTGGTGAATGGACCACACCAAATGGGTGGCGGTGAACAGCAGCAGCAAACGAGCGGTTGTGATCCCTACTGCCTAGAACAGCTGCTCGGTGGTATTCCAGGAGGGAAATTCAATCTCCAATCAGCTGCTCGGCAGTGAAGGTTCCAGTGTTCCCTGCCGGTGGCAGCAGCTCAACTCAGTTGATTGGTGGTGTGCACAATGGAAGGGAGCCCTGACGAGCCACATGCTGGGGCTGTGATAATGTGCTGAAGCTGACCAAGCTGTTTTCTGTTTACTACAAGGACACTAGCCAGATGAATACCAGACTGATGCTGGGAGGCAGAGGCAGATTTTTTTTTCTTGTTTTCCTTCTCTAAGCTAATGTGCGTCTTACAGTCTGGAGCATCTTATAGTCCGAAAAATACGGTATTTTAAATAGTAACTATTGGCATTACTATAAGAAGTGAGATGTTCAATAAGTTTTAAGCTTTTTTAAAAATAATAAATCTACTTGACTTAATAATTGTTGTTGATGATGATGATAGATTTGTTAGATTTATATCCTAGCTTTTCTCCTTGAGCTCCTTGAGATTTATACAGGGACCTTCACTACGCCGCAAATATTCCATGAGATAGGTTACACTGAGAGAAAATGACCAGCTCAAAATCATCCAGGCAAGTTTCATATTAGGACGGACTTGGAGATGGATCTTACATTCTTGGTTCCAAAATGCACTATGTTGATACTTCATTCATCATTTAGAATCCAATGACTAATTGATAAGTTCTTTATTTTTAACATTTTTACTCTATCTTTCAAAATCAAGGCTGTCTTACTTTTTAAATACCATTTTGGTCATTGAAAAAGGAAATGAACATCCCACTAAATCACCTCACTCCACAATCACCGCACAGATTCAACACTAAGGGTACTAAATTTGATGAAACACAAATATGTTTAATACATTATCAAATGAACAATTCCTTACTACTTCACAATACAATATTTAATGGAATTAGGAATGTGTCAGAGAATAGCTTCGGTTTATAATTATGAGTTAAAGTCAATGTGATATCAGTATTTTCATAATATTTTATAATATTACAGGATGCTGAGAAACATTATGTTTTATTCCTTTTAAGAAGTCAAGTATAAGCACTGTGCACTACATTACTGTTTTTTAACTTTGGCAACTTTAATATGTCTGGACTTCAACTCTCACAATTCCCTAGCCAGCAACCATCTATCTTTTTATGTTACCCTTTGCAAGAAGGCAAGGAAGGAAGGAAGGAAGGAAGGAAGGAAGGAAGGAAGGAAGGAAGGAAGGAAGGAAGGAAGGAAGGAAGGAAGGAAGGAAGGAAGGAAGGAAGGAAGGAAGGAAGGAAGGAAGGAAGGAAGGATCAATATTTTTTACACCATGCCTATACATGTTTACTCAGAACTATGTGTTTTGGATACATTGGTACACAAGGTAACAATTACTAGAAAAACTTCCTAGAACCTCCTAGATACATTCAGTTACTGATGAGAGTTCTTCTGTAGGAAAATCAATTTTGGAACGGTTTCCAGAAAGTAGAAAGCCCCTAATTTAAGTGCAGCTATAAAAAAAAGAAAACACAGTAGAAAGTTTCTCCTCTGGAAAATACTTCAGAATTGAGCTAAAATAAATGGGTATAAATATAAATGGTTAAAAAAAAGGGAAAGAAAAATTTCTATATTAATCTGTTTAACTGACGTCCTGAAATTGAATCTCCACTATGTTGCTTAGTGCATCAATGTGTGAGAAATATTAATAATTGTTTTTTTAAACTCTCACTTTGATACAAAAAGAATCTTACATTTCAAAGGCTAAGTCTGAAATCTCATCAAGCCCTGCTATAAAAATAACTCCACTGTCAAGTTGAGTCAATCTCTTCACTCTGAAAATCTCTGATACTTTGTAGCATTACTCTTCAAAAATAGTTTTTAATGTGCTATCATTTTAGACAGATTCTACATTTCTGTGAAATTGTGTATCACTGAGTTCAACCAATTGTGTACACGAAGCTATTAAAGGTAAATGTAATGGTATGTGGAAATGGCCTTGGGAGATTGGCCCCAGAGATGATGTCTAGGGAACAGTCAAATACGAGACACCATAATCAGCAGCTGGGGCAAGAGGCTCAAAAGAGTCTTTCCCTAATTTCTGAGGTGTAAAGAAGGTGGAGAGGATTTTACTTTCAGAGTTGCAAGGTTCCATTAATGTAGCCTTACAATAAAGTAGAATTAGATCATCCAGTGATATTTCCTGTCTAGTTCACTTGGCAAGGCTGACATCGATTTTGCAGGTCTCTTCCATAGAGAGGAATTTCAGGAATGGCCCTTGATCCTCAAGGAAGTCCACTATCCATGCATCTGGCAACAAATTGTTGCAACAGCAGCAGCAAGTGGATGAAGATGATTAGTTCCAACTAATGCAACAGTTGGGGTAGAATTCACCCTAACTTGCAACAGCACAACAGATGGCTCAGTATTCACATGGCAGCTTGTTGGAAAAGTTTGAAGGGAATTAGGATCAATTCTGGGTGGTCACCTCTCTGTCCGAAATGTTTATGAGAAGCAAGCTGGAGGAGTTTCCAAATGATTACATCAAAGTGACTTTTGTGCTGAGTTGGCTGAAAGAAGCAGCAAATAAGTGGGAAATACCATTCATTGAAGAGAATGAATGTTGGACAACCATTGGAACTTCATGTGTGAACTTCAGGACACTTTGGGGATCACAGCTAGTAGAAGGATCTGGAAACCCATGCAGAGACAGAGGAGAGTAAGGTCATATATTTCAGCCTTTAGATTACTTGGTAGCAATGTACGGTGAAATGACTTAGCCCCGATTGACCAATTCAGAGAAGATAATTCATTGAAAATAACAGCATTTCGATTACTTCTACTCTTTTTTTTTTATGATGACCTAGCTTGACATCATAATAAATCAAAACCTTCTAATGTCACATTAGTAATCAGCAAGTAGGGCAATGGTTAGTGCTGAAGAACCACATCAGGCTCAATAGATTCTGTGTCTGCTTTACTAACCAAAACGTCAATCTGCCTATCTATTCCCTTTCCTCATACTGGGCTTATTTAGCAGCAATAATTTCAAGGAAACTTCACACACTATTGTTGTTCTTATTCCCTCAGAGTTCTCTAGCAACTCTTCTGAGTATTTCAGAAATGTACGGGTGGCATCTGAGCTGGTGTTCCCTAGGATGCATTTTGTGTGACTGCTGGACATAATTCTAATATCTTGGCTCAAAGGTGAGAGAAAAATTTTCCAATCCTTCCTCTTTACCAGAGGTGGGTTTCAGCAGGTTCCGACCAGTTCTGGAGAACCGGTAGCAGAAATTTTGAGTAGTTTGAAGAACCAGTAGTCAAACTTCTGACTGGCCCCGCCCCCATCTATTCTCTGCCTTACAAGTCCCAGCTGATTGGGAAGAAATGGAGATTTTGCAGTAACCTTCCCCTGGATTGGGGACGGAATGGAGATTTTACAGTATCCTTCCCCTGCCACACCCACCAAGTTATGCCATGCCCACCAAGCCATACCCACAGAACTGGTAGTAAAAATTTTTGAAACCCACCACTGCTCTTTACGTACTTTATAAAATCTCTTCTTAGTGCTCACAGAGAAAGACTGGTGTCTCTTCTTTCAAAAAGGACAAAACACATTGCCGACTAATTTTCAAAAGGCAAACTGTATGAGGGAAAAGAGGGGGAGGAAAGCCAGATTCTCCCCTTCAAATAACTACTTAGAAAATGAATCTCAATAAATAAGAATGCTTGCCTCAAATATGAGGTCTGAATTTGTAATTGCTACTGAGGGCAGAGTGTTAGAGCCAGTACAAGGGATACAAAAGATAACCTTTTCTCAAATATTATGCAAGCATGAGATGGGCGGTGAATAAATTTAATAAATAAATGAAATATAGGTGTTTATCCCTCCACACTACTGACAGCCCCCCCCCCCAAAACAGAGTGTCTTATATCAGTTCTTGAAGGTTCCTACACTTTAGCGTAAAATCTCTCATAGTATCCCAAGGAGCAGTGGTTGCCAAGCTTTTTAGTACCAAGGACCAGTTTTGTGGAAGACAATTTTTCCAGATCGGGGGAAGGAGAGGAGGAATGCACAATCTAGACCCCTCACATGTGCAGTTTACAGTAGGGTTTGATCTTCTCTGAGAATCTAATGCCTGATGATCTGAGATGGAGCTGAGTGGGTGATGCTAGCACTGGGGAGTAGCTGCAAATATAGATGAAGCTTGGGTCACTCACTCGCCTGCTGCTCACCTCTAGCTGTGCAACCCAATTCCTAAACCTAGCTCGGAGGTTTGGGACCCTTGCTCTATCGCTCTTCCACATCCTCATTTTATTGAGTCAAACTCCTCCGATTCCTGAAAAATTCTGCTACGATTCTTTCACTGGTTAAAGTGACAAGGGGACATCGAGAGCTGCAGGGAAGAAAGTATTTCACAATTTTTTTTCAGATTTTGTGAAACAAAACATAGGCTCTGATGACATGTTGGCTGACAGCAGGGAAGCAAAATAGGGCTTATCAAAGGTTGTCAGATGGACTAGAAATAACATGCAGGGGCCTCCAATTATGATTCCAGAGATATTGCAGACACAGACAGTACAAATGAGGCAGCTGAGATATGTGTGAAATTACCAATGATCAGGCAAGAGGGTGTAGAAGATTAAAAGTCTGCTGGGTTATTTGAAGGTGAGCAACATACACTGTACATATTAAACATTCCTCTGTCATCCTTGGGTTGCTGGGAGTGCATATGAAAGAAGCAACAACTTCCAATTACAGTTCAGAAGGAAATTATATAACAGAGGAAGAGGCTGAACTAGACAATCGTACATCTTCCAAATTTTTAGACAAAGAATGGTTTAACATCCCATGATTGATTCGTCATTAACTTTATTAATTTGCTTTCCAGACAAAGCAGGGGGGGAGTGCAGATCTGTTCTAGGCAACTCTATCAGTCTGTCAATCAGAACTAGTATGAAAAACATAAACAAAAATAATAGAGCAATAAAAAAATGAAACAAATGCAATTTAGGTACTATATATTGTTAATAAAATTTAGCATAAGCATCAATCCATTCTCTCTGCAATGCATATGTGCACACATGCATTGTGTGCACTTTACCCTGGTAAAATGCTGAATCTGTAGTGAAACAAATTATAATTCCCATGACACACATTAAAATGTATTTAATTACTCCCAAGTATAAGAAGTCCCAGCTTCCACCACTTTTTATTGTTCAAGCAACAAATGGAGTTGAATCTTTGTTTAATTTTAAATCATTTCTCTTCATGATAAAGATTTCTAACTCTAAACATTGCTGCTGACTATAGTACTAACAAACTTGGATATTTGTAGAACCCCCAATAGTAGTTGTTTTGGATTTAGATGACAATAAACCCACAAAAATCATTTAAAACAACACATAAAATTGTCATGTACAGTATAAAATGAACTTTAAGAATTGTAGACTAAATTCAATTTTTGGAAACCCAAAGTGGTGGTTGTTAGGAGTTGAAATACTATAGTAAACTACAAAGGATTACTTAAAAATCCACATGTGAATGGAATTAAAATACCTACCCATTGGTTGAGATTTTCAGCTGAAAGTGTCATGTAAGCATAGCTAAATAATCCTGTTCACTGTTTTCAATTAGCCTATTTAAAAACAGCTTTAACAAAATTGTTTTTGAAGTTTATTTTCAGTTGTTGTTTTGTTCTGAATATCTGAAAAATGTGAGGGTTCTCGTATAAAAAGACATAGAGAAACTTAAGAGACAGAAGCATTTCTGATATTTTTAACAAGGATATACAGTATTATTTAGACGCTTAGGAGCATTTTTCTAAGCAGTCCCTAATCACTATCAATTTGTTTTTTTTTTATTTTGTCAAAATATCAAAAATCTTTGCAAAATATTACATTTATTGGCATTCAGGAAAAAGATTGCCATATGAAATTAACACAGGTTATAGATCTCTCTCTCTCTCTCTCTCTCTCTCTCTCTCTCTCTCTCTCTCTCTCTCTCTCTCTCTCCCTCCCTCCCTCCCTCCCTCCCCCCTCTCTCTTCCTCCTCCTCTTCCTCTCTGTTTGACTCACTGAAAAAACAACAACAAAGCATTCTGAAAACAAGCCTTTTCCAAGACCATGACTTTTTCCAAGACATTGAATTCCATTCCATTTCCTCCTATAGTTTTCCAATTTTTCTCACGTTATCCCCTTTATGTTTTTCCTTTCTTTCTCCAGTTTCCCCCTTTTCTTTTGTCCTCAGGCACACATTAATATTTTCCTGCTGAAAGGTCTCTGGTATACAGGCAGAACCGTTTTACATACCTAACAAATGGTATGGAGAGATCATAATGATGATGTCTTCAAATCAGTTTTGACACCTTCAACTGCCTGGACCAGTTCCTGCAGTTTTCTTGGCAAACATTTTTGGAAATGGTTTGCCATTGCCTTTTCGTAGGGATGAGAGAAAGTGATTGAGCTAAGCTCACCCAGTTGGCATTGTGGCTAAGGCAGGACTAGAACTCACAGTCTCCCAGTTTTTAATCAGATGCCTTTAGTCACCACGCCACCCTGGCTGTTGCCTAATTAAGTTAGTATTAATATGTAGGAAATTACTGTCAATAGATTGACAAATCAAAATATGTTTCAATTTTTCACTACACTAAAATAATATCTCTAATGTTTAATCTATCTCCATCCATCCATCCATCCATCCATCCATCCATCCATCCATCCATCCAGGGAAGACATGATAGCAATGTTCCAATATTTGAAGGGGTGCCACGAAGAAAAGCGTGTCAACCTATTTTCCAAAGCACCCAAAGGCAGAAATATTAGATGAAACTAATCAAAGAGAGATCCAATCTAGAACTAAGGAAAACTTTCCTAACAGTGAGAACAATTAACCAGTTCAACAGCTTGCCTTCAGAACTTGTGGGTTTTCCATCACTGGAGGTTTTTAAGAAGAGAATGGACAACCATTTTTCTGAAATTATATAGGGTCTCCTGCATGGACAGGGGGTTGGACTAGAAGACCTCTAAGGTCCCTTCCAACTCTCCTATTCTACATTCCATGTTCTGTTATAATGAAGCTTGTGAGCCTGTAAAAATGGTACTGTATAAGACATCAGACTACTCCTCTCATAATTTTTCTAGACATGTGTGATAGTGGTGCAGCTTGATTTCAACACAAAAGAAGCATATATGAGGGGTGTTAATAAGTATTTTTAGGCAGACCATTTTAGTTAAATTCTAATTATCAAAGTTTTTAACTGCAATGCATCCTTTTTGATTCAGGCATTGTAAATCATTTTGGGGGCCCGTATCGTTTGTTTTTCCTGAAGTGGAAGAGGTCTAGCAAAATCAATCCATTTGGACAAAAAAGGTATAAATTCAGTTTTATTCTGAACTTCTCAAGAAATATATTATGCTAAAGGAGATGCTAAAGGTGAAATAGTCCATCTTAAATAACTCAGCTGTGTTTTTAATTCTCGCATGCTGCTCAAAATTTTTGTTTTTAATTCTTGTATGCTCTTCAAAGTAACTTGCTCAAAGTAACAGATAAGCAGTTATATAAATTATGCAAACAAATCCCAAGCATTTAAGGAGCTGCTATTTGGAGAACAACGAAGAGCTAGACAATTTTTTTGCAACTAATTAAACTGACTAATCTAAGAATTAGACTAGATAAATAGCAGAGTATTGATAGGCTTACAACCACATTTTATTTTCCATCCTAATAACATTACAAAAGAATGGGGGTGGGGGCTGTTGGAGGATTTATGCCAGCCATTTTGCCTACTAGTTACCAATCTGGAAACTGCCAAAGATCAGTCCAATTTACTACAGCAATTTCCCCTGTCTTAAAAAGAGTATTTCAGTGCTTTTGTAAAAGAAAATCGGTTCTCGTATAAGAAGAAAGCAGACATTACTCTAATGAGCTCTATGTGGGGCTATCTTCGGCTATCCCTCAGCAACTGCAGCTGTTACAAAATGTAGAGGCCCATTTATTGCAAATGAAAGCTAGTAGAGTCACGCAGCACCTGTTTTGCAGTTGCTACATTGGTTAGAGAAGGAAATTTTGCTTATCGTTTCATTGCTATATAGCAACTTTGTACTGGTTTATTTTTAATTTTTTTGCTGTTTTGATATAAATGCCTGACAATCTTTTTTTGTTTGTTTGTTTGTTTTTTGTTTTTTTGGCCAGCTCTCTACATAAGCTATAAAGAAACATGTTATTTATGATGAAATGATAATATATAGACTGGTTTGTTTGAAATTACATTTTCTCACTGAGCAACTACAAAGTATGTTTTCAGTGGAGCCCATACACTGATTTTTTACTTTAAAGTGAGACAGCTCTCTGTCCAAAATGGATGACTTAGAGTTGGGAGAAGACGTAAAGACAAAACAAACAAAAGGAATATATATAGAAAGAAATAAAACTCTGTCCTATATTTAAACATATCTTAGATTTATTAGCAACAACTGATATCTGAAAGTGGTCTGTCAGCGCACTAATTCTCTCCCTCTCCTTAACTCATAACAGACAAAGGAAATAAATTATATCTATCTTCCTTAGTCTATATTTTTTTATGTGGAAGATCTTGTTTGCTTTGGCTTATGCTCATTCAGTATAAGATCCCAATTTGCACACTGAAGTTTATGTCTCAGACACAGGTTTATTAAACCTCAGGTTACCTGTGTCCTAAGAGTTTTTCACAGCTGAATTTTGACTACAATTTATTGATGTGATTTTTAAAGTCCTTAAACTTGTATTCAAAACTTATTTCACTAAGTATTGAAGGAAACTCACCCAGTGTTTTCAGATTTGTTAATCCAAAAGATCCAAATAGGCAAAAAGCAATTATCAAGCAATTTCCAAAACTGATTTGAAACTGAAAAATTTGTGAATCTAATATCCTTAAAGACACCATTTGTGATGTGAGCAAGATAGCTATTTCATCATCTCTCAGAGCTCTAAATCCACTGTCTTGGGGTCTCCTCATGAGAAGCAACTGTATGGAGCATTTGTGGGTGATACCAATTCCTCTCCTTCTCCAGATTTGAATTATGATGAACCTGTGTACTTGGCAACTTTTCATTCCACTATGATTGCAGTTGTGTTTTTAGTAGAGTTGTCTTCAATTTGGTATTTGTTCCCCAGAATTCCAGAAAATATGAAGAGAAAGTATTGATAGACTCTAACTTTCTGACCTCTAAATTCCACAGGAATTGTGGCTACAGCTATGAAATAAAGAAATAACTGCTATGGGGAAAAAGACCCTAATAGTCTAGACAAAATATTAAAAAACACAGATATCACATTGAAAATATATTGTTAATGCCATGGTTTTTGGAGTTCTAGATTGTACAAAAAAAAATCAAAAACACCCCCCTGAAAATAAATAAATTGTGATGATGAATAAAATTATTCAGAACCTGTTGACCAAAATAAGAACAAAAGTTTCATGCTAAAGGAAATACAACCACATTGTTTTTTGAAAGCACTAATAATACAACTCAGGTTTAAATAATTTGGGCATATAATGCAAAGGCAAGACTATTGGAGAAGATGCTTCTATTGTAAAAATCAAATGTAATAAAAAACAACAAAAATGTCTAGATATAATCATATTACAAACGCACGAGCTTACAAAGACTCAAAGAAACTGATAACTGAGAAACAATGCAGTCATAATGATGGGTCATAAAGAGTCACAAACAGTGGCTGAACAAGAACAACATGTTAGTATAATAATCTGGAATTCAGCCAGCAAAAGTGTGGTACACCAATGCAGCCTTGCCCTAATTATCTCATTTTAGACCTACTGTAAATTTCTGAGTTTTTTTCAAGGGCAAATTCACATAGACCACATTAAGGTAAAGGTAAAGTTTCCCCTCGCACATATGTGCTAGTCGTTCCCGACTCTAGAGGACAGTGCTCATCTCCGTTTCTAAGCTGAAGAGCCAGCGCTGACTGATGACAATCCTGTGATCATGTGGCCAGCATGACTAAATGCCGAAGGCACACGGAATGCTGTTACCTTCCCAGCAAGGTGGTCCTATTTTTCTACTTGCATTTTTACATGCTTTTGAACTGCTAGGTTGGCAGGAGCTGGGACAAGTAATGGGAGCTCATCCCGTTACACGGCACTAGAGATTCAAACCACCAAACTGCTGACCTTTCTGATCGACAAGCTCAACATCTTAGCCACTGAGCCACTGCATCCCCTAGACCACATTACAATAATGTAATATACAAATTGTATTCAAACTCTTTAAGTGCTGCAGGATGATTGGTTTTTACTGCAAAAAGTGCAGCGGGATGATTGGCTTTTACCAACTTGAGTACAGATACCAACCAGAAACCAACCTGCTTCCTCAAAGGAGGCAGAAACCTAGTGGGGGAAAAACCTCTTTGTGGCAATGTGCCTCAAAGGAAAAAGCAGGAGAATATTCAAATATGTCATTCACATACTGCAGCAAAAAGCTATTTCTCTATCCTCCAAATTCATAATACTGCATGAAAAATTGTTCTGGCACATATTTAGTCAAGAGATAAAATACAGTAAAATAGTGTGATCCCATTATTGTACACTGAATGCCTCTTGCTTCCTAGATGGTATCAGTCTGACGTCTGAGTCACTGCTATGTCTGTTAATGAAAAAATATTCTGTAATTTGAAAACAAGCGATAACTTTCATAGCAATCAGTGATGTTGTTCCTAGCAAGTTCCTCCACTGCAATTGATTTTTCCTCCCCGGGAGCACAATTGCAGTGCAAGCAAATTGTACATCTGTCTTGCATCTAAATTGTCATTGCATTTCACTACATAATCATATAACTGTAAGGCTGGAAAAGACTCATCTTGTCCAAGCCGTGATCTATAGCACCCGGAAGATCGTTGATGCACATTAAATCTTGTTTCTTTTAAATCTGTGTAGCTGCTCTTAATTAATCACAACTCTAAGCAAATAGTAGGATTGAATGTGAGCCCAAATTATTATTTATTCTGTGAGAATACATGCCGCTCCAATTTTGTGAGATCCCAAGCTGCCAGAAAGCTTTTTCCTTGAAGTGAATTAATTAGCAGGACATATATTTAACTCAATAAACTATAATCCAGAGCAATATAAGGAAAATACTAGAACTTATTAAAGGTCATCTGTTTATCAGATTTGCTAGACAAGTTATTTCAATATTTTCCTAACAAAATGATTTTTACAAAATCATTATGATCATTTATTATGGGCAGGGCAGTAGGAAGTGTACAGCTATTGGATTGAAACCACAGGAATCTCTATTTAGCTAATTTGTTTGTTTGTTTTGTTTTGTTTTATTGGATTTATATACCGCCCTACTCCCGAAGGACTCAGGGCGGTGAACAGCCACAGAATAAAACACATAAATACAAAAAATTAAAATAGAATAAAAACAAATTAAATAATTTGGCTGAGACAAATTTAAAATACCCAATAATTTAAAAACAAATAAAAATTTACATTTAAAAGGGGAAAAGATTTAGGATTTGATGAAATAAGAAAGTCTTAAGCGTGAGACGGAAGGTGTGCAGATCCGGGATCCTCCGTATCTCCGGGGGGAGCTTGCATTAGTTGCATTAGTAGACAAAATAAGAGAATAACAAAATAACTAGGGACCTTGGAGGTCTTCTCGCTAGAAGACTAGAAGGTTCCTACATCTGGAGAGAAAATAAAGATATTTGTAAAGAAAAGAGAAACAAAAGATATATTTTAATTGCCCATAACAACCAAGGGCTTAATACAGTATTTTTCAACCAATATTTTTGAGACTTCTTATATGTTATCATCCAGGATTTTTTTTTTTTTTACAAACGCTTTACTTAAAAATAATTACTTACTTTGTAATTACTTCGTATTACTAATTAATAATTACTTTGAATTCATCCGCTTTTAGGTATTAGCTATTTATTTATTGGTACAATAATTGTTTTCTAGTTTTGTAATCATAAATAAATTAGATTTTTTAAAAACTTTTACTGGGTATCTCTTGGTACTTTGAAAAATTAAGAGGGAAGATTGGAGTTTGATGTGTACTATAATGCAGAGGAAGATGAAATACAGCTTGGGCTGAGGGGTGGAATATGGTCCATTGTGTTGAGATGGACAGATAGAAGTAACTTAGTTAGGAAAGAAGGAGTGATACTTTAAAGTTCACTTTCAGACCAATAAAATTCCAAATAACTCCAATTAACTCATTAAATTTAGATCACTCCCTTCAAGTTACCTTCGTAGAATAATTTTTATGCATGCTAAGAGGAGGTTTAAAAATATGTATTTAATATTAGAAATGTTTTTAAAGAAAAGCTTAGTGTTTTAAAATGAATGAAAAAAATATTTTCCCTTTAAGGTTAAAGAATCTGAACGAATACAGTGAATTTTGTTAATATAAATGGTGATAGTTTATAAAGTTTATTAAGTGCTAATGAAATACATATTATTTCAACAGCAAGGAAGATAAAGCAGTGATGGTTAAATTCATCTATTCAAAGAGAAGAATATATTTATGTTTTTTTATTTGGATATCACTTTGGATTTTGTGCTTGTGAGGGAAAAAAATGAAACTTTGACTTTGGTTTTGCGGATTAGGTAGATTTGTTGTTATAGAAATGGCTTAAATGGGGGTGGGGCAGCGTGGGGGTTTGCGTGCACATGCGCAGGGGGTGGGCATTGCATTATGGGTGTGGGCATGCACGTCCATGCTATCGCGTGCATTTTTAGCATCCAAGGAAAAAAAGCTTAACCATCATGGTTAAGCTTTTTTTCCTTGGGTGCTAAAAATGCACGCGAGTGCTAAAAAGAATCAGAAATCAACACCTTTTTCTTTCTTTCCTTGTATCTCAGATTTTCTTTCCCCTTTTTGTGTGACCTCCCCCCCACACCCCATTTTGGGCCTAGCAGGCCTCCTTGAAACCTCCAGAGGCCAGAAATGGGCTGTTTCCAGACTTCTGGTAGGGCCGTTTTTTGCCCTCCCCATGCTCCGGACGCTCGAGAGGCTTTCCTGGAGCCTCCAGGAGGGTGAAAACTGCCTTGCCTGGCCCTCCAGAGGCCCTCCGGAGGCCAGAAACAAACCATTTCTGGAGTTCTGGGCCCATTCTTCACTCTCCACAGGCTCCGGAGGCTTTCCTGGAGCCTCTGGGAGGGCAAAAACTAGGTCCCCCAGCCCTCCAGAGGCCCTCCGTGCAAGCCCTGTCCTTACCTGGTATCCAAAATGGGCCATGTGGAGACGCCTGGGAGGGGTGGGGTGGCATGGGCATGCATGCGCGTCTCCCACATGCGTGTCAGAGACCCGAAAATCAGCTGGTCGGTGTGAGGTGTGTGTACATGCATGGTGGAGCTGATCTAAGGTGACAGCTCGTGTTCTCACAGTAATGGCTCACCATAGCCATCACAGTTAAATACTTTTTTAAAAAAAAAATATTATTATTTTTATTATTAAAATATAAACACAGATATAAAGACAATACAATACAATACAATACAAAGACAAACAAAAAACTCACCACCTACAAACCCACCTAACATTTTACATATACGTTTTTGTCATCAACAGAATATATGTCTTTGAGCTTATATAGTTTAATAAAGAGTAATTATTAAATATCTGATTCCAATGTTATAACCTTACACTACAAGTTTACATTATTTATGAGTTCATCTCCTTATGCAAGTCTTTACCCTAATTTCTGTCCTCTACATTTTTGCTGATTTTCCTTTCCAGCCATTGATACCATTGGTGCCATACAAGATAGTATTGGTGGAAATGTAGGAAAGCCCAACACTATTGGCAAGATATAAAAAATATTATTGAAGAAATAACGAACATTCAAATAGAAAATAGTCCAGAATTCTTTTTATTTGGCATGATAACGGCACAATATCTTAAGGAAACGAAATATCTTATCATACATATCTTGACAGCAGCAAGACTACTGTGCACTCAAAACTGGAAATTAGACCAACTCCCATCCAAAGACAAAATCGTTGCAAAAATAACAGAGTGTGCTGAAATGGACAGATTGACGCTGGAACTCCAGGAAAAGGAAGAAAGCGAATACCATCACAGTTAAATACTAATGTGTAAAAGTAAAAAGTTGAAGTTGTAATGTTGTTATCTCGTACTGTGCTAAAAAGAGTCAGAAATCAACACCTTTTTCTTTCTTTCCTTGTGTCTCAGATTTTCTTTCCCCTTTTTGTGTGTGTGTGAGTGCGTGTAAAGTATAACCATTACCATTAATGAATTGGGTTTTCATGAGATGGTTTGGATTCATCCCATGAAAGTGAAGAGGTGATTTTGAAGTTTGCATAAGTGAAAGCACTTTGAGCACTTAGCTTCATTTCATTCTTAGGTAGAGCCACTTTTCTTCACAAAGAAACTGCTTCATTTGAGATTTTAGCAAAGTAACTGTGATGGAATTTAATCTGGAGGGAGGGATTCTTTCTCAGAGGACTAAGATGGAGTAAAGCTGTATCTGGTAGGCAGGAAGAGGGCAATGACAAGACTATTCCTAGCAATTCACAGAGTACATCGATAGTTATGTAGATACTGTAATTGCTTTAGTCTTCCATCCTTCCGAGCCTTCCATCCTTCCGAGGTGGGTAAAATGAGGACCCAGATTGTTGGGGGCAATATGCTATTTAGTATAATGTCTTTGGTGTAAGCCGCCCAGAGTCCTCGGAGAGTGGGCGGCATAGAAATATGAATAATAAAATAAATAAAATAATAATAAAATAGTCTGGCAAGATTCTGTCTTTGGTGAACAATAGTAAAGAACCTGCTCAGAAAAAAGGAAAAAAGGAGTGATGAAGTAATAAATAGACTGATGGAAAAGGCAATATTAAATCATGTAGGGAATTGTAAAAACAGGCAGAAAATGAAAGGCAATATACTCTTTGAAATTTTCTGGTTGCTACTCTTTCATTCTACCAGGTAATGATCAAGTTATCACATAACTAGGGAGAGGCAATCCCTGTTCTGCTGTGCTCACACAATAAGAGAGTTGTTGTGGCTCCGTTGCCTGAGCCTGGGCTATCGACAGATGCAGACTCTGAGAGTGAGGGAGAGGAGTTGGCAAGGCCTCCCTCTCCAGGACCCTCCTTTCTGGCAATGCCTCCGGAGGACACCGAAGGCCAAGAGATAGGCCCAGAGCCAAGCACGTCCCCGCAGCCACAGGTGGACAGCGACGAAGGAGATAAGTGCTGGCTGGATCCTCGACAGCGGCGCAGGGAGAAGCGTGTGCAGCAGAGGGGAAGGCGTGCCAGAGATTAGCTGAGTCACTGGACCACACCCCACAGGGTATAAATGTGGGTGTGGTGGCCAGTTCAGTTTGTGATGAGCAAAAACTAGAAATAATCCATGATCTCTGCATTACTGGACTTTTGCCTGCCTTGTTGGACTGCATTTGGACTAATCCTTGTATTGCTGAAACTTTGCCTGCTTTATCAGAATGCTTGCAGTCTAATCTTTGTTTTGTGTGAGTAAAGTCTGAATTGGCAGCTAGCCACTGGGTTGCTGCCAGCTTTATCTTCAAAGACTTTGTCGTGTGGCTTATTAACTCCGAGCCGTCTGTGGGGGTGCATGTGTGGGACGGGGACAAAACAAGAGTCCAGTTTCAGGACAATATTAAAATAGTTTTGATTTTTTTTTGTACAACCCTTATCTCCAAAGTATATCTTGGTTGTATGGCAGTAGTGTTCTCTTGGCTCATAATATCACACATCGCAATGTATTCCACATTGTCCCCATGCACCCCATTTTGGCTCCCAGGTAAGTGCAGGGAGGCCTACTAGGCCCAAAACAGGGTGCAAGGGGGACAGCGCACCCCCCCCGTGGCCATTTTCACTCCCAGGAGGCTTCAGGGAGGCCTCCTAGGCCCAAAACAGGATGCGCAGGGGCGGTGGACCCCCCTCCCCGGTGGCCCATTCTCACTCTTAGGAGGCTTCAGGGAGGCCTACTGGGCCCAAAACGGGTGGCCTTTTTTTGCTCCCAGGGGGGTGCAGGAGGCCAAGTGCTGCCTGTCACACCCCTGGTCATGCCCACCATGGCCACACCCATCCAGCCAGTCATTAGGGCAGAGAACTGGTTGTTAAATTATTTGAATCCAACCACTGCTTAAAGCCCTTTGCTCTACTCAGTACCGGTAGTTGCAGTTTGCTCTCTAGGTCCTTTTTTATAGAGACTTCAATTTATGTATGATTTGTAGTAAGCTTTTTTAACACATTGATGTTTGCTAGCAAATAAATATTTATAAGATTATATATGACATACCTTTTAACTTCAATATACTATTCCATGTATTTTCACAAAAAGTTTTTCTTTGGGTATACTGGAATGTTTTCAAGACATTCCCCTTCCCCCCCCCATAAAAGTCTGAACAGCATCAAATAAACTCAGCAAAGACTGATATCCTAGCCAATTTTCTTCTTTGCTGCTATAAGAACTGCTGCATCAGGCATTGCAAAGATGCATTGCCTATCCCCAAAGATTTCATCCTCACCAATGTTAATAGACTGAAAATAACAGGGAGATAATTTGAAGCAATACAGATTCAAATACCAGATGGGAATAGAGAAAAAGTGTGCACAAAAATATCCCTACATATAAATAGTGTCATCCAATCCTGTCACCCCAGATTGAAAACTATATGAATTTACAATTGAAATGAAATTGGCAGTTGTTTCTCCTAAATCAAGAATCTGTGTTTCAGTAGAAACTAAATGTCACTTTTGCTTGATGCAATAAAATAAATAAAATAATATTTCCTACATTACCATATTGTTTTCCACAAAATTTCCACAATACTACATGCAAAACATTACAAACCATATTAGTATTTATTATATTAGTATTTCAGTTCTAATAGGAAACATCTGAATGTGAACTTTGAAGCATTCTCTCTTATATCTTGAGAAAGACAAAGCAACTTCAATATGTTGTTTGAAGAAACATCTTAAATCACCAACATGGTTACTTTTAAAATTTGTAGTAGGGTAGAAGCTCACCAAACTTCAGGGAGAAGAGTGTTCCATAGGGCAGGGGCTGCTGTGTAATGTTTAAAGGAATGGACTATCAAACCTGATAGGTTGGGTAAGTCTTCTTAGGGAAAGTGGTCCCCACAAATAACATCTTGAACTGCATTGAGAAAAACACCATGACAGAATTATAACAAGACATTAGATAAAGCTTATTTGTTGGTTTTATTATGTGTGTGTGGGAAGGGGATATTCTCATTCTCTTTCTTTCTCTCTCTCTCTCTCTCTCTCTCCCTCCCTCCCTTTCTCTCTCTTTCTCCCTCTGTTGTAGCGCGGGAATAACGAGAGGCACAAGCAAGCTAGTGACAACAGCTCTTTAATTCAGGGTGAGACTTCAGCAAAGGAACACAGGCAACAGCCCTCTTTATATACTTTTCAGGAGCAACTGTTAACCAATCACAATTCACAGAACATTTGAATTTCCCGCACAAAATAGATACATACATAACACCCCTCCACTCCCAGGAGGCACTTATCCTATCTATTTACATATTTACATACAAAATCATGCAGGTGACCAGAGCGTGTCTTAATTCTGGTTGACCTGTGCAGTTCAGTTGTTGGCGAGGCATCGAGCCAGTCAGAGGGACCTCCCGTCTCTCCTGGCTCCGCCAATGGAACCTCCTGCATTTCTCCAGAGGCGTGGTTATCCCCGGCTGGGAGTGTCGACTTGCTGGGGCGGCGCTGGAACTCTTGTTTGCCAGATAAGTATTCCAGCTTACTCAGGCTTGAGGTAGCTGTGTCAGGAAAACTTTGGAAGTTAGGACTCACTGTGTTTGAGTTTTCGTGCTGTAAACATCTACACAATTGGTCTATGTGTCTCCTCCAAATTTTACCATACCCTATATCGACCGTGTATGATTTTGGACCAGTGATTCCTACGATGGTTCCCTCTACCCACAATGGCCCGTTGGTATAGTTTCTGGCAAATACTGGGGTTCCGATTTGGAATTGTCTTAATCCTCCCCCTTCCCCCTTGAAGTTATTGGAGGAGTAATTGGGGTGTAAGCGATCGAGAATGCACCTTAACTTTCGGCCCATTAAGAGCTCGGCTGGGCTGCGGCCCGAGGTGGGGCACGGGTTGCATGCTGAATTGCTAAGAATTGGTCTATCCTAGCTTGCCAATCCCCTGCATCGAGCCGGGATAGTGCTTCCTTGGCCATTCTTACAAATCTCTCTACAAGGCCATTCGAAGCCGGATGAAAAGGGGCAGATAATGTGTGTCGTATGCCTAACTTGGCCAGGTAGCCCTCGAATTGAGTTGCCGTGAATTGGGGCCCATTGTCAGATACCAGGGTGTCTGGCAACCCATGAGTTACAAAAAGTTTCCTGAGGACTTTAATTACGGCCTCAGAAGTTGTCGATGGCATCAAGGCAATCTCTAGCCATTTAGAAAAGGCATCTACAATGATAAGAAAATTCTGGCCGTGGAACGGGCCAGCGAAATCGATGTGAATCCTCCCCCATGGTCCCTTTGGTTTTTCCCATTCCCTAACGGGAGCTATAGGGGAATCTGGGCAGGATTCCTGGCAGGGCCTGCACTTCCCCACCCACTCAGTGACGTCTTGGTCGAGGTGTGGCCACCATACATAGCTTCGAGCTAGGCCTTTCATGCGAACAATACCAGGGTGTCCCTCATGCAGCATTTCTAAAACTCTATGCCTTAACCGAGAAGGAATGACCACCCTGTCTCCCCACAACAAGCAACCCCCCCAACATTGACAGTTCATTTTTCTTGTTGAAATACAATTGGAAATCCCCACTGTCCACCTTGGTAGGCCTTACCCAGCCCATTACAGTGCGCAAAACAGAGTCCCTGGCAGAAGCCTTTGCCACCTCGCTGGAAGAAATGGGGCCCAGGGACACAACGTCAATGAGTAATACAGGGGCTTCCGGAGTCGGGTTCTCTAACAATTTGGGCAAGGGTCATCGGCTGAGGGCGTCAGCATGGCCCAGAGTTCTGCCCGGCCGGAGGAGCAGTCTGTAGGAATAGGCAGCCAAGAAAATGGACCATCTGGTCATCTGGGGGGAGAGAGCAGCCGGGGTCAGTTTGTCTCCAGCCAAAAGTCCCAAAAGAGGCTGGTGGTCCGTGACAAGTTCAAAAGTTCGGCCAAACAAATACTCGTGAAATTTTTTTACCCCAGCTACAGCCGCTAATGCCTCCCTGTCCAGCTGGCTGTAGTTTCCTTAGGTACTAGATAAAGTGTGAGAGTAATAGGCGATGGGCGCCTCTAACCCACTCAGCAGTCTATGGCTCAACACAGCGCCTATGCCAAAGGGGGAAGCATCACACACAAGTACTAGAGGCAGTTCTGAGTTGTATTGTATGAGGAAACTGTCCTCAGACAAAAGTTTTTTTACTGCTTTAAATGCAGTCGCTTCTGGTTTGCCCCACACCCAGGGAACGTTTTTTCCTAGGAGCCTGTGCAGTGGCTCCGCAATGGTGGCTTTGTCTTTTAAAAACATGGTGTAGAAATTAAGAAGCCCCAAGAAAGCCTGCAGTTCGGGCTTCGATTTAGGGGTGGGCGCGTTCTGAATGGCCCTGACTTTGCTTTCCATGGGGTGAATGCTTGTGCCGTCGATTCGGTAGCCTAAGAATTCCATGGAAGGAACCGCTATTTTGCATTTGGACTTTTTAAGTTTAAGTCCCGCTTCTCTGAATCTGGTTAGGACTTGTCTAACCCTATCCCCTAGCTGTGTCTCGTCTTGGCCACTAATTAGGACGTCATCAAAATAAGGGATGACTCCTGGGAGGCCTTGAAGAAGGCGCTCCATGGTGCTCTGGAAGAGCCCGGGGGTGACACTAACCCCAAACTGTAGTCTAGTGCATTTAAACGCACCTCTGTGAGTTACTATGGTCTGTGATTCTGCCGTAGCGTCATCTACTGGCAGCTGCTGGTACGCCTGCGCGAGGTCTAATTTTGCGAATAGCTTGCCAGGCCTCAGGGAGTGTAGTAGATGGTGGATGATCCGAACGGGATAGGCGCTCTGCTGCAACGCCTTGTTGATCGTACATTTATAGTCAGCGCAGATTCTAATTGATCCATCCGATTTAACTGGCGTGACTATTGGGGTTTTCCACTTAGTGTGATCTATGGGAACTAACACCCCTTGTTTGATTAGCTTGTCGAGCTCCGCATCAATTTTGGGCTTTAAAGCAAATGGAACCCGTCTTGCTTTTAGCCTGATTTGGGCCACGTTGGGGTCTAAATTAAAAGAGATAGGGGTCCCCACATACTTGCCTAGAGTCTCCTCAAAAACGTCCCGAAACTCGTGAAGGAGGTTTTCTTTGAGTGATGGCCCGCCAATCCTGTGGACACCCATGAAGCCTATGCCGAGGGCCCAGAACCACGCCATGCCCAGGAGACTTGGTAGCGGCTTGCTAACAATGGTCAGGGGAAGCTCTTTCTGGAACTCGCCGTAGGTGACCCAGAACGTGCCCACGCCTTCCCTTCGATTTCTACTTTCGTGTAGACTTTCTCGTCATCGGTTCAGCTGGCTTGGCCGATTCTCGTGCTGTAGGTCTCCTGCTTTTGAATCTCATGCCGTTTTCTCATGCCGTCATCTTTCATTGGCTGTTTTGAACGTGCCAGTTCTGGTTGGTCGTGGTAGTCATGTGGCTTGCGACTACGCGGAAATTGAGCTCTACAAACTCGTGCTAGGTGGCCTTTCTTCTCGCAACGCCTGCAAATGGCGTCTCTGTATTTGCAAGATTGTCTCTCGTGATCCCCGTCACAGCTAGAACAGTTCTCGTGGTGGTGACTTTGCTCGCTCTTTTTCTTTTCCGTGTGGAAGACATCCTCATCCGACTCTTCCTCCGTGCTGGTTCGCACCTCCTCTCTGTGAACAGGGGCTGTTTTCGGACCGTCTTTGCTTGGTAGTGGCTGTTGTAGCACTTCAGAAGCCTTTGTGGACGCTTTGTGTGCTCAGGCTTCATCGAGCGCGCCGGCTAACGTTAAATCTGGCTTCTCCAGAAGGCACCTCTGTAGGCGAGTGTCTCTCACGCCACAAATTAATTGCTCGAGTAGCGCATCGTCAAGGTCTCTGTAGTCGCAATGCGTTGTGGCTTTTCGAAGGGCAGCCACATATGCGCTGACCAGTTCTCCTTCTTTTTGTACATGTTGCCGGAGCTCGTAGCGCTGTACAAATTTCAAAGGAACTGGAGCGTAGTGGGCTCTCAGGTTTGCTTGAAGGACGTCCCAGAAGACCGTCTGGACTGGGGTTGGCTCGCAGAGGGACTTGGCCATCTCGAATATGTCTGGCCTGCAGTGGCTTAAGAACAGGGCTCTTTTTCGGTTCGCTGAGAGCCCTTGCATCTCGCTAGCTTCCAGGGAGCACTCGAACCTGGTCAGATACGATCCCCACTTTTCTTGGGTCGGATTGAAGGGTTTTGGTGGAACGTAGGCAGACATTGCCGTGTCTCCATGTTCGCTAGTCAACCTGGCTGAAACTCAGAGCTCTTTTTTATTTGCTTCTTGTGGCCTCAATCCCACCTTCATCGCCAATGTTGTAGCGCAGGAATAATGAGAGGCACAAGCAAGCTAGTGACAACAGTTCTTTAATTCAGGGTGAGACTTCAGCAAAGGAACACAGGCAACAGCCCTCTTTATATATTTTTCAGGAGCAACCGTTAACCAATCACAATTCACAGAACATTTGAATTTCCCGCACAAAATAGATACATACATAACACCCTCCCTCCCAATCAATGGGTGAATTAGATAATTGTTCAAGACCAGGTCAAGAATAACCGATTAAAATTAAAATTAAAAACACCAATTAAGGGTATGTGATCTTGGCAAAGCTCAGGCTCAAATGAAGGGAGAGGTCCTCTCAAATGTCCTCTTCAGGAAAATCCAGGATTCAGGCTAGGTAGGTGAAGTCATCCCAGATCTGAAACTGCTACCTACACACAGAGCACATAAATCCAGCAACTCCAGATAGTCTAAATCTTCAAACATTTGTACTGAAATTCCATTTATCTCTGCATTTAGGCTGAACAGTACATATGGTAAGTCTAGAACAACTTATTACAAAAACCATTAAAAACGTAAGTGTCCCAGAGAACTATTTATAGGGAACTTTAAATAACCTAATTGAGGCTTCTACTGAACCTTTTGCAATTTTTTCTTTCTTTAATGACACTATAATCCCTTGCATCAGGGTGGAATCAGGGCAACTGAATGGAGCTTGAGTGTTTACTGGCTGGATGCCCTCTCTGACACCAATGTGGAGTTTGCAGCAGACAATTTCTCATTGCGCCCAGAGAGAGAAATATTTGCTGCTAGCTAAGATCAAACTCACAGCCTTCTGATTGTGAGGTGAGAGCTCCACTTCTAGCCCACGGTGCCACTCGTACCTTTTGCAACGTATATAATATGCAACTTGACAAATATAATATGGCAAAGAATATCAGTAGATTGCTTGTTTCAACTATCTACTTCAACTCTACAGAAAGAGTAATTGTCAATCATATATTAATTACTGACTAAGCATGCTTGAGCTGCTAAATCATAAAGCTGTAGAAACCACTTTTATTGTTAAACGTATTGGCTTCAATATTCCAACCCATTTTTTGTAGCAACTTTAAATAAGGCCATTGGTTATCAGTATTTAATGATTTTGGTTTGCAGAACTTTGGAGGATATTAAATGGAAACATAGAGATAAAAAAAAAAACCTAGCCATTTGCTATCATATAATGATCATCCAGATTTTTGGAGATTACATTTGATAGTCCTACTTTTAAAATATGGGTTAAGTACAATTGTGACTGCCTTTTTCTGTTAGATCTACCAAAGTGCCCAAACTAGATGGGTGATACACAAATCAATATATTTGGAATTATACATACATACATACAAACATACATACATACATACATACATACATACATACATACATATATATATATATATATATATATATATATATATAGTAAGTTTTCTTTGTTAAAACTCACTTATAAATGTACTTATAAATGTATAAGTACATTTATATACCATGTATAAGTCAATCTTCAACGCAAATAACATTTGGGGATATTTTGTGTTAACTGCCCTGCAGTCAAAATATATAAAAACCTTCTGAGTAACAACCTAACTTCTTTTCATAAGTAATTGCTAAATAATGTGTTACTTTGCTTTTGTAAATGATTCAAAATGCTACACTGGTAATCTGGTTCTATCACCTTTTTCCTTGAGTCAGCTTTTACTCTCCAAGATTTGGCTGGATTCATTTCTTGTAGGACAGAGAGACTGACAATGAGCTGTTGTCTGCTTCTTCTTTTATAATCCATCACTGACAATGATTTCTTTTGGTTGTGGGCAAACAAATGCATAAAGAGAAGGAAATGTCATTCCCCAAATACTATTTATACAAAGGCCAGTAGCAATGCTAGAGACTACAGAACTCTCATTTTATGATAATGTACTGAAAGCACACATTTTAATAGAGAAGAAATGTAATGTGTGAGGGGGAAAAATATTGGAACAAATATGTAAGAACAGAACCACATGCCACTCACAACTTATTTTAGAATGCTGTGTAAATCAAACCAGAAGGATGAGTGGAATGTGCATAATTATCTTAATACAGGAGAAAAAAGATGAATTCTAGAGAAAATTAAATGTGGTTCCCATCAAAACCAGTAAGACTAAATATCATATTGATTTCAAAAGGCTGAATTCTGCTCCATCTTTTCTATGTTATAATTTGTTTTCATAAAACACTTCAGTAAATCTCATGTTTAGCATATAAAATGACTGCCACTAGACCAGGAAACTGGACACCCTGCAAACTAAACACCACCTCAAGAGCCTGAATTATCTTACTTTGCTATAGTCTTAAGAATGCAAAAAAGGAGGAAGAGTTCCAATCCTTTTGACCGCTTACAAAATATAACTGCATAATTAATGGCATGATGGGCTCAAGTATGATAAATAATTTTTAATAGATATTTATAAGAGTTTTATTTTCTTCCTATAACCAATAGGACTGACCATATCATAAGGAAATTTTCAGATGCCCGCTTCTGGAGTCAAGGCAATATTGAGGTCAAGAAGATAATGTTTAGCATATCAAATTATTTGTCCTACATCCTCTAATGTTTATATAAATGAGTTATATTATCTATAGTTCTGAGCTATATCTACTATTAATTCAAGTACCAAAATAACAGTACAATGCTTCATGAGACTTTACGTATTACAGTGCTTTAAAATTGTATGGTGAGCAATCCTTCATTTCTTATCCATTATTCCAAATGCTTCTGGGACCATTTCTTTGTTATATCATCACTGCTTTAGGGTACTGCATCCATTTCTATAAAAATATTACTCTTATGCCTGAAATGTGTAATGTAAAATATTTGCTCAAAAATTCTGCAGGCGTTAGAGGTACAGTGACAGACACATGGAAGCTCATACACAGATACACATATTGAATGTGGAATGTTTTATTAGGAGGCAAAAAGGATTAAAACAACTTTTGAAGCAACACCCATATAATAATGCCATTGCAGTAAGAATGCTTACAGAATAAAAATTATTACTTTGCATCCATTTTATCATACAATTTTAAATTCATTCTGTCATACCTGAGTAACAATTTTAAATATATTCTAATACATAACATTGATTGATGCTGCGTTTTTCAAATTCTGTCATCTTTCCCAGGGCTTCTCCTTCTCTGAAATCACTTTTTATTTTCCAGTTATGTATAGGAACATTAACTATGATATATTCCTTCATTCATTAAGAAGTACTTGTTGTGTTTTTAGCCTGTTCCTTGAGTCCAGATGTATCATATTGAGACATGTGCTCAGACCTTCCTTACTATAATTGCCCTTGAAAGAAAAATACTAATGTCATGTCAATGCTATTTCTATGCCAAGCCAAGGACAAGTGGATTCCACTTTAATGTGGCAATCTGGGTATGTCAGATTTAGTCAGGTCTAAATGATTGTATGTGTTTTTCCTTCCATTAAGAATGAAGAATGAATGGTCAACTATGGATCAAATTAAAGTGCATGTCATTGTTTGATAATTGCCTGAATAGTAAAGCCCATTGTATAATTAAATTTTGGAAAATTGATTTCCTATAATTTACCTGACAGTCATTTCCAAAATTAAAATGCAGCAGTATTTTGTGCTCACCACTGCATTTAAGGAAAAGGGGAGAGGGTAGGAGAGAGTCCAATATATGAACTGCTGAGAGCTCCAAGTGACATAAATCAATAAGGACATTTACTGTTTTCAGTAATTACAATTAGAGCAATTCCAACATATATCCAAATTCATCATCCTACCTTTTCAGTTTTTAAAATATTAGCTCTTTTTAATTTTACTGCAGACTAGAACTGCCAAATGAGCCTTCTTAAATCCTGAATTTTGCAAAGGGAGATTCTGATTGCAATAAATGAGTAGTGCTATGACCTTACAAGAGGGTAAGGCAGCACATTGCCCAACATATTTTTGTTGTTGTTTTTGTTCTTTCACACATTGGGGATCTGTTTAAAATGCTGACTGCCTTGTTCACCAGAGGTTTTGTGATCATCAGGAGAAATAGTTAGGTATCTGTGACAGCACAATTGGAAAAACATCTGCCTGAGATTCTTCTGAGATATGGAGGCATGGTTAATTTTATAGGATGAATTACCTAAAAAATTAATTTAGGTATTCTCAACTATGTCATGTGTGAAATCCTGGCAGGTAATGATAGAATCATTGTCAGGAGCTCCTTTGTAATCTATCCTCTTTGTCTCTCTGACTCTCTGTCTCTCTCTCTTCTCTCTCCCTCCCTCCCTCCCTTTCTATCTTCTTAAGCACCCATCTCCCTTATAGAGGGGCTCTAATACTGAACACCACAGTCAAGAACTGAATATTATTGCAATACTAATATTAATACTAAATTTCCAGTATAGATATCAATTCATACAACTGCATTTGCTCTCAAAATCACCCAATGGGAATCAGTTAATAGATGAAAAACTGGCCCAATATTTTATTAATTAGTGATTTTAAACCAGGTCAATCTAGTTCAAGTCAAATCACCATGGCTGTAAAAAAAAAAAAAAGCCTTAAACTATACTTAGCTGTTTTGTCAAGCATATACCTTGTTTTTATGCTTTGAAATTAAAAGCTATGTTCTAAGGTCCGGCGTCAGAGTAGGCTGAACTGACCATGAGGTAACAGGACAAGCCCTAAATTGCTATCATTGTAATGGGTTTCCATCATATTTGCGTAACCTTTTTTAAACGATGCAAAGCCAAACGTTTAACAGTGGACACAACTGAGAGGCCATGTCTAGAAGGTTCTGAGAGAAAATCTTTACAATGTATTGTCCCAGTAGATATTGACAACTCTCAAATCTAAACTGAGACTCTTAAAAATATATTGTCATTTATAATCCAGTAGAAATGTCAGAGAGGATTGTAACTCGGGGCAGAATAGTGGTTTGCATGCGGAAGGTTCTCAGGTTCAGTTTGCAGCATCTTCATGTAGGACTTGAGAAAGAACCTTCCTGGAACCTGCTGCAGCCACCCATCTTAGATACAAATTGGTCTTTAAAATATTCTAGTATAGCAGAGATAAAACCAGTGGAGGGTTGCCCCCAGTTCGGACCGGTTCGCAAGACCCGGTAGTAAAACTGGCGGGAGGCCCTGCCTACCGCCCCGAATGTCATCATGGGTGATCTGCGCATGTGCAGAAGCAAGGTACGTGCGAGCAAAGCAAGCGCATGTGCGTGATCCCGTTGCGAACCACTAGTAAAGGTAAGTAGTGCCCACCCCTGGATAAAACCCATGTGCACCAAGAGTGATTGAATTAATAGAATATAATTTTTAGGTTGTATTTTTTTTTATTCTGACTTGAGATGCTATTTCAGCCTTTGCAGGTAGTTCTTGACTTATGATTGGCTGTTTAGCGACCATTTAATGTTATGAGGGGACTGAGAAATGGTACTTACAACCTGGATTCAAAGTCAAACAGCTGCTGTCCCCCCCCCTTCATGTTCATGTGATTCAAATGTCAGCCGTTTGAATGTCCCATGGTCACATGAACTTAATTTAGAACATTTTTTTTAAACCAGAAACTGGCATTTACTTCCAGTTTCCAGCAAAAATGCCTATTGTGAACATTAACATTAACATTCACTTAATGACTGTGGTGTTTGCTTAAATGCAGCAGATTCTCTTCATGACCATGGTGATTCCCTTAACGAATGCTGCAAATAAAAAGTCATAAAATCGGCTCAATCACATGATGACCCGCTTAACAACTTCTGGGCTCAATTAGAGTCATAAGTTGAGGACTACCTACATTAAGTTATTTCCCTGATTGCAGTGAGGAATTTTATGTAACTTATTTAGCAGCTAGTCTAAGGTGATATATTCTATTTAAAAACAAGGCTATACCATGATATGGTCACTCTTATGAGACAAAAAATTGGTCATTGCTAATTTTGCTAAAATATGAAACTGTTTAAAAATCTGACATGTTTTAGGTTTTATTTATTATAGTGGATCTCTGATCAATAGCTACAGTCAGGTCCATAAATATTGGGACATCGACACAATTCTAACATCTTTGGCTCTATACACCACCACAATGGAGTTGGAATGAAACAAACACAATGTGTGTTAACTGCAGACTGTCAGCTTTAATTTGAGGGTTTGTACATCCAACTCAGGTGAACGTGTAGGACTTACAGCAGTTTGTATATGTGCCTCCCACTTGTTAAGGGACCAAAAGTAATGGGACAATTGGCTTCTCAGCTGTTCCATGGCCAGGTGTGTGATATTCCCTCATTACCCCAATTACAATGTGCAGATAAAAGGCCCAGAGTTCATTTCAAGTGTGCTATTTGCATTTGGAATCTGTTGTTGTCAACTCTCAAGATGAGATCCAAAGAGCTGTCACTATCAGTGAAGCAAGCCACCATTAGGTTGAAGAAACAAAACAAACCCATCAGAGAGATAGCAAGAACATTAGGCATGGCCAAAACAACTGTTTGAAACATTCTCAAAAAGAAGGAATGCACCGGTGAGCTCAGCAACACCAAAAGACCTGGGAGACCATGGAAAACAAGTGTGGTGGATGACCGAAGAATTCTTTCCCTGGTGAAGAAAACACCCTTCACAACAGTTGGCCAGATCAAGAACACTCTCCAGGAGGTAGGTGTACGTGTGTCAAAGTCAACAGTCAAGAGAAGACTTCACCAGAGTGAATACAGAGGGTTCACCACAAGATGTAAACCATTGGTGAGCCTCAAAAACAGGAAGGCCAGATTAGAGTTTGCCAAACAACATCTAACAAAGCCTTCACAGTTCTGGAACAAGATCCTATGGACAGATGAGACCAAGATCAACTTGTACCAGAGTGATGGGAAGAGAAGAGTATGGAGAAGGAAAGGAACTGCTCATGATTCTAAGCATACCATCTCATCAGTGAAGCATGGTGGTGGTAGTGTCACGGCGTGGGCATGTATGGCTGCCAATGGAACTGGTTCTCTTGTATTTATTGATGATGTGACTGCTGACAAAAGCAGCAGGATGAATTCTGAAGTGTTTCGGGCAATATTATCTGCTCACATTCAGCCAAATGCTGCAGAACTCATTGGACGGCGCTTCACAGTGAAGATGGACAATGACCCAAAGCATACTGCAAAAGCAACCAAAGAGTTTTTGAAGGGACAGAAGTGGAATGTTATGCAATGACCAAGTCAATCACCTGATCTGAATCCCATTGAGCATGCATTTCACTTGCTGAAGACAAAACTGAAGGGAAAATGCCCCAAGAACAAGCAGGAACTGAAGACAGTTGCAGTAGAGGCCTGGCAGAGCATCACCAGGGATGAAACCCAGCGTCTGGTGATGTCTATGCGTTCCAGACTTCAGGCTGTGATTGACTGCAAAGGATTTGCAACCAAGTATTAAGAAGGGAAAGTTTGATTTATGATTATTATTCTGTCCCATTACTTTTGGTCCCTTAACAAGTAGGAGGCACATATGCAAACTGTTGTAAGTCGTACACCGTTCACCTGAGTTGGATGTACATACCCTCAAATTAAAGCTGACAGGCTGCAGTTAACGCACATTGTGTTTGTTTCATTCCAACTCCATTGTGGTGGTGTATAGAGCCAAAGATGTTAGAATTGTGTCGATGTCCCAATATTTATGGACCTGACTGTATAATAAAGTTTAGAGTTAGAGGGATAATGGCCAATGGACTATCTCAATAAATAGAAACTTCCTATTTTCACAGCTGTTGTTACTATTATTTGGTGATATGACTTTATTGGAAATGCTGTCATGAGTGCCTGGTAATATTTATATTCTATATTTTCCTGTTATACAGGGAGCAAAATACTGTAGCTAGGAAAGAAAAAAAAGGCACTACATATTCATTGTTGGCATTACTTTCCAAAACAACCACATCATCTGATATTTTTGTATATAACAAATGTCACTTGATGGGCAATTAAGAAAGCTGTAATCTTTTTACTTGCATAGATTTTTCACAATGTGCTTGAAAGGAAATAGTGAAAATTCTGTAATAAGGGATTTTTTTTTTTATTGCAAAAGTTTTACAATTACATTTTCACCCCTTTTTTCACCCCCCCACCTCCCTCCCCAAACTTCCCATCCTCCCTAACCCTCCCTAACCCTCCCCCCCAGACTTCCCTATTACATACTCATAACTAATAACACTAATATATAAACCTGAACCCATCCCTCCCCCTATATAATTTTTCCTCTTTGTCTCTTTACATTAAAATATTTCTAATACATTATTTTCAAATAAAAGCTATTTGATACTTTCTAGTTTGGTATTTGTTCTGAACATATTCTATCCACCTTTTCCATTCCCATTCATAAGTCTCTTGTGAACAATCTTTTAAATACGCTGAAATCTTCGCCATCTCTGCAAAACTGGCCATCTTCAAAGTCCATTCCTCGATAGTAGGCAAAGCTTCATTCTTCCAATATTTACCTATCAACAATCTTGCTGCTGTTATCATATACAATATTAGTTTTATTTCACCCCGTGTAAAACCCTTAACTATACCCAATAAAAACAATTGTGGAGAAAATTGAATTTTTTTCTTCAAAACATTCTGCATGACCCACCAAATTTTTATCCAAAAAGCCTTAACTTTCCTACAGGTCCACCATACATGATAATACGTAGCATCCAAACATTCGCATCTCCAACATTTTGGCTGAACATTAGGGTACATACATGACAACTTTTTAGGATCCAAATGCCATCTATAAAACATTTTATAAAAATTTTCCCTCAAATTCTGCGACTGTGTGAACTTAACATTCTGAACCCAAATTTTTTCCCATGTTTCCAACATCACTGGTTCTTCAAAATTTTGTGCCCACTTAATCATACAATCTTTAACTAATTCAGTTTCTGAGTCCCTTTCTAACAAAACATTATAAAGCCTTTTAATATGCATTGGACCTTTCTCTCTTATATGTCTAACTAATTCTTCCTCATGCAGTATAATACCAGTTTTTTGGTCCTCTTTCCATCTCATTTGTAATTGATTATATTGTAACCAGGTTAAATTAATCCCTTCGTCCAACAGTGTCTGCAATGTCTTCAGCTGCCATCTGCCCGCATCTGTAAAAAGAACCTCTTTGTATAAAAACCCCCCGAGTGACATTATATTTGTATTCCACAAGGTATGACCAAGATCCAGCCATAGCGGTATTTTATAATCCCATTTGAGTCGGTGCTTCTTCCAAACTCTCATCAAAGAATCTCTGAGTATATGACTTTTAAATACTTTATCAACTTTATCATCATAAAATAAGTAAGCATGCCATCCAAATTCAAGATCAAAACTTTCTGCATTCAATATTCCAGCCTTTTTATTTCCAAACCAATCACTTGTTAAAGTTAAAGCTGCTGCATCATAATATAACTGTAGGTTTGGGAGTTTAAGGCCTCCTCTTTCCGGAACATCTTGCATAATTTTCAATTTCACTCTCGGCTTTTTCTCGTTCCAGACAAACTTATTCACACCAGACTGCCAGACTTTCAGTTGTTTATCACTTTTAAGCACCGGAATCATTTGAAACAAAAACAGAAATCTTGGCAAAATATTCATCTTAACTGCTGCTATTCTTCCAAGTAAAGACAGTTGCAGCTTTTTCCAAGTCTCCATGTCTTTCTGAACCTCTCGCCACAACACCTCATAATTATTTTGAAACAATTTCATATTTGATTCTGCAACCTGAACTCCAAGATATTTTACCTTAGGTACAATTTCAAAACCTGCCCTCCTTTCAAGCTCATGTTTACGATCTTGTGTCATATTCTTAACTATCATTTTAGTCTTTTTTGAGTTCAGTTTAAAACCTGAAACTCTACCATAGTCTTGTATAATGTCGTTCATCAGGATTGTTGATTCCATTGGTTGTGATAGGGTAACAACCAGATCATCTGCAAATGCCTTTATTCTATAATCCTCTTGCCTTATCACTATACCTTTCAAAATTTTTGAGTCCCGTATTGTATTTAGCAAGACTTCCAATGTTAAAATAAATAAAAGTGGGGACAACGGACATCCCTGTCTTGTTCCTTTTTCAATTTTAAACTCTGTCGTCAAACTTCCATTAATAATAATCTGTGCTTTTTGCTCTTGATAAATTGCTGAAATCGCCTGTATAAATTGGTCCCCAAAGCCCATCTTTTTTAAAGTCTTTAGTAGAAAGTTCCAATCCACTCTATCAAAGGCCTTCTCCGCATCCAAAAAAACCAGCACTGCAGAAATCTGTTTATTCTTATCAAGATATTCCAATAAGTCTATTACTTGCCTTACATTGTCCTTCATGTATCTGCCCTCAATAAATCCCGCTTGGTCCTCATGAATCACTTTTTGGATTACTGGCATCAACCTGTTGGCTAATACCTTCGCATAAATTTTATAATCTGTGTTCAAAAGAGATATTGGTCTGTAGTTCTCTGGTTTTTTAGGACCAACTTGTTCCTTTGGTATCAAAGATATATAAGCAGTTGTCCAAGATGGGGGTATTTTACCCCCTTGTTGAATATTGCAAAATAAATCTCTAAGTTGTCCCACCATTTCAGCTTGTAAAGTTTTGTAATACACTGCAGTCAAACCATCCGTGCCAGGAGCTTTGGCTGTTTTTAGCTGCTTAATTGCTGCTATTATCTCCTCCTCTGTTATAGGATAATTCATTCTTTCTTTTTGTTGATCAGTAATTTTTGTAACTCTCTTATCCTTTAAATATTTTTCTATAAGTCCATTCTGCACCTCTTCTTTGGCATATAATTTAGTATAATAATCCACAAAAGCTTCTTTAATTAATTTTTGTTGAAAAATTTCTTTCCCTCCAATGTCAATACTATCAATAGTCCGTATACTTTGTTTTTTCCTCAGTGTGTAAGCCAACCATCTGCCCGGTTTATTAGCATTGCAAAATGTATTATGCTTCGCGTATTGTAAACTTGTTGCAACTTGTTCCGCCATAAGCATTTGAAATTGGTCTTTCAAAAGTTTTATAGCACTTCGTATTCTTTCATCTGTTGGGTTTTTAATAAGTAACTGTTCTTTATTCTTTATTTCCATTTCCAACTCAAATCTTTTCTTTTGTCGGAACAGTCTATGTTTAGAATTCATGTAGATAAGTACCCCTCTCATATAAGCTTTACTAGCGTCCCAAACAATTTCAATTGGGGTACCTTTATTCAAATTTATTTCAAAAAATTCTTTCAAATGCTTTTTAAGTTCTATTGTATTTTTTTCATATCTAAACAAGTTCTCATTTAATCTCCAAGAACGTCTCTCAACCTTATCCATCTCAATTTCTATCCATACAGGGCTATGGTCAGTCAAAGTTCTTGGAAAAATCTTTGTTCTTTTTGTCTTAACAAGTAGATCATTTGACAACAGGATAAAATCAATCCTAGAAAAAGATCTATGTCTATCGGAAAAGAAAGTGTAATCCAATTCATTTGGATTATGTATTCTCCAAACATCTTTTAGTTCCATATCTTCTTTCATATCAAAAAAGGTCTGCGGTAGTCTAATTCTAGACTTTGCCAAGCTCTTTTTGTCTAATTTAGAATCAATTACTCCATTCCAATCTCCCATAAATAAAATAGATCTATAGTCCCATTGCAATATTTTAGTATGTAACATCTTGTAAAAATAATCCTGTTGTTGGTTGGGAGCATAAATTCCAATCAAAAGAATTTGACCATTTGCTGTGAGCAATTCAATTGCTACAAACCTACCATCTTGATCTACTTCTATAACTTTTGCTGTTAATTTTTTATTTACATAAATAACCACACCATTCTTTTTCTGCGAAGTTGAAGATATATAATGTACTCCTAATTTTGAATTTATCAAATATTTCTGATCTTGAGTTGTAATATGCGTTTCTTGTAAACATATTATATCATTATTAAATTGTTTCAAATATGTAAATAGTTTCTTCCTTTTCTGTGCTGAATTCAACCCATTAACATTCCAAGATAGACACTTAAGGGTCATCAGCCTGTTTCTGGAGCGCAGAGCAAAATATTTGAAGTTCATCCAATAGCTTCGATCTTGCTCCTCCCATAGCTCCACTCTCTTGTGGGGTACTCTTAGCTGCCTTCTTGTCTTGTCTTTCCTGTTGTTGTTGTTGCTTTTGTTTAAGTAGCTTGGATTGAGCTCTAGTTATACGTTGATCTTTAACTTCAGTCAACTGAATCAAATCCAAAATTGGAGAAGAATCCAGCAAGGGCTCACTCAGAAAACCTCCTTCTGCACCTTGCACATTTTCTAATTCCTGCTTAGACTGTTCTTCCAATTGCCTCTCTTCACTCTCCTTAATCTCCAAAACTGTAGATGTACGTGGAGATGGTGTTCTTTCCTTAAGAATAGTACTATAAAAATGTTGTGCCTTCTCCACGGTATTCAATCGATATCCTTCTCCCTTATATCTAAAAATTATCCCAGCTGGTGCATCCCACCGGAAGGGTACCTGTAAATCTTTCAATTCCTTAACAAGAAAACCAAATTCTTTTCTAGCTTTCAGCATTTTAGGAGGTAATTCTTTAAAAATTACAAGTCGTGAGCCCCCCACTTGTACAGAGGTGTGAAAAGATTTTTGGAGGATTTCATTTCTAATTTCTCTCTCAGTAAAGTATATGACCACATCTCTAGGCAGTTGTCTTTGTCTGGCCACCCAAGAGTTCACTCTGTAAATTTTATCTATTTTATGAAATACCAAATCAGGATTAACTTGTAAAATCTTAGCCAGGGCTTCAGAGCAAACTTGTCTCAAGTCCTGTCTCTCCTCCTCTCGAATTCCCCGAAGCCGTATGGCAAATTCCATCGCCCGGAATTGTATCATGACAATCTCATCTTCAATTCTCTGCATTTTATTGTCAGCTTCTTCAATTTTATAGTCATTATCTTTCATCCTAACATTAACTTCTAATTTGAGTTCTTCAACTTTAAAATCAACTTTCCCAATAAAATTTGCCAGGCCAGACGCCACTTCTGATATTTTTTTGGTCACCATATTTTGATTCTGTTTCACCATATCTTTAACTTCATTAATTTCCTGCAAAAATTCCTCATGTGATTTTTGAAGTTTATGATCTATTTCCTGTTGAGATTCTTGAAATTTTTCATCCAAAGTTTTAGAAATAAATTCTTTTAAATCTCCCACATCAAGTTCTTTTTTCTGAGTTTGTAGCTGTTGAGCAGGGGGAAGTTGCGTTTGATGTTTGTGTGTGGGGGATCCCCCCCCTGATGCCTTCCCTTCCTGCTTCTTTGAAGCCATCGTGCCACGTAAGCTAGTTTTTCTAAAGAGGGAAGTTCTTTTTCCTTTCCCTCTTCCACAGAAGCTTCTAAAAAAGTCCCCCAGATTTAATCAAGTAAAACTGAAGTAAAGCAAAGTCAAATTTTAGCAAGAAAATTTTTTTCCTTTAGGTAGAACAACTTTGTAGCAACTTTTCAACTTTGTAGCAAAGCAGAGAGGCTTCGCAAATCACTTTCACTAGCTCGTTAACTCAAGTGCTGGACGCCATATTTTTTCAAATCACTTTCACTCGCTCGCTTTCTCTTTGATTTAAAAAGTCAATAAAGCACTAATACTTGCAATTTTCAGGTTTCTGGATTCAAGTTGATATTTCCGCTATTTGTTAGAATTAGTTCCTCTCACTTTAAAAGTTTGCTGCTATCGGCTTGTTCTGCTGAAGGCAGAATCGTCCCACGCCGCCCGGAGTCTCCGCAGGTTGGAAGGGAGCCGCTCCTGTTTTCACCCCCAGAAGCGATTCCCTGGGGGGGTTACAGGGGCTCAACCTGTACCCTGCTGTCTCTGCTCCTGCAATCTTCAAGATTTCGGAGTTTTCGAGCCGCTCCTCGTTCGCGGGGCGGCTCTACAGGCGGCGGGGCTGGCGGTCTTTAGAAAATCACCGCCGTCACCGAAGCTCGCAAACCGGAAGTCCGTAATAAGGGATTTTTAACCTGGCATTTCCCAATCTAGAGTCCTTCTTTAGATTCCAATTCCTGTAACTCTCAGCATGGTCTAGTTAAAAGAGAAATAAATCTTTGATTCTACAGTAATTTAAATTCAGGTTGTGAGGGAAAGCATGAATCTAATCCAGGTGCAAGTGTGTTTCAACAAATATAAATCAGAACTCAAAACTTCAAAGAGGACGTGCACGACTTGAGAAAAAACATGGTGTAAGATCTGAAACCTGACTTCTTAATATACCGTAAAACTACAAAATATCTTTTGCATTAATGAGAAGAGTGATGAAAATAGCAGCAGCAAGAGAATTCTTTCCAATTGAGTCTGAATTCTTCCAATAACAAAACATGACAATTGTACATTTAACAAAACAGCATTTCTTGTTCAACTTTTCAGAAATAGCCTGGAGGCTGATGAAAAAAAATGCTGAATCTTGCGCAGCATTAGATAAGCAACAATAAAAGCTAGGAAATAAAATATTGTCTTTATTAGTGTAATAAGGCCATTGCATAATGATTTCCAGAAAGCTGAAAATCAGCTCAGCACTGGGCAAAGTAAAGTTAGCTTTGAGAATTTCATTTTCAAAAATTGAGTTCTAGTAGCATTGTAGAGAACTATATTGCTGTAAAGGAAACAGGCTAGAAACCAAGTGACTATGAGTTCCAGTCCCACCTTAGACACAAAGCCAATTGCGTGACCCTGGGTCAATCACTCTCTCTCAGCTCTAGGAAGAAAACAGATTTGCAGTAGCAAATCTCTTCCAAAAACCTTTGTAAGGAAACTACAGGGACTAGTCCACATAGTCACTGAGACTCAACACTGACTTGGTCGTACACACAAAAAAGAAGCATTACAAAGAAACCCAGAGCTATAATTGTGCTTTTGCATTCAATCTGAAGTTCATTGCTACTGTAAAGATTTTTTAGTGATCATGAATGCTGATTTATGGCACGAGTATCCCATTTTTACCCTCTGAAGTGGGGGAAAAATACTGTAGAATATATTACTTTCTCAAGATAACTCAGTTATCATTTTGAATTTTCCCAGTACTTACTTGCTATTCTTAAATTTTATATATTGGTATTTTATATATTTTGGAGCATTATGGCACTGAAAAATGGAACATGAGAAAAAGTTAATGGAGCACATTTTAGGCTGCTATCTTTCTTCTAGGGAAGAGGCATAATGGCTTAGTGGCTTAATGATGCTGGAGATGGTTTCTACTCCGATAGTTCAACTCCTAGCTTGTAACTCCACTGTGTGGCAGGGGGTGAGCTCCCATAACTTGCCTCAGCTTCTGCCTACCTTGCAATTTGAAAGCATGTTCTATGCAAGTAGATAAATAGGTACCACTTCAGTGGGGAGACGAGTTGGTGTTCCATGCAGGCGGTCAGATTCTTAGCAGCTCTGAACCTTCCTGGTTGCAATGCCAATTTGTGAGGAGCCTCTGAGGCAAGGGCAGGAGGGGGGGGCTTGAATGAATTGCAGAAAGAGCCACTTGTCTTTTTTCTAGCACGAAACTTGCTCACCCTCTTGGGGTGCACTGTGGGAAGCATGCAAGCATGTACCTGACAGAACTGGAAAACAGGCAACCAAACTGCTACTCTGCAATAGCATTCTAGCCTCATAATCATAATAGGAGGAGGAGGAGCATCCTTCAAGCTGACAACATCAAGCACACTGAACTCAAGAAAGTGGTTAGAAGTGAATACATCAAGAGAGCGAAGAAAATCTTAAAGACCAACTCAGTGGAGGAAATGCCATCAAGGCAATTCCAGTCATTAGATACACAGCTGGAATAGTGGACTGAACTCAAGCAGAACTAAAAGCCCTGGATAGGAAGACCAGGAAAATAATGACAATGAATCATGCCCTTCATTTTCACAGTGACATAGACAGACTCTACCTACCAAGGAAAATAGGTGGGCATGGAATGTTGCAAATGTGTCAGATGGTTGAAAAAGAAAAAAGAGTATTGGAAGAATATCTGATGGACAATGAAAAAGATGCATTGAAGCTGGTATACCAGAAACATTTTGTGACTACTGGAGAGATCAAAGTGGCCTACAAGAAAGACCAAATGAAGAACAGAATGAAGGCATGGGAAAACAAAGAATTACATGGCCAATACATTAAACAAAATAGCAGGGAAAACAGATAACAACAAGACCTGACAATGGCTAAAAACAGGGAAGTTGAAGAAAGAGACAGAGGGGCTAATTCTAGCTGCACAAGTTCATACCCTAAGAACAAAGCCAGAATTGAAAAACCAGCAACAGACAGCAAAATCCACACAAAGAAGCTGAAGAAATAGCGGACCACCTGGGTAGCTTTTGCAAGAAGATCACACAGACCGCAAGCAAAAGCGTGACAAAAGTAGCCACAATGGTGTATTAGAAGATCTGCAAGAAATATAATTCACCTGCAAGCAAGAACTGATGGGACCATAAAGTAGAGAAATTCATAGAAAATGAAGAAGCTACATTGCTTTGGAACGTCAGAATTCAAACAGACAAGCAACTGCCACATAACATCCCAGGCTTAACAACTGTCGTTAAGAAAGACAAAAAAAGTCTGGATGGTAGATGTGGCAGTACTTGGAGACAGCAGAATTGAAGAGAAAGAACTGGAGAAGATCACAAAACACAAAGGCCTGCAAATAGACATAGAATGACTGTGGCAGAAGCAAGCAAAGGTAGTTCCAATAGTAATAGGCACCTTGGGTGCAATCCCAAAACAACTGGACTACCACTTAAACACCATCGGAATTGACAAATTCACCACCAGTCAATTGCAAAAGGTGGGCTTTACTCAGAGCAAATTCCATCCTGCAACGATATCTGTAACACCACCAGACACCCACATCTGCCTATCCCAGGTTTTTGGAAAGGACTCGATAGGTAGACAAAAATGCCAAATCCAGTCTGAATATCTGGCTGATTGTGCGATGAACCATAATATCTTTTAGGCAGCTCAGAGTGATTTATTTTACACATCTGCCTCCCCTTCAGATATGTTCACAATAAACCTGTGACATAAATTAGGCAGCAAAGTTGTGGTCAAATGTCTCTAAATAAAAACCTTTGATTTAAAAAGTTGGTCCAAAACTAACATTTTAACCAGTATAACAAACATTGTTACCATACTCCAACCTGGGGCCCTCTAGATATATCAAGTCATAATTCTTCTCAGACAGGCTGGGGATTATTGGAACTATATTCCAACATGCCTGAATGTCCCAATATAGGAAAAAGCCTGTACTGGATTCTATTAGTATTGATATTATTAGAATAAATAATAAACAACATTCACCAAATGTCTGAGCTTGTTCTTGAAAGTAACTGTTACATGTGATTGTGGATGAGAATCTGTTCACAGACAACAAAGCTTCTCTGGAGTTATTCCCCCCATCCAGTTGAGCACAACAAATCACAAGATCTTTCCATCTGAGCATGCAGCTAAATCTGGCCTATGAATGCAGCTTTTGATAGAAATGGTATTCCAGAAACAGCTATCAAACACTGTTGCCTTGCTGTAGATCACAGCATAAACAATGGACTGAGGCAGCAGTAATGGACAATGGAGTTGTTAGACCATTCAAAAGATAAATAAATAATGCTCTACAGCACAGAGACAAATAAGTCACTCCCCTCCCTGCCCACCCCCACATTCAGCATGGAGAATCAGGAAATTGCTCATATCTGTTTATTTTCAATATTAAATGTCTTGCAGTGCCGTTCAGGCCCAACAGATGGTGCTGTGTACTTCACGGATCCCCAGGAGGAAAACAGCATCAGATTGCTACAACATCAGGTTCAATTAGGCACTTAATGATCTAGATGTTGATCTGCGATAGCAAATTAGAGAAACGGGACTACAGTATGGCATTGCTGTATGCATAGAAAGAATATGGATATAAGAGGTAAAGATACATCGGATCTTAGGACAAACCTAATGATTGAGAGAGACACAGGCAGATAGATGATAGTTATCTCTGTGTAAACACACAAAGAACAACACTTGTAGTCTTTTTGGGTTAATAGAATATACAATATAACATTAGCTGCCACTTTAGTTTACCACATAAAATAAGCCCACATTGGAACCTCGATTTAAATCAGGAAAAGCCACAAAATAATAATTGTAGAGCTTGATGTTAATTCAAATGTATCCTCTGTGGGACATAACCCCTCCCCAACAGTCTCATACATCTGATAGCAACACTGTATTAAAATTAACCGTCTCACAAGATGCTGGTATTAAATGGACAAATAACTGCTTGTATATTTAATATGACCCTTTTTGGTTAAATTGCTTTCAGAATGCTCCAGACCTGAAATGTAGCTGGAAGTAAATCAAGACATGACCCACCAGCTCCAATTAGTCAAAAGGCTGCAATCATTTTGATAGGTTTTATATATTTCTTCCTATCTTTCATATTTTGTGTAATGCAGTCTTTGAACTACCTTCAAAAGAATACTTTCAGAATACCATGCAGGCAGTATATGAGCCCCTCCCGTCTCTTCAGTGTCTTCATTTTTTTTAAGACATGGTGAAGATGAATAATTAGACAGCCATGTTTTCCTCATCATTGTTTAAGCTCAGTATACTGTTGACATAAGAAAGGTTTGTGATTACCTCAGCCTATGCCGATAGTGGATAATTTGTGTCTCCTGGTTTGCAGCCTCATTGTTATAACTCCAGAGTATCTCCAGGTAATGCTCTCAAATTATCTAGTCGAGCTTCTGATATTTTTTTTCCAGAAATAAGAAAAATGTATAAAGATGCTTCAAGGTCCGACTCACTTATTTTGCTCAATGATTCCCCCACTCCAAACCTGACAATGAATCCTTAAGTGGACAAAGCCTATTCATGTCCTGCCCATTTTTCTAAAATTACATTAGCCAGCCACATTTTTTTTTTTGTAGTCTTTGGGGACCAAAGATATTAAGAAAAGATAAAGTGCAAGCTCTACCACAAAACATTATCCCTCCTCCATCCACAATTATGTACAGTCTCTTCCCCAATCACAAGAACCTCCCCCCATGAATTTTTCTGTGTCGAGCTCAAGCAGTGAGCACATAATGGGAGGAATGCCTTAATATGCAACTCCCATCAGCTGAACAAGCCTACTTCTTTGGAAAGTTGGGGAGGAAAGAAAGATGATTTATTGTCATGGACAAGAGACCAGGAAAAAAATCTGAAGTTAAAGATTATGTGGGCAATGTACATTTATTGCAAAGTGATTGCCTCAGTATTATATGGAGACTTGCTATGGCAGTGAGATCCATAGCACCATTTGTTAGAATGCATCCAACCTTATTTATTATTATTATTTAGCATGTGGTGATGTTAAATTAGCCAGGAGACTATAGTGTCAATGCAAAGTAATTGTTTGGCTGCCAACGATTGCTAGTCCATTCAGTTCATGCTTGTGTGCTATCCAGAGTGCACCACAGGGGGCAAACTAACTAAACACTCAGAAGTCTTGGTGGCTTTCTGCAGCATCATCTGAGGCTCTCCCATCACCAATATCACCTCGCATTTGGGCGTTGCATTCGAGCAGGTCTGGCACCAGTTAAATTCATACTGTTGCTTGAAGCACCAGGGTGTTTTGTAACCACCAAAGTGGTACTTATTTATCTACTTGCATGCAACATGCTTTTGAACTGCTAGGTTGGCAGAAGATCTCCAACCTTAGAGAAGAATTATTTAGGCAGCTGATCTTCTTTATAACAAATTGTGTCTCTTCTATTTGCCTCTCCCCACACTCTAAATCTTTATACATCTCCACCCCTGACCACCCTAGGGATGCCCTTTCCGTGATGTCCCACTGCCTGGAAGCGGTGCGGGTTTGGATGGGGAGGAACAGGCTTAGACTCAACCCTTCCAAGACTGAGTGGCTGTGGATGCCGGCATCCCGGGATCTGGAGGTTCCATCCTTAATGATCGGAGGTGAAATCCTTGCTCCCTCCAACAGGGTCCGCAACTTGGGTGTCCTCCTGGATTCTCGGCTGTCTTTAGATGACCATCTGACGGCCGTAACCAGGGGGGCCTTCGCACAGGTCCGTCTTGTGCGCCAGTTGCGCCCGTTCCTAGACCGGGATGCCCTCGCCACGGTCACTCATGCCCTTGTTACCTCTAGGTTGGACTACTGTAACACCCTCTACATGGGGCTGCCCTTGGGATGTGTCCGGAGGCTTCAGCTAGTCCAAAATGCAGCCGCGCGGGTAGTTACGGGGGCGTCTAGATACTCCCGTGTAACACCTCTCCTGCGTGAGCTGCACTGGCTACCGGTGGCACTCCGGATACGTTTCAAGGTGCTGGTGCTCACCTATAAAGCCCTTCATGGCTTAGGCCCGGGGTACTTGCAGGACCATCTCCAGCCGTTCTCCCATCGTCCTGTGCGCTCTCACAGAGTCGGCCTCCTCAGGGTGCCGTCGGCCAATGTCGGCTGACGACCCCCAGGGGGAGGGCGTTCTCTGTGGGAGCCCCGACCCTCTGGAATGGATTGCCCACTGAGCTCAGGACAGCCCCCGACCTTCTTTCCTTCCGTCGCGAGCTGAAGACGTGGCTCTTCCGCCAATTAAACTGATCCGTTTGGGGGTACACTGGTATAATTTTAAATCGTTTTTAATTGGGTTACTGATTTTAATTTGGTATTGTATTGTGATTTGTATTGAAGTTGTCATTTTGTAAGCCGCCTTGAGTCCCTAGGGAGAAAGGCGGCATATAAATCGCAATAAATAAATAAATAAATAAATAAATAAATAAGGGAAAAGGACAAGTACATAGCATATTGTCAAATAAGAAGCGAGAATTCCAAAGCCCAGAATTCAACAGCAAAAATTGCAGTTTATTAAAGGGTAAGCATGGCTTTCAGTCAAAATCAATTTTGGATATCACATCAGTGGTGGGTTGCCCCCGGTTCGGATCGGTTCACAAGAACCGGTAGTAAAACTGATGGGAGGCTCCGTCCACTGACCGGGATGTCATCGTAGGTGATCTGCACATGTGCAGAAGAGCACGCGTGGGCACAATGCGAACCGATAGTAAAGGTAAGTAGAACCCACCCCTGTATCACATGGAGATATTTAGGTGGCTTTCTTGCCAACTGTATGGAAAGACTGTTTTGTCTTTTTTTGTGTGGATTTCCTTTCATTTTTTAATTCCCACAAGATTAACCTATAGTTCTGGTATTCCCTGTTGGAATCCCAACCCATTACAAACCATGTCTGATCTCACTGAGATTCTGGATGAGGTTGCCTCAGTTCTGCTATCTGCTCACTTTATCAATTGGTGTTATTATACTGGTAGAAGTTAACAAAACGCATGACAGAGTTTAAAGACAATGTCAGTGCTATGATACTTTGAACTTTGAAAATCTAGGTGGGTCCTAAAACTAAATATGGAAGAAATATTATCAGCAATAGCTGATAATCTTCCAAGGATATAACATTTGTTTTTATTAATATTGTGGACTTCAGAAAGAGTCTGAAAGAAAGAACGTATTGTACTATGTCTAGCAATGTAGTAATGTTATCGTCTAGAAATGGTGAAAGATTTTCCATTCCTTCCATCATAATAGGATAGCTCCAGGCACTATCATTATGGGAATATTGGGAAAGTTTAAAAAAAAAGAAACAAAGAAAGATATTGCAGGCTGTATCCACAAAGCAGAAGTGTGTGAACGTTCCCTGTGGCATTCTAGCCCAGGTGCCGAGAGAAAAGACAATGAATGCTACATTGCTTCTTTCATGTTCCCCAAGTTACCATATGGCCTTAGGTGTGATGAAGAATACTGTCCCATCATCAGTGTCAAATTTAGATGCAACAATCACTCCAGTGTAGAATGGGAGGATGAAATCTTAATGCCAAAAAGGCATTAAGAGTTGTTAACTTAATTTTGCGAAGCTTCTTCTCCGGTAATACTGTACTGCAAACTAGGGCATTCAAAACCTTTGCCAGACCAATCCTCGAATATAGGCTCGTCTGCCTTGAATCCACACTGTATATCAGACATTAATACAATTGAATGGGTCCAGAGGTATTTCATGAGAAGAGTACTCCATTCCTCTACTCACAATAGAATACCTTATGCCACTAGACTTGAAATTTTGGGCTTGGACAACCTTGAACTACGCCACCTATGGTCTGACCTAAGCATAGTACACAAAATTGTCTGCTACAATGTCCTACCTGTCAACGACTACTTCAGCTTTGACCACAATAATACGTGGGCCAACAATTTTTTTTTTTTTTTTTTTTTTTTAATTTGATTTATATGCCGCCCTTCTCCGAAGACTCAGGGTGGCTTACAATGTGCTCAGCAATAGCCTTCATCCTTTTGTATATTTATACAAAGTCAGCTTATTGCCCCCACAAACTGGGTCCTCATTTCACCTACCTTAGAAAGGATGGAAGGCTGAGTCAACCTTGAGCCTTGGCGAGATTCGAACCCTGCGGTAATTGCAGGCAGCTGGTCTTAAGCAGCTTAATAACAGGGTGCCTTAAACCCTTGTACTACCAAGATACAAACTCAAGGTAAACCGCTCCAAACTCGATTGCAAAAAATACGACTTCAGCAATAGAGTGGTCAATGCCTGGAATGCTCTACCTGACTCCATTGTTACATCCTCAACCCCCCCCCATAGCTTCAACCTTAAACTGTCTACTGTGGACCTCACACCATTCCTAAGAGGTCCGTAAGAGAGAGTGCATAAGCGCACCAGCGTGCCTACCGTCCCTGTCCTACTGTCTCCATTTATTTGTACTCATTTCCTGTGTTCATGTCCATGTTTATACTTATACCTGTTATCTCGTACATGTTTGGACAAACTAAATAAATAAATAAAATAAAATAAATCTCAACTTTTCACTTTCTTCTACTGGCCCGGCTACTACTACCCTGTTTCCCCCAAAATAAGACATCCCCTGATAATAAGCCCAATCGGGCTTTTGCGCACACGGCAATAAGGCCAAACGCTTATTTCAGGGTTCAAAAAAATATAAGACAGGGTCTTATTTTTGGGGAAACACGGTAGCACTCCTACTACTGCTGGTGATACCAGATCCATTTTCTGCTCCTAAAAGGATATCCTATTAGCATAGACATAGTGGGGATGAGAGGCAAAAAAAGCAAAATAAAACCTCAATGTTTTTCAGGAAGCATTTCTCTTTACCTGAGAATCCAAAATTTGCTATTACAGTACATACTTTTGTTTCCTCTCTCAAAGAAGTAAGTATAAAAGCAAAAAATCATAGATTTCATACAAGTTTAATATAATGCAATTTATTACATTTTTAGGGTGTCATGATTTGGAATGGATGGAATGGTATACAATAAAACAAAATCATGATTTAATACTTTTTTCTACCTGTCTAGTTTATTGTTAATTTTTTTTAAAAAAGACCAAACCAATACCATATAAATTCAATTTTGACACAATCTCTGCTTTATTCTTGGGTTCTTAGTGTCCCAATGGAAGAACTGTACGAAAAATGTCCTCTACTATACAGATATTAGAGGGAAATAACTAGAATCAACTAACATTAAACTGAATTATAGTAGTACTTCTTCCTATAACTTTTATTGCAGCTATATACTCCAGAGCTAGACACCCATAACACATTTATGTATTCTTCCAATTCATGGGAAAATGCAGTAATGTTAATCCTGTTTTTTATTAAAAAAAAAATTAACTTTCAACAACCTACTGAAAAAACAATTGAATGTTTGACTTTCCATGACAGTATAGCAGGATCGGTCAACTTAGCTATTCAGATGGAGAACCTCAAATACCATAGAAAACAATCAGTGCTTTAGAGAGACTTGTTTTCAGATTTTCTTGCACCAACTTAATCCGTAATGCAACTTTTGAAAAGATTTCTGTTATAGCCCAGGGCATTTTACCAGAGTTTTCAGAACCCTGTTTGAAAACAAGAGCCTTGTTCAATTAGTTACTTGGTGTTAATGACATCTCAACTTCCAGCCTTGCCATGTTGAATTTTTTGAATGCAGCCAGTTGGGAAGGAAAATGAGAAAAACTGACACATACACACATTTCCATTCATAGTACTCAATACAGAAAATTGAGAAACTGAAAGGGCAAGACAGGCACATACCCAGACGTGGGAGTGGGGCCAGCACACATGTTCTTTTACATAAATACACAAATAATGTTTAGGTTGAAAACCTAGAATTGCTGTGCCATGCCAGAATCACATCAATTCTATCTGGGCCTGAAGATGAAATGCTTTCCTTTAATTAGTATTTGTTAGAGCAGGGGTGTCAAACTGTCAAGCAGGGGCATCAGGGTTGTGTTTGACCTCGGGGGGCTGGAGTGGGCGTATCCAGTGTAGGCATGGCCAGCTCGACATCACTCATGTTGGGGGCACCTGTGGTGGCCTGAGTGCTCTGCCAGTGAAAACAGGCTCCCAAGCTCCGTTTTCAGCTACGCCAGCCTCCTGCAACCCTCTGCCAGTGAAAACCAAGCATGCGGCCCTCCCAAGCTCCATATTTGCTAGCAGAGGCACTGCGGGCTGGTCCTTTGCTGTTTCTAGGACGACCCTGTGGGCCAGATCTAAACACCCTGCAGGCCAGATCCGCCCTCCCCCCCCCCCGGCCTTGAGTTTGACACCCCTATGTTAGAGTAAAATTTAACCAAGGTTCTAGAGGAGTTACTGGTACTTAGGGAAGTATCATTTATAAATTAATATCATATTTGAATTTGATTTTAAGTTATAATGAATTGACCGCTCCTAGAATTGTTGTGGCAGAATGGTGTTTTGCTGCTCTGTCACATGATTTCCCAGATATACAAACTACAGTTATGGCTGATACTCTGGGAACTAGCTGAGAGAAGACAAATGGCTTTTCACACACTGACAGCCTCTGATGGAGAGGACAAGTTGACATGGGCTTTAAAAAACTGGCAGGGAGGTGGTAATACTGGAGTTAAATTCAGAGTGGAAGAAGAAGAAAAGCTGGTCTAAATAGATGCAAGTTCCAGTGTCTTCAGCAGCCCCGAGCTTTTGAAATGAGTTGAGTGGCCATCCAGTGTTCCAATTGCTGTGCAAGGAAATTAAAGATGCAACGTGGAATTTGTTTACCAGCAACAGAATTGGAAAGGAACTGAGTTGCAATAACCACTAGATTAATTGATGCTCTTGATTCCCAAAATAAGTTCAGGAAATTTAACAGCAACTACATTTTATTATGAGCACCGAGTCATATTTTCAGAAGCAATAACATTCTATGCAGGGAGCTAGCTAAGCTCAGAATGGTAGAGAAAGTAGGAAATAAAGCAATTTGCTACATTCCTTTGAAGTCGAAAGCCACAAGTGAGAGGGAACTGAAATGCTGCATTACAGTAGCTGAATGCTGCTTGCATAGTTATATAATTGGAAGAGTCAATCTAGTAAAGAATCTAATTCTTTTCTACCTTTGAAAAGTCCTTTATGGGTACTATATTGGTTTGCAAGAAGACTCTCATGAACTGTGTGTTGTCTGATCAGTCCTGAAGTACTCATGTAAAAAAGGTAAAGGTTTCCTCTGTCAAGCCATGTCCATCTTTAGGGGGCAGTGCTTATCTCCATTTCCTAGCCAAGGGAGTCAGCATTGTCCAAAGCTATTTCTATGGTGATATGGCCAGCATGGCTATATGCCAAGGCGCACATAATGTTGCTACCTTCCCACTGAAGTGGTACAATTTATCTACTTGCATTTGGATGCATTTGAACTGGTAGGTTGGCAGGAGCTGGGGCAAGAATGGGAGCTCATCCTGTCATGCGCTGCTTGAGTCTCAAACTTCTAAGAACTCAAAGACATATACCATATTTTCTGGAGTATAATACTCAGCTTAGTTTTTGGGGAGGAAAATAGGGGAAAAAAATCTGCGTACCAGGTATTCATCTGGCTAGCGTTCTTAGTCTGGTCAGCTTCAGCACATTAGTTTGCTGGTTTTTTATCCCCTGCTTGGGAATAAAAAACAGCTTCTAAGGCACAGCTGAGAGGAAGCAGCAATGAGAAAGGGAAGCAAAGCACGGGGGGCGATCACTTCATTTGCTAGTGCCTTGTTAAAGCACAGCGGAGAGTCGAGGGAGCAGGCAAAGCTGGGAAGATCGCTTCACTCGTTAGCACCTCGTTAGGGCTGAAAAAAAGCTTCGAAAAAGCTACATTTGGAGTATAAGACGCACCCAAATATTCAGCCTCTTTTGGAGGGGGGGAGAAGGTGCATCTTATACTCCGAAAAATACGGTACTATTTATACCTAATTGGTTTGTGGTTTAAGATGTCAATTTGTAATTGTTTCATTTCATCCCATACTGCATTGAGCTTTCCCGTATTCATACTTCTTACATTCCATGGTCCTATTATAATTCTTCATAGCTTCATTCTTTTCCCCCTGTATGGCAACATCAGCAATGAAACGCTTTAATCTAGCCACATCCTACAACCTTTTTTCTTTGCTTTCCATTTCTTGTACCTTTGAATCAGTATTTGACTCTTGGCAACTTCCTGGACTATTCCCCACAATTTTCTTGGCAGCATTTTCAAAGATGGTTTGCTGTTGCCTTCTTCCTATGGCTGAGAGAAGGTGACTGTCCCAAAGTTTCACGGCTAATTTTGTCCCTAAGTCAGGATTGGAACTCATGGTCTCCCAGTTTCTAGCCTGATGCCTTAACTGCTACACCAAACTGATTCTCTCTGTATATCTCTATTTGTGCATTAATTATATGAAAGGCTAATTTATTTAAAGGGCCATTTTAGGAATTTGGAGAATCTGTTATTCTCCAAATAACAGCTATAAGCTATTCACAAATTTACTGCCATGGCAGATGTGGCCAGTCACAAAACATCCATTTATAAAAGCAAACTGGTGAGGTTGGTCCCTGCCATTCCCTTCTAGCTCCTAGGTCCCATCTTAACCAGCTGGCTGTGTTCAGATGGCTTTATTCAAAAGAAAGATCTGGGCCACTACTCATCTTTTTTATGATTAAGGTCATCTACAGCCCATCTAATTCTTAGTGATTAAAAGGAAACCCATAAAAAAAAATTTGTGCACAAAGTTAATGTTAGCAGCTGGCATTTTGTTTCCATTTTTAATTGAAAAAAAATCTGAACCAATCAAGAGACTCAAGAGGTATTTCAAGGCTATCTGCAGCCAACACATGCCTTCAATGAGGAAAAAAAATTGTTGATCATTTTATTTATGCCAATATACCATCCTCTTGGGATCTTGGGGACATGTTTGAGGAAAAAAGTATATATTTTTCAATAAAATTGGAAAATTGGATAGTTGTAGTCAATTTTTTGAAAATGGAAACATCAGGAAGCTCTAGCTTATTCTAAAACTATAGTCTGTTTTCTGTGTGAAAGAGATTGAGATCTATTTGTTAAAAAGCTGGTTGCTTATTTTAAAATATTTATATTTTATTATATGGTAACATAAAAATCAAAAGTCATCTCTCTGTGTAAGAACCAGTTTGAACTGGGCATTAGATCCTAATTAACATAGTATTAACATACTAATAACCATAGTATGGTTTTGCCCAATTTTACATTTTCTCATTCTCTTTCCCTTTAAATGCAAGGTCCATTGATACTACAGTGAACTTTAGTGTATATTCCCAATACTGCACCTGTCATTGATAGTCTAATCAATACCACAATGTAAGCTGTGCTGATCCTACAACAAGCAAATGGATAATATCTATAACAATACTTACTTTCGTCAGTTTTACTGCCAGACTGGATAAAAAGTTTCACTGCAGTAATGTTTAAATCATTTCATCCCTCTGGACTTTCTCTCCAACTCAAACATAAATAAATTTCCATGCTATTATTGTGGCTTGTTTAACTTGTGTTGTGTTTAACTTATAGTTCTCAAACTGTGTCTTCCCTTTGTCCAAAGTATTTTATTAAATACAATGACACCCCCCAATTACAGTGATAAGATTTTGTATGCCCCATATGGAAGGCCCTTCTCTCTTAGTACAGATGCTCTCCCAACTAAGGTGACAGCTGGTCAATATGCCAGCCTTTCCTATGAAGAATGAGAATGTAACAGCTCGAATATAGAACAAGAGTCTGCTTTGCACATCCTTTTAAAGTGTCCACTATGCACACACTGCCGATTAGAGTGAATACACACACTCTTTTGTTTGAAAAACTCCTCTTCATGATGAGGAGATTGACTTATTCTCATTCAGTGACCAAAACCCAGTTTTTTTAAAGGCAGTAGTGAAACTTTTATTTATAGCCTTAGTTTATAAGATCCATTTGGTCCCTTCTATGCAATATTAACTTTATAGGATTTCTCCCTTCCATATATACACACAAATATGCATTAATGGTGTGCTGTACTTTTTAAATTCTGTGACATGGTCTTGGACAACAAACAAACAAACAAACAAACAAACAAACAAACAAACAAACAAAACAATTAACAAAAATATCAAAATATCAATCATTATCAGATTAACTATTTATTATTTAAACCTCTGGGCAACTCTGAAAAGTTGATAATGTTCAAATTCAATCCATCCCAATCAGGTTTGTGTCAGCAAAAACCAAATTTAGAAAGTGGATCTAGAAGAAGCACGCCTATCCTCAACCTCCCTAAAAGAATTACGTTCAAGCAAGGCTAGATTGTCCAGCAGTAGAAAGCCCATATAATGATGAGTAGGAGTAGGAACTGGAAGACTGTGGATTATCTTTCAGTCTAACCTGTCTCACTGGAATACTGAGATGATAAAATAAGAAGGGACTATGCCATGTATACTACATGTAATAGTAATGGACTATGTTATGTATATTGGATAAAAGATCCCTATAAGAGTAATTAAATAATATATACATACATACTGGTTTTACCCATTTGAGGCACTGATCCAGATTGAACTTTGGAAGGGAGAAGGAGCAGGTGATAACCCCCAAATAATACAAGATCCAGAGAAATGTAGAGAAAAGAGAATGTGGGAAGCTGTTGGCTCTTTCAAATGACAGTTAAAAGAAGAGCAGCCCATCACTTGACTTCACTATTAAAGCATCCTCCTTAAAATGAACAGCATCATTTCCTGATTGAAGAAGCCCACTCTGCCCAGGTCTCATTCAAATCTGGTGCAAAAGTCCAACCAAAAATGAAGAGAAGTCTTCCTCTTTCTCTTATGACCAGAGTTCTAAGATCATTGCAACTATCATCTATGCAGTTTGGAATTTAAATATATTGAAAGCAGAAGAATACAACTCATTATGAAAGTTAAAATGGTAAATATTTCATGCTACCTGAGGAATCCAATTAATGGGGAAAAAAACCTTAAATATATCTGTACATCATTAAATCCTCCATATATGTGCATTTTCCAAAACTGGCAAAACAGTTAGGTAGCTTTACTTATTAAAATACAGTATTCTCTTCTACTGTTAAGTTATTTTCCATTATTGTAAATTGATCAGAGTCTCCTTGAACCACAAGATGGATGGCATTTAAATTTAATAAAATCAAGGATGTGAAAATGAATGGGCAAAAGTATTACATCTGATCCTTATCAAGTAAAATATGCTTTTTTTCCCACTATTTTAAATTACCACTGATTAATCAGTAATTAAAGCTCAACTATTCATAATCATATACTAAAATGTACAAATAAATTATCTAAAACATATATCAGTCATATATTGATGTAAGAACCATAATGCTAGAAGTGGGTTTCAATATATTTTATATAAGCAAGACAACTGATCTTGTTTCATCATAATGAGATTTGAAACTGAAACAGGCAAACTATGTTTTAATCAAATTAAAACCACATTGCTTATTGTTTAAATACCATCCAAATTTGTGTGTGTGTGTGTGTGTGTGTGTGTGTGTGTGTGTGTGTGTGTGTTACAAGTCACTTTATTTATGTCTGCTATCCATCACAGTGATCATAAAAGAAAGAACAGAAATTGTTACAGCAGGTAGACCTGCCCTCAGATTAGGAAGTTTTGGAAAAAGATTCAAAAATGGCTGAACGAGATAACAGGTGCAAGTTTCCCCCTAACTCCAGATTCTTACTTACTCGGAATCAAGCTAAAAGACATGGGCAAACAAGATTGGCACTTATTCATCCATATTACAACAGCAGTGAGAATGCCACTGGCCCAGCAATGGAAAAATGCAAATACACCATCAGATCAACTTATAATAAATAAGATATTGAACTGTGCCGAATTGGACAAATTAACCTATATCCTAAGAGAGAAAAAAGAATCCATATACGACAGTAACTGGGAACGCTGGTATATATGGCTAAAGAAGAAGATAAACATAGAGTAAACAATATAATATTAAATATATACTTAGTTATAATTAGATAGTGTTTGGTATTCAAAATAGTCAATGTTATCGGAACAAAAAGATTTACCGGGATGTAACTATGAATGTTAATTCATCTGGGGGATCATTATGATCTCCGGTTAGTCTTTCTTTGTGGTTGTCTTTATGTGTTGTGTGTGTGTGTGTGTGTGTGTGTGTGTGTGTGTGTGTGTGTGTATATATATATATATATATATATATATATATATATATATATATATATGTATGTATGTATGTATGTATGTATGTATGTATGTATGTATATATATATCTCACATCTGTTTGATAATTATAGTACATGTTTTTTTTATTTGTAAATAATTAATAAAGATCAATTTTTAAATAAAACAATATGGGCACATGAAAAAAAAAAAGAAATTGTTACAGCAGATTTCCCCAGCTGGGTGCCCTATTGTGTCAAATTCCCAGAATTCACCAAGCAGCAAGATCATTCCTGTTTGCATATATTTAATTTTCTTGAAAGCTGTTGTCTCCAAGTTTATCTTCTTCATTTACAGATAAAGTCTTCCAATACCATCCAGACATCACAGCAGGAAAGATCTTCCTCAATCATAACAACCACAACAAAAGATGCAACCAATTTAACTACTGCGATCTGATGAATCACCGGGAGGATATGAGAAAATAATCTTTAGGAACGTAAACATATATTATCAAAAAAGCATTTAATTGCTTAGGAGAAGTATAGCTATTTCTCACATTTCAAATCTCTTGATACGTACAGTGATAGAATTAGTGTCAGCTAAGTTCTTTTATACACAATAACAATACTTTCCTTATTCTAACAAAGAGTGTTTGTAGTCAAGTGTAAAACAATTTATCCTTCTAGCACCAGGGGTCAGCAAAAGTGACAGCCAAGTAATTGTGTAAAATTATATTACTACGTACAGTTGCTTATTTCCTTTTAATAATGGATGTCTGAAAAGGCAATCTTGGAGTTAAGGGCTATGATTTTCGTGCATTGCTTAGCAACATGGGCAAATATAGAAGCACAGATGCAGAACCTAGTGACCTTTCTTTTGTGCTCAACTCTGAATACTTAGCTATTTATGTGTCATGTATGAAAAACCATGATGCAAACAATGAGATGTTCCTTTTGGCTTTAGCGGTTTGAAACAATTAAATCAAGCTCCTGCAAGAAACATGAAAGAAGTTGAAATTGCCTGGTTTTTTTTTTTTTTTTTTTTTTGGTTTCAAATCATGTCTGCTGATTGAAAATCTGGTTTACTCAAATCATCAATGCAAATCCACAATCAGTCGCATTAACTGTCAGCCCTTCAAGGTAGACCAGGCTTGGATGTCAGCGTTATGAATGCTAATATTATTTTATTATAAGATTACAGTGACAGAATCTTGCAAGGCTGAATGTGGTTTTCGCCTCCTTCCCTCCTTTGATGAGAACTAGGGAGAGTCATGCCTGAGATGCTTACTCAAATTACATTTCTTTTATCTGACTGTTGGCTTGATTGTAGCTCTTCCTCCTATTTCTCAAGGTTATTCCTACTATTCATTGCATTAGCAATTTTCTTTCTTGACCTCGTCCTTGGGTCAGACCAAAAGAACCAGGTGGTATTTACTAACATAAAGAGAGAATGCCATTCTCACTACTGATCACAGAGAGAGAGAGAGAAGGTGGGAAAGAGAGAGAAAGAGGGAGGGAGGAGGGAGGGAGGAAAGGAGGGAGAGAGGGGGGAAATATTATTTACCTCCTTGAAAGGTTATTCCATTTTCCATTAATCATCTCTTTGTTAATCTAATTAATATGAAGAGTACTTCTGTATCTTTAATTCAGCAGGTACATCTTTTTCCTAGAAGTTATCCTAGTATGCAGCTTTCTAGAAATGGAAGAGATATATTTATAATCTGTCTCAATAAATATATCAATCTACATCAATTGAGGCAGTTGACTCTATTTGTTTTAGCATAATGAAAATGTTCTCTCACTTTGGGATGTCAAACAGTATTTGCAGAGGTCACAGAAACTTTGTCGTGCTTTTGCAACTAGTAAATGCCATAAATAAATAAATAAGCTACCTTGGAGAATTATACCATTAGCTCAGTGTTATAGCCCATCTATTTCAGCCAATGGAATTAGAAAATTCTAGTGGCAATATAGTAAAGCTACACATTATTGCCCTGCAAGTCAGCATTGCTTATAGTCGTTTGTTAATTTGCCGAAAAATGTTATTTCTTAAGGAAGAGCATTTATATTTTTTGTCTTTCATAGCTTTCTCTACAGTTTTCTGTTCAGCCTTTTTGTAATATGAAGATTTTTGATGCATTATTTAATAAATATATGCCTTTTAAAATATTCTTCATCATTTTCACAAAATGCACTCCATGAACTCCTACCATATTTGCCACAGTAGTTTCGGTATTGGAGAGCAAACAATTTTCTGCCAAAGAAACACACTCATATATAAATGGACATAAAAATCATTAGCTGGTTGAGTTGTAGTAAATTGCTAGAAAAATGCTGAACTGGCCAGATCAAGTCTTAAGAGAAACAATGAGCTATGCATAATATTCAGTACCATGGATAGCTCAGAAAGTAAGCAGTTTGCACCAGTAACCAGTAATTCAACCAGTAACCAGAACTGAATTAAGTTTTTCTGCATAGTAGCTTTATGTCTTTTCTAAATGTACTTCTTGGAGAATAGGCTAAAATTGTATAAAACTCAATGCAACCAGAAGGACATCCACTCAGATATCATCAATAAGCATGTACAAACATTACTGGCCAAGAAGAATTTAGAAAACATATATTTTTTTCTCAAACATTGATTAAGAAAAACAAACTTAGAGCAATTTATTGATGTTTTATCAATGAAATATGTTATCTGGACACAGTACATATTCTGAATTGTAATAATCTTTTCACTCTTGTAGAATAAACTTGTTAGCTGTTGATGTGCATAATGTGCGCCTTATGCATTATAAGGTAGGATGATAAACAAATGTTGCAAATAAATGCAGTGCAATTTTTAATCTGTTCTCTAGTTTACAAGAAATTTCTCAGACTAAATCAGTAAAAACCCAAATTCCATGAAAACTGCAAAAATGAAAGAGCGGGGAAGAATCTAAAAATATAATTATCTATCAATTTAAGAGCAGACAAAGAGAAAAACTTAAACTATTTGAATGTATTTGTAAAAGTACAGTATATGCTTGGTATTTTAAAAGTTGGTAATAGACAAACTTATGCTATCTCTAGACTAGTATAAGACAACAATCTCTAATGGACACTTAACTGATTCAGAAGCTCAGGGCTGCTGAAGAAAGGATTCTAAGGTGGATCCAAGTGTTTTGGAAGCTTTGGGTCTTAATTACTGAAAAAGGTTTTAAAAATAGATTCAAATAAGAACAAAACACTTATACATGACATTTATCAGTAATGAAAATCAGATGATTGGTGAAATTGTCATAACTCCCCCTTCTACATCATACAATCATGAAGCCTTCCTTAGCATCTACATATCACAACTATTTTTATTAGAACTTGGAAAAATAATCGTTTCTCACTGATATTCTTTAAATTGCATTGCGCTATTTAAAAGTATTATGGCAAGTTAAAATAGTTCTTAAATTTACAGAAAGTGGGCTTAGCTGGCAAAAAAGAGGAGAAAATAAAACCTGCATGTTGTGCATATTAATAAGTAGAGGCTTATTTTAAAGCCAAATAGCCTTCCAAAAGCATTGCACAAAGTAAAGAAGAATTGTGCATGATTCCAATTAAATTTTCTTCTTGAAACCTCATATCCATTTCCTGGCTTGGCTGTGAGCCAGGCAGAGAGGCCAAGATTGAATTGATGTAGACTTTGCCCAAAGGCTGCTGCTGCTGCTAAACTCTTTTTGTTCCATTCTGAATCCCACTCTGTAGAAAATGTCTGCTGAGGCTGCTGTTCATTTCTCTGGTTTCTTATTTAACCTTTACTTTTTTTAATATTCCCAATCTGAGATCATATTAACCTCAGGTTTTGGCTCCGTTAGAATGCAATGGATGTTGGCATGATGTAAAATATATTCAGCTGCACTAAAACATTTTAATGATCTATATAAATATGCATCCCTTATGAACTCTACATTTTTCCCTTACGGAAACTGATGTTAATTTTTTTCAGATATTCAGTAGATAACAATGTATCCTGATCCAGTTATATCCATTGTTAAGCATGATGATGATTATAGCAGACAATGCTAAGGCTTGGAGGTGTAAGCATGATATTAATTGGTTCATAGTGGAAGGACATTAGTGAATGGCACATGATTTAACCATAGCACTTAGACTTATATACCACTTATATACCACTTCACAGTGCTTCACAGCCCTCTCTAAGCGGTTTACAGAGTCAGCATATTGCCCCCAACAATCATTTTACCAACCTCAGAAGAATGGAAGGCTGAGTCAACCTTGAGCTGGTGAGGTTCCAATTATTGACAGTGATCTGAATTAGTCTGTAATACTACATTCAAACCACTATGCCACTATGACATAGTAAATCAAGGTAACATCATTATTTGGCTGTGCCAAAAGGAAGTTCAGAACTGACTGCTAATATTCCAGTAATTTGGCCCAAACCTTGATAGTTACATCAACCAGTGTAACCTAGTGCCATCACTACAATGAAAGACATTTTCATCCCAAAACATTTTCATCAATCAAATCAGACATATAATTTTAAGGCAAATGACTAACCCCAATTGTGGAAAGTTAATAATTTTGCCTGACCTCAGTTCAGCCCCATTTCCAATTCCTCTTTTGATCTTCAGCAGGACATGAATCGGTGTCTTTTCATCTTCTTGCAGAGAGCTCAGGAAAAATAGATCCAACTGTGTTTTATAGTGATCACTGTCCATGCTCCAAAATGAAGCAACTTGCAGATCAACTTGTTGCTGCATTTCACCTCAAAATGAGATCCTCAGTCGATAGATCATATGACCAGAGAACCATGGGGATGATAGGGCATGTACAGTATATGCTAATCTGTTTGACTAGCTCTCTAAAATAAGCCTTTAAGCAAAAGACCTTTCCTATTTTGGTTTAAATTTTACAAGAAACTCCACATAGAAACAAATTAATATACTCATTCAAAAGGACTAATTAGATCAAACGAATTACAAAATGAAAAAGAGCTTCATATTATTCTTGATGCTTTTTGCTATTATGCAAATCTCTGAATTCCATTCAGAGTACAAGTACAATTTCATGTATCACTGTTGATCAAAGGATAACAATCATACAGAAAGAATGGGTTACTAATGAAAAAGAAAGTGTAAGGTGGGAAAGAGAATGTACTGCTAAAGGAGAATTTGGAGAATACATCATATTTGTTCAGTGAAGTTAAAACTGATGACTGGTAAAATTCTTACACTCGAGTTATCTTTTGTCTAATTTATGCAAAATTAGAATTGTGCAAGTTATATTTTATCTAACTTAATAAAAGTAGACTTCTGTTTGAGTATAATTTACTCAAATGGAACTTTAATGAACTGTTATTTCTTACAACATCTTTTTCTTTTAACTATGTTGTAAAATCACTCAGCTCATTATACCAGCAAGGTATCAGATGACTGGCAGGGCATACATGTTGATGGCATGGATCATGTTCTCTCCGTTGAATTAGCTCTTGGGGACCTGTTTTATAATTTTATGGTACTTCAATGCTATTGCCTTCCTTGGCTCCTCACCATGGCTCCCATATGACTGTGGAATATTAAGGTACCTATAACTGGTCTGTATGACCAAATATACAATTCCAGGGTGCCTTAATTTTCTCATACCTAAGGTGGTTAGGTATTTCTTTTCCTATATAGCAGGGATGTCAAACTCAATCCCATTGTGGGTCATATCAAGATTTTGTTTGCCCGTGGGGTGGGGGTCGAGCTAGTCATCATGGCTGACTGGGTGGGCATGGCTAGGATGGGTCAGAGCCAAGGCAGCAAGGGCCAGTCCCTCATCTCTGGAGAGGCCCCACATGACAACTCTGGGTCTATTGCAGGCCGGATCTGGTCCACGGGCTGCATGTTTGACATGTCTGCTGCATAGCAACATCAACAATTAAATGCCCCAAAGTCTTTAATGTAGACTCATCCTCCAATTTTATGGTATGTACAATATGTATGTATGTATGTATGTATGTATGTATGTATGTATGTATGTTTGTTTATTTCCCTTCAAGTCGGTTTTTTACTCTAGATGACTTTCTGGACTAATCCCTGAAGTATTCTTTGCAAGGATTTTTATCAGCAGGCTGTCTTGATTTTTTACTAATAGGTTGAGAATCTCAAGATTCTACAGGTAGAACTAAGATACACTTGACACAGCAAGTGCCCTGGGTCTTAAATGCTTTGGTCTCCTCTTGTGTCATAGCAGTACTCATAATCAGAATAACAGTGTTGGAAGGGACCTTGGAGGTCTTCTAGTCCAACTCCCCATTCAGGCAGTAAACCATTTCAGACAAATCGTTGTCCAAACTCTTCTTAAAAACCTACCAGTGTTGGGTCACCCATAACTTCTGGATGCAAGTCATTCCATTGATTAATTGTTCTAATTGTTAAGAAATTTCTCCTCAGTTCTAGGTTGATTCTCTCCTTGGCTTGTGATAGTAGATCAGGCTTCTGTTAAACCATGTATCATAGAGTCTAGGGTTTTTTTTAAAAAAAATGGTCAATTTTAATGTCATTGGGTCTTTATCTCCACATTACTAAAAGTTCCAGTTGCTGTATGTGAGGTAAGGCTCAGGGTGCAAAGCAGTGGTGAAATCTAAAATTTGTTACTACCGGTTCTGTGGGCGTGGCTTGGGGGGGGGGGGCTAATGTGACTGGGTGGGCGTGGCCATTTTTTTTTTACTTTTAAAACCATTTTTTACATGTAAAATCATGTAAAAAATGCTTTCAAAAGGCTCTGACGATCCCAGCTGAGTTGCCTGATCGGCAGGCAACTCAGCTGGGATCGTCAGAGCTTGGATCGTCAGAGCCATTTAAAAGAAAAAAAAGACTCTGATGATCGCGCTGCTCAGCTGGGCATGGGGGGCAGGGATTTTTGCTACCGGTTCTCTGAACTGCCCACCGCCATCGCTACCTAGTCGCCTGAGCCGGTCCGAACCGGGAGCATTTCACCCCTGCTGCAAAGTAGTCTAGGAATGTTAAAGGTAGCAGTAGCGCTTCCTCCCTAGGATTCTAAAAAAAAAAGTCATTTTCAAGTTCATTCCCAGGAAATATAATGCATATTTAGATTTGTTAACCCTTGCATTAAGCCATCCATGCAAAGCAAACATCTGATTGTCTCAGTAGAATAAGATTCAGATGAGCATGAGGAAAAAGAAGGATTGGTCTGTCATAAATTACACACAGATTGCATCTTCTAGCCAGGTACACACATAAGAAAATAGGATAAAACTTTGAAGGGACAAGCTTATAACAACCCAGGCTCTTAAAAGCTGCTTAAAAGGCTTTTGTTCATGCTGTCGTTGCATGATATTCTGGTTCCCTCTGCACGTCACCAACAACTCGAAAAACACAGCTCAGTTGTTTTTTTAAAATTATATTCATTTGTATTTAATTGTAGCAGGCATTACCTTTCTTGCTGCTGAGGCATTAATGGGAAGGAAGTAATTTCAAAATGTGCAGAGAGCTCTCTTGCAGCTCCAGCAGGAACTTGTTGCCATGGCAACTGGCATATCACCCTCTATTTGTTCCAATTAAATGACATCTCAGAATGCAGCCATAATATTGCCAAAATTTGACTTCTAATGGAAGAAAATGCATTATATACATACACACACAGAGAGAGGGAGAGACCTTTAGATTTAAGACAAAGATCACATAATCTGGTGCCAAATGATGATTTAAAGAGACCCCTGTTTTGAAGTCTCACGCAGTACTTATCGCCGAACATAGCAGCAATCACAGTGACCTCCTCATTTCTCCTTGGGTGTGAAAGAATGAGCAAGGGGCTTATTTTCCTCTGATCACCGTAAATCAAAACAGATATTTTATTCAATGCTCTGAGACAGCAACCCCTGAAAAGCTTCCGCAGTTACTGAGTTTCCATTTGCGAAGCTGCAAAATGCAAACCTAACTCAATCTAGCAACTGGAGGCATGAAATGTCAGCCAATGTATCTGAGTCAACAAGACCGGCCTTGCCATGAAGCTCCAGGAGTCTAATGCTTAAGCAGACAGATCCTGGGCTCTCTAGAGCATCTGATTGTCTCAGCCTCACAGAGTGAAGTGGAATGATAAATGCGGTCGCAACTCTTTGCTTCTATGGAAATAGAAGGCTGCTGTCAAGCTCTAACACGGTATGATTTACTCAGAATTCAGAAAACCTCTTTAAAGAAAGGAAAGGGGGGGAAGGGTATGAGACAAATAAGAGGGGGCAAGGGGATTTTAACAAGTACCTTCTTCATCATTCAAAATTTTACCCTAGTCAATGCCGAAGTCGGTAGGAGCAGAAGTTCTCATCCTTAAAATTATTCACAAATATTGTTGTGTTGCTTTAATTCATGTCAATGGCAAAGAATATCATATGAGCATTCCTGGAGTAGATTAAGCCTGTAGAGTTGAGCATTCTGTTTCTCTAGCAGTCATGCAACTGTTTATGGCCAGCTGTTAAACTGACTTATCTTTCCCAAAAGTTGATATTGGCAAGAATCCTGATATCTGAGTTATCCATCACTTCCAGCTTAGACCAAACAGATTTGTGCACCAAAGATTGCTCCTTGTACGGGTGATCATCTTTCCCGCCCTGAAACCGGAAATCAACTCCACATAGTATATTTAGCGTATGTGCTCTTTTCAAATCCCACCTGCATTTATTAGCATATAGAGGTATCAAAGCTGAAAGAAAAATGCCTAGTGCAGAAATTTTTTACTACCGGTTCTGTGGGTGTGGCTTGGTGGGCGTGGCATGGCTTGGTGGGTGTGGCTTGGTGGGCATAGCAGGGGAAGGATACTGTAAAATCTCCATTCCACTCCAGGGAAAGGATACTGTAAAATCTCCATTCCACTCCAGGGAAAGGATACTGTAAAATCCCCATTTCCTCCCGATCAGCTGGGACTTGGAAGGCAGAGAATAGATGGGGGCAGGGCCAGTCAGAATTTTTACTACCGATTCTCCAAACTACTCAAAATTTCCACTACCGCTTCTCCAGAACTGGTCAGTACCTTCTGAAACCCACCTCTGAGCGGCACCCAATCTTTTGGGCACCGGGGGCCAGTTCCACTGAGAGAGGTTTTTCCATGGACTGGAGGGGTGTGTGGGTTTCGCATGCTGCCTGCATCCCACAGATGGGGCTTCACTTGTTTCTGTGGCCTGGTTTCTGGCATGCCACGGCCTGGTGCCAGTCCACAGATTGGGGGTTGGAGACTCCTGGTATAGGAGACAAGCAAGCAGTAGCTGATCTACTCATACAGATTGATTCAAGCCAGCAGACACCGCAACATAAATGTATTATTAATTCTGTTCGAATCTACTGTGGAGATTAGCAGACCAAAAGAAGCATGCTTTATTTATATTAGGTACAGATATTCAGTCTGAAAGATCTGGATGTTTTATTAAAGATCTGCAGAAATTCTTCAGAATGGTCAAAGGAGTGAGCAGGAATTTGAGAATTTAATGAGATAATCAAGAGATCTCTAAAAAGGCTGATGGGCTTCTAGGAATATGAGGATCTCTCAAGAGTTTAGCTTCTTTTCAATAGATAGTCCTCAATTTACGACCACAATTCAGTCCAAAATTTATGTTGCTAAGTGAAATATTTGTTAAGTGAATTTTGTCCCATTTTATGTCTTTTCTTACCATTGTTGTTAAATGAATCATTGCAGTTGTTAAGTTGGTAAATGATTGTTAAGTGAATCTGACTTCCCCATTGACTTTGCTTGTCAGAAGGTTGCAAAAAGTTGATCACTTGACCCCAGGACATTGCAACCATCATAAATATGAAGCAGTTTCCAAGCATCTGAATTTTGATCATGTGACCATAGGGATGTTGCAACAGTCGTAAGTGTGAAAAATGGTCATAAGTCACTTTTTTCAGTGCTGTTGTAATGTTGAACAGTCACTAATGAACAGTTTTAAGTCAAGGATTAGCTGTATTGCTTCCTGAGATTGTCATCTGTGTCGTTCAACAATGAGATGGGCAGAATATGAATTTAATAAATAAATTAGACAAAGCAGTATCAGAAGAAGCAAAGAAATAAAGCTTCATTTTTCCAAGAACTGTCATTGCCATTGCTTTTACATGGAGGAGGACGAGGACAAGGGATCACTTGATCACCTCATGAAGATTCTAAAGTGAATGCAAATCCAGTTGCTCAGAAATAGGATTTCCCACCAAGACCATTGGGGAAGAATGGAATGCTAGCTGGAATTTGTTTGGGCTAGTGACCATACCACAAAGAATCTGCTAGATATAAAGCAGCTAAATATGTTCCCATCTGGATTCCAAGCAGAATGAATTTTAATCAGGAGGCTAAAGATAAATTGACGTTCAGTACAACCTTAATATACATTATAAATTAATGTAAGTTAAACTGGGAGCAATGTTCTGTTACATTTTTTTTTTTTTTTTTGCAGTCTCAAACTTATTCTTTTTTTAAAAAATTTTTTTAAAATTTTTATTAATTTAAGAAACCACATAATACATTTATAAATGCAAGTAAAACAATTTACAACAAACATCATCTTTATAACATCTACCTATAATATCTGAATTGTTACAATATCAATATCCTATATTCTTCAATATACAATATTTCTCTCACCTTATATAATGATATTATTTTATTGATATCTCGTGTCTCTTTCTTAAATTTCATTTGATTTAAAACTTTATTTTACTCTATTGATATCTTTTCTTTTATTCAATTTTTCTTTCTTTCTTCTTCTCTTCTTTTTTCACTTCCCTCTAACCATTTATACCATTTTTGCCAGACCAGATAATATTCAGATTCTTCTTTTCCTTGGATCTCCATGGTAAGTTTATCCATCTCAGCGCATTCCATAATTTTGGATATTAATTTCTCTTGAGTCGGGACCTCTTCTTGTTTCCAATTTTGTGCGTATATAATTCTTGCTGCAGTCAAAATGTGTGTTATTAAATATATTATTTCTTTTTCATATTTGCTTGTAGGTATTCCTAATAAATAAGTTTCTGGCTTTAATGGCACCTTTTGAGTTATTATTTGTTCCAGTTGCATTTTTATATTGTTCCAGAATTTTTTAGCTTTGGGACATGACCACCATATATGATAATATGTCCCTTTATGCGCTTTACATTTCCAACAGAGTGGAGATGTGCCGGGAAACATTTTAGAAATTCGCGCCGGTGGTAGATGCCACCTATAGAACAATTTATAAGCATTTTCTTTGTATGGTACAGATAATGTTAATTTATTAATATTTTTCCACAAATTTTCCCACTTATTTAATTCTATTGCATACCCAAAATTCGTCGCCCATGTGATCATATTCTCTTTAACTACTTCCTCTGCTAGTTTATATTCCAATAGAAAATTATAAATTTTGGTTATTAATTTCTCATTGGGGCCTAATAAAATTTTATCCAACTGATTTGGTTCCATTTGAATTCCAGTTTTTTCCATATCAGATTTATATCTGGATTTTAATTGCAAATATGACCACCACTCTATTTCCACATTTTGCATTCTCAATTCTTCTCTTGTTTTTAGTTTTCCTTCTTCATTTAAGATGTCCTTATATGTTTTTAATTTATTTGTATCTATTGTATTTGGATAAATATGTGCTTCCATTATGGAAGTCCACCTAGGAATCCTATCATAGTGATATTTTCTGATTTCATTCCATATTTTAAGCAAATTATCTCTTACAATATGTTTGCAAAATTGTTCTTGTTTTGTAATTTTCTCTCCCCAAAGATATGCATGCCAACCTCTTGTTAAGTCAAAACCTTCCAATATTAATGTTCTTATGTTTTTGAGTTCGATCCAATCTTTTATCCATATTAACGCTGAGGCTTTGTAATAACTCTGCCAATCAGGGAGTCCCATTCCCCCTCTCTCTCTTTTGTCTTGTAGATGTTTTAATTTGATTCTTGCTTTTTTTCCCTGCCAAATAAATTTTAATATCATTCTGTCTAAATCTTTAAAATATGTTCTTCCTGGGTTTACTGGTATTACCCTAAATAAGTATAACACTCTTGGCAGAATATTCATTTTAATGGTAGCAATTTTGCCTAAAAGAGACAATTGGAGTTTTGCCCATTTTTCCAAATCCTTTTCTATTTGTTTAGCCAATTTAATGTTAATTGTCTTCCTTCAAAGTTGATATTTTGTTTGTAATCCATATTCCTAAGTATTTAACTTTCTTTGCTATTTGTATCCCTAATATATTTTCCAATTCTTCTTTTTGATACTTGTTAAGATTCTTTGTTATAATTTTAGTTTTTTGTTTATTAATTTTCAATCCCGCTACTTCTCCATATTGTTGTACTTTTATCATTAATTTTGGTCCAGATTGTATGGGTTTATCTAAAATGAATACTATATCATCTGCAAAGGCTTGCAGTTTATATTCTTGATTTTTTATTTTTAGTCCAGTTATTTCTGTATCTTTCCTGATTTCTTCTAGTAATATTTCCAATGTTAATATAAACAATATAGGAGATAATGGGCATCCTTGTCTCACTCCTTTCTTTATATCAAATTGTTCAGTTGTATCTCCATTAATTTGTATTTTTGCTGTTTGGGTGTTGTATATCTTTTTAATCATTTTTATAAATCTTTCTCCAAATTTCCTTTTTTCTAATTGTGCTAATAGAAATGTCCAGTTGAGATTATCAAACGCTTTTTGCGCATCTAGGAAAATTAGAGCTAACTGGTTTTCCAATCTTTGCTCATAGAATTCCAGAGTGTCAATAATTGTTCTTGTATTGTTATGAATTTGTCTTCCAGGAATAAAACCATTTTGATCAGGATGTATATAATATTTGACTAGGTTTTTCAATCTCTGTGTTATAATTGATGTGAATAGTTTATAATCTACATTGAGAAGAGAAATTGGTCTATAATTTTTAATTTCCGTGGGATCCGAATCTTGTTTTGGTATTAATGTGATTATTGTTTCATTCCATGACTTCGGAATTTCAGCTTCCATTAATGCATCATTGAAAACTTGTATTAATATATCATCTAATGGTTGTTGGAATGTCTTATAAAACTCTGCCGGTATACCGTCTGTTCCCGGTGTCTTGTTATTTTTTTGTTTCTTTCTCGCTTCTATTAATTCTAACATTGAGATTGGTCTGTTCAATAATTCTATATGTTCTTCTTCTAATTCTTGAATCTTTATTTTATTTAAATATTCTATGATATTTTCTTCTCTAATCTCTTCCTTTGTGTATAAGTTTTTGAAAAATTCCTTTGCAATTCGTTTTTTGTCTTCAATATTCTGGTATAAACAACCATCTACATCTTTTAATTGTCTTATAATATTCCTCTGTTTTTCTATTTTCAATTTATATGCTAACCACCGTCCAGTTTTGTTTGCATGTTCAAATTGGTTTTGTTTAGCGATTTTTATTTTTCTTGCTATTTCTGTTGTGATCAAATTTAATTTATGCCTTGTTAAATTTATTTTCTCCTTAATTTCTTGATTATATGGCTGTTTCTGTAGATCTAATTCATATTGATGTAATATTGTCTGTAAATTTTGTTTTATTTGTTGTTTGTTTTTATTTTTTTGTGCAGTATAGGCAATTGTTAAGCCTCTGATATATGCCTTGGTTGTGTCCCATAGATTTTGTAGACTGGTGTGCTCTTTCACATTAATTTGTAGAAATATTTTCAATTCTTTTTGGATCATATCCACATATTGTTTGTCATTTATAATATCTCTATCCATCATCCACCTTTTATGCTTTTGGTGTCCCTTCCATGTTATTTCAATGGGGCTATGATCAGCCCATGTGTTTGTTGTAATTTCTATTTGTTTAATGTCTGCTATAAGCTCTGCTGTCATCCAAGCCATGTCAATTCTGGACCACAATTGATGTGGATTTGAATAGAATGTGTATTGTTGTTTATCATAATTGAGTTCCCTCCAAGCATCTTGTAATTGAAATTCTTCTACTATATCATAAAATGTTTCTGGAAGTGTTTTTTTCCTGGATTTATTATGTTTACAACTCCTATAGTCCTTCTCTATGTTTACAATTGCATTAAAATCTCCAATTATGCATATGTTTTGGTATTCTAATTCCTTAATTTTGTTGTGCATCTTTTTAAAATAATCAATTTGGGTTCCATTTGGTGCATAAAGTGATACTAGTAATATCTTCTTCTTTTCTGTTTCAATTTCAACCATCAGCATCCTACCCTTCTCATCTGCAAATAATTGCTTTGATTGTATATGATTCCGGATGTACATTGCTATACCTCTCTTTTTTTGTTCTGTTAGTGCCGTATAAAGTTTTCCTAATCTTTTGTTCTCTAATAAACTGCGTTGTTGTTTTTTAATATGAACTTCTTGTAATGTTATAATATCTATCTTCAATTTTTGTAAATTTCTAAAATTACGTGAGCTCTTTGATAGAATGTTTAGTCCATTTATGTTAATCGATATCAATTTTAAATCTTTCTCCATTTCAAATTTCTATTTTCTTGATGTTCTTATTTTCCTAGTGTCTTTTTTTTCCTGTAATTTGTATTTTATCCCTTGCTCCTTCTCTTTCCATTCTTTCTTTCTCCCCTCTTTTTCTTTCTTCTTGCTGTATTTTTCTCGATTTGTTCTCCTGATTTGCAATTTCTTGCTGTGGTTCAGATTCTTGTTCTTCCTCAGGAAAAAAGTTGCTATCAAAAAATTGCTGTGCTTTCTCTAGTGTATCAAGTTTATATTTTTTATCTTGCCATGAAACAAGCAGTCCCTCTGGCGTTAACCACCGGAACATTATTTTATGTTTGTGTAATTCTGTTGTCAGAAAGTTATAATTTTTCCTTGTTTCTCTTATTCTTCTTGGTATTTGTTTTAATGTAATTATTTCTTTTCCCTTATATATAATTGGTTTTTCTCTCATTTTTTTGTATATTTCCTCTTTCACCAACTTCCTTACAAATCTAATATGAACCTCTTTTGGTAACCTGTTTCTTCGGGCGTAATTTGTGAATACTCTATAAATTTCATCAATTTCCTTATTAATTTCTTCTTTATTCTTTAACGTTGCTTCAGCCAGAATTCCCACCATTACATCTCTCAAATCTTCCTCTCTGTTTTCCACTATATTTTGAAATCTTAGGTAAAATAACGCCTTTTCCATTTCTAAAAATGAAATTGAATCTTCCAGTTCTTTGTTTATTATTGTTTGAGCACATTCTGACTCTTCTATCTTTTTTTCTACTTTGCCCATCTTATCTTCAATATTTTGGATCCTTTGTTCATTTTTAGCAATATTTTGTTGAATTTTCTCCATCTTATTATCCATTTTTTTAAGATTATCTTTAATTTCACCTATGTCCATTTTCAAATCTTCATGGTTTTTCCTACTTTCTTGATGGTTATCAGCAATTGATTCCTGTGTTTTGTTCATACTCTCTTGTATCATTGATAATACTGAGTGAATGTTTTTGATGTTAATTGATTGAGGAGATTTCTCTTTTTCTGAAAGTAACATTGTGTCTATTGTTTTCTGTTGTGCTGATGACGTAATAGACATTGCTTGGTTGGCTATTGCCTTTTTACCTGGTTTTGTCATTATTAATAAGCCAGTAGTTGTTGTCTTAATTTTCTAATTTAATAGTTCCCAAATTTTCACGCACTGTCTATAATATATAGTAAGATTTTCCTTCTGATAATTACAGAAGCCAATATCACTTGTTTAGTTTTCAAATACAGTCAAATTTCAAACTATAATATCATTATATGAGGGATTAATTAAATTTAAATGAGGAGCAGGGATAAAATATGATATCTCAGCAAGTCATATTTCAGTTTCTAAACTAAATATTCTATTTAAATATATTATTAATTCTAATAAGTTCTATTAAATCTTTAGTTATATCTCTAATAAATTTTATCAATTTTAATAAATTTATTCTTATTTAAATCAATATATATCAATATTAATAATCAATTTTCAATTCATTCTTTTGTTTTGTTTTTTTTTGTTTTTTTATTGAATTTGTATACCGCCCTACTCCCGAAGGACTCAGGGCGGTGAACAGCCATAAAAATAAAACATATAAATACAAAATTTAAAATAGAGATAAAACAAATTAAATAAATTTGGCTGAACCATATTTAAAACCCCAATAATTTAAAACCGAATTTAAAATTCCCATTTAAAAACGGAGAAGTTTAAGTCAGGCCGGCTTGCTGGAATAGAAACGTCTTAAGCGTGCGACGGAAGGTGCGCAGATCCGGAATCCTCCGTATCTCGGCGGGGAGCTCGTTCCAGATAGTAGGTGCCCCCACAGAGAAGGCTCTCCCCCTGGGGGCCGCCAGTCGACATTGTTTGGCCGACGGCACCCGGAGGAGCCCCTCTCTATGGGAGCGTACTGGTCGGTGGGAGGCTATTGGTGGTAGCAGGCGGTCCCGTAGATAACCAGGTCCTAGGCCATGGAGCGCTCTAAAGGTGATAACCAAAACCTTGAAGCGCACTCGGAAGACCACCGGGAGCCAGTGCAGCTCGCGCAGGAGGGGCGTTACATGGGAGCGCCACGTCGCTCCCATCACCACCCGCGCGGCCGCACTCTGCGCCAGTTGGAGCCTCCGAGTGCTCCTCAAGGGGAGCCCCATGTAGAGAGCGTTACAATAGTCCAGACGGGAGGTGACGAGGGCATGAGTGACCGTGCGTAACGAGTCCCGATCCAGAAAGGGGCACAACTGGTGAATCAGGCGAACCTGATGAAAAATCCTCCCGGTCACGGCCGTCAAGTGCTCTTCTAAAGACAGCCGTGAATCCAGGAGGACACCCAAGTTGCGAGCCCTCTCCGTGGGGGCCAATGCTTCGCCCCCAATAGTCAGCGATGGCACCAGCTGACTATATCGGGACGTCGGAAACCACAGCCACTCGGTCTTGGATGGGTTGAGTCTGAGCCGGTTTCTCCCCATCCAGATCCGTACGGCCTCCAGGCACCGGGACATCACTTCAAGGGCATCGTTGGGGTGGTCTGGGGTGGAGATTCTTTTAACACCATATCAATTTTTAAATTAATATTAAATTGTGTCACATAAAAAACTATTAGAATAGAAAAACAAGATAAAACAGAAATAAGAAAAAACAGATATGCTATGTGTTATATTATTATATCTATTCAAAACTTATATATTCCAACTTTTCTTACTTATATTAGAAAGTATATATTTAACATTTAAACTTAAGTAATCCTAAACCTTATGCTATTTGGGCTATAATATTATATACTATATTCTATATTAAAACATTAAGTATTACATAAATAAACAAATAAATAGATAAAAGTACTTAAAAGTATTTAAAATATTATTAAAATAATTCAATTAAAATAATTCAAATAAATTAAGTCTCTCAAACAATAAAATAAATTTCTTTCGTTATATTAGGTTCCAGAATATATTAAAAAGTATATATTTAACATTTAAACTTAAGCAATCCTAATCCTTATGCTATTTGGGCTATAATATTATATACTATATTCTATATTAAAACATTAAGTATTACATAAATAAACAAATAAATAGATAAAAGTACTTAAAAGTACTTAAAATGTTATTAAAATAATTCAATTAAAATAATTCAAATAAATTAAGTCTCTCAAACAATAAAATAAATTTCTTTCGTTGTATTAGGTTCCAGAATTGAAGTCTTTGCAATCCTCACTTGGTTTTGTGTCTTTTCAGTCTAGTTTGTAATTGTTTCCAAAGTCCTTCAATTTGCCTTCTAAAAATATTTTAAACACCTCTTCCAGAGCCTCAATGTTTTTTATTTATTTGCAAGTTAATACTCTAATATAGTTACAGTATCTGTTCACTGAAGCTCTGCCACCGTTACAAAGTTTTTAAATCCCTCACAGTCACTCCCGAAACTAGATACTGTTTCTTCTTCGTCTCTTCTTTATTGTCTCCGCACCACCTTCTTTTTTTAAAATAAGTCCAACACTTGGATCTGTATTCCTTTCCCCAAATGAATAATCTTTGTCTATTTCCCAATTTCTGTCTGGTAAATCTATAACTATGTGTTTTATTTCCAATCCACACCTCTCCGTTGCACTTCCTCAAAATCGCCTCAGCTCCGTTGCCTGTCAGTTTCGCCCCCTCACACTTCAATTAGCCTCGTTAACTCACTCCGTTATATTTTCACTCCGTTTCTTCTTAACTATTCTGCTTTGCCGATCAGTTTCTCTTTTTAGTTATGTATCCGATGTTTTAAATATTTAAATGTTTCAGAATAAGAGTAATTAGTTATTCTTATTGATGCTGTTTGCTCGATCCTCGCTTCCCTTTTTTAAAAGCAACCGTCAGCGTTCTGGCCAACCGACAAGAGGTTGGTTTTTTTCCAGGCTGAATTAAGGGACTTTCCTTGAACCTTCGGGGCAATTTGTGATACTCCCGAGGTCCTCAGGATTTTCCCTTTTATCTATTGACCTCTTCGTGGTCAATAGAGCTAAAAAATTCAGCTTTCAGACCGAAAATTGGGACCTAGGAACGGAGCGCTGTCCCCTCGGTTCCTATCACGCTGACGTCACCCTATGTTCTGTTACATTTAATGGCATTTCTCTGTAGACATGTTTAGGATTGCATTATGAATTAGACTAATATCAATCAAATTGGAGCATTGTTTTGTCAATTTTATATCCTTCTTGCTCAGCCCCAAAAGACAGACAGGTCCAGAACCAGAACAATTTTAGGTTACTTTGAGTTCTCACCAAACTAACCAGTGCTTTCTCTCAGGTTCCAGAAGCACATTGTAACAATTGAATGGATACCACTCTAATTATGTTGCTTTTTATTGTAACTGAATACAGAAGCAAGCATCTATAGGCTCCTATAGTACTTGAAATAAGCAACACAAGTGTGAAAATTGTATGCTAAAACACAGGTTGCTATAACAACTTAAGCAATCACATCCTAATTAATATCTAGAAGATAAAAATATATCCCAAACAAGTAAACTCATTTACCTTCATAATTGAAGTCATTCATTTTAATGACATTTTCTCTCTCTCTCTCTCTCTCTCTCTCTCTCTCTCTCTCTCTCTCTCTCTCTCTCTCTCTCTCTCTCTCTCTGTGTGTGTGTGTGTGTGTGTGTGTGTGTGTGTGTGTGTGTATTTGGTGTGTTCTGTTGAACAGTTGATTTCTTATAAGTCTCATTATTCTTTTTACTGAACTAAAGAGACCAATGTCTTGCTGTTTTGACATATGGGGACTATTATTTTGTTTCTATATTCAGGGCCATCTGTACAACTTTACTAATTATGTGTGATGAAATATGGTTGTCATAAGTATATTCTCCTGGGAAGAAGCTGAAAAAAATGTGTATCGCCCTTGTGGTCTTCACTGGAATGTGTTACAAGAGAAAAACTACAATAGATTGGCTTGAAGTTAGTTGTGAAGTTGTACAATTTCAATACAGGTAGTCCTCGATTTACAACAGTTCATTTAGTGACCGTTCAAAGTTACAACGGCACTGAAAAAAGTGACTTATCACTATTTTTCACAGTTAAAACCTTTGTAGCAGCCCCATGATCATGTGATCAGAATTCCAATGCTTGGCAACTGGTTCATACTTATGACCGTTGCTGTGTTCCAAGCTCATGGGATCCCCTTTTGCAACCTTCTGACAAGCAAAGTCAATGGGAAAGCCAGATTCACTTAACAACAGGGTTAGTAAATTATCAACTGCAGTGATTCACTTAACAGCTGAGGCAAGAAATGTTGTAAAATGAGGCAAAACTCACTTAACAAATGTCTCACTTAACAACGTAAATTTTTTGGGGGGGGGCAATTGTGGTTTTATGTCAAGAACTACCTGTATATATAAGTGCCTTCATTCCCAATTGTCAGAATTATTGTACTTAACAGCTGGTCTAACTTGCATCAATAATTTTATTTATTGATAATACATTACTTACTGAATTACTTACTTAGACTTATTTGCTACTTCAGAGCTGGACAACTCTAAGTGGCTTACCCTCCCAATTACAGTAGCAAAGATTATAAGCAACATACATAACAGAATAATCCTCTTGCATAATGTTACACAGAAAAAAGAGAACCCAAATGCAGCCATTAGAAAAACTATGCCCACACTATAAAATCTATTCACATCATCCCCCAACTATCATGTCTTAGTAGCTTTTCTGAATGCTAACAGAGGTGCACCTAAAATGATCTTAGGTAGGATGCAATTCCAAAAAAGTGAGCAGTGATAGAGAGCATGTCCCCACAATCTCTGATCACAAAATTTTCTAAAAGTTGGGACCCTCACACCCAGGTCTTAACAAATAGGCAGATGCCATTGGAATACAATAGGCGGTCAAGTAGAAACTTAATTCCTGAGCCATGTGGAACTTCTTCTTTTTTAAAGCAGGATCCTGAATTGCACCCAGAAGTCAACAGTGTGAAGGTATCATACCGGTTGAAACAATAAATCTTCATAACTACACAAGCTGCTGCATTCTTGTTTACCTGTAGCTTATTGGTAAATTTCAAAGGTAACCCAATGTATATTATGTTGCAATAGTCCAACTGAGAAATAATCAAGGCATGAGTGACTGTGAGAAGAGCATCCTAATCCACAAATAATAACAATTTGCACACAAAATGGAATTTTGAAAAGCGAACATGTCAGATATATATAATCATATGAGCCAATATTTGAAAGTCTAGGTCAATATGTAGCGGATCTGGAATGTCTACCTTTAGACCTGCCCCACATTAAGGTTTTTGGGAATCAGTAAACAGGGCTATCTCTTCCTCTTTATTCTCTACATTAACACCAGGTCTGCTTCCGAATGTAAATACTTAAATGCATGTTTACTTTAAAGTAAATCATCAAATAATTGAATCTCAATTTGCTTTCAGATATACTTTCCTTCATGCAGGAAGTCCAGTAGATTTCAATTTTGTTGACTGGACATGGCTGAATAGCTTCTAAAGTCTTCCTCCTCCTCGTCCTCCTCCTCCTCTTATTTGTATTATCATACAATTCAGGGGCTATCAATTACACATATGTAATCAATATTTTACACTGTTTGTACTAAAGTTATTAAGTTGAACCCAATCGTGTCATTTTGGTCACAGAACATAAGCTGTCCTTTCCTATCCCTCTTCACTCATTTATATATATTTTCCAATCTGAGCCAGAGTATTTGTAGAGGTTCCAGAGAAGAGCTAGGGGGAGAAAAAAAAACTTACATTAGATAAGCAGAAGTTCAATTGCATAAATGCATGCAGCCCACTTTTTATTCTTTTTCATTCTTCAAATATGGAGGACACTGGCTTCTCAGATTTAGAAATACTGTAGTATTTGGAATATTGTCAACAGTGCTAGCATAGTTATTCTTGAAGAGAATCATTAGCACCATTTTTTCAGAGAATATGTAATATTTAAGGCATAGAAAATAATGTTTACATTGTACATTATCATTAAAATGCAAGACTTTTTAAAAATTGCTTTTCTTGCTCAAAGCATTTTGGCAATGTGAGAAACAGTGTTTTGTATTCACAATTTATGGATACGAATTTTCCAAATATTAGACTTATAAAATGGACAAAATCTATTTATATCTCACAGAAAACACAAATTATTGTAAATAATTAACAATACCTTGTAGAAAAGCTAGAAATTATTGGACTGAGATACATAAATTCAAAAAATTCTGAAGGTTAATATATAATTCAGACCAGAGATATTTTTGTTAGGAATGATGGGCAACAGTTTGGAAAAATTGCATGGTATTTTTTTTTCTTGCATATAATAACAGCAGGAAGACTTCTATATGCCCAAACATTGGAAGAATTTGACGATGCCTACAGTGGAAGTGGTTGTTAAAGTTGATAGACCTGATTAGGATGGTGAAACTGATAGCTCTGATTAGATAAATGTCATTGGCCAAATTTAACATCAGTTGGAAGTCCCTTTTGATAACTAGTAATATTTATAATTATTTTAAAAATGGATGTTATTTTGTAATTGTAGACCAAGAGTTGAACTTAGGTTTTATCTATAACTGCTGTAAAAGAAGTTGGAAGTCATTCTATTTTGTGTTTCTGTTTTTCTCTATTTTTTAAAAATTTTACTGCATCTTTTGTCAGCGTTCCAGAAAACCCCCAACTCCAAGTAAAACTCTGAAGCAATCATTTTTCAAAGTTCCATTTACTAGAATAGGTAAACTAGCATATCTGGGAAAAGTTTGATCCTGTGACCCCTGACGACCTGGACAGGATTCTGGGTGGACTGAATGCGACCATATGTTTATTGGACCCGTGCCCCTCCTTGTTAGTGCTGGCTTCCCGGGAGGTGACGCAAGTCTGGCTCCAGGGGATTATAAATGCTTCATTGGGTGAGGGTGACTTCCCCGCCACTTTGAAAGAGGCGGTGGTGAGGCCTCTCCTCAAGAAGCCTTCCCTGGACCCGGCAGTGTTGGCTAATTATCGTCCAGTCTCCAACCTTCGCTTTGTGGCAAAGGTTGTTGAGAGTGTGCTTGCGCGACAATTCCCCCAGCACCTGGATGAAACGATGTATCTGGATCCATTCCAGTCGGGCTTCAGGCCTGGGTACAGCACAGAAACGGCATTGGTTGCGTTGGTAGATGATCTCTGGAGGGCTCGGGACAGGGGTTGCTCCTCTGTCCTGGTCCTGTTAGATCTCTCAGCGGCCTTTGATACCATCGACCATGGTATCATGCTGCACCGGTTGGAAGAATTGGGGTGGGGGGCACTGTGTTGTGGTGGTCCTCCTCCTTTTTCTCCGACCGGTGGCAGTCTGTGTTGGCAGGGGGACAGAGGTCGACCCTGAGGCCCCTCATATGTGGGGTGCCACAAGAGTCAGTCCTCTCGCCCCTCTTGTTCAACTTTTATGTAAAGCTGCTGGGCAAGATCATCCGTGGTTTCAGGGTGAAGTACCACCAGTACGCTGATGACACCCAGCTGTACATCTCCACCCTGGACCACCCCAACGATGCCCTTGAAGTGATGTCCTGGTGTCTGGAGGCCGTGCAGATCTGGATGGGGAGAAACAGGCTCAGGTTCAACCCATCCAAGACCGAGTGGCTGTGGTTTCCGATGTCCCGATATAGTCAGTTGATGCCATCGCTGACTATTGGGGGTGAATCGCTGGCCCCCACGGAGAGGGCTCGCAACTTGGGCATCCTCCTGGATTCATGGCTGTCTTTAGAAAAGCATTTGATGGCCGTGACCGGGAGGGTTTTTCATTAGGTTCACCTGATTCGCCAGTTGCGTGCCTTTCTGGATCGGGACTCCTTACACACAGTCACTCATGCCCTCATCATTTCCCGCCTGGACTATTGCAACGCTCTCTACATGGGGCTCCCCTTGAGGAGCACCCAGAGGCTCCAACTGGTGCAGAGTGCGGCTGCACGGGTGGTTATGGGAGCGACATGGCGCTCCCATGTAACACCTCTCCTGTGTGAGCTGCACTGGCTCCCGGTGGTCTTCCGGATGCGCTTCAAGGTTTTGGTTACCACCTTTAGAGCGCTCCATGGCTTAGGACCTGGCTATTTACAGGACCACCTACTACCACAAATAGCCTCTCACCAGCCGGTACGCTTTCATAGAGAGGGGCTCCTCCAGGTGCCGTCGGCCAAACAGTGTCGACTGGCGGCCACCAGGGGGAGGGCCTTCTCTGTGGGGGCACCCACTGTCTGGAACGAGCTCCCACCGGAGATACAGAGGATCCTGGATCTGCGCACTTTCCACCACGCTCTTAAGATCTTCCTATTCCAGCAAGCTGGCCTGGCCTAACCTTTTTCCCCTTTTCCTTTAAATTGAAAATTTTAAATCTGTTTTTAAATTATTGGGATGTTTTAAATTTATCTCGGGCTAAATTGTTTAATCTAGTTTTATTTCTGCTTTTAAATTTTGTATTTATGTATTTTATTTTGTGCCTGATCACCGGCCTGAGTCCTTCGGGAGTAGGGCGGTATATAAATCTAATAAAACAAACAAACAAACAAAACAAACAAACAAAACCCGAATCTGAGAGGTTCGGGTTTTCCCTCAGTAAATCAAAACCCCCAAAACCATCCCCTCACTCCTCAGACGATTACATGCTCCAATCAACCGCCGTCCCGTCTCGAGACATCACTCTGACCACTCCTTCTCCAGATGCAGGATCGCCCTGACCTTGACCGACAGGAAGAATGGTATTATGTCTACAGACAATCCCTCTACTAAATCCCCCCTCCTACTTTCCCACACATGAGAAGGTGGCAGCATGGAAGCTTCCGGCCTAATATGGCTTCCAAAGCTGACACCTTTATCTATCATTTCTTTCTCTATTCTTCTTCTCTTGTATTCTCACTCTTAACTACAAGTTTTTTTTTAATATTGCTATTTTTCCCAGCTTGATATGAAATATTTATATACATGCATGGATACACATTATTAATGAGAGAAGCAGCCTAATAATTATATCTGCTATTAAAAGTCCTCATGTTCTCGAAAGTACATGTTTGTGAGTTACAGAAATATGATCATGGCTTAGGTTGTCAGTCTAAAGGCCATAAATATCAAAATATGTTGTAAGACAAAAATCCAAACTAAAATTCTAAGACCTTCAGAAAAATATAAAATCGGGGAGAACTGATTTCTAAAGTTAAGCTCCATGCACAAGCAAAGAGCTATAATTCATAAGATTTTATAGCCTGTGCCTAATGAGCATCATATTTCTTTTATGCTGAGAAAAGTGTGAAAAACTAAAAGATATCACACCCAGGGAGTAATAAATTAGAACATACATTTAAGACCTGAAATATTTTATTTATTAAGCAGAAAGTGTCATTTTTTTCCTGACAGTTTAATAAGTCACACCAGTTGGAATAAGACTAAAATATACAATGTAACAGATTAGACTTGTCATGTTCAACCATGTTTAGACATTTATAAGGCAATTGTGTATGTGTTTACTCAAATAGCTTGAGTTTACTATTACATAATTGTGGATAAGCTTCATGACTATGGGATTACACCATAGATCCACTTAAAATTCACAAAGGCTTGTATCAGAGGTGGGTTTCAGCAGATTTTGACCAGTTCTGGAGAACCAGTAGTGGAAATTTTGAATAGTTCGGAGAACCGATAGTAAAAATTCTGACTGGCCCCGCCCCCATCTATTCTCTGCCTCCCAAGTCCCAGGTGATCAGGAGGGAATGGAGATTTTACAGTATCCTTCCCCTGTCACGCCCACCAAGACACGCCCACCAAGTCATGCCACGCCCACCAAGACCACAGAACCAGTAGTAAAAAAATTTGAAACCCACCACTGGCTTGTACCCTCTTTATTACAGACACACATGCAGAAATATTTTTGAATTGTTTATTTTATGTCTAAAGGAAAGTTTTTAAAAAGTACATGGATTCCTTAAAGGCAAAACCAAAAATCATTAATGACAAATGTGCATAGACAGAATTTTTAAAGTTTGTGTTTTAAACTGGCACATTATGGGTTGCATATAGTCTTCTTCAGATACAATACCTCACTGTCACTGTAATAATCTATTGTGATGCTTATATCAATAATATATCCAAGCTTCTTCATGTCTAAAATGTCTAAATGCTGTAGGCCTTTATGTGTGCAAAGCTGTGGGAAAACAGAGGAATGCAAGGACACTCTTAGGGCATAGCTGCTTGCCATTGTCTCTAGCAAGTATTACATTTTTTAGAAAACCTTTTCCACCGTTCCTTTCAAAGAAGAAAACATACAAATTAAGGATTTATGGGGACGGGTGAGCTCCCTGTGCCTCCCGGCAGATTGGCTCAAAACTGAACTCTATTTACTTCACAATTGCAAAATGATTCAATTCAATGCTGTATCAATCTAAGGCTACTTTTCAAATCAACCAGAACCAGAGAAAAACATCTTCATTGCAATATTAGAGGATACTTTGAAGAGTTGCCTCTAGGAAATCTGGGGATGTGGCCAAATTCCAATCCTTATAAGGAACTCTTTCATTTCAAATGAAAATCCTGCTGAGGTGGCAAACTGGCCTAGCTCTTTAGCTACTCTTTCTTAAGCAAAACATGGATAAGCCCACTGTCATAAGGCATAAAAAGATAATTAATAAAAGAAAGGAAATCTGCCTGAGGATCTATTCATACCATATATCATTTTTAATTAACGTGTATTGCATGGGACGTAATACTCTGCCATAGTAAACAAAGACTATTAATTTTGAATTTCCTGATGGCTAGCTGGGAGATTTTTAGGTATTTCAAAGCACAGCCACTATCCTCTGCAATGAGAGGCAAAGTGAGAGAAGGAAAGAAAATTAGGAATTTCTTTCTCTTTTTTTTCCTGGTGAATTTTGGTTCAGGAGCCCCCTTTGGAAGTAGATATTTTAAGAAAATAAATTTTCTAAAAGAGTCTGACCCCTATACCCCAAAGTCTTTGGACAATTAGATCCCAAAGGGAAAGAACAGAAGAATTTATGTGTGCATATCTTTGAATCGTTGTTGATTCCTGGTGATTGCCTGTCACTGCCATTGCCTCTTTCCTAGAGTCAAGAGAAAGTGACTGATCCAAGGTCACCCAGCTGGCTTTGTGCCTAAGGGAGAACTAGAACTCACAATTCCCTGGGCTGTGTTTATTTAGTAATATAAGAGATTCTTTATTTCTGTTTTTTTATTTATTTATCTGATAGTTAAATCTGTTTTCTCAAATCAGATTGCATTTATGAAAATAAAAATATTTTTTCTTTTATATATTCTAATGTAGGGTTTATATCACAGTGTCATACAATCAAAAAGTTCTTGGGCTTTGTAACTGCAACCAGTCATTTAAAAGTTTATACCTGGAAAGACAAACTTCCCCACCAAAGAGCAGACAATGGCAGTATAGCTACAAGCTCAGCTTCAAACAATTTTGAACGGAGAGAATAACCACTTTGGGCCTAGAACTCAGGGAGAAGATGTATAAAGTTAGAGATCCCAGGAAGGAGTCTGATAAACTGACATATCCTTCTTGCTATGTCAATGTACTTTAGATCCCAGAAAATCAGTGTTCAGAGGAACAAATCAGAAAGATACATCTGTTGTTAGATGCTAATATATTGAGCCAAAAGCCACAGGCCACACCATAGCTGCCTTCTGCTGTTGCTACCCACAATGCTTGCCCAAGGATTGATGGAAGCTATGATAGAAGCCTGGCAGAGGTGCTAAGTACTCAGAGGCTACAAATCTGAAGTCACTCATGCTGCCATTTTAATTATGTCAGCTTGGTCCCCAGTACACTTGCAGGAGAGAAGAAGCAGGGTGAAATAATTTAACAGGCAGGAAATCCAGATGGGCAGGCAGACACTGTTACTTAATGTAAACAGTCAGTAATGGAAGTGTTGATGCCAGGAGCCTGGCCACATGAGACATTGATAAGTGCTTGAAGCAGATGTATTAACTTTTTTTCCAAGCACCAGGCAACTAGGACATGTGTAACTAAAAGAGAATCAAAAAGTGACATAGAGACAATGAGAAATTTAGAACAAGCAGGATATGGAAGAGGTGAGAATGTTCCTATTGGCTTGCCTTCTTGCTCCTATTCCCATCTTCCTCCCCAATTTGGTGAGCAAAATTCTACGACAGGGAGGTTGTAATATACGTATTCTCTCAGAAAAGAGAGAAACTGCATTATACTACAATTGACAAATTTTGTGGCTTGGGTTGCTTATCAATCAGTAGTGAAATCCAAATTTTTTTACTACCAGTTCTGTGAGTGTGGCTTGGTGGGCGTGGTGTGGCTTGGTGGGCACGGCTTGGTGGACATGGCAGGGGAAAGATACTGCAATATCTCCATTCCCACCCCACTCCAGGGGAAGGATACTGCAAAATCTCCATTCCCACCCCACTTCAGGGGAAGGATACTGCAAAATCTCCATTCCCACCCCACTCTGGGGCCAGCCAGAGGTGGCATTTGCTGGTTCTCTGAACTACTCAAAATTTCTGCTGCTGGTTCTCTGAACTGTTCAAAATTTCCATTACCAGTTCTCCAGAACCTGTCAGAACCTGCTGGATTTCACCCCTGATACCAATATAAACAAACGGATTAAATCCAATTTTAATAAGATTAAATGTGTCAAATTTAAACCTTCACTATGTTGGACTAATTACATCTCCAACAACTCCAGTATGGTATCCCATATTTTAAGGAACCCTAGGGAAAAGATCATCTGAAGTTCTATCTTTCTTGGACTTCTGGGGAAGAACTAATGAACCGAAGACAGCTTCATGAAACTATCATAGCAGGACAAAGAACCAGTGAGTAAACCAGCCTTCAAAAATTCTTCTCCAGACAAGGAGAGGACTTGAGATTCAGATAGTTGCTTCTCACAAGAAGACCCTAAGGCAGTGATCTCCACTGAATTTAGAGCACTGAGAGTTGAGGATTCAGCCCTCTTGCTCAAACCATTGTTGGCACTTTTGAAAGGATACTAAATTGGCATACTTTCTTTCTAATCACTTTTGGAAATTGCTTGTCAAATGCTTTTCAGATATTAGGAACTTTGGATTGGCAACAATGCTGTTCTTATGTCCTTGTTTTGGATTTTTTTTCAGGGATTTCTTGGCATTTCTTAAAATCTTGGTCATGTGTGGGTATTTATAACCATTGCCTACTTCTGAAAACCTCTGGAAGCTCTGATAAACCTATCCATGGCACCCACATAGTTTTCTAGACTTTGATCTTCAGATCCTAGGAATCTCTGCAAACTTAATTTTCGGGTTCTGGCTTATGTTCCTCTTTTTTTTTCTCCTGTTTTACAAGAAGAATGAAGGTCATCTGCTTGACTTCCCTTGACCTGTCTTCAAGTGGCTGTCAGTTTCTTCTCCTGTTTGTGCTCAGTTTACAATGTGAGCAGCTTCTCTGAGTCTGTGTCCCACCATTTCATATGCAATACACATTCTTAGTCCATTCCTGCATATCTGTGACAGCCATAACATGTCTGAGAGCATTGCTGTTCTTGCTTCTTCCAATGACTGAATCCTATGACCAACAAAGCTTTATCAGAACTTCCCATTCATTCATTCATGAATGTATGTTAACATTATAAGAAATTCCAGACTTTTCTGAGTCTGACCTTTCATCAACAGTAACATTAGAAATGTCAAATATAACTACAAATGTTAAAACATTAAAACTATTAACTTTCAAATTTTATAGTCTCCTTTTACTAATACACATTACTTCCTGCAGCATGTGCATTTACTTTGCTATTCAGGAAGTATCTCATATTCAGCAGCAGCTCCCCAATGGAGCAACTGATTACTGTAGCAAAATAAAAAGTTTACCCTGGGTTTCCCAAGAGCCATCTTGGGATGGGAAATATAAAAAGGATATGTTACAGTACATGAATCAATAATGTATTTCCCAAAATAATTGATGAATCCTGCACGAGTCTAATTACATCTCGCTATAAAGTTTGTTTTGGCAATGGGGTCCACTTTACATACAGGCAATCTCAAGTGGAATCTTGCCTATATTCTTCCTGAAACCATTTGAAATGTGTGTAGTGAGCCTAGCCATTGAGTCTTCCAATTCGGTATTTGCCTACATTGATTTATATCAAGTCTCTAGATTTCAAAGTCAACATTTTATCCCAAGTGAAAATATCCAGAAATAACTCAAACCAGATGTACTGTATCTGCTTTACGAGAAATGCCGTGCTCATGCTCCCTTCCCATGCACACACCAAATCTTTTCTTTTCCTTTTTTTTAATCATTCAAATTAGGCACTGCATAACACAATAAAGAAACCTGCAGAGTGCAATGCATTCCTGTACACTCCTCTGAGATAAACAGGAATAATTCAGTAAGACCAAGGATATCCAGTATCATAGACAGTATGTTAAAAGTATCCTTAGATGTAATCACATTTTTTAAAAAAAAAAAATTAATTCTAGGAGTAAAGCAGAAAGGAAGAGAATGAACTAATGCTGGGATTAATTTTGATTTTCTCCATTTTATGACACTTATTCCTATCTAAACATCCTTGTCTCTACATCAATAAGTCCTACCTGTATAGTCTCTTCTCAGTTATCACAAGTGGCAGATTATTGGGATAAAGTCTTATCCTAAAGATAACTGGGAGATGATATGTGTTGGTGTCTTTGATACAAAGAGAAACATACTATTTTCAATATGCATTCCTTAAACAGAGGCTGTTCCAGGGGTGAAATGCTACCGGTTCGGGCCGGTTCACCCAAACCGGTAGTAAAAAATGCTTTAAAAAGTTTTTTAAAAGTTCCGAAGATCAGCTGTGTGACAATCAGCTGTGCTATGTGATTAATATTAATTAGAAAGCAGGATTTCCTAAATCTAAATCATGCGGCACAGCTGTTCCCCTCACCCCTGCTCTTCTACTTGTTTTGTTTTGTTTGTTTTGTTTATTAAATTTGTATACCGCCCTACTCCTGAAGGACTCAGGGCGGTGAACAGCCATAAAATAAAACATATAGATACAAAATTTAAAATAGAGATAAAACAAATTAAATAAATTTGGCTGAACCATTTTAAAACCCCAATAATTTAAAACCAAATTTAAAATTCCCATTTAAAAAAGAGGAAAAGTTTAGGTCAGGCCAGCTTGATGAAATAGGAACGTCTTAAGTGCGCGGCGGAAGGTACGCAGATCCGGAATCCTCCGTATCTCCGGGGGGAGCTTGTTCCAGATAGTAGGTGCCCCCACAGAGAAGGCTCTCCTCCTGGGGGCCGCCAGTCGACATTGTTTGGCCGACGGCACCCAGAGGAGCCCCTCTCTATGGGAGCGTACTGGTCGGTGGGAGGCTATTGGTGATAGCAGGCAGTCCCGCAAATAGCCAGGTCCTAAGCCATGGAGCGCTCTGAAGGTGATAACCAAAACCTTGAAGCGCACTCAGAAGACCACCGGGAGCCAGTGCAACTCGCGCAGGAGAGGCGTTACATGGGAGCGCCACGTCGCTCCCATCACCACCCGCGCGGCCGCACTCTGTGCCAGTTGGAGCCTCCGAGTGCTCCTCAAGGGGAGCCCTATGTAGAGAGCGTTACAATAGTCCAAACGGGAGGTGACGAGGGCATGAGTGACCATGCGTAACAAGTCCCAATCCAGAAAGGGACGCAACTGGTGGATCAGGCGAACCTGATGAAAAATCCTCCCGGTCATGGCCGTCAAGTGCTCTTCTAAAGACAGCCATGAATCCAGGAGGACATCCAAGTTGTGAGCCCTTTCCATGGGGGCCAATAGCGATGGGTTGAGCTTGAGCCTGTTTCTCCCCATCCAGATCCGTATGGCCTCCAGGCACCGGGACATCACTTCAAGGGCATCGTTGGGGTGGTCTGGGGTGGAGATGTACAGCTGGGTACTGATGGTACTCCACCCCGAAACCACGGATGATCTCACCCAGCCCTCCAGAGATCATCCACCAACGCAACCTGACTGGATCGGATCTAGATACAGTGTTTCATCCAGGTACTGGGGAAACTGTCGTGCAACCACACTCTCAACAAAGCGAAGGTTGGAGACTGGACGATAGTTAGCCAATATTGCCGGGTCCAGGGAAGGCTTCTTGTGGAGAGGTCTCACCACCGCCTCTTTCAAGGCGGCGGGAAAGACACCCTCGCCCAATGAAGCATTTATAATCCCCTGGAACCAGCCTTGTGTCACCTCCCGGGAAGCCAGCACTAACCAGAAGGGGCACGGGTCCAATAAACATATGGTCACGTTCAGTCTACACAGAATCCTGTCCATGTCCTCAGGGGTCATAGGATCAAACTTTTCCCAGATGTGCTAGTTTACCTATTCTAGTAAATGGAACTTTGAAAAATGATTGCTTCAGAGTTTTACTTGGAGTTGGGGTTTTTCAGGGGTCACAGAATCAAACTCATCCCAGATAACATTCTCAGGACCTGCCTCCGTCATCCCCGCTGAATCTACCCAGTCGGAGTCCAGATCTTCCCGAATCTGAGTGATTTTGTCATACAGATACTGAACAAAATCCTCGGCTCTTCCCTCCAAGGGGTCCTCCCTTGCTTCCTGGTGGAGCAGGGAGCGGGTCACCCTAAACAGGGCGGCCGGGCGGTTATCTGATGACACAATAAGAGCAGCAAGATAAGTGCATTTCGCTGCTTTTATCGCCACTAGGTAATTCTTAATATGAGATTTTACCAGTGTCTGGTCAGATTCAGTACGACTGGCCCTCCAACTACTCTCTAGGTGTCTTTTCCGGCGCTTCATCTCCCTCAGCTCCTCAGTGAACCAAGGAGCCAGGTGAGATCGGCACCGGGTCAGAGGCTGCAAAGGCACGACTCGATCCAGAGCTCCAGCGGCCGCCCTATCCCAGGCGGCCACTAGGTCTCCAGTCGAGGCGTGAGCCAGAACCTCGGGGATTGGCCCAAGCTCCATCTGGAACCTATCAGGTTCCATCAGGCGCCTGAGGTGGTACCATCTTATCGGTTCCGCCTCCCTGCGGTGGGGTGCAGCGGTTTGAAGGTCAAGGCGAAGGAGAGAGTGATCCGACCATGACAAGGGCTCGATGACTATGTCCCCTATCTCGAGATCACTCAGCCATTGTCCAGAGACAAAAATCAAGTCCAGCGTGTTTCCCCCCATGTGCGTAGGGCCATGAATTAGCTGGGTCAGATCCATAGCCGTCATGGAAGCCATGAACTCCTGAGCCACCTCAGATGTCTCACCCACGGACGGCAGGTTGAAATCCCCCATGACCATAAGTCTGGGGGTATCAACCGCCACCGCGGCGATAACGTTGAGTAGCTCGGGCAGGGCTGCTGCTACGTGGCAGGGAACCAGGTACGTGATCAGCAAACCCCTCTGAACCCCATGACCCCACTTCACAAGGAGGGTCTCACAACTGGCCGTCTGAGGAACAGTGGCCTCCCTCAGCCTAAGGCCTTCTCTAATAATAACCGCTACTCCCCCGCCCCTCCCCTGTGACCTCGGCTGATGGAATGCCTGGAAGCCTGGTGGGCACATTTCTACCAGAGGGACCCCTCCCTCCGGGCCCAACCAGGTCTCCGTAATACCCGCCAGGTCCGCTCCCCCTTCCTGAACCAGATCATAAATGAGGGGGGCTTTATTTATTACGGACCTGGCGTTGCACAACATCAGTCGAAGGCCCGGGCCCTGCGGGTCTGTACAACCTGGAGAATGAGTGGAGCCTTGGGGCCGGAGCATGCCACCGCTCGAAGACAGCGGGTGCGTGCTCCCTTAACATGATATGGCCCCCTGCTCCCCTACTTACCTTTGCAGACTCAGAAAAGGCTTCTTAATGCCTGCAGTGCGCATGCACACTAAGCATGAGTTTGGCATACATGCGTGCTTTGTGCACATGTGCACACAAAACGAACCGGTAGCAGACTTCAGAGAATTTCACCCTGGACTGTTCCCTCCAGAATTGGAGGAAGGCTTGCTTTCTACTGCACTGGTAATCATCAAGTACAGTGCTATGATGTAATTTCTTATCATTTCAGCATCTGTCAGATAAAATGTTCACAATCATTCTCAGTTGGTTCAGGTCCAGTGAAGATGCCTAGGAGAAATCTCCCCCTGTTATCTCCTCGAGCATTTCTCCTAGGGTGATTCTCTCCCGACTTATAGTTAACTAACTGGTTGAAGGAAAGGAGGGAGGGAGGGAGGAAGCAGGGGTCAAATGTAAAATTTGTTACTACCGGTTCTGTGGGCATGGCTTGGGGGGGGGGTAATGTGACTCGGTGGGCATGGCCAACTTTTTTTTTTAAAACTTTTCAAAGCATTTTTTTCTGCAAATGCAAAAAAGTGCTTTGAAAACCCTCTGCCAATCAGGCAATACAGCTGGGATTGTCAGAGGCTTTTCAAAGCATTTTTTTTACCACTTCTTCTGCTGAAGAGGTTGCAGAAAAAAATGCTTTAAAAACCTCTCTGACGATCCCAGCTGAGATGCCTGATCATCAGATAGGCTTTTAAAAAAATATCTGACGATCAGGCAACTCAGCTGGGATCGTCAGAGAGGCTTTTAAAGCATTTTTTTCTGCAACCTCTTCACTGGAAGAGGTGGTTTAAAAAATGCTTTGAAAAGCCTCTGACAATCCCAGCTGAGCCAGGAGATCATCAGAGGCTCTATTTTTACTTTTAAAAGCATTTTTTTCAGCAGAAGAAGTTGTAGAAAAAAATGCTTTTGAAAGTAAAAAAAAAACCCTCTGATGATCATGCGGCTCAGTTGGGCATGGTGGAGGGGGGGCACAGGGATTTTTGCTACCGGTTCTCCGAACCACCCACCGCCATTGCTACCGGATCTGGCGATCCAGTCTGAACCAGGAGCATTTCACCCCTGGGAGGAAGGCTTTTAGCCTGCTCAGTAACAGTGTCCCTGTATTGGTTGGGGGGTGGGGGGAAAGAGAGAGAGGGACGAAGGAAGTAAGTCAGGCATTTTGGCAAATTCTTTTACACCTCTCTCCTTTCGCTGGATTTAAATCCTAGCATTGAATTTAGTGAGACTTACTTCCAAGTAAACCAACTTTCCTCCCTGTATTGGTGGGGGCGGAGAGGAGATAGAGGAAGGAAGGAAGGAAGGCATTTTGGCAAATTCTTTTACACCTCTCTCCTTTGGCTGGATTTCTATTACATCCCCTCTAGCCAATTGGTTGGGGGCTAACTGTCACAGAGGGCGGAACACCCAGGACAAACCCTCTTTCTGCGAATGGGCTGTGTCAAAGGGTCTGGGATGAAGAGGCTGGTGGCCCATTCCCCACGGCAAATGACTGGAGGCGTGCCAGCTGAGGACATAAGTCAGGGGAGAATCGCCCGAGGAGAAACACCTGAGGAGAATGAAAAGTCAGAGACTAAAAGTCCTAGACCCCATCTACCTGATACTAGATTCCTAGTCTGGTCCACTTTGAAGGGTTGACAACTATAGAGCTATTTAAGAGTGCTCTTTAGGTCTCTTGTTATTAAAATGATGAGCCTCCATCTTATTCTCAACTGAGAATAGAAAGAAAACTTGTATCATAACTTGTATCATATGCCAACATAAATCTCCAGTGGCTAAATTTCAAGTAAAATAACATTTATAACCATATTGCAAACTCTCATCTTTTGAAAATGGGGCACAAAAAAGCAGTGCATACACATGTAATAAATTAATGCCACCTATCAATGTGTATTTATTATTAAATGTATTATACTATGAATTACCAAGAGCTCTCATTGGTTTACTGCCAAAAGCATAAAATCGGCATTATAGACAAAGTTACTAACATCAAAATCATGTGTACTTTGTTATGTAACTATATAGTACACTAAGGTAATATTACCGGCATATGCTGTAGACCTTTAGAGAAAGGAGAAAGGAAATTTGGGTCCCTATAAAGGTATCAAGTAGGCTGGGCCATGAAGCCTACTTCCAAAAAGGACGCTCAATGGAATGATAGCATTATGAATCTAAATCCATATTTCTTTGCAGCTTTATAAAAGGTATTACACTGGGGAAAGTATCCCAGAGGAATGGTAAAGCAATGATGTCTGGCAGCTATGCAAAAAGATAAAAAAGGAGCAGACATAACACAGATTTTTCCCTCTTAATTATCCATTCCTGTTGTGGCTTTCTTTGCTAAAGGTTCTTTTCCTGGAAATTGTGCAATGACTACAGTTATCCATGACATTTATTGTCGATAAAACAAATCATGTGGCTCCTTTTTTTTTTTTTAAAGAAAAAGAAGAGGAGGACAGGCAGTTCTTTGCTATATGTTAACTAGGCAGCATTTGAAAAAAATATATCAAAGAATTAGAAATAGATTAATATGGCACTAATGGCAACTCCACAGAAAAATAAAATCCACAAAATTAAACTCATTTCTAAAGTTATTTTCCATGGCTTCCTTCAGAATGTCAGATAGGGCAGTAAGAAAATGTAACCATATCAGATGTTTATCATTTGGTTGGACATTAGAAATGACCAGCTCACAAAGTGGATATGTACATCATTGTAAAGTATCAATCAATCAATATTGTCTTTATTCATCTGGCTCTTTCAGATATCTAAATGAGAAAGCCTGGGTGTTAGCCTTAGCTAAACAGGCTCCAAGTCAGTTTGTAAAAAAGCAACAATTCATGTCTGCTTAAAGGATCACTTCTTCCATGAAGAGAAATGTATCGGAGACATATTTCTGTACTTTGTTTGCAATAACCATTGTAAGACTTTTTTCCCCAGAAGAGAAGCAAAAATTCTTTCTAAATATTCATCTCCCTTCAGTACCAAAACCAGTGGTGGGTTGCTACCAGTTCGCCCCGGTTCGGGCAAACCGGTAGCGGCGGCGGGAGGCTCTGCCCATCCACCTGGACATCATGACAGATGCTCTGCACATGCACAGAAGCACCCCACACACACGCTCCCAATAGCAAACCGGTAGCAAAGGTAAGTAAAACCAACTACTGATCAAAACTCATAAAGTATCACACACTTTCAGTCCAAGCTATCTCATAGGTGTATTGTGGTGGGGAAAACTCATCAGAAATTATTTAACAATAACGCTCCAATGATTAAAGGGCACAGAATAAAAATGTTTAAAAACTGCACCCCAAATGTGAATGAACCCATGATGGCAACCCAGTATCGGCTGGGGAATACCCACTAGAATGCCCACTAATGGATCAAGGTTGTACAGCAGAGCAATTTAAAAAAAGCAGGAGTTTCTTAGTGAAAGCAACATGAATCTTGACAACTCTCTCAGGGGAAATACAGTTGGCCCCCACATTATTTTGTTTAAAACCACAACTGAATACATGCTATTCACTTGGGAATTTGTAGAGTAACAGCTGCTTCAGAATCAGAGTGCTCTTAGACTGATTTTATCAATTAACTCCATTTTAACTATTACATTCTCATTACTGTTTTGCTTTATGGAAGTTTGTTTTATTAAAGATAGACCTTATTGGATATTTACATTAAATTACGTTAAATTTAAAAAGAAAACAAGATATTGAAACTCCCAAAGAAAGGTGGAATATAAATGCTAGGAGTAAACTGTGAAGAAGCATTTTAGAGCTTTGCTAATGTGTGGTGTCCCCCTTTAATCAAAGTTTCTAAGGTCACAAACATGATAAAAATGGAATTGCCTCATCTACTTTGGTGGCATATCTGCTGCAGATATTAAATAGACGGGATTCTTGTTGCTTGCTTGGCTCCTATTCTCATTAACTGAATTCACATATTTTATGACAGCTTTCTCCCACTTGATCACTTCTAGATGTGAAGTACAATGGCTAAACTAGTTGAGAATCCCAGGAATTGTAATGCCAATATACCTGAGAAGCCTATTGCTTAACCCATGGAATGCTCTCATTCACATTCCAGACATTGCATTACACCCACTGAGACCATTACAGACAGAAAACTAATCAATTGCCACTGACAGGGGATGGAGTCATACTAAGGCCTGCATAGATTCATAAAAAGACTCATAGCCCTATAGAAGTTAGAATTAGAATTTAATCTAGGAGTTCAAGCCAGTATGGCCAATTGAGATGTGCTGGGAATTGTAATCTGCCACTTCCTAAAATATTGTTTGGCTCACAGTAAGGCACAACAGCATACATATTGGAAGATTCATGATTTAAATCTATGGCAGAAAAGATAGATGTGTGCATGTGTGTGTGAGAGAGAAAGAGAGACAGAGAGAGAGACAGAGACAGAGAGACAGAGACAGAGAAGATCTCAAAATAATACCAGTAAAATCACAGCATTTATCATATGAATACAGACCCTATTATAAGATGTATTGAATCCTATTCATTCAATTACTTATCGTGATCATATAATTAGTTGGGTTTTATACTATACAGAAGTCCTGGTAGACTAAACCATCCCTAAATGAAAGCATTATGCTAATGGCCTTGTAAGGAAACCCCAGGGCCCAAAATTATTAAAAATTGCCCGCTCAATCTTCCTCTTTGTCATGCAGCCCTTTTAGCAAGAGTGCTGTGATCCAGTCAGTTCCATATTTCTTTACATTAGGAGCTTGGAGGAACAGCACTAGAAGATTTGCTGTTCAGAAATAAGCCATATCAAGTTAAATTGAATTTATTGCCACGTACATGGCGAAAATAATGGGGCAATAAAATGTTTACCTATCCTCTACAGTGTGGCTATTTATTTATTTATTTATTTAGAATAAAGCACATTCAAAAGTCCTGTGTATTATTAATATTTATTCAGGATCCTATCGGGTATTCAAGAATTAGAAATCTCTGCAAAATTATTTTACATGTAACCAAAAAAGTTACAAGTATTCTTATCTGTACTTAATATTACTGTAGTATGTAAATATTTCTTGCCATTAAAAGAAAAAGAAAAAATAACTTCCTGCATTTAAAAAAGTAATGTATCAAACAATATACTGTCTCTGATATGCTACACGGTAGCTTATAAGGTTTTAATTTCTATTTTAGGAAGTATTGCTAAGCTAACACATTATTTTAAACCTCAAAATTCCACCAATCAATGAGTTCCTTTGTTACAGGCCTGATTTGACCAATTCAAATTGAGTCAGTTTCCTGCTTCATTCATTCATTCATTCATTCATTCATTCATTCATTCATTCATTCATTCATTCATTCATTCAAACAAACAACCAAGCAAACAACCAAACAAACAATATGTCAGATATTTTACCAAACTTGGAAATCTACCCATATTTGTTCTACAAAATATCATCTAAAATGAAACACAGATACAAAAAGGTGCATTTTCAATTCATATGAATATGTATTGCTGAAAAGACAGTACAGTAATTAACAAGAAAGGGAGATAAAATTGCTCTACAGCTCCTCCTTTTTATTATGGCATAAAAATACCCCACAAATTCATTTCAAATGCGACATTCTCATGATTATCTATATCTCATGTTCATCCTACTGCAGAATAGCTAAATTGTATTTAACTCTTTTGACTTTAGCATTTTCTGGCCATGAACATGCTCTGAGATGTTTTGTTGATGATGACATGGTCAGAGGCTGAAATCTCCCAACTGTTACTGGCCTTTTTTCCCCTTATTCCCCAACCACTGCTGGGCACTGGTTTTCTATGGTTATTTTGGACAGGTATTATGCAGTTTTGTCCCAAAATAGCCCAACTCTGGTCTCCTTTAGAAAAGTCATTAAGATCTGGGTCATTTTAGTGGAGTCCCTTTTTGATTATTCTGTTATGGCACTTGATTGTCATTTTATATTTTGTATCTTATATGAATATATTGTATATATTGAATATATTTTAAATTTGGAGGGTGGAATTTCTAGGTTTTTTTTCCTTCCTTCTTTCCTTCCTTCTCTTTCTTTCTTTCTTTCTTTCTTTCTTTCTTTCTTTCTTTCTTTCTTTCTTTTTCATTGTTGTATGCTGCCACATTGTTTAAGTTGAGTGGTCTTATAAATCTAGCAATAAAGAATAATAGCAGACCAGTGACAGGTGTACAGGATGCAAGACTTTCAAGAACTCCTTCCTGTTTCACTCAGCACCCTTGTAACTGGCCAGATTGACTGGAACACAGACATATGGAGCACATTAGCAAGAATGTGCAAGTTGACACAAATTTGTTATTAGACATTTCTACTTATTTGATAGTTCTTCTGCAAGTGAGTGGTCTGGTGTTGGCAGAGGTGACCAAGGTTCAGTGGTGGGTTGCCCCTGGTTTGGACCAGTTCACAAGAACCAGTAGTAAAACTGGCAGGAGGCTCCGCCCACTGACCCGGACGTCATCAGGAAGTTTCTGCTCATGCACAGAAGCGTCTATGCATGTGCGCATGTGATCCCGTTGCAAACCGGTAGTAAAGGTAAGTAGAAACCCCCTCCCCCGCCAATGTTGTGAAGCTGTGTTGAGTAACCAAGTCAAATCTAGTTTTGACTTTCATGGGAAATAGAATCCAGACATAGAAGTGAAATAAGCAAAATGGAGTAGACGTTGGCAAAATATAGCTGCTAAAAACAGTCAGAAGTACAAACTCTTGCCAGCACAAACATCAGTTTATTCTTATTGTATTGTACACCTGGCAGAACTCACTGTCTTTACTATTTTAAAATCTGACACTTGATACAATATCGAACTAGATTCTCTTCAGACAAGTGCATCTCCAATATCTACCTTTGTTTTGTTAAAAGAAGATGAAATGCTCCTTTGGAAGAGCACTAAAGTTATACACACACACACACACACACACACACACACACACACACACACACGTACCCTCACCAGACCCAATCCAGCCAACTACACAGGGGAGAGTAAGATGTTTTTCCCACCGCTTGATGAATAAATAAAACAGGAAATCTAAAATTGATAGTTTGCAGGTCTTCTTTCTATAGTCAGCTAGCTCATCGATATATTAATATGATGAGATTTGATACAGCCTAATTTTGGCAGGTAAACCCTCAAAGGAGCCTGAGTGGCGTAGAAGGCTAATGCCTCCTAAGGCAGCATTTAACATTCAGCTGCCTGCAATTACTGCGAGTTTAATTCTCACCAGGCTCAAGGTCGACTCAGCCTTCCATCCTTTCTAAGGTGGGTAAATTGAGGACCCAGTTTGTGGGGGCAATAAGCTGACTTTGTATAAATATACTGTGAGATGTAAATGCCTTATTCCCTAATGTGTAAATAATGTATATATGGGACATCGGGGGTTAACTTATTCTTTGGTTCCTAATGTATTCATAATTCACCACTCCCATTCTTGGCTCCACCCCTTGTATATATAAGGAGCCACCTTCACCATTTTCCTTGCTTCTATCTGTGAATATTCAGTGAATATAGAATGCCTGTTATAATTAAAGAGAAATATATTTAAACCTCTAACTCTTATTATCATTATTGAGTCTGATCCTGAAAATATTGCAACAAGCTGGTAGCAGAGGATGGTTAATTGACTCAATAAATACTTAAAGATGTCTAAGAAAGATAGGCCCAACACCAGGGCCTACAGCAAAGAAATAGAAACTGAACAAGAAATAATCAACGAATCCACAAACGCGATTTCGAGAGAATCCGAAGAATACACCACTGAAGAAGAAGAACTAATAAATGAAAATAATGACCAGGAGGAAATCGAAATAGAAAATAACGAACTCAGGTCAGAGATATTAAAACTATTAAAAAGCCAGAAGAATGATGAAAGCCTCATCGCGAATCTCCAAGAAATGCTGAAAAACAGCGGAGCAGCGAGAGAGAAAAACATTGCTAAAGAGAAACCCAAAGACCAAAAAACTGTGAGTGATATGACTACAGAGAAAGTCGTTATGAAAAAGAAAAGATGTGATCCCGCGCGAAATTTTGAATGGCAGCCATCTTGGTTCCAACAAGCCTCCAAAGTGAGCGAAGCAGAGCCAATCAAAATGCTCAGTTCAAAATTTCTGGCGCGAAAAACGTTATCAGACAACGAAAGCGAAAAGGAAGATTCAAACTCTTCAGAAGAACCAGAATCAGAAAGCGAAGACGACTTAACGAAATCCCAAGTAAAGTCAGCAATGAAGACGCTTTTTGCTGCATTTGGGCCAAAATTAAAAATTTCCAAAGCGACAACGAAGAAGCTAGAGAACAAGCCGATACCTCAAGACCTGCACGCTCCCATCCTGACTTCGAGAGCGACGACGCCCGAGCCCAGAGAGCCATGTCGATTCCGCCCTACACCGCAGATCGGATCAAGTATCAACGCACACAAAAGAAAGAAAAGAGCAGTCGCCGCCATCAAAACTCCTAAAACCGAGCCAGAAACCGACTCGTCTGAAGAGGAGCGGAGCGAGCGAGCTGCAATGGAGAGAACCTTCCACGACGACGCCAAAGAAGAAATGAGCAACGCGCATGTGCGAAACTACGTAGACGGTCCGGAAAGACTTGAACTGGCCAGAGAACCGCGCAGACTCGTTGCGAGCATCCCCATGCCGTTTTGCAATTTCCTGCACTTGCGAGACCACGGACTACCTCAGGTTGTAAGTAATGAACAAAATAATGTGGGAAACTTACCCAGTGACTTCCCAAAACTTAGAGTTGATGGCATTAATTTGCAAGAATGGTATCAACAGCTCCAGGTTGTCTTTATGAAAGAAAATTTACTATTCTTTATCACTAGTCCTCCAAGAAGACCTTGGACTTTAAAAATAGATTGTTTACATCATAGAGCATTTTTCTTAATAATATCTAGCGTGTCTCCTGCAATGTATCATAGCATCAAACCAAACCTAACTGTTTCAGAAATAATTCAATGCATGTTTAATCTGTTTCACAGCGATAGTGTAGCTACCACTACAAGAATGTCTAAGGATTTCTTTTCTTCCAGAGTAAAACCAGGGGTTTCCATAAGTGAGCATTTGATATCTCTAAACAAAATAAGAGCTGAGCTGCATTTGAGGGGGGAAGTGATTTCAGATCAAACAATGAAAAGTGTTATTATCAATTCACTTGATTCATCATGGGATAGTTTTATGTCACACTTAGACACCATCAATCTAGGATATTTATCCATAGAAAGTCTATCTAACAAATTGATAGCAGAAGACAATTCAAGAAAAAAATCGTTCCAGCAATCACACAGAACACAAATCTTTTAGGAAGGTAGCTTTCCAGGAAAAATACAATGAAGCTTTTAAATGCCATAATTGTGGGTCCAGGGAACACAATAGAAGAGACTGTCCCAAAATCCCAAAGGAGAGACATAGGTCAGAGTATAGGAGCAAATACAATTATAGACAGTCTTCCACAGATAGACATAAATATAGAAGCCCACCAAATTACAGAGATAGTAGAGGGGGTAGAGAAAATTCAAAAGAGAGAAAATCTGGTTCACTGAATGGACTAAATAAACAAGACAGCACTAAAACACAACAAAATGAGAACAATAATTGGCTTATTGATTCTGGGGCAACCAACCACACCACTAATAACAAAAATATATTGTCTTCATTTACAGAAGATAAATTTGTAATAAAGGTAGCTAATCAAGAAAAGGTTCAAGTATTAGGCAGAGGAAATGTGACCTTGCCTGGCCTAGGAAAAATAGAGGGGGTATTGTTAATTCCAGAAATACCTCATAACATACTAAGTGCCATAAAACTAAGCAGAGATTCTGACATCAATATAGTTTTCTCAAAGGGGAAAGCAACTTTAGAGAAGGACAAAACAAATGTAGGCACTGTGATGATTAAAGGAGGCCTACCCTATCTAATAACAAAAGAAAGATGGTTACATAACATTGATTCAAATATGGAAGATTGTATTGAGGCAGATGATGAAAATGTTAGTAACAGTGACAATGATGAATGTAAAATATCTCATGATCACGCAAATACACACAATGAGAAGAAACCAAGAATAGGTAAACCAATTCATGATGAGTGTGCTCACATCTTGCATAGGAAGTTAGGACATGCAAGTTTTCCTGTAGTACAAAAAATGACTGAACACGCAGAAGGTGTCAAAATAAAAAATTGTGAAAATTATTTGGAATGCTCAGTATGTAAATCCACTAAACTAAAAACTAGTCCCAGACCAAAAAAATCCAACAGATCAACTAACAAAATTTTTGACTTAGTACATATGGACCTAGTTGGTCCATTAACTCCATCAATCACTTATAGAAAACGTTACTTCCTAACAATAGTAGACGATTACAGTCGCTATGGTTTTGTTTACACATTAAAACACAAGGATGAAACCTTTCAGAAATTTAAGGAATTCTACAAACGCATAGAAACACAACATAATATCAGAATAAAACAAATTATGACAGATAGGGGATGTGAATTCATGTCTAAAGAATTCTCCCAATGGTTAAAGGATAGAGGAATGCTACATTTCACGTCTAGTCCATTTTCTGCGTTCCAAAACGGGATTGCAGAGAGAAAGAATTCCACACTACAAACCATGATTAGGTGCACATTAGAGGATGCTGGTTTAGGCAAACAATTTTGGTCAGAGGCCTTACATTATTCAAATTACACTCAAAATAGAACCTGGTCCAGTATTGTGAATAAAACACCATATGAGGTGATGTATAATAGGAAACCCAAATTAGCACACATGCACATATTTGGAGTCACTGCAGACGTACACATACCTAAGCAGTTGAGAAGAAAGGGAGAAAACGTATCCAGAAGATTAAGATTTATGGGATATGAAACTGGCACCAAAGGGTACAGATTCATTGATAATAATAACAAATTTATAGTCTCCAGAACAGCTGTGTTCCATGAACAGGCCAATTGGTCTAAATTACATCTTAATGAAATATTTCCAAATAAATGCAAAGATACAAAATCTTGTGAGGAAGGGACAATAGAAAATCAAAATATCAACAAAAATAAAAACAAAACCAAAACTTGGACAAATAGTCAGCACAAAATAAAGACAGACACATTAACAAAAAAGGAAGCAAGATATTTGCATGATAACCATAGCAAACCCGAAAGAGCTATTAGAAACAATAGAAATCAAGTACCAAATAAATACAGAGATTACATAATGCATATGGATGGTGAACAAATGACGCCTAATACATATGAGGAAGTATTAAAACTCCCTCGTGAAGAAAAGGAAAAATGGGAACTAGCTATGAAAAAAGAGATGGAAAGTTTGCAAGGATTAAATGTGTTTACACCTGCGATTGCACCTAAAGATAAAACGATTATAGGTACCAGGTGGATTTATAAAATTAAGAATCTAGAAGGAGGCAATACTCTATACAAAGCTAGATTGGTTGCACAAGGTTATGCACAAAAATATCCGGAGGACTACACTGACACATACTCCCCCACAGTGAGAACAGAGAGTGTTAAAACAGCTCTAGTAGTGGCATCTGCACTCAATCTTGATGTATTTCAATATGACATACAGACTGCGTATTTACACGCAAAACTAGATAAGGAAATATATGTAAGAGCACCACACAGTCAATACACTAATAAGAATGAAATTTGGCTATTGAACAAGAGTCTATACGGATTAAAGCAATCTGGCAAAAGATGGTACGATTGCTTGATAAAAGTACTTAAGACCATGGATTTCAACGCTACCACTGCTGATAACTGTTTCTTTGTAAAAAAGAGTGATGATCATATTGAATTTGTATTAATTTATGTAGATGATATTTTATATATAGGAAAACACAAGGAGAGAAGAGAAACCTTTGTAAATAAGCTAAACGAACATTTCTCGTTGAAATCTCTAGGTAAAGTAAACAAATACCTTGGTGTACAAATTAACAAAACTAGAAGGGGATTCAAACTTACTCAGAAAGATAAAATCATTGAACTTCTGAACAAATGCAATTTAAACAATGCCAAACCCTGTGACACTCCTATGCAAACTGATTTCCTTAGAAACACTGATGAATCTTCCCCTGAATTCAAGGATAATACATTTTATAGATCAGTCATAGGTTCACTTCTTTATATATCTAATTGGACCAGGCCAGATATTGCATTACCACTCAACTTATTGTCAAGATATGTTAGCAAACCAACAATGTATCATTGGGAAGCAGTCAAAAGAATTCTAAGATATCTGAAAAGTACATTAGACTTTTGCTTAGTATTAGAACCTAGTAATGGTAAAGAACCAAAACTTACATGTTACGCAGATGCGGATTGGGCTGGAGATATATCATGCAGAAAGAGCACTTCTGGTTATATTTTTCTATTAAATGACTGTCCAGTTTACTGGTACACTGGTAAACAAGAACTGGTAGCCACTTCGACCACAGAAGCGGAATATGTTTGTTTGTCCAAAGCTGCAAATAACCTTGTATGGTTTAATGATTTGATTTCAGATGTTTGGAAAAAACCTGCTTTGCCTTTTGTTATGCATGAAGATAATAAAGCAGCCATTGAAATATCCAGATCCGATGCCATTGGACAAAGGTCCAGGCATATAGATATAAAATTTAAGCATGTGAGACAATTGTCTCAAGATGGATTTATCAAAGCAGTGCATTGTGATACCTCTGAACAATTAGCTGACATATTGACGAAGCCTTTACCTTCTAAACAGCACAAATATTTAACATCAAAATTATATGTCTTATATTGTCCTGAATCTGAATGTAATTGGTGTTGTATAGCGAACCGGCATTTAGAGGGGGATTTGTGAGATGTAAATGCCTTATTCCCTAATGTGTAAATAATGTATATATGGGACATCGGGGGTTAACTTATTCTTTGGTTCCTAATGTATTCATAATTCACCACTCCCATTCTTGGCTCCACCCCTTGTATATATAAGGAGCCACCTTCACCATTTTCCTTGCTTCTATCTGTGAATATTCAGTGAATATAGAATGCCTGTTATAATTAAAGAGAAATATATTTAAACCTCTAACTCTTATTATCATTATTGAGTCTGATCCTGAAAATATTGCAACATATACAAAAGTATGAAGGCTATTGCTTAACGCATTGTAAGCTGCTCTGAGTCTCCGGAGAAGGGTGGCATATAAATCAAATTAAAAAAAAAAACTTTTATTTGCATATGGTATTTCATTATTATCAATTGTGGACAATAAATAGAAAAGTATAGACAAACAAGCAGCTTTATGTTCATTAATATATTTGGCAGAGAGATGCCTTAGTGTAATAGTTAAAGTAGCAGGCTAGAAACTGGGAGAGTGTAAGTTCTAGTCCTGCCTTAGGCGCAAAGCCTGCTGGATGATATTGGGCCAGTCCAGGGGTGGGTTCTACTTACCTTTACTACTGGTTCGTAACGGGGCCACGTGCGCACTCTTCTGCGCAAGCGCATGCTCTTCTGATCCATCATTTTCATGATGTCAGGATCAGTCGGCGGGGCCTCCCACTGGTTTTACTAACGGTTCTATAAAACCGGCGCAAACCCAGGACAACCCACCCCTGGGCCAGTCAATTCTCTCAGCCTAGGAAAAAGGCAAGGACAAACCACTTCTGAAAATATTGTAAAGAAAACTGCAGGGATTTAGGCAAGGAGTCACCAGGAGTAAAAACCGACTCATGGGGACACACACAAAATGCAACACAGAGAAAGACACTGTGAAAGACACCTCTTTGGTGTTCAAAGAGGGAAAACACAATTCCTGAGACACAAAAATCCAAGGATACAGATGCAAAGCCATCTGCTGAACATGACCAGCATAATTCTCTGAATATGTGAATATATGACATGGCTATGATGAAAGTTCACTTGACACTGAATATTTTAAGACCATATTAACTTCAGATCTTACATCTGTCACAATTGGGGAAAAAAACTAAAGCTGGCTCATTTAGGAAAAAATTGCATTATGAAGACAAGGAAATGCAGTCAATAACAGATGGCAATAGGTTTACATCAGTTATCTTCAAAATTCTCAGAAAATGGTTGAACACAATTGACTTTATATTCAACATATAGGGTTTTTTTGTTGTTGTTCATTGTTTCTGCTTTACATTGTTTAATTTAAAAATATGAAGTCAGCTTCTTTGGATGGATTGAATGACTAAAACCTTTTATGGGATTGTCTTAACATTCATGAGTTCAGATGGCCATATATATTGCGTGAAGCAGTGGTCCAACTTCAAAAGAAATGGAATTGCAAACCAACTATTGATGTATTAGAGCAATCTCAGTGTGAAACTAAGCACTAGAGATATTTCAACCTCTTTTATCAATTATTCATTTTTAGCTGATAAAATTTAGTCTTGATAGAATTGCAGACGATGAAACACTCGGAGACATCTTAAATGTTAATTTTCCAGGGAAAATTGAGCATATGGCTAAACATGGCTAATTGAAGGCAGAACACATCAGACACATATAAAAAATTAAGATGATATAAAGAGTTGGGAAAGAGTTAATTATACTGATCTTACCAAAGACTTTTTATCTCCCATAGCTTGCAAAGTTTTACTTCAATAGACTATAGTCCTGTCATAATATCAGGTTACATGAGGATAGGAGAAACTCTTCATCAAGAAGATAACATGAAAAAAAAATGTTAACACTGTAATTCACTATCATGTATACAGTGTGATAACTGTGCTTTCACAGATATTTTATGAATTGAGAAATCTTAGAATAAAATCAGAACTGGATCAGAACTGGTAAATTGCTGACATATTCAAAAAAAATCAACACAGTAGCTTGTAGAGCCTTTGAATGAAACCACTCTTTTTGCATCAGTAATTTTTTTCTTAGGAACAAGAGATGTGGACATTAACCTGGCTGTGAAGAACAGTCCTTATGAACAAATGAATTCATGCGAGGATGACAAGAATTAGAAATGATTGATTTGCCCTAATGGAGTATCCATCTGTTTGGATTATAATTCCCATAATTCTTGGCTATTAACCACGTTAAAACTATTGACCTATTGAAGTTGTGGTCTAAAACATTCATGTGGGGCAGAATTGCAAATGTCTCATTTAATTGATCTCTGCAAAATTTTGCATTGTGATATTTTAGGTATAATAGCAATTTGGATACAACAATGTAGGATTATTTCTTACACATCAACTGAAAAGAGGAAATATGTGGAATTTGTTTGCCTTTCTGAAGACAAAGCAAACTTACTTTCTTCAGAGATCCTTTTATCATTAATCACCATCATTAATAGCAAGTCAATACTCCTCCAGCTTTCAAAGAATATATGTCAGAGATAAGCAATGTTTTTTTTTCCAAGCCAAGGATGACATGTGGTCTTTGCATGGCCTGTCAGAGCCACAAATCAAAAGTAGGTGGAACTTTATTCATTAGTGGATAAAGATTAATGTGTATTAAACCTCCTGCCTTCTCTGCTGTGCCTAACCTCATCTGATTTCTGTGTTTAGCTGTGAACTACTATTCAGTATAATTAACCAGCTGTCGCATGCTGTTGGAAAATCATCCCTGTTTTCTATGCATTAGCAGCTGTAGTTATTACTGCTGCATAAACAAATATAACTATTCCCTCCAGTGAATATAGTTAACTGTTGGTATTTGCATGCTTGCCATATTCTCCAGGGCTGCCTGCGAAAATAAATTAATCTTGAAAAAAACAGTTTAAAAAATGGCTTATTGAGCATTTCCTATAATATATTGAATATTACTCTGGAATATCTAAAGCAATAGATTTTCCAGGGTAGGTTAGAGATAGATCATAATGGAGAAAATCTATCTAAGTGGTCACCAGGAAGCAAAAACAACTTAATGACAAATAATTAATCAATCAATCAATCAATCAATCAATCAATCTTTAATTTCAGTTAAATCCAGAAGAACTGGAGTTTATCTTCAGAAACCACTTCCTGAATCCTGGCGCATTGTGAATCAATAACTAAGAAGATGCTACCCTCCACCAACGTCTCAACAATACTGCCTACAGAGCTGAACTGAGCAATCATCTTCCATACAACTAGTACAGTCAATTGGCGACTGGACAACTATTTTTTTGGAAGGGAGCACTCCATTTGCTGCATAGCACTAGCACTAGCACTAGCAATAGCACATAGACTTATATACCACTTCACAGTGCTTTCCAGCCCTCTCTAAGTGGTTTACAGAGTCAGCCTATTGCCCCCAACATCTGGGTCCTCATTTTACCCACCTCAGAAGGATGGAAGGCTGAGTCAACCTTGAGCCTGGTGAGATTTGATCTGCCAAACTACTGGCAGTCAGTGATCAGCAGAAATAGCCTGCAGTACTGCACTCTAACCACTGCGTCACCGCAGCATGGGGTCATAAAGTATGAAGTATTTCATTTAGATTATATAACATCACAAAGGAGAGACTATCTTAAAGATGACCCTGCTAAATTTGAAAAGTTTACTGTCTCATGTGTGTTTGGATCCTTTTCAAATCAAGTTTTCTAAGACAAATTTGCCTGTGGTCTTCATGAAGAATATGACTTGCATCACATACTGAATCAAGAAGATCTGGCTTTTCTCGCTGCCTGTAATATCCCTTACTATTGTTTATTATTGGACCGACTGGCAGGATTCCCAGCAATTAAAGGAACATATAATAAGAAGCAAGCAAATGTACTTAAGGTAACGATATCTTTCCACAATACAGAAATGGAATGTAAGGCACAATAAACAACTGCATGAATAGTCTCATGGACAGTTCAGTCATATATACCAGCCTCTCTGTGCAGGAGATGAGTGGTTTAGAAATAGAAAATATAAACAAATAAAATAAATGATTTTTCAGGTTTAGAACAACTATTTCCCAAGAATCCAATTAGGCATATTAGAAAAACAAATTTAAACCTTCAATGGCACATAATTGACTTAGTCCTTTATTATAAATTTTTCATTCTCTGAAAAATATGCCAAGCAGCTTTTGCTTATGCAACTGCCATCTGAAATGGAATCTTCTTCTGGCTTTCTTACTTCTGAAGGTTTTTAATCTTTCTTGTTTGAATCCAGATTTTCTGCTGTTTTAGTTTTGCTTTGTTCTTCTGGCTACAATTTTTAACGCTCTAAGTTAAGGTGACCAGACGTCCCGCTTTTGGCGGGACAGTCCCGCTTTTGAGCAATTTGTCCCGCGTCCCGCAGCATTTTAAAAAAGTCCCGATTTTTCATTCTGCCTCCTGAGTCCCCGCTGATGGCTAGAGGGAAAAAAAACTGTTTGAACTCTTGCCGCGGGGCTTCAAAGGGCCAACCTACAGCTGATCAGTGTTAAAAAAAAAACCTTGGTATATTTGCAGCGCAAGGCAGCCCTCCTCTCCTGTCACTTGGGACTCGGAGCGGTAAACAGCGTCTGGTTTGGGGAGCAGCCGGATTTTGCTCTCCATTGCTCTCTCGGCCCCCTGCAAGCTCTCGTCTCTCGAGAAGCCCAACCAAAGTTTCCCGCGCCATTTCAGGGAGCGCTCCTCGAGAGACGAGAGCTTGCAGGGGGCCGAGAGAGCAATGGAGAGCAAAATCCGGCTGCTCCCCGAACCAGACGCTGTTTACCGCTCCGAGTCCCAAGCGACAGGAGAGGAGGGCTGCCTTGCGCTGCAAATATACCAAGGTGGAATCCTGATGCCGCCCTTACAGCGGAGAGAAGAAGCCGGATTTTGCTCTCCATTGCAGACACCAGATCGTAATGCACCACCTGCAAAAATGCGAAAATTTCCAAATGTAGCCCTGCCCTCTTACAGCTCTCCTGATGTTCAACTGTTGTCTCTCAAGGAGGATACTTGGCCAGCCTCATGCTTGATGTCTCCCACCTTGGCAGCTTTAAGACTTGTGGACTTCAACTCCCAGAATTCTCCACAATTCCCCAGAATGGGCTCGACGGGAGTTGAAGTCCACAGGTTGTAAAAGAGCCACAATTGCCCAGCCCTGGGCTAGGGTAGGCTAATGCCGCGCGGATGGGAGGCGGGGCAGGGCGAGGGGCGGGCGACCCAGCAATTAAGTTGTGGTTTGGAGGAATATATGGGGGAAATTATTTGGTTTATTATTATTGGTAAATATAATTAATTGATTTGTAAGAAATTGGATTGCATGGAAATAATTGGAATATTCATGTTCATATTGATTAATATACAAAAAGATAGTTATATAACTAATTGATTTATATTAAAATGTTGAATTTGTATTAAACAACTGTATTACATAATTACATAATTAACCAATGTGAGGATGGATATAAAAATAGATGACAATGGGAAGGGGTATAATATAGAATAGAAGGGAAAAATTGAATTTGATTAAGATTAGAGATGAGGATGAAGGGTAATATTGGTTTTTTTAAAAAATAGATGAGGAATAAATATGGCAAAAAGGAAATATAGAAATTGTAAATTTAATTGAAATGACTAAACGCTGTTTAAATTTGTGAACCAGCCAAATATTCTGTTCAAAGAAAATACATTGTATGTTTGTATGTGTGTTTCTAATTATTGCTATTTATTCATATTTGTTCTCTTTTATTCTTTAAAGTTTAACAATTCATTCTTTATCTTAATATCTTTATATTTGCTTGGGGTTGGCTTTCTTCCCTTTCATCTTTTTTATTGTACAGCAATCTTTCTCCTCAAACCTACCACCTCTCTCTTTTCTTTCCTTCTTACTTTCTCTTCCCCCCACCCTCTTTTTCTCCTCCCTACTTCCTCTTTCTTTCTCCTTCTCCTCCTCTCTTCCTCCCTCTCTTACCCTCACTCCTACTCTAATTTCCCTTCCTTCATCCCTCTCTATTGCTGTATCCTTTAATGCATATGGACTACTCAGAGGGCTGAAAAAGTTATTTTTGACTGGTCCTCGCACTTTTGACCAGTCCTCGAACTTACGACTGTCCTCACATTTTACATTTTTGCCCTATCTTGTCATCATGGTGAAGAGAAGCAGTTGTGAAATGAGTGACATGGTTGTTAAGAATGCTGCACGGGCATAAATATGAGGATGGTCATAAGTGTGAGGACCAGTCAAAAGTGTGAGGACCTGTCAGAAATGACTTTTTTCAGCCCTCTGGTTAGTCCTTTTGTGCATATGGACTACTCGGAGGGCTGAAAAAGTTATTTTTGACTGGTCCTCGCACTTTTGACCAGTCCTCGAACTTACGACTGTCCTCACATTTTACGTTTTTGCCCTATCTTGTCACCATGGTGAAGAGAAGCAGTTGTGAAATGAGTGACATGGTTGTTAAGAATGCTGCACGGGCATAAATGTGAGGATGGTCATAAGTGTGAGGACCAGTCAAAAGTGTGAGGACCTGTCAGAAATGACTTTTCAGCCCTCTGAGTAGTCCCTATACACATAGCCATGGCCACCCGGTCACATGACCAGCTAGCCATGCCCACCCAGTCACATGGCCTCCAAGCCACGCCCACACAATAAGCCACGCCCACAATGGTGTCCTTCTTACCAATGTTAAAATCTGTTCACTTTACCCTATACACATAGCCATGGCCACCCGGTCACATGACCAGCTAGCCACGCCCACCCAGTCACATGACCAGCTAGCCACGCCCACAAAATAAGCCACACCCACAATGTCCCTCTTTACCAATGTTAAAATCTGGTCACCTTACTCTAAGTAATACTTCAAGTGTTGATTGTTCTTACTGTGTTCTGATATTTGATTAATGATAGAGAGAAAAGACACAAACACACACACACCCAGAGGTATCCTTATATAGGTTTGTGTGCCTAAGAGTGCTCTTGTTTTTTTCTGTCCAGAAGGGAATTGCAGGACATGAATAAATAAAAGCCCATAAGGATGAAACTCTCTGCTCTTTTGCATTCTTATGTGATTGCTATGTTATAGCTAAGATCATAGTTTCTGTACACATGGAAAAGAAAATGCTTACTTTATGAAATCCCAGTGCAATGCAGATAAGCCAATACAAATGGAATGACAGACGTTTCCCTACCCCCTGAAATGAGATTTGCCAAGCATGAAGTCATTCTGGCACGTGGTGTGAGCTCATGCAAAAAAAGAAGCATCTCCAGGGACACCACCAACCCCACCACTCCTCTCCAGCGCAATATATTCGACAGCTCTGGGACATTATGATTAACCAAAAGTTACTGTATTGGATTAAACTGATGCTTCTTTGTCACATGAAAAACATACACTACCAAGCAACAGATTTTCTTTGTCGTGTTTATTTTCCTGCATATGCTTGGTGACTTGCATGCACACACACACAAAAAATGTATACACATTGAGACATACCATATACATCAGCAGTAGCAGCATGAGCTATCACAGCATATCAAGAAGTTTAAGAAAAGCATAGGATGAGTTGTCCCTGCATGTTTCCTTTCTTTTATCTACATCAATTCTATCTCTTTTATCTTACATACAACACATAGGACTGGCTTCATCTCAGTTTTTAGGCATGTAGACATCCACTTTTTTATACATAAAATCATGTTAGACGTCTTAAATCTTTCAACTCTGCAGACAACTGAGGAAACGGATCTGTATTTTTCTATGTCTTCTATGCTTCTCTGTCTTCTATGCTTAAACAGTTTGCTTAAAATGCAAAAAAAATATGAATTAAAATGAAATAAAATAAAATAATATTTCTTTGATAACATGAACTACCAAATTTATGGAAAACCCAGTCTAAATAATTGTTGGGAAAAGTCAGTTCAAAAGTGTGGTAGACCAAATAAACTAAATAGTTCCAATTAAGCTTTATAGACCAGAGTAAATGGGCTGCAGTCTGGGAAATAGTTCAATGAAGACAAATTCTGTCCCTCATCACCCATAGTGATAGGGTTATCTCATCTCCTCTCCTCCTTTCAATTACATCTCTTAATACTGCCTTTCAGTGCATCCCATATAATTCCCCCTTAAAATTATATTCAAAGTCGGTTTCAATTGAAGCATCTCATAAGCCTTATGAAAATAACATACAGGTAATCCTTGGGTTATGACCAGTTATTTAATGACTGTTCAGAATTATCATCACCATGGAAAGGGTGTTGCCACATTGCTATCCCACGGTCACATGATTGCATTTTGCACATTTGGCAACTAGTGGCGGCGTGGAAGCTTCTGGTGTTAATATGGCTTCCAAAGCTTTCTGGAACTCAGACAACTAGCTCACATTTACAATGGTTGCACTGTCCTGTGGACACATGGCTACAATTTGTAATGGGTTTGGGTTTGTTTGGTTTTTTTTTTTTTTTCCCTGCTTTCTGGCATTTTCCCATTCAGGAAAATGAGTTTGCACTTAGAACCATGTGACTCGCTTTAAAAATGATTGTAGAATTGGGTCCAGCCACATGGTTGTCTCAATTTATGACCATCATGACTTGTGATGGAAATTCCAATCCCAATTGCAATCATAAGTCAAGGACTACCCGTAACACAGTATAATGCATCATTACAACCTCACATACTGAATGGCTTTGCTCCAGTAGAGAAACAGCAGCTTTGTAACATGTGAAAATGTTGAAGTATGAAAAAAAAATCTTGATTCTTCTGACATAATGTGGTCCAGTTTTTATTATCAGGAAATCATAGATGGAAGAAATGTATCTTTGTTTATAAAGAGCATAGAAAGAAACCATTTTCCAGGTCATCTAAGGTGAAATGCTGTAGATCCCTTTCCTTAAAGGTAGTTACCTTGTGGGACTTAGGAAATACACCTTCTCAGTAATGGTATACACACACATACATACACACACACACACACACACACACACATACACATGAAACATCCTCTACTTTGAGATCCATCAGGACCCTGTCCTTTTGGAGGACTTTAAAAAACTCTCTTCTCCCAAGAATTGTGATGGCCCAATGTGAATCTAGGCCCAATGATTGTGGAGTATTGCTTTACAGAATGAGATGCTGGTTTGGGATTGTTGGTTTTTTATTATTTATTACATTTTTTTATTTTTGCTATGAGCTGCTAAGAGTTATGGTATATAAGGAGCATGGCTGTGTAAGTTTCCTGAATACCTAAAACAGCACAATACAAATTGAAGAAGCCTTTTGCAGTATGGTATTTCTGGTAAACTGTATCACTGTAAGCTGATGCATTATATTGAATTGGGAGTTTGCATATCTAGCTACACTTATGAGGGGAGAGTGAGTCTGCTACCTTGAACTCTTACAAAGAAGGTGGTTTCCCTAGCAACCATGTTCAGTAGAAGAAAGCATGGTTTCCTAAGAATGAGGGAACAGATTTCCTCATAGCGCCAAATGTTACTGGATTTTCTTCACAAGCGAGCCTTCCTTGGGCCTTTGTAAAAAATGAAACAGCATGGACCTAAACGTAATTAACTGTTTGAGGTATGGATGCATCTACTTTACATGATCATACTGATAGAAAAACAGCTGCATAAATATATGTTGGAGTGTCCCTTGGAATCTCTGGTTTAGTATTACTGAAATACCTGTATCGTATTTGTTAGTTTTATTGTGTAGTTTAGTTATATCGTATAGGTTAGTTTTACTGTTTTACTGTTTCTATCTCAGCTGCCAATTTTTGTGGGTGTTTTTGTATTCTCAGCTTTATTATTTTTACAAATAACTCAATCTGGTGAACATATACAGCACAACTTTCTCCTCCTATTTTCCTCACAACAACAATCCTGTGAGGCAGATTGGGTTGAGAAAAAGTAACTGGCCCAAAGTCACCCAGCTGGCTTTCATGGCTAAGTCAGGACTTGAACTCATGGTCTCCACCTTTCTAACCCATTTCTAAAATGGGCTACCATATAAATTAAATAAACAATGAATAACACCAGTTGTTCTGAGGCATAATTCTAATTCATAATTATATAAAGATTTGAAACAAATTCTCCATAATCCAATCTCAACACTTCATCAATTGCAACCCTCCTGCTGTGTCCATTATTGGTATTTTGGGGACAAATTGATGCATATTAATCAGCTGTTAAAGCAACCAACAAAATGAAAATTAAGATCACATATCAATGACATGTTAAGTGTAAATTGTATGGAAGAGCTCTTAAAAGCTAAAAACAATGTCAAGGCAACTCCTACTACCTGTATCCATGCAGTTTTCCTGAAAGAGCTAGTTCAATCTAGCCACAGTCTTGAAATTTCCAGATAGTTTTCCCTACTAAGGCCATCCCTGCTTAGCTTTCACAATCGTTAAATCAACTAAATGACATCACTTACTGAGGCATAAAAAATCCTTCCCAGGTCCTCTTTCTCAGTACTGTTTCAGTGTTTCAACATCATACTTACCTTATATTTTCCTTGTCCCTTATAACAGCTAGAGGCCATCATATATGTTTAATGTTTACATAAGCACATTGCAATTACATCATTCAGTCCAAATAAGGTACTGTTGAAGTCACGGTGCTTGAAGTGACTGTCTGAAGAGCCTCCTAATTCCAGAAAGGGTGAAACTGGTGTACCTGATGAAGTTATTAAAGGGGCTTCTTGATCACAATTGTCACCCATTAATCAAGCAGGAACTGTAGATCCAGAAAGACTTTGTACCACCCTTGAATGAGGAAGTGCAACCTTGCACAAGATTAAAGTTAGAATCTCCCAGTTTTAGGTGACCCTAATATCTACTCAGACTTAGTAGGCTTGAGCTATAAATGGTTCCTGCCTGTCCCAGCTCATGCAGCCTTCTGCCACCATGATAGGACTTCAATAGTATGTTACTTGGGCTGAAAGATGTAATTGGATAACATCAGCCTACTGATGATACTAAACCTCCCAAAAGTGGGTAATATCACATAATGGCTTCATGTACACTTTTGTACATTGGGTATCTCTGCTGATAATATATACTCTTGGCATACACTCCTGTTCTTCACTCATCCCTTATTTGAAAGACTTCTCACTGTATGTATCTCATCTTTAGGCTATGCATTTTTCTGCAAGGAAATAAAACTCTAGTGTGAATCTTCATTAAACATAGATCACTTCTGTTTAGATACAGATTTTTCTTCCATTCTACTCCCCCCACCTTCAACCAAAACCAAGTTATAAAGCAGTGTCTAAATCACAGAGCAGAGAGAAAATGGTTGCCTTGGCAGCCAAGTTGAACCAATCAGCTGCACAAACTCTCTAGAGACCATCTAATTTGTGCAGTCTATAGAGGCAGGAACAGGTGGCTAAATTAGTGTGCACCAGACAGATGAGAATTATAGTACATGTATACTACAGGATCTCCTTTGACACTTTTTGTTAACAGTTGGCTGCCTATAATTTATTCTCAGGGAATGGCATGAACTATAAAATCTAGAGATATGCCAAAGCTGAGAAATTCCTGTTTTGTTAATGGTACAATCCACAGACGACGCTCCCTTGATTTCTACTCTGATTTGCAAGCAGCCTTTTCCGAAAGGAAAAATCATCGAGACCCTTAACACTTTGTCTCAGGAACAAACCATCATTTTACTAAAAGGCAAAGCTGTAACCACAAGGGAGCAGATTTTTCGGCAGAAGTCCCCTGTCTTAAGGTATTAGCATCAAGTTCAGAAGGTTAAGCACAACACTGATTTATATAGGAGAGCTGCAACAACATCCAGTGCTCTTGTTTAATATCCCAGCCGGTTTACTGACATCTCCCTTTTCTGCATGGATGATAACATTTTGGTAAGTAACAGTCCTTGCATCCAAACAGAGGGAGGAACAAAACAAACAAACAAAAAAAGCACACCAATTTATTCTCTTAAAATCTGACAAGCAACAGCCTAAACATTCTGAAGGCAACCAAAGCTATGGCAAAAACCAATTAAGCTGCACTGAAGACTAACCCTGTGGTTATTTGGGGATATGGTTCAACCCATATTTTCCTTGTTATCTATGAATAGCTTATCAGGTGTTTTGGGGACATGAATATCATTCTAAGAAAAATAGGACATAGAGGCTGGCATATTAAAGCACAAAGAAGCAACCTGCATTCCTGCAATAGAAGAATAAAAATAGAAATTCTATAATCAAATCATTACTTTCAAATCAGTTGACAAAATGGACATTACAGCAAATGTGAAGTAAATTGAACATACTTAAATTTAAAATGCAATGAACAATATGTTTAAAGAAAGAATACAATTAGGGGGGTATTACTAATTCTTACCCAGAAGGAATGGTTTACATGTTTTATTTTTTGTTCCATAAATGTTGGAGTTGAGAAAGGGTGAAGGACACTTCTGGCCAAACTGTATTTAAGCTACTCTCAATAACTAAAGCAGTAAAAAAAGAGAGAGAGACAGATTTCCAATCTACTTACAATGCCTCTCATATAGTGAAGAGGGCGAACAAAAAGCCATGAATATTCAAGAAGTAGATTGGAATTCAAAATTAGTTATAGAGGATCATGAATCTAGTTTACCTAATCATTCCTAATTGTTCCTTATGTCCTTTTTAATGTATGTATAGCTGCAACAGGTGATTCAATGATGTCACTAGTGGATATCATGAAATCAATGTGGTTCCCACCCTGTTGATGTTCCATAAAATCATGAAAGCCTGATTGTTGCCCCAGGCCAGGAGTGAAATCCAGCAGGTTCTGATAGGTTCTAAAGAACCGGTAGTGGAAATTTTGAGTAGTTTGGAGAACTGGCAAATACCACCTCTGGCTGGCCCCAGAATGGGGTGGGAATGGAGATTTTGCAATATCCTTCCCCCAGGAGTGGGGAGGAAATGGAGATTTTGCAGTATCCTTCCCCTGCCATGCCCACCAAGCCACACCCATCAAGCCATGCCCACCAAGCCACAACCCACAGAACTGGTAGTAAAAAAAATTGCATTTCACCACTGCCCCAGGCCTTGTGTTAAAATGGATTAAGCCCCTTGCTGGCTATGTTTCTGTATAGAGCAAACAAGGTACATCCCACCTTGTTTAGTTCTGTATTATATTTTTTATTCTTTATTGTGAACTGTTCAAAATTGGTTTAGAGTCCAATGGCACCTAATTTGAATGAAATAAACAAAATAACACTTTTGTTTATTTTTCCACCCCCAAAATAGAGGAAATCATGTCTCTGTTGATGGGTTATTCACTGTCAGATTTCAGCCCAGCAATCTATAATTTTTTCTACAGACACCAGAAACAGAGATTTGGGAGCGATCTGTGAATTTTAGACCATGGATTATTCACTCAATTTAGCATTATGTGTCATTTGATTTGTTCAGCTCACTGTATTTACAAAATGATGATTTAGCATGTATGAACCCAACTGAATTTGTTCTCAAAATGTAATGTCTTCTTCACAACACTACTATATAGGATTTATTGACCAATGATGAACTTGATTTTTTCTTGAAGATTGATGGAGATTGGGGAATGGACCTATTATATCTAATTGGAAAAGAAATGTTAAGAAATGTTGTGTTACAACTCATAGACTTTTTTGAACAACAAATGATGTGGAGATATCCACAACAGAGACTTATGATTTGGGGGATCCAACTGTTAGAAACAATCTGAATTAATATATTAAAGAAAAACCTTATCATTGAGAATCAATCCAGGATATTTGATCCTGGATAGATCAGAAAGAAAGACCAGAAGCTGTTGTGGATTTTCTGAGAGTAAAATACAATAAGGGCAGTGGTTCTCAACCTTTTCATCATCATGGACTCCCTTTAAAGATCCCCTTTAAAAACCATAGATATGGACACCCCCCCCCCCCAAGACTTAACTCAAGATTTAAATCAGTAAACAGTATGTAGAAAATGATAAATTGTATGCCTGCTTCATAATGGGATTCATAGAAACCTAAGGAATATACCAGGAGGCCTTGCTCACAGTCACTCATGCCATAGACAGCTCCTGTTTGAATTACTACAATGTGATATACCTTGGACTGCCCTTGAAAACCAGGCTGCAAATGCTCCAGAATGTAGCAGTATGCACATGGTTCACCCAAGCAACATCATGAGCTGCTCTGGCTTCCAGATGCTTTCTGGGTGCAATTTAGGGTGCTGGTTAACACTTTTAAAACCTATATGGTATAGGGACATGTTACTTGCAGGACCCCCAAAATAGAGGAAATCATGTCTCTGTTGATGGGTTATTCACTGTCAGATTTCAGCCAGGGTGAGATACCTCACCCTGAGGGTATCTGTGCTCTAAGTGCCTTCTCACGAATGTTGTTCTCTAATGGGATCTTTGAGTTGTGCCTTCTTGATGGCTCCCCCAGTCCTTTGGAACAACTTCCCAGCCAAGAATCCCTGCCTTTCAGTCTTCCAAAGGGCTGTGAAAACATCACCCAAACATTGGGCTATAACAATTGAACTGTGAGGATATTTGGTCTGGTGCCTGGGGGGAAGGGTATGTTTTTAACTGTGTTTTAAGGATTACTGTGAGCCACCTACAGTTATTGTATGAGATAGGCTGCCCTATAAATTAGAAAATAAATATAATCTGATAAACCAACTGTTCACTCATCAAAATCTTTTTATCCAACATAAATTAAAAGATTCCCTTATAAAAGCACAATCTCAGCAGAACACCTTATAGTGAGAAAGAGCTGGTCAGTAGAGGAACAGGAGGCTAAATTGTTAATTGAACAGTATGTTTCCATCCCTGAAAGGAAAATTGCCACCATGAGAAAATGTGTGATGGTCATTTCTGTCTGTTCTCACAGTACTGATTTAGAACTCCCAGCTGAGAAAGCAGCTGCACAAAGCAAGGAATTGGTGAGCATTGTAGGAGGTCCTGTATTCCAATACTCCTCAACCAAATTAATGGTTTCTCTCAGTCATCATTAACTAAACCAGCAACATAAAGCATTTTCTTCTATAGTTGCACATTGCAGAGTTTAATTTGGCATTTTAAAAGGATTGATGACTCTGACATTGACTCCAATTTATTTATTTAATCATTTATTTATATGAAACATCCAGACAAGGTTAGGTACTTGTCATTTCAAGCAGAAAGTAGAACAACTACCAGGGGGAGATATTTTAAAAGGAAAAGACATGTTTCACAAAGTCTAATTTTAGATAAACGGATCTTCTGCCATGCTTAGATATACAGTTGGTTTAATCCTTTCAATTGTAACTTTTTGATTATTTAAATTACACCCATGTTTCTAGTCTGCAGTTCACAGTTCTTCTTGAACTGTGTAGGCTTTAAAAGTAATTCTGGAAGAGGGCTTCTGTCCATAGCATCGCTCTGCTATTCAATAAAGCAGGCATTTTTTCCCCCAGCCTGAAGAACAGTTGTGGGTGTTTTAAGAGTCACATCTAAACTGAGTCCTTAAATCAGCTTCATGTTTTTGTTTTACCTAAAACAGATTTGTTTATTTCTCTCCAATCGTTTTTTAAACATGTTGAGCCTTTTTATTTCAGGGGGATACAGGAAGTGAGCAATGTGGGGAACAGGGAGTGAGCAATGTGCCTCATGATACAAAGTTCTCCCTCTTACATACTTGTTTTCCACACTATAATGGAAGTACAAAAGGACACAACTTATATGGCAAGACACATTTTGTTATTTTAGCATCAATTTGGTTTGGAAGAGATGCCTATAGGAAGAATTTACAACACCAGATAACACATACACAGAGAAGTGCCAAGTGCCAAGGAAACAGGATCTGTGAGGCAGGAAAAAATATTAGATCAAGAAAAAACAATATTAGAATGGATTTTTAAAATCTAGAATACAATTATCCCATTCTACTTACCTAACTTTTTGTTAATGTGAAAGTAGAAGCTCCAATCTTAGATTGCCATTTATTTCATTAAATTGCATTTGTAGCTCTTTAAATCTTTCCAGTGGGTTAACTTATCAATATTATATTTTGTGAAGTTTAACTGTTTATAACAGTAGTGGGTTTCAAAAATTTTAACGACTGATTCTGTGGGTGTGGCTTGGTGGATGTGGCATGGCTTGGTGAGTGTGGCTTGGTGGGCATGGCAGGGGAAGGTTACTGCAAAATCCCTATTTCCTTCTGATCAGCTGGGACTTGGGAGGCAGAGAATAGATTGGGGTGGGGCCAGTCAAAATTTTTACTACCGGTTCTCTAAAACTGGTCAGAACCTGCTGAAACCCACCTCTGGTTTATAACATAGAGCAATCTTATATACATCTCCTCAGAAATAAGCCTCTTCTGGGTTTATTCCCAGACATTTTTACTTAGCACAATGTATGAAAGCCACAGTTTTCAGTTGTTTGATGGCAACAGAGATTTCTAGTCTTCATAATTCTATTAAATGATAAAAAATAGTTCCACCTGGAGAGTTGCCTATTTAATTACAGCAAAATGAGATCAAATCATTGCCTTTCAAGATTTTCCATTTTATAACTCTTAAATTCTAAAGAACTGAAAGAGCCATTTTCTGATTCCATTTTCATGTAACAGAGGGTGACATTTACAGGCTTGATGTACAGTAGATATACCTTCCCAGACCATATTACCTGCTTTTTTAGCCTACTCTGATCACGGTCTTAAAACGGTTTTCATACATTTTAAGCCTATCAAGAGAAGATAGCAGGCCTTAAAAAGTTGCTTTTCAGCATTTGTGATACTAACTTAACGGTGAACCCATTCTACCCTTCGGTCTGAAATTCTGAATGATATTCCAGCTTTGGAATTTATAAACTTATTTATTGTAGACCTGCAGATATCTTACTAAAGGGGGGAGAGATTGTATAGCTATGTACAAGTCTATTTTCCACATCCGCATCACATTATTTAACAGCTATTGACTACTGCTCTTACATTTCTGCAGAACTCTTCAGTTCTGCCATAAGATAAGAGAGGGAATATAGGATGGTATATACAGATATTAATCTTTCACATACAGACCAGCTTAGTTTAATTCTTTTTTATAAATAAATTCTATCAAGAGAGAGGCAGGATTAAGAAGCAACACAAAAGAGTTGACAAAAAACTCCTCCTTTTATTCATATGTACTAAGCAGTCCAAGAAGTACTAATTATTCCAGTAGTTTATGGAAACCTAAAGGCAAATTACAAAAATATCAGAGTTTTCCAAATTTGCCTGTTTCTAATACAGTGTAATCAACATTAAAATCAATTCTGGAAATTGCCCCTACCTATTCCTTGCTTTGCTTAAGCCATGTTTGTTACTAATGTATCCCTGCAGCTTGTCCAAGATCCTCTGGTTAACAACTATTCATTTATCCCATGTCATCTTTCATTAGCTCTGAGAAGTAGAATATATGGAAAAATGAATACTCACCCCTGCAAGAGATTTGAACCCATACCTTTTCTTCAGCACACTGTTTAGTTTTCTACTCTGGTACTGATAAAAAGCAATCAGTATTGATCTACATTCTGGGCTCAGTGGACAAAAGTAGCACTTAATGCTGCACACGGAGCACCTAGAGCTGTGTTACTATTAGGGCTAAGTAGGCATGGATACAATCAGTGCCATGGTGAAAGGAGCGCATGGCCTTAATGTCCCAAAGAAAAATAGTTCATAACAAGCCATATTATAGTTCCTAACAAGCCATATTAACCGATAGCCTCCCACCGGCCAGTACGCTCCCACAGAGAGGGACTCCTCAGGGTGCCGTTGGCCAGACAATGTCGGCTGGCGACCCCCAGGGGGAGGGCCTTCTCTGTGGCAGCACCTGTCCTTTGGAACGACCTGCCCCCGGAGATACGTAGGATCCCAGATCTCCATGCTTTTCGCCGTGCCCTTAAAACTTTTTTATTTCATCAAGCTGGGCTGGCTTGACCCCCTCTTAGATATTTTAAATTGTTAATTGGTTTTAGTTGGGGTGTTTAAAATTTTATTGGGCTAATACTTGTTTAATTCTTTTTAAAAAAAATAAATTTTGTATGTGATATTTTGTTTTTGGCTGTTCACCGCCCTGAGTCCAGTAGGAGAAGGGCGGTATAAAAATCTAATAAAATTAATTAATTAATTAATTAATTAATTAACAAATTTTCTCAGAACTTGCTCTGTAATAAATGCTGGCCAAAGTATCTTAAAATGTCCTAGCTGAAAGCCTGGCTAGACACATTTTCTTCTGATTGTTATATCCATTTATGCATCTCTACTCAAAAATCAAGTCTCACTGAATTCAGAATACATCTTCAGTTATGAGATAGTTCATACCATTTCAGATAGTCTCCTTGCTCAATTTCTTTCTCAGTATATATAATGTCTAGACATTAGATTTTCTGCTTTTGTTCATATTTTTATTTAGGGTTGTTGTTTTTTTGTACCGCACACAACAAATAGCAGGAAAATATCCTTTCTGGATCTTCCTGACCTATGGTGCTCAGCTCCCACCCTCCCTGAGCCATGCAGCATCACTAGCACACATGCATACACATACTTGCCTGCTAGCCTTGGACTTGCAGCTTTCTGTTGTCCTCCTCATTCAGTTTCTTTCAAGCCTAGAGATGATACAACGAAATCCAATCAAGTTTAATCCTTTATTTGCTTACACCTAGGGGACAGAAGCTTGCCAAACTATTAGATATATCCTGAGAATGTCTAGCGTGTGGCTACCCTGGACCTCTTCCACTTCCTCCATCCATTTTGGGATTATACAATCTACTTCTGCTCCTCCAGATGCACATTCCATCACACCCTGCAAGTTTCCCACAAGAAAAGTAAATGGGGAAGAAGGAAGGGAAGGGAAGGGAAGGGAAGGGAAGGGAAGGGGAAGGGAAGGGAAGGGAAGGGAAGGGAAGGGAAGGGAAGGGAAGGGAAGGGAAGGGAAGGGAAGGGAAGGGAAGGGAAGGGAAGGGAAGGGAAGGAGGTTTTTGATGCTCCCTGCCAGTTGCCTGCAAGGAAACTCAATGGAAAATCTGGTAGGAAGTTAAAAAATCATTCTGGCTCCTACTGCTTTTTTTGCTCACCAGTGGTCATTCTGTTTCTCTGTTTAGGTAAGGAAATATCTCTGAAATGATGAGTCAACAGGACATGGATTGTCTGGTAGAAAATATTGGGCTGGCCTATGCAATATAAAAATATTCAGTGCATTGTTGCTTAATCTCAAAGCCCTGGGAATGTTTAAAATTCATAGAATGTCTAATGACAAAATATGATGCTGTGTATAGTTGCTATTTCTAGCATCCCAGTCACAAATCATAAAGTATAAACTTTCAAGAAAAAGAACAATTTGAATAAATTGGTTCCAGGAAGCTATTTATTCTGATAAGTAGGGGAAATGTTCTTACATAAGAAGAGGTGAAATGGCTTTTTAAAGAATGCATTGTGCTCTTCAAAATAAGGGATATTTTACCAAGAAGGCCTTTTTCTACTGATTTTACCACTAATGGGAGGGTGATTTATAAACTTATTTGAAACATTTTTCTTGCTTAATTTCTATATGGCTAAAGAAGTTCCCTATTCAAGCCACACTATATAAGATTGTAACTCTCAAGAAAGATAAAGGGAATTTTGAGCAGCAGATTCCAGTTTTACATAACATGACAGATTACCAAGAGAATGAGAAATTTACCCAAAAGCTTCATCTCTACTGATTGATTTTATCCCTAGGCTAATAACTTCCTGAGTCCCATCCCAGCAGTGACTTCATAGAGATTTTGTCCTTATTTTGAAGGGCATCACTGAATGACTAATGGGATTCCTGTGTATATTTATTTGTGGGGGAGGGGGAACCACATTTTACTTTAATGGGACTTACTTTCATGTAAATCTTTTTTTTTATTTTTTTTATTTTTATACAAACATACATAAATAAAACATGTTCAATTGCAAAGATGATTTACTTTCATGTAAATCTTCATATTTGCTTAAGGTTGAATCCTCAGCCTTCCCTAATTTGACCCTTATTAAAGTGGACAGCTTTAGCAGGCAGTTTTTGGAATCAGTTTGAGCTCCTAACCTGCCAATTCAAGGGCTAAACCTAGAGCACATTATGAATGATTCTAAGGTGTAGAACTGTTTCTTTAAATAGTACCTCAACCACATTAGCTCACTTAATTTTCAGTCACCGAATATATGTATCAGCACACTGGCAATTCTACTCATCTTGACTTGATGGCCTGCCTTTAAGATGCCTTAAGTAGACTTTGTGAACATGCCTCTAAAATAATTCAGAGGGAATGCTTTGAACCACACAAAAATACAGTATTCCTTTCTTATTTATTAATAAGAATGAAGCCAATCTTTCTTCAGACTTCTGGTTGGTTCTGAAAAATGGTGGAGCTGTTTTAAGGAATGAAGAAATCAGTGGAGCTCTTAAAACAGTCTTAACTTTACTTCAGGATGATTAGGGGTGGAAATGACAGAGAGCTTTAACAGAGAGAATCTGTACTGGGGAGGATTGAAGTGTTTCTTCCAAATCATGTTGAAATCATCACAGCATAGTGATTTTCCCTTTAGCCCTATGTGCATTTTAACTTATCTTTTAAAGTATTTTTTCATTCTACAAATTCTGTGCATTCATGCCCTTGGTTTTGACCATTTTATGTACAATGAGGTTGATTGATGGTATTTTATTTTTTACAGAATTCTACAAGAATTTAATTTCATCATTTCAATGTAATCAAAGGTGTAAATAATACTTTTCATTTCAAAATGCTTAATTCTCCATTTAAATAAAGAATATGTTTGTGAAACTGACAATTATTTTAATTGAACAGTATACTCCTTCACTTGTGAGAAGACGAGAAGACTGGTAAATTTGTTGCTTTAGCATCATACTTAATATCCATTGTAAATTCTTGCAACTCACATGCACACACTCATACATACATACTCACAGAAGTGATATCATTTCAATCAAATACAAATAGTTACAAAATACAGTGAAAACTCTTTCATCTCACAGCATATGGACAGACTCAACCACAGTTTCAACTGGAAACTGTGAGCATACTAAATTGAGCTAAATCCAAAAATGCAAGGAAATTTCTGGAAACTTGGCATTCAGAAAAATCAGCCATCAGCAATCTCATAGAAATAAATTATATTTATATACAATTCAAAAGAGACCATTAAAAGGCTAAGAAGGGGAAAAAATCAGAACACACATCTTACAGAGCAACCAGCACCCAGGTAAGCAAGGATAAACACCAGATAAATAATCAAGCAGAAAACAATACCCTAATCAAGAACTACCAAGGAGAAAGCCACACCCCGCCAAAACTGGCAGGGTAAGCTACTGTATATATACAGGTAGCAAACCACATATTCACTTGTACTAATGATGTTACCTAGTTGGTGAATTGTCTGCAAAAAAAAAACAACTTAGAGAGGATCAATGAGTGCTTTTGAACTTTGGTGTTGGAGAAGACACCTGTGAAGATTGTGGACAACTAAGAAAACAAACTAATGATTCATTGAGCAAATCAATCCAGAGTTCTCAGTCAAGGCACAAATGACCAGGCTCAAATTATCCTAGTACTAACACATTATGCAAATACCCAGCTCTCTGGAAAAGACTCTTATGCTGGGAAATGTGAAAAGAAGAAAAGAAGATGACTAGCAGCAAGGTGGATAACATGTGACATGATAGCAGTGTTCCAATACCTAAGGGAAGTTGTAGGTGCTCCAACAGTGGGTTTTTTTAAAGAAGAGATTGAACAACCATATGTCTGAAATGATATAGGGTTTCCTGCTTGAGCAAGGGGTTGGACTAAAAGATCTCCAAGGTCCCTTCCAACTCTGTTATTCTGGATGGACTCAATTACAGAGGTGAGGAATACATTATTGATAGACATGAAAGAATGGGTTAGAACAGATCATCATAGACAAAAATCTATTTATGTGGTTGATAGGAGTTGAAAATGATTTGACCGCACATAATTAATCAATGTGTACAGTATAAATAGAACTAGATATTTGTTAAGACAGAACCATGGTTATCATGACAGGCATGAAATTGTGAACTAGTTCTAAATTGAATCTGAGAATACATGTGCCAGTTTCAAGCAGCACCACTGCAGTATTGCCAGAGGTTAAAAGACAATGAATGTTATGCTTCCTTGGATAAAAATTCATCTTCTCATGTCAGTCCTGCAAGCCATGACTAAAAGATGTCTATAATATCCAGACTCTGATATCTGAAGAAAATAGTCATCCAATGCTAGAAGCCAAGTCTTATTGACTGAAAAGTTAAAAAAAAAAAAAACCAGAAGTGAAAGAAAAACCAGCCTCACTACACACATCATTTACTGCAGCCCCTTATCAAGAAATAAGTCAAAACACCCCCATTGTGACTATGTTCACAAATTGCACTAGCCATAATATGATTCATTTTGTTTTGGTTTACCCTACTGTGTGAAACCAGCCCTTGTGATTTAGATAGTAGAATTTATGCTTTATTACATTGGGCAGATCCAGCCTGTTGTTGCTCAATAAAATTCTGCTAAATAAACTAATAGAATCTTAACAATAATATGCAAACTGGATCACTGTGCTAAATATGCTATTAATGAGTGCATAGTAACTTTAAAACATAATCATTTGATTGAGGCAACAGGTTTTCCTGTTTTGAGGTCATATTCTGTTACCTATGTTTGACTTATTATTTAATTTTGTAGTTGCATGTTTTGAGATATTGCCATCTCATATAAACTGTCTGGTTTCCAGCATATCTCAGCTTTTTATTATTCTTCACCTTGTTTATTGTTTTGTTTTGTTTTGCTTTGCTTTGCTTTGTTTCTGGAACACTCAAAGTGACTACTACACTTATGTTTAGTTAATGTATTAGGAAAAGTGAGGTTTTTAACTCTATAAACATTTACATAGAAAACCTTGAATGTGTATAAAATGCTACCTTGGAACTGAGCCAATAGATGTAGTCACATCAAAAGAAACATTATTTGCCTTTAGTCCAGCCCTCTGCGTAAACAAATTCTATTTTCTACATATATCTACATATGATTTGCAATTAACGTTGAATTCACTTCTGTCTGTTGAAATCATGAGAATAACGGACCTTGGCTGCATTGTGCTAAGAGGTAGGAAATTCACTTAGGTAATACTTTGTTTGCTTGGGAAATTCTATCATAATTTATCTTGTATGTAGAATTGTTTATTTTCAATGAATTCTCCAAGAGAAATCCACTGAATTTTCTTGTTAAATTATGATTGGTTACAGTAGGATAATTTTGGACACAGAGATAAAGTAAAGTAGGATTGCCAACATGATCACCAATGTCTGATGACAGATATGGCAGAAGAAGAAGAAGAAGAAGAAGAAGAAGAAGAAGAAGAAGAAGAAGAAGAAGAAGAAGAAGAAGAAGAAGAAGAAGAAGAAGAAGAAGAAGAAGAAAAAGAAGAAGAAGAAGAAGGTAAAGTTAAAGTTAAACAATATATTTTACACCCCAAAAATAAAACAACCAATTTAATCTATCTTTTCTTCTCAAATACAATCAGCAGAGGCAATCGGATCCATTAAGAAAAAAGGATACAATTCAGTGGTGGGTTGCCCCAGGTTCATACCGGTTCTATAGAACCGGTAGTAAAACTGGCAGGAGGCTCCGCCCACTGACCCCGACATCATCAAAACACTTGCGCAGAAGACAGCACGCGTGGCCCCGCTGCGAACCAGTAGTAAAGGTAAGTAGAACCTACCCCTGATACAATTCCTGATGATGGATAATATTTTATTTTTTCATCATTTTTTAAATTCTATTCTGAAGATTAAAATACAAAATCCAAAAGAAAAAAGATTTAACATAGACAAAACAAAACTTGACAAGAACATTTAAAAAAGGAATTAAAAAACAAAGACAAAAACACTAGGGGGGATAACAGGTGATGGATTATATTTTTGTTCATATATGAAAAGTATAGGACAATAAATTATAAAAAGGAGAAAGTACAGAATCACATCATGAAAATAAGAGACAAAGCTGAGATTATCCAATTGCTGGAGCATATAACCATAGTATATCTTGAAAAGATCACTTAGGAATCCACAGGATCCAATGCTTCTGTTAAAATGACAAAAGCAGCATCATGCAGTAAGTACTGCCTCTTTCATATATAGTACTTGTACAACAATAGCTTGAACACACAAAAGGGACAGGCTTTGCACAACAGTGCTTTCATTTCCCCATCCCATCCCAACTTGATACCCTATAGAGACGGCTGAAAGACCTTTTTTAAAAAATAAAAATGCAATCAAATTATATTCTCATCCGAAGATATGAAAATTACAAAGAAATTTGACAACGCTCTGATGTGCCTAGCATATCTTCAGGTTCCTAAGACCATTGACATCCATATTCTTACAAATCTTCAGACTTGACTAAGGAGTTTTGCCCAGATCTGCTCCTTTTCATTCAGTTGTCCATATGACACCTTTTCTTACTCCAGTACTCCATTCCTGGTGAGCAGGATGAAGAATAATTAAACTATGGTTGCTGTTCAAATAGAATGGTAGTGATTTGACTCTTAGGGCTAACACACTTAGATCAGCTGCTAGAAAACCATAACTGTCTGCCATTTTAGAAACTATGTTCCTACTTCTTCCCTGATTCACCCAAGTTGGCCCATCATTTATTTTGCTAGGGAGGGAGGAGGTCTATGTGTTGGTAGGCATAGCTGGCTGAGACCTTCCAGGCCATGGTAGGTTTATGCATGCCGCGTGGCTGGCTGAGGCCTTCCAACTCACAATGATGGGGAGGAAGGCCTTAGCCTTCTAATCATGCAACCTATATTTCTGTTGTACAGGTAGCCCTCAACTTACAAGAGTTCATGGAGCAACCATTCAAAATTACAATGGCACTGAACAAAGGGATTTATGATCTCTGACCGAAGTTCTGACCATTACAGCACCCTCTGACCATTACATTTGGGTGCTTGGCAGTGCATCTACCCTTTTGACCATGGGAGTGCAGCAACTCCTCCCCACCATGGGTCGGAAAGCCTCAGCCAGTTACACCCACCAACAAATAGGCCTCCTCTCTCCCCACCACCACTCCCAAGAGGCTTGGGTCTTCTCCCTGCCCCACCATGCCCAAGTGCAATAAAGAGAACTGGGATTGTGGCTATTGAGCTAGGTGGTCATGTGTGTATATAATTTGATGGCCACAATGACATGACAAAAATACCTAGCACAATTGTAATCATAAATTGAGGACTACCTATATGGTTTAGGGATATAAGGAGATAGCACTAGACCTATCCTTTGATCAAGAGTCTTAACAACAGCATTGCCACCACATGGATCTTGCAGCAGAATATTACTGAAACATTGAAGCAAAAATTCTTAGGAAAGTGTGATGCTCCCTCAGCTGCTTTCCAATTTCACCTTGTTCAAAATTCGAAGCATTTTTATTTGGTCACAATTGTTTTGATAAGGCTTAAAAATATTCCCAGCAGGGTGGTGTGCACATATGAGGAATTGCACATGCCTACCTATTCTGAAACCACTTATTTGTGACCCAATTTAGTGTTTGCTATAGAACTACTTTGAAATAAGCAATTTTCGCAAGCCTCAAACAGTTGTGCCTTTTTGAAAGGAAATTACAGGATTTAGAAGCGAACACTGTGGCAGGCCAAGCTCACACTGGCAGGAACAATGCAGAAAAGTGCATGGAGTCTATTGATAAAGTTATGCCTGAAGAAAGGAAGAAAACAAATTCTTGCTAAAAATTCTAACATAGTGTAATTTATTTTTCGAAACAATTAAGATACTTACATCAATACATTTTAATAATGCGTTTATCATTTTAGTGTGTGTGTTATTCCAAAAGATTTGCACTCAGATGGAATTTATAACTTTTGATTTAAACCAAAAATGGCTATTCTGACACCACAGAATTATATACAAGGCTCTGTTTTTGCACCCTTTCACCTCCATCCAAACAGATTTGAAGGAAATGATTTTTGGCCATTTTGAGCTGGCAACATTCATATTGTACTATAGATTTTGAGGTAAGCCTGAAACCAGGCCTGATGCAACTTTAAAGAAACAATCAGATAAAACTTTTAAATTCCTAAAACGTCTGGGGAAAAAACCCTCCTGATCATACTGTGGACAAGAATACTCACTAGAATAAACTGTTCCCTTTCCATATAATGCAATCCAAGCTGGTTTTTTGAGAAATAAATCATCCCATCTTTGAGCATCTTCTAGGACTACTTTGACTATTTATAAACTAAGCTTCAGCAATTTATGTTAGCCAATGCCAGTTACCCAGAACTTTTTCCAAAATTGTGCTAACTACTTGAACATCAGAACTCCATAGACAAATTAATTCCATTAAGTAAACACAATGAGTGTTTACTTAAACTATCACAGCTGTTGTACCATACCTGGCTTGCAAGAGCCACTTCTCTATAGCCAGCTCCCCAGCAAATAGCATATCTTTCCTCCAAATTGACATCCCAGTGTACCAGCAATTCTGCTTTGGTTATGTCACATTTCTGGAGCAGAACATAAAACATACATTGTGGTGCATTGTTGGATTATTTACTGGGTATGAATTTTATTAGAAGAAAAGAATGTGTGGACTAATATTGACAAAAGGCAAGTCCTGGGTGGAAGGTATAGCTTTAGGAATGCTTTTATGTGTATGTATAAATAGGGCAAAGCAAATTCCGAGTAGATTAAAAGACAAGTTGTCAGGTTACAGCATTTTGTCCCAACAGGAGTAGTCTGATATCTCAAAAGCAAGATATGAGAAGATTGGCTTTCCTAGATCATCTGAACCTCATATATTCAATATATTCATGTATATTGATTCCACAGATAGATATTAATCAGGGTAAAGATGAAGAATTTTTTTAAAAAAAAATCTGCAGGTTCAGACCAGAAGCCTAACTATTTCCTCTCAGAGGCCAAATTGTCACCTTGCAAGCAAGGCATGCATTCAGCAATGCACTGCCCAGCATCTTACACTCTGAGACACTAGGATAGGAAACTAATGGCCTTCAGGCCAGATTTTTTTTCCAAGGCATTTATCTAAGTCCTGGTTGTTCTATCTTTGAACAACTTTGCTTCAGGTAATTAAAAAGTTTGTCATCATTTTCTTTTACAAGGAAATGGGTTCAAGCTATATTGATTTGTTACTTTTCCCTAATTTTAAACATATGTGATGAATAAATATCTACAGATTTGTATGTAATATAGGCATCATAAGATTCCATTACTTAGTGATTGAGGCAGTTTGGTGTAGTATTTAAGGGATCACTTAACAAACATCTCACTTAACAATAGAAATGTTGGGCTCAGTTGTGCTCATAAGTTGAGAACTACCTGTATACATATATGCATGCATTACATTTATTTCTTGTTTACCTTCTGAAGATCTCTGTCTTTTTCATATATATATATATATCTTCATGTCATAATAAACGCATTTTGTAAACACTACCAATAGGGTATGTTATATGCTTAAGGTTAAGTTTTTTTTGGCCCTTACAATTAGCAATATAAGCAGACTGCATTATGAAGCCAGGGTATTCTTAAATACAGATGTGACGCTCTTTTCTTTTTTTTTTTTAAAGTGGGCTTATGTTATGTCTGCTTCTTTCCTTTTTCAGACAATACAACCCTTGGAGTTACTTGCCAGTGATTCAGTTTGTGTGCAAAAAGGAAAGACACTAACAAAGAAAGCCAACATGCTCAAGGGCTGCAGGAAATTCATGTAATATTTAATAATTTTAAAATACATGGAGTAGCTTTTTTTTTCTAACTCTGCCTTATGTGCAAACAGAGGCAGCCTAAGGTAGAAGCAGCCTCTGGAGGACAATAATTTAGGCAGCCCACTGGAGGGTAATGATTTCAGGGAACATGGCTATTGAAATTCGGCTTGAGGAGCAACCTGCAAACTAACTTTCGGAAAAAGTGTACATGGCTAATCAAGCAGTTCATCAGCCCTTCCTACACAAATATGAAGTAGTGTCATAAAAAGTTAGTTCCACTGAGTCAAATAGGACTTTCTCCCAGGTAAGTATGGAAACCATGCTGCTTTCTAAGCTAAGATTTGCACTTGACGTTTGAATGCCACATGAGGGACCAAACACCCAAAAAACTGGTAAGGCCAAGACAGAAATAAAATCTGAATTAATTGTTAATGTAATCAATATTTAATCAAATTAATTCAATGCAATCGATGAGATTACTTGTAAAATATTTAATACATTTTTCCTTCTGATACCTTACAAATTATCTATTTTGAGATAACTTTGGAAGGTTTCTGGCAGCTTTGCCATTTCAAGAAAGGCATGCTGTATAATAAGAGACACTGTTTTCCTTTATGCTTTTGTGTGGAAAAACATTAAACCAGTTGAGCAGAAGCTGGATTAGAATGCCTACAATAACACTCTGGCTTTTCAGGGTGTTTTTGCTTTTATTTTATAGAAAATAGGTAATTGGCACTCAGTAAAGGAACCCTGGCTTTGAAAAACAAGGGTTGCATATGCGTAAGCTGAAGAAAAACTCTAGGTTCATATATTTTTGGCAGGCCATATGTCATGTGGAAAAGGATAGATTTGCAATATTTAAAAGCTGCTTCATCTTGAGATCCTGCAAAGCAGAAAAATGAACGCTTGTATTGGAGACAATCATAATTCCACACTACCTCTGGGACTTCACGTGTTGGCAGCCTGGGTGTTTTTTTTTCCAGTGGGAAAGTAATGCTTTGGCTTCTCTGGGCAAGAACACAACAGATGAAAAAACCAAGAAATAGAGCCCTTAATGTAATTTGCTAGCTAGATATTTTGATGTCAATGTATGAACCAGCTACCTTTCCCTCTGAATGAAGAATAAAGCAAAACGATTATGCAACGCAATGCTGATGTAGTCAACATACATGATTCTGGAAAAGATGATATTATTGAACAACTATTAGAAAAATTGGTTCACAGTAGAGGCCAAGGGTAGGATAACTAGCATAGCTTTAGAATTCTCTTCCAAAGAAGTTATGACTGATCTTGTGTTTTTTTTAAAAAATAATTTTTATTGAATATTTTATATTTTTAAAGCCAAAAACATAATAGAAAAAGACAAAAAAAAGAACATACACATACACCGAACGGTAAAATACAAAACATAAATAACAACATGATATAATATTTTACAACTTTCTGCATCGACAATTATCTTTACTTTTAAATTCAATCTTCCTAATCATTCTCTTATTCTTGTGTAACCATACTGAGCATTCTTATAAACTAAATTGTTATATATACTTACATCCTATTTATTAACATAGTCAATATTTTATCCTTACCAGTATTCAATACTCTTAGATTCCAATTAATCAAATTTCAATTTACAATGACTGATCTTGTTTTAATCATATATATTGCCTTTTTAAAATGATTTTTCAGTTAATGCTTATGTTTTGGTTGTCATGTTTTAGGATAGGTATATTTTATTTGTTTTACTATTTATATAAGCTTGTTGCTTATTTTGCACAAGGTGTTCCTTTTCTGTAATTTCTGGGTTGCTTCTGTTGTAATGTGAAATTATCTCTCATTGGAAGCAAATTTGGTTTAATCGCTAGCTACTTTTACATAGGCAGAAGACTATGCCTGGGAATCCAAGCTAACCTGGGAAGCTAAAAACATCTCGGAAAGCAGCAATTATAAAGCACTTTTGTAGACTTGCCAAAAAACCCCTACATGGATGCATCTGCAAAGCCATCAGGCTTCCTTTAAAGGAAACTTTACCTTTTTAAAATAGCCGTGTCGTTTAGATACTCTTATGCACCTATGTACAAAACAAAGATGAAACAACATATTCCAATGTCACGTGATGCTCTGGTACTGTTGAAGCTAAGTCAAATGAGGTTTTCATTATATAAACTAGAAAAAAATGTTGCCATCAACAATTAGGGTTGGTGTGATGCCAATCAGCTGTTCTAGGCGGTCAGGATTGCTGCCTATCGCTGCCGCCGATTCGCTGCAATCAGTGGTGAACAGGCCATGGTAAATGGACTGTGGCAGTGGTGAACGGGCAACAGTGAACTGGCTGCAGCAGTGGCGAACAAGCCGCAGTGGTGGCAAACAGACCGCGGCAGCGGCGAACAGGCTGCCGCAGTGGTGAATGGGCAGCGGAGGCAGATTTTTTTTCTTGCTTTCCTCCTCTAAAGCTAATGTGCATCTTATAGTCCAGAGTGTCTTATAGTCCAAAAAATATGGTAGTTGAGTTCAGTGAGAGAACTTCAGTGAGGCTTTTATGCTTTCCCCCCCAAGGAGGGGAAAGTTCTGGTATCAGTGTGAACACAAATACAGGTAGTCCTTGACTTATGACCACAACTGAGCACAAAATTTCTGTTGCTAAACAAGACAGGTGCTAAGTGAGCTTTGCCCCATTTTACGACCTTTCTTACCACACTTATTAATTGAATTGCTGCAGGTGTTAAGCCAGTCTCATGCTTGTTAAGTGAATCTGGCTTCCCCATTCATTTTGACTCTGGGACACTGCAACCATCATAAATATAAGTCATTTGCCAAGCGTTTAGAATTTTGTTCATGTGATCATGGGAATGTTGCAACAGTCATAAGTGTGGAAAATGATCGTAAGTCACTTTTTTCAGTGCTGTTGTAACTTTGAAAGATCACCAAATGAATGATTGTAAGTTGAAAACTACCTGTAATTAGGTATGATTTGTTTTGTCATAGCTGAGAGACTGGAAGTCATACTGCTGAAACTGTAACTCTTAGCCCTTAATTTTATAAGTAATTGTTCATGTTCCAAAATCCTGTATCTCTCATGACCCAGAACTCTTTAGCTTTTGGAAACAAAGAATACCCCTAGTAAAAAAATCAAGCATACATTCTGAAAAATGACTGAAATTCTGAGTAGAAATGGGTTTCGATCATAGTTTTCAGACTTGGAAAATTACAGACAGATTTAGTAGTAACTTTCTAATTTGTGGAAAAATTCTTTAAAAAACCCAATCAAAATCTGCTTTGCCATAGATTAAAAAAAAGGATCTTTGCAAAACCTTTCATGTGTACATCTCCATTTTTCAAGGAATAATTAATATTCCTGCTGAGGCACCACATGTTTTTGATACTCATATTCCACTAGCATTGTAGAAGTTCAAGATTTATGAAAACAAAAAGGAACTTTGCAAAAGGATCCAAATGTTTTTAGACAGATTTAATGATGTGCAGGGAGAAGTTTCATTGCTTATGAAAATCATCCAATTATTTTCTAGTCTAGACAACATATAGCTTTTTCCTTTCTTTCTATCTTTTTTCTCTTGATAATACCAGAACTTAAGAGAAATAACAAATCATTTTGATGGAAGCTAGCAGTATTATAGGATATTTCATATGTCATGTTGACAATGACCAAATTCTTACTGCCAATCATTGCATTTTCCAACACGTAAAAGGAATTTATTATTCTCTTTTTTAGCAAAATAAGCATACTTAATTTTATCTCTTATTTCCTGCATTCACAGTCATCAGAGTGGGCATGGTCAAAAGTTTTTAACTTCTAAATAAAACGGAGGTGTAAACTTTAATATAGCAATAGCACTCAGACTTATATATCGCTTCATAGTGCTTTACAGACCTGTCAAAGTGGTTTACAGAGTCAGCATATTGCCCCCAACAATCTGGGTCCTCATTTTACTGACCTCGGAAGGATGGTGTTGTGGCTCCATTGCCTGAGCTTGGGCTATCGACAGATGCAGACTCTGAGAGTGAGGGAGAGGAGTTGGCAAGGCCTCCCTCTCCAGGACCCTCCTCTCTGGCAATGCCTCCAGAGGACACCAAAGTCCAAATGATAGGCTCAGAGCCAAGCACGTCCCCGCAGTCACAGGTGGACAGTGATGAAGAAGATAAGTGCTGGCTGGACCCGCGACAGAGGCACAGGGAGAAGCGTGCACAGCAAAGGAGAAGGCGTGCCAGAGATTAGCTGAGTCACTGGACCACACCCCACAGGGTATAAATGTGGGTGTGGTGGCCGATTCAGTTTGTGACGAGCAAAAACTGGAAATACTCCATGATCTCTGCGTTACTGGACTTTGCCTGCTTTATCAGACTGCATTTGGATTAATCCTTGTATTGTTGACACTCTGCCTGTTTTATCGGAATGCTTGCAGTCTAATCTTTGTTTTGTGTGAGTAAAGTCTGAATTGGCAGCTAGCCACTGGGCTGCTGCCAGCTTTATTTTCAAAGAGTTTTGTCGTGTGGCTTATTAACTCTGGGCCGTCTGTGGGGGTGCGTGTGGGGTATGGGGACAGAACAGATGGAAGGCTGAGTCAACCTTGAGCTGGTCAGAATCGAACTCCTGACAGTGAGCAATGAGTTAGCCTGCAATACTGCATTCTAACCACTGTTCCCCCATATTGCTTATACATGTGGTCCATAGTTCTATATGGACCACAAAATAATATTTATGTGTCACATGTATTCTGAAGGCTTTGGGTTATGTACCAGTGCCTGAGGTCAACTCAGTAACATCCAGAGAAGGCTCCTGTTTCATTATCTGTCAGTTATAAGTAGTATATTTTGCCGGCTGTTTCCAAGATCAGGTATGGTGGAGGATATAGCCTCTATATTGTTTTTACTCTCCCATATGTCTCCAGTGCTGTACGAGGTTAAGGGGTATGATTCAGAGGTGGTATTCAGCAGGTTCTGACTAGTTCTGGAGAACCAGTAGTGGAAAATTTGAGTAGTTCAGAGAACCAGTAAATACCACCTTTGGCTGGCCCCACTCCTATCTATTCTCTGCCTCCGGAGTCCCAGCTGATCAGGAGGAAATGGGGATTTTGCAGTAACCTTCCCCTGGAGTGGGATGGGAATGGAGATTTTACAGTATCCTTCCCCTGCCACGCCCACCAAGCCATGCCATACCCACCAAGCCATGCCCACAGAACCAGTAGTAAAAAAATTTGAATCCCACCACTGGTATGATTACAGATTAAAATGCTCCTTCCATGTAAGAGACATAATGGGTCTTATTGGAGCACTAGGTTCTCAGTTGCTACCCAATTTTGATGTGGCATCAAATGTTTATGTAAAACAACTCCATTGTTAAGGGCTTCTTATTTGTAAATACACTGTTTCCTGCACAATCTATGATTGAATCTGTTTTGGTTTCAAAAGCCTTACTAGAGATGTATGCATCATTGGGCCTTCTATTATTCCATCCTGGCTAAGCTCCTGTTTTAGACTCCAATTTTCTCTGGCCCTCCCCCCTACACCCCCTAACAGCAATTTATCACTTCAGTCTTGTCTCAGTCTTCAACTGTAAAAATATGAATCAGCTCTTTAAAAAGCAGTAGTAAAAATATGATTACAGTGCTAAATTAATAAGAAAATCCAGGTTTAGATAGAAGAGAATATTTGTCTAATAGAGACAATCTAGAGAATGTGTCTAGAGAACATTTTTCTAGTGCTTATGATGTTACCTAGTTTGGTAAATGTCTGCAAGGAAACAATCAAGTTCAAGAGCACTCGGCATGAAAGTTTTTTTTTTAAAAAAAAAAAACCCTGTTGAATCATGAAGCTCTCTAGACTTGGCTCAAACATGACTTTCGTAGTTCTCTTTAACTGTACCTTGGAAAATTGCTCTACTAATTCTAAGTACCCTTAGAATTCCCCCAAAATAAGACATCCCCTGATAATAAGCCCAATCGGGCTTTTGAGCACATGGCAATAAGGCCAAGCGCTTATTTCAGGGTTCAAAAAAATATAAGACAGGGTTTTATTTTCAGGGAAACACAGTATACAATCTAAATTCTTGCAGGATTGTTGGAATGACAGCAGTATATGATAAATAATATTATTTATTTATTTGTTTGTTTTTTATAAAAGCTATTGCTCTCTCACACACACGCGTACGTACTGTATGTATGTACATATAATATATATATGAATATATGTATTCATAAATAAATTAATGCCATCACTAAAATCCAATTACAGATGGGAAAGGTGGGGGCAGGATGGGAGAGGTGGGATCTGCTGTTACTGGATCAACCACCTCCACTGTGATGCTCCCCCATTGGGACCCCAAGCTAACTGGCAGAGCCAGGACTTTAGACCTTTATGAAAAGTCAGGACACATTGGGGGAGGCAAAAAGTTCCAGAGGGCAGGTGCAACAGCAGGGTCTGCGGCCTGCCTCCTCTGACAAGCATGGCGGGTGGGATGGGCCAAATCCATTGGGATGAGATGGTCCCTCAAGTAGCCTTGACCTGTACCACGAAGGGCTTTAAAAGTGATTACCAACACCTTGAATTGCACCTAGAAGCAAACTGGCAGCCCATGCAGCTCACAGAGCAGTAGTGTTACATGGACTACTCTTTGGGCCCCAAGAATTGACTATGTCACTGTACTCTGCACTAGCTGTAGCTTCTAAATCCTCTTCAAGTGTAACTCCATGTAGAGCTCACTATAATAATCCAACCGTAAGATGACTAGGGCCTGAACGACTGAGCACGGAGATTTGTCCAGGCAGGTGAGATCCAGTGGTGGTTTCTTTTTAAGAAGAGAGAGAACCAGGACTTCCTTAAAAGCCTCCAGAAATGTCGCCTTCTCTAGTAATGTAGAATTTATAATGAGCAATTAGAATTAATTCAAGTTGTCATTCAGATTTATATGTCATAATAAGACATATTACAACCAAGTTGTGGTCTGGATATCAGATGAGCAATGGGAATTTGTGACATAACTTAAATAGCCAGGAAAGGGATGGTATCAAGTTTGCCTTCTTCCTTTTGAATTTTCTTGTTCTCTATTGCTGTTTCTTAGGCAGAGTCTAAATTGAGCTAGCACTAATGGATTTTGAATTACTCTTGTATTCTAGAGTATCTGGTAGTAATACCAATTTATATTTTGATTCAAACAAATTCCACGATGAATTCTTCTGGAACTAAATTTGGAGATTTCACACAAATCCAAAAACCCCATATAGGACAGCTACTGAGTACCGGCAAATTCATGCAACAATTGGTCTTGGCTAAACATTAAACAGTCACACTGTTAAACCAATAACTTCCTATAGGAAGGGTGTATAATGGCCAAGCCTCTAAAACAAAAAACTAAGTTGAAAGTGATTCTTCAAATACTGTCCACATTTTAAAAGAGGAAGTACACAATCCCTGCCTATCCCACTGATAATCAAAATTTTAATTTCAGTAGGAACAAAGGGAAAAAGCTCTTTCTATGCTAAAGAAGATGTTAAACAGGTTTTTTTGAGGATTTGTATACCCTCACTTTAGTTTTGGTACATTCCTGGGAGCAATTTAAACAAGCCTTGTTTTTTAATTTAAAAAAAATGAGTAATACATTGCAATGGGTGATGCATTGATATTCATGACCTGATGATATCTGCCTTTCTCACTTCAAACCAAAAGTGTTTCCTTTGTGAATTAAACTGCTTCCTAAAAACAAATTCTTCTTTCCTTTCTTATTCTTTCAAAGCAACATTCTTGTGAAACACGTGATTTTAAATGATTTCCCGAAATCTTGAGGGCCTAAGCCTTGAGCTCAAACACAAATTGTTTTTCTGAAGTAAAATTGCAGTGAAGACATTAATGATTATGAAAGGGAGTCTGAACTTAAAATATCTATCTTTCATTTGGAAAAAAAACATGACAGTTTGCAGCTCAGTTTACCTTTACTGAGATTTCATGTGGTCCAGGTCTTTATGCTTTAATCAATAAACGAAACAGCATTTCCAAAGAATGAACACTATGAAAAAGCCCTGCCATTTCTGGATTCAACCTTGTCATCACATCCAACCATCCTACCTCTTCAGAGTCTTCACCCTTAAATCTAATTTGCTTTACCCTTTGTCTTGCCTTTTTCCACTGCAACAACACAGTAATGCAGTACAGCAGTGCCCTACAAAATTATGGCTTCGGGCACAAAAGAAGGCCTCTCTCTGTGTCCTCATCAATAACCTTTCTGTTCATTTCCTAAACCTTTCTAGTGTATTCCTCAACTTTTCTCCTGGCTATGGGTAAAATGAGGACCCAGATTGTTGGGGGCAATATGCTATTTAGTATACTGTCTTTGGTGTAAGCCACCCAGAGTCCTCGGAGAGTGGGCAGCATAGAAATATGAATTAAAAAAAAATATTAGTCCCAATTATGCCTGCATATCTAGTCCCAATAATTCCCTCTCATTCCTTGAGCACATTTCTTCCTGCTTGTCCTCTGATTCATGAAGCCAGAGATGGTCTAGCCACAGGCATTAAAATAAAAGAAAGAAACATAGATCCAATAAACTTGATAGAAACAAAATTCATTATTGATGTTTACTGAATATTAAATTAAATTTTCTCTGAGTCTCATACACTTTGTCACATTTTTTGAAGCTCCTGTCGCCACAGCCAGACACAGTTGATGGTGATGATTAATAGGATTTTTTTTTAACGGCTACCAATATTGTGTGCATGAAATGCAGGCTGCTCCCTCTCTGAGTATCTTTTTTACAGCTGGTGAAAATATTTCTACTCCAACAAGCCAAATGTCTGTTTTGTAGAGATGTTGTGTCATTGATCATCTCTGGAACTGTCTGTTTATATTCAGGCTTTGGAAAGTTGGCATATATTTTGTTATATAAATAAACAAAAATAAATCTAGGTGCCCAGGTTCAGAACACCTAAAGACTCATCCAAGAAGCTTCTTTGGTTCTAACTGGCTGGTGGCAAATGGAACTATTTATAGTGTTTGCAGAATATGCGGGATTTCTTTGAAATTCTTCCATTCCCCACCAGTCAGTTAGAACTCAAGAAGTTTCTTGGATAAGAAGCTAAACATTTGAAAGGAAAAAACCAAGAAAGTCCAGTTGCCTTTTAGAAAAGCACCATTGGGCAACCATGAACTGGATGATTGAGAATCTCCATAGACATTAATGCAATGATGCATTAGGAATAAAACTTTTCCTTCCTAGTGATCTAGGAAGGCTAATTGAAATGGATACAGTAAGCGTGATTACCTATTTTTTGGAGTATAAGACACACCTTTCCCCCCCTAAAAGGGGGTGAAAATTTAGGTGCATCTTATACACCAAATGTAGCCCCACCTACCCATTGGCCCCCATCCTTTGGCCTCTGCCTCCCAGCAGTTACCTACTTGCAGCAAACAGCAAGAAGAAACAGCTCCTTTCAGCTTCAGCACAGCCTAATTAGCACAAGTTGATTGGATCGGCCTTCTGACTCTCAATTGTTTTGCTCTCAGCTGTTTTGTTCTGCTGCTTGCTGCAAGGAGGTAAAATGCTGGAGCAGATTTTTTTTATTCCTTGTGCTAATCAAGCTATGCGGAAAACAAAAATGAAAGTAAAGCAGGCTGTTTGCTGTTTGCTGCAATGAGGCAAAATTGCTGGGAGGCAGAGGCAGATTTCTTTTTCTTGTTTTCCTCACCAAAAAAGGTAGGTACGTCTTATAGTCCAGTGCGTCTTATACTCCGAAAAATATGGTATATTAGGGACTGAAGAGATTAATTTACATATTATAGAGACCTTACGGTTTTTGCACAAAATAGATTTCCTAGTTATACAGGTGCCAAGGGAGGAGTGCAGTTATAAATTGGATATTTTTTTTTCTTACTTTTGTTTCAAGTCATTACCCAATAGTTCTGCAGCTTCTACAGAAAACTGATGTTTCAGCTGAATGTATGTAGGCCAAACTTAAAATTGCAGCAATACCAGCAAAGATTAGATTTTTTTTATTATTATTATTAGATTTCAACATTTCCTATAAAAATGATACCTTTCATATTTCCTTAGCAATATCGTTGTCATGATTAGTCAGTGATTATTATTTCTGTTTTTTAAACAAAAATATTTGCATTGGCTCAATTTAGTAAAAACAAGTTGATGCTGGAGCCAGAAGAGAAATGTTAATTTATTTGGCTAGGATAGTTACTATGATGGAGAGGGAAAAAACTATGATGTCACTGTGTTTAATCTTAAATACGTTCCCTAGATCAATGGGACTTCAGGAGTATAGTCACATTAAGCAATAACTTTCAGGAGAAACACCATATGAACTCTTCTGGAAGAAATAATACCTGTAATCTGACAAGGTGACCTTGAATAAACAGCAAGTGCTTCTATAGATTTACATGTTCTTCTCTAGCCTTATGGCTACCTTATAAATGTCTTCCGTCTCTGTTCAAAATCATTTGAGACTGATGCAGGATTTTTTTTTTTTGTTCTCCTTTTCAAATGGTCTCATCAAGCCCTTTCAATGGTGTTTCTTAGTATGCAGCACGTAAAGCTGTCTCTCTGCAAAATAAATATTTTTCAAGCTATTCTTCAATGCAAATTTCTCTTTATATAGTATTCCCATCCCTGAAGGGACAAGCCCTGCTTCCACTAACTGCAGTTTGGAGACATTCAAGATTCACTGCCACATGCTGCGGCTATTATCTGAATCCATATTTGAAACTGAAGTGCTGCCATTCCTCAAGAGCATCATTCATCTATGCTGACCGAGACTGCTTTGGCATCCAAGAAAGAACTAAATGGTTCTAGGGACTCTAAGGGAGGCTGTAAAAGATCTCACACAATAAAAATGTATTGTCACTCTCTTTTTCTTCTTCTCTTCCTCCCCTTCCTTTTAAACCTTTACGTAAGTCTTTCTCTTGAAATGAAAATATTAAATGTTATTCTCATGTTTACCTGAACTACATGTGTACTGAATATCTACATCATCTCCTTTAGAAAAGCATTAACGTGCCTCAAAAATTGGAGGAATATTTGCAGATATTTCAGGCAACAGATGAAACATGAGAGGGAGGGAGGTAAGAAAAAGACAATAGAGTTTCTTTTTTTTTCTTTGCATTTTAAGGAAGGAAGGAAGGAAGGAAGGAAGGAAGGAAGGAAGGAAGGAAGGAAGGAAGGAAGGAAGGAAGGAAGGAAGGAAGGATAATCACTACCTCAGACTACTGTCTGAAAACAGCCCTGAGAACAATGAATAGGGACATAAAAAATAATCCTATTTAATAAAAATTAATCCTAATTTTTAACAACCTTTTTGTTTCTAGACTATTTTCAATATTTTCAATGTATTGATAATTTTGTTATTTGCTACTGTATTTTTAGAGGTTTAGTTCTAAATTAAAGCTGTTTTCAATTATTTCAATTATTATTTCAATTGTTATAGCTAGCTTTCCCAAGGAAAAAGGTATTATTTTAAAGGCAAACAACTTAAGTAAAAGTTAATTTACATAGAAATTCATTACATAGCAAATGGATCATAGTCTTTTTATCCCTTCCAAAGGTCAAAATCATCCAAATAAATATATTTACTTATTTTACGCATTGGATATTGTGCTCCTTAACATAAAATATGTAAAATGTTCTCCAGCCCAGCTCCTTTTGTTTATGCAAAACAAGCTTCAATCACATGGTTGACATTGGCATCTTGACTTTTTTGACTCCTTCCTCTCCATTGGCACTGTTGCTGTGGGCCCATGTGGAAAACTCTAGAACAATACATCCAGAGGGCAGGAGCTGCCTAAGGCAAAGCTCTAGGGGCAATGCTCATCTCTGTTTCTTAGCTGAGGGAGCCAGCATTACCCGGATATACTTCTGTGGTCATGTGGCCAGCATGCCAAGGTGCATGAACACTGTTACCTTCCCTATTTATCTATTTATCTACTCACATTAGCATATTCTTGAAAAGCTAGGTGGCCAGGAAGGGGGGCAAGTAACAGTTGCTCACCCCGTCACAGCGCTTGGGTCTCAAACCTGAGCTGTCAGCTTTCCAGTGGGCAAGCGCAAGCATCTTTAACCACCCCAAGGAGCTAACTAGTTCTACTATAAACTATTTCTATTTCTAGAACATTTTATAATGTAATCCATAAGAAATCTATGATAGCAATCTATGATAGCAATCTATGATAGAGTAAGGTAGTTGGAGAAAAAATAAAACCCTGAGAAAATGAATATGTTTGCCTGGCAATGAAAATATGTCAAACGAAGTACCAGAAAATCCATCTGGTTGAGAATTTCTTCAGAAATGGGGCAGCCCAGGTGATGACCCTCTTTTCCCAATCACTCCCTAGTTTACTTCAGATGTATGTAATGACACTTGGCAAAAAGAATCCCCCTTTGATGTCCTGTTTTTGTGTTTTTAAATTACCAGAGTCACTGCAAATTGAGTGGCATACATTTAAAACCATCATCATCATTTATTTCCCCCAAATGACAAATCTTCAGTAATAAAACCTTTAAAAAATAATTCTTTTAAAATCACATAATAAAGAATATATTTTAAAACAAAAAAAGAAAGTTTGACCAGTATAGTAAAATTAGCATAGAACCATCCAATGGCCTTTTCCTGCTTAAATTGAAAGAAATGGGTCTTCATTTGACAAGAAAAAACTATGCTGAGAGTTATTCCAATATTGGGGACAGTCCTGGTTAGCATTCTTGCCTGTTCTTGTCCTAAATTCTACCATTAAGGGATAGAAAAGTTGTCTATGTCCACATTTTTTCTGCCATTCATTTTGTCCTATTCTATCATCTTCACTCTAAACACAAATCTACAATGAACTCTAAGTCTTCCCTCATAGGGGAGAATTCTGTCTCTGCCTCTCAGATCTGCATTATCCATTTTGAAGCATATCGCACAGAAATGTACATCAAAGTATAAAGTTGCATACTGGGCACAATTATAGTTTACAATTGTATAAAAAGTTATTTAAGGTCTTTACTATTTTAGCAATATTATTTTTGGTTCTCTTTCACTATGTGGGCTAATAATATAATTCTTTTTGTCCTTTAGTAGTTGCATAGAAGATAACATTTTCATTGAATTGCTAACTGTGACCAGTTACCAGCTCAGATCTAATTAATGTATATGTGGATTTTGATGAAGGGGTTTGCCAGTTTGCATCACTTGGTATGCATTGAACTGATTTTGTCATTTTATGACCCATTCATCCATTCTGGAGAGATCTGGAGCTCTTCCCATCATCTTTAATTTTATAACCACAAAAAGGTTAGTGTCAACAGTAAAGTATAGCATATTAATGTTCACTTCTAACACTATGGTCACTTATTTTAAAAAAGTTAAATCTCTTCCGATGACTTCATATATACTTCCCTGCATTTTTCTTGCCAGAAGAAGTAAACAATTTGCAACTTAAGATGTTTTCTTAAGTTTCCTGTTCTATAGCCATGAAATTGCTGGAGTCTACCACCCAAATTAATTCCAGCCTTGCTTAGCTTCTGGGCCCATTCAAAATTGCCCAACAGGTTATATAAAATCATTTATTGTGATTAGTAATACTGTATTAATAATACAGTACTGACTTTTCTAACCACATAAATAGATTTTCTCTATGTGGATTCCAACAGAGCCCCAATTGCCATTGGAATTGAATCTATCTCCTTGCTACTGGTCATCTTCTTCTTCTCTTTTCTTCCACCTTTCCCCGCATTAGAACCTTCTCTAGAGAGCTATATTGCATAATGTGTCTGAAATATAATAATTTAAGATGGTCTTTTGTGCCACTTTAGAGAAATCTGGATGCATTTGTTCAATGGTCCATTTATTCATAATATTCTCAGATATCTTCTCCAACACTAAAGTTCAAAAGCCTAACTATTCTTTTTATCCTGCTTCTTCAAAGTTCAAAAATCATTTATACATAAGTTTAAAAGCCCCAATCCCAATATAGATCTGTGTTTCTCTACTTTATAACTCCAGTGTGAAAATTTATTAGTTTTTTCTATTGCTCATTTTCTATTGTTTCATCAGTTACCAATCCTTGAGAGGGCTTATCTTTCTAATCTCATGGCTAATGGGTTGTATAGGACCCTTTTATGAGCAAAAATGCATAACTCTAACTACATGCTACCTCAATTTGTATGCCTAATGACATGCTAAAAAAATTAGATGGTTGATAAATGTGTTACTTCAACAGAACCATACTTTAATGCTTTATTATTTTGTTTTGTACAATATTTTCCAGTATTTTACCCAAAGCAGATGTCAAACTAATTGGCCTAACATTTTGAATCTCCTTCAATCACTTTGCCCAAAGTTAGATAGCACACTGGATATTTTTGTATCTTGAGAGACTGATGCTGCGTATTTTATTAGAAAATAGTCTTCAGAGAACAGCCCATGACCTATGAGTGTTTGCTCACAGAGCTAGTCACCTTATTTTGTCTAGTAGTGTGACTCATTCTGGAAAGCAACTTCAAGTAAAAAAGAACATTTGTTAAATCCCAAATGTCAGCAACCATTCCCGTGCTCTTCTTAAAACGGGTATAGTCATAGAATCTTGGCTTGTATTAATATCCTGAAATGTACAAATGACACATGTTCTAAAAGATATAAAAATGCAGAAATGTTTAATCCAAGAATATGCTATAAAGATAATGCATGGGCTAAATTGTCACTTTGTTTTTTGCTTGATTATTATCACAAGCATAGTTCATTTCAGTCCTCTTTCCAAATCAGTTTATGGATTAAGTAAAACAAAAATTGAGTATGAAATTCTGAATTACCACACATACCTCTTATTTAAATGCTTTTCCTATTGTTCATATTGCAGGGAAAAATTATCCTATTATATAGCCTAATACATTTTTGTGCGCACAGTATCTTAATATACTATATGCATTTAGGCCCATAGGATTTTTGGTTTGGGTTGTTACTGTTTTTACTATAGTCATTTCAATGCATATTTGTAAAGCACATTGAAACATTCAGAGAAGTTTAGATTTTGGTGTATACATGTGTTTTAATTCCCTAGTTAAGTGTGGAAGGTTCAGTTGGATTGCTACACATAAACATTTAGATAGAATATTATTTTGTCAATCTATATTGAGTATTGAGATGAATAGAGTCCCACACACAAAATCCACTGTTGCTTATCCCACACCTTCTCAATGTCTTCAGTACACATCAGGCTGTATGGGATTTACCATTTTATTATAGCTATTGCAAGGAAACCTGTAATCAGAAATTCTCATTGATCTATTGCAAATCATAATGGAGATTTTCCAAGAAATTCAAATAAAAACAAATCTCTTATCCAAATGCATTGTTTAGTTTAGCAGGTTCTTCTCAATGGAGGTTGAAAGTGCATTCCCCTTCAATTCCTCCATTCCTTTCTGTCAAATTAAACTGTTGCTGATTATTTCAACCTGTCTAGCACAATAGGAATCCTTTATTCATCCATAGCAGTTGCAGCATAAGCCCTCTCTCTTTTGTCTAAATGCTGAATCAGAGCTGACCTTGATAAAGCATAAGTGAGCCAAAAGGTTTCCATGCCCTTTCTAGATTATCTGCCCTGCAGGAGAATTTAATTATTCAACTAAAGTTGGATACATTTGCATAGAAATATATTTAAAAGCATGCTTCTGAAGAACAAAAGCATTCTTTAGCATTACATTGCATGTATAATGCACAGACATTACAAGAAATGCAATCTGGTGAGGCATTCCATCAAGTTTGGATGAGAAAAGAAATACCTCTTTCAAAAGCCGCCAAACATTAAATTATTTATAGTTGTATTTCTTTGCTAAAGATCTGAAGACAAATAATTTGAATCTATTAGAGGACAATTTTGTATTCCCCTGGGACCTGTTGGCTGTGGTAGAACTTCTGTGTCACCACTGAGGCTGCACCTCTGCCACCAGAGGTCACCCTCATTCATGGCCATTAAATCTGCTGCTGTCACCATCCCATTAACAATGTTTAGCTAGCAGTAAAACAGTCATGTCACAAGTGTGTTTCAAATAATATTAATCAAGAAGTTTCTAATCTAATCCCTCCCTGATAATCCTGGAAATAATGTTCTATAATTAATTTTTAACTCATTGTGGTTAATGGTAGGGTGGGAAAATGCAGAAATACAGAAAACATATCAAAAAGTACAGTTTTCTTTTACATCCTTCTCTTTAGTCTAAAAGGTTTATCAGATTATCTAGGAGAAGATGGCCTGTACTTTTAGGATCCAATCTGAATTAGTCATAGGGACAGGGGTGAAATCCAGCAGGTTCTAATAGGTTCTTTAGAACCGGTAGCGGAAATTATGAGTAGTTCGGAGAACCAGCAAATGCCACCTCTGGGTGGCCCCAGAGTGGGGAGCGAATGGGGATTTTGCAGTATTCTTCCCCTGGAGTGGGATGGGAATGGAGATTTTGCAATATCCTTCCTCTGCCCCACCCCGCCTACAGAACCAGTAGGGAAAAAGTTTGGATTTCACCCCTGCATAGGGACCATGCTTTTGGGCTCATGCTGAAGCCCATCCTCAGAGAACTACTGTCTACCAGAATGTGTGCACTGGGCATGTGTAGTATTTATATGGTGCCTGGTTGTGTGTGGCTTTTTCTCATTAATTGGGGTGTTCATGGCTGGCTATTAAGTTGTTGGTTGTTATTTTCTTGTGCTGCCATACCCTGATACAAGTTGGTGGTAATCAACACTCCCGTTGACAGACAAGGTACCCATTTCCCAGGCTTCAATAATTTTCCTGGATATTTTTGTCCTTGCTTAGCCAACAATCTTATTAGCTGTGAAATTGAATGCATGTCCTTGTTCACTGCAATATGAGGCTACCAATGAGTTTGGATCTCATTGTCTAAATGCTCACTAATGTTCTTGCAATCTGGTGACTAGCTTCCTCCCCACCTCTCCTACATAGCCACAGGGGCAATCCATGCAGAGAAACCAGTAAATTACATAAAAAGTTCTCCTACCTTCAAGCAATCTTTGTGATACATGATGTCCTCATATGGTAGGCTCTAAGCGGTGGGTGATGCCCACTTGCAGATCTCAGAAGCCGCATTCTACTGCTTCTGACATATTTTTGATGTATGGCAAGGTATGTCATAAAGTTGATCTTGTACCTTCTTTCTCCCTTTCTCTCCGCTGCATGTTGCACAGGCATCTTGTAATAAACGCTTGGAGGTAGCCATTCTGCCTGAATTGTTCACATAGGTACCTGCTGTCCAGTTGTTTTGCTTGCTGGATACTGCAGTAGGTATTCACCCTGCCAAATAATGTTATGATGCAACTTTTTTTTATGTGACAGGGAATGGTTACTGCTGAAACTCAGAATGGCAGCCTTGCGATATACTGTGGTTTCTAGGTTTCCATCTTTAGGTAAGCCTAAAATACAGTTTTAGGTTTACCATTAAAAGGGCATAAGGCAGAGAGAAAAGAGGAAGTGAGAGGAAAAAGAAGAAGAAATAAAAAAATACAGGTGGTCATTGAGTTACAAGTATAATGGAGCCTGCCCATCCCATTCATAACCCGAGGATTCATGGCAGTGAATCTCGTACCTTGAATGGGATCATTCCCTCCTTTCACCCATGCATTCGCTAATTGAATGCAAGGCTCGTTAAGTGTACACAAGGTATTTCAGGGTGGGGAAGGCCATGGGGGGCCTAATGATGGAACAGACCACCTGTCTCAGATCATCCAAGGCCTCCCCAAGCCACTGAAATACCTCATGCCCTCCCACAATTGCTTCTCCCCGCACCCAACCTGCCGCGCCAGGTCATATACCTTGTGAAGATCTAGCAAGCAGTCTCCTCTCTAGCCTCTCAGCTATGAGCACCCCTTCAAAGCTCTGTTCGGGCCTCTGCAGACCTCACCCAGCACTTTTCCGGCTGAAATGGAGCTTCTATGGGGTGAATCCACCCCTCAGAAGCTCTATTTTGGCCTGCAATGTGCAGAACAAATGTTGCAGAGCCTCTGCGATTGTTCATAAGAGCGAACAACTGCTATGGTGCTTCAAGATTCATAGTTTCAGGACTTGTTCATAAACACTAGGGGGCACTTATTGTGTAGCTGAATGTTCATTAAGGGAACACTCGTAACCCAGGGATCACCTGTCTTTCTCCTGCAATACATAATATTCATTTTCATATTTATATATTACAAACGTATGATGTTCTTATCATCTAATGTCATCTCAGATACATCACCCAAGATTGCAGTCATTTATGTAGTGATGGAAACATTTCCATAGTTGCAACTGGTAATGCAGCAGTCACAAAACAGATGGAATTCAGAGCAAAACTGCCCTTGAAAAAAGTTCCAGAGGAACTGCATCTTGTATTAATTTTTCCCAGTTTTCATAAAGTTTTAGTGTCATAGAAACAGATTTCTCACCTTCAGTAGCCCATCTATTAGTAGTCTTGTGGGAATAGATCTACACCAGTAGACTTACGAGTAGACCCCAATTTTGCATGTTTCAAGATAAAACAGAGTGGAGGTCAATCTTTGATCTACTAAATCAAAGACCTCTCTCTCCCAGCATAATTCTAGTTTATATATTTAGATACTTACCTTGAGATTGTGTTAAAATAACCTCTGAAATTACATAATTTATTGTATTGATCTTTTTATTTTTGTTTTGAGTAGAGGTCATAGCAGCAGGCAAAACTGAGCAGAGGGATTTAACAAGCTAGCTTGGATTTTGGCCTATATTTATGATATGTTTGTTTGGACATGAAAATAGATCAGTTACAAGGAAAATTAATTTCCTGATATTAAATCAGTTTATTAAATGTTCAGAAGTCTAATATTTCCAGATCAATAGGAGACTAGGAGAATATAGTGCAGCAAATGATTCCGATTTCTTTGGAATGAAGAACTACAAGAAGACTTGATTCTTATCATGTGCATTTCAAATTATATCCGATTCATATTTCTATTTATTCATTTACACACTCATTAGCAATAATAAATACCCCCCAAATGTTTTGAGAATTTTAAAAAACCCTATAAAACTTATATGCTCTGTCAATTTTTCATTGTTCAGGCTACATGAGAACTATCTCATCTCAATGGGATTGATGCTTTCTCTGGCCAAAGAGGCATGCTGCAGATCCCATTTGTCAAGGAATTTCAGCTGGTGGGATACAGGAGAAGAACCTTGTCTGCTGTGGCCCCCACCCTCTGGAGCATCTTACCATTAGAGGTAAGATCTGCCCACACCCTCTTAGTCTTCCAGAAGGGCCTCAGAACCTGATTAGATTGTAGTCCAGAGAGGGTAGTGTTCTATACTGTAAGTGGCTGGTGGGCTAAGAAAGAAGATCTCATCTCGATACCACTCCTATACTTGACTACTCGTTTTATCCAATCCCTGTTAATTTTAATGTTTTTATGTTCTTGTTTTTATTATGTTGTAAGCCACCCAGAATTGCTTGGATGGTGAGATGGGTGGCATATAAAATCAATAAATTTTATTGTTTGACATATCATTGGACTTACAAGTGGCAATCTATCATTTACAGTTATTTTTTTATTATTATTATTTGTAATATTTTTATTATTTTATTTGTAATATTTCATTTAAAAGTTATTGGTCAGAGACACGTTTCCTAAGTATCTCATTTTTTTCTCCTGAATTGTATCCATCTTTCTGGTAATCTGTTATGTTCAGAAGGTTTACATTCATGACTACTCTTCCTTCACTGAATGTATCAAATTATTTTATTAAGTCTGTAAAATGAAGCAAGACTTCAGGACTTCCACATTGATAATGTTGTTACCTGCCAAACTGATTATAAATATTTTGCCATTGTCATTCCCACACTGTTCTCACAACCTTGTGAATTGCTCATATGTCGACCAGTAGTTTTCTGGAAGAATGCAAAACTTGGCAAGCATCCAATACTTGCCTAGTCCTGTTCTCTTAAAATCATCCTGAATTTGTTTCGTAGCAGTGAAAGGAAATGACTTGCTATGATAGGGACTGGGGGCTGGCAAGGCATTCCCTGGCCACTTCCACAGAGGCAAGATGAGGTAAGGTCCCACCAGGGGGAAAGAGACCTGTTTCCAATCTTCAGCTGCAGAATCACATTCCCAGTTATTCCTTCTGCATTGATGCTGAACTAGAAATGAATCGGTTCTATTGCCTAATGGCTGTGCATCTGTGCATCTATGAGTCTCAAATGACCATGGAGATGAGAAAGCTTTGAATCACATCCTCTGCGAAGAAGTTATCCAGACTATGAGTCCCAGAGGCAAAAGAGCCCAGAGCCGTGGTGGCGTAGTGGTTAGAATGCAGTATTGCAGGCTACTCCTGCTGACTGACTGCAGTTTGGCAGTTCAATTCTTGCCAGCTCAAGGTTGACTCAGCCTTCCATCCTTCTGAGGTCAGTAAAATGAGGACCCATATTGTTGGGGGCAATATGCTGACTCTGTAAAGCACTTAGAGAGAGCAGTAAAGCACTGTGAAGTGGTATAAAAGTATAAGGGCTATTGCTATTGCTGCATTTCTGTCCTATAAAGTGGAGGAACTATATTTCAGGATTTCTTCACCACCACCACTCCTTCCTTCAAGGGTCACTAAAGCCTTAGAATATCGATACATCAGGTGACAGCACAATTTTTCCTTTTTCTTTTTTTGAAGGGAGCAACATCAATAGCAGAAGAAGGGGAAAAAAACCACTTCTTGAAAGGAATAGCAGTTCCTATTTACTAGACATAAAAATTCAAAGAAAACTATATGTGCAAAAAATGGTTCTTTTTTACATGAATGTCAAACACAATCTATTTAAAAAAATAGAAAACTGATTATCTACAGGCTGCAAATTTCAGGAGTCGCTTCCTTTGGTCCCCACCAAGTTCCCTGCCTGACCTGATTCTAAATAATAATAATCCTAATAAGGAAAATCAGTTTTCTGCAAAATGCAGTGCCAGCCTCAAGCACTATGTTTATTTATAAAATGGAGGGAATTGGAATAATGCCAATTTAACACCCCCAAAAGGCAGAATTAAATTGAGGTGATAGAAAAGAGAAGGTTAGAAGCAACCTGCCTAATGTGCTATCTCATAAATGAGTGCCTTATGGCTGCCACATTGATCATAGCAATCATTTAGTGGAAACTCCCTACCTACAATGTTGGTTTTTTCGAAATTCTTGTATTGCCAGCTAATTTAGAATTTGCAGGACAGATATCAAAGCAGGAAGACATTAAACGAGATGGTAGGACTGAAACAAATGGCATCAGGTTTATATATTCTCTATTTTTTACTTAAAGTACCAGGGGTCCCTTCTCTATATGCTACAGTCAGGGGTGAAATTCAGCAGGTTCTGACAGGTTCTGGAGAACCAGTAGCAAAAATTTTGAGTAGTTCGGAGAACTGGCCAATACAACCTCTGATGGCCCCAGAGTGAGGTGGGAATGGAGATTTTGCAGTATCCTTCCCCTGTCATTATTTATTTATTTATTTATTATTAATTTAATTTCTATACCATCCTCCTCCCGAAGGACTCGGGGCGGTGTACAGCCAATTAAAACATAATATATATACATCAATTTAAAAACCAATTAAAAGTAATAAATAATTTTGGCTCAGAATTAAAACCTAATTAAAACACCCAATTTAAAAACATTCACAAAGATAGCCCAGCCTGGCGGAACAGTAGGGTTTTAAGAGCACAGCGAAATACACAGAGATCAGAAATCTTACGTATTTCTGGGGGCAGTTCGTTCCAAAGGGCAGGAGCACCCACAGAGAAGGCTCTCCCCCTGGGTGTCGCCAGCCAACATAACTTGGCCGATGGCACCCTGAGGAGCCCCTCTCTGTGGGAACAAACTGGCCGGTGGGAGGCTACTGGTGGCAGAAATTGGTCTCAGAGGTACCCCGGCCCTAAGCCATGGAGCACTTTAAATGTGGTAACCACCACCTTGAATCGCACCCGGAAGACCACTGGGAGCCAGTGCAGCTCGCGCAGGAGAGGTGTTACATGGGCGTAACGAGTCGCGTCCATAACTACCCGCACGGCCGCATTCTGGACCAGTTGGAGCCTCCAAGTGCTCTTCAAGGGGAGCCCCATGTAGAGACCATTTCAGTAGTCCAGCCGGGAGGTGACAAGGGCATGAGTGACCGTGCGCAAGGCGTCCCGATCCAGAAAGGGTCGCAACTGGTGGATCAGACGAACCTGATAAAAAGCCCCCCTGGCCACGGCCGTCCTATGCTCTTCTAAAGACAGCTGTGCATCCAGGAGGACACCCACCAAGTCATGCCCACCAAGCCACACCCACAGAACCGGTGTGAATTTCACCCCTGGCTACAGTGAACCAGAGTGGTGAGGATGGAATTCATCTCACAAAAAGGTTGCAAGGCAGGTTTTATAGCCTTGCAACCTCTCTTTCCCCCTCCACCTCAAAGTTGCTGTGTTTAGGCATCAGCAAAGGAATGTTAGATATTATTGAAAATTAAGGGTGTAGTAAACCCTTAATTAGCACCAAAAAAAGAGAAGGAAATAATTATCTCATTGAGATTAGAGTTGGATATTTATTATCTCATAGCTGGCAAGAGTAAATAGGAAGAACTAACTTATCTAAGAACCCCCTTTTCTGGGTGTTAATTGAAAGATACAAGTCAGTCCAGGAAAAGTGTCTTCCTAACATTCCTAGTTTGATCCAGCACAGTATCTTAGAGAGTGGCAGATCATTCTTCATCGACACTTTTTAATGTTACCAAGTCTTGTACCTGCAGTTTTGCAGTTGTGGATTTTCTGCATCAGCAGTGGATGGAATATCAAATATTCTTTGATAAGGCTTCCAACTCCAGAATTTTATCTTAAGTTTTGAAATCTTCCACTTGGGATTCATATCAGGATACAGCATGTATCAGCTTTTAGATGACATCTGGAAGGATTGGGATATACATCCATTTTACCCATTTTTGATCTTTCATAATATCCTTCTGAATTAGTTTCAGGATTTAAGACTTGATAGGTTGGAGGTACAGTTGTTCTTATATTGGTTCTCTTCCATCCTCCATGGCTAGTTCCAGTTGGTATTGGTAATGGGACTAAGATCCAGTCCAAAAGGTGAGGTTCCCCTAAATTTTCTCTCTCTGCTTTTATTTAACATGAAACCAAGGGGTATGATTATCTATTATGGGGTCAAGAATCAACAATACAACCAAACTCAACCTAAGTCAACCTACACCAACCTCAACCTAGGCCAATCAAATTATTTCCTCAAGTGGCTGAAGGTTATGGGTGCTTGAATGGAGAACAAAAGGTTCCAGCTCAAAGCTATGACAAGATGAAGGCTGAGGATGTTTGAATCCTATGATTCTGAACATTCTCCATCTTTTGTCCTGTATAAGTATAACATTACATTCCTAAGACCCAAACAGCCCCAAGTGGTTTCTTGATTTTTCTTGAAAACATTTCAACTCTTATCCAAGAAGCTTCTTCGGTTCACCTACTTGTATATGGCACCTCTTTCACAAACTGCAATTCTTCAACAGCATTTACCTAACATTTTCATTTAAGCTGCATAAATCTGGATGTTCCATAAATGGCAACCAAGAAATTTTTTTAAAAAAAATCTCTTGGGTGATTTTGGGCCAATACCTTTCTCTCGGCCCTTGAAGGAGACAATAGCAAACCACTTCTAAAATCTTCTAAAAGAAAGCTGCTTGGACTACTTTAGGAAGTTGCCAGGAGTCAAAAATTGCCTTGAAGATACAAAAACAAAAACAAAAAAAACCTTGGGTGTACCCCAAACAACCTCCACACTGAACATATCAAATCCCCAAAATCTTATGCAGAAGATGCATCTGGGTGACCAAAATTGGATCAATCGCTATGTGGCAGTCAAAAGAGACATGCTTTTTACTGCTATCTAGTGGTTTTAGGTCAACAATTTTTTTGAAAAAGATGAGGAAAAAATAAATTGGACAGAGCATCTGGAGCATACAAGCACTATTCAGACATCTATTCTGTACCTCAATTGGTGGTGGTTCTTTCTAGGATTGGTGGCAGTTAAATTTCAAGCATGAAAACCACCAATCATTGCAGTTATAGTGTCACATAGTACAGCTGTGCTGCACATTCTCATTCTGGATGCTTTGTAAGGGAGTGCTTTGAGGGCAGCAAGCCATATGTCACTTGACAGAAGGTTGTGTGGATGAGCTCTGAGACAGCATATAATTCCCCTCTGGAGCTGTTGAGAAACTCTCCCATTTTTCCAAGTAAAAACTGTAAGTTCATTAACAAGTGGGCAAAATGCAGCATTGCATGACTCATTCACCCCACCACTACCACCACCACCACCAAATCAACGTGCTTCTTTCTGAGAGCATAATCTTGTTTCATCTCTCAGATTAAATACCTGTATAAGAGTGTCTCTTCTTCTTCTTTGCTGTAGAAAAGGTTGCTAAGGCAACAGAATGCCTTCATTTGGCTCCACCCCATCAAATTTTGAGTACGATCCTAATGCTTCTCATTTACAGCAGCTTCTGGAACACAACTATATGACAGCTCAGCTATATAACGTCTTGTTTTGCACATTTCAAATTCACCTCATAGAAATAATGTTAATTCTCAGCTAGAAGTCTAGCACAATCCCTTTTCAGCAAACAAATGGTTTTTGATAAAGTGTTTCCCTGAGTTTGTTTTAAAATGAGCTCTTAAGGGTGTGTTGTGTCTCGGTTCTTAACAGCTGTTGCCTCTAACATAGTAATTAGTATTTACAGGAGGGTAAGATTCAAGGGAAATAGTCATTTGACCTGAAAAGAAGCCACCCTATTCCCCTTTCAGATCCAAACTTTCCTTTTACATGCATGTATTATAAAAATCTAATATTTTGTTCAACGCTTGCTGTGTAAACTAGCAAAGAAATTATTTCATTTGTAAAATATCCCTTTGATAAATGTAATCCATTAAACCAGATTTATGTATAGAAATGAGATTTGAAAGGGCAATAACAACAACAACAACAACAATAAATGCATGTTAGCACCACGGTTATTTGAGAGAGGTTGATTATATCCTAATTTGCCACTTGCTGTCTTAGGTCAGGTTGATACAGGAAACATATGAGACAGTAATTTGATTATAGAATAGCAGAGATTCCCTCTGGGATAAATTCTCCTTTGCCAATATCCTTGCATGATAAGGCTACCTTGGCGTGATATGGCTAGAGGGGACTTACAGTGATTTATTTAGCAGCTCAGGAATGCTGACAGGAATCCAGGGGCTGATCAAGGGGAGCCAACATGTTTTTTTCTGCTTAGAGGCAACCCCCTGTAGTGATTTTTAACAGACAGGAACAGGCATATAAATATTAATCAAGCATTTACTGACACTTCGCTGATAATAATTGTGCCTATTATAATGGGAGAAGGGAAGTTCCCAGCACATAAAGGCATTTGGTTAAAATTCTTACTACTATATTGACATCAAGTTTATCCTTGCCTTTACAAATTAAGATAAAATACACTCAAAGCACACCGCTCATCCTTGTTTGTCTTTCACCTATCCCTTCTCCCTTGCACAGCTAGGCAGATAATTCTTGGCAGTTCCCTATCTATCACTTGAAGCAGATTTCTTAAATTAGTCTGAAGACCCCTGAAATTATGCCCAATATTTGCAACACGGTGTTGCTGACACCATTGTGCTTCAAGAATCCTACTTGTGCTTACTGATACCAGCTCATGGTTTTTTAAAAAAATATTCTTTTAAATTAGGGAGGCTACGAATGAGTCTAACATCAAGGCATTAACTCAAGCACTGCAATTGGATGGAGGATTGCAGCTTCTCATCTAAAGATTTATATGCAAGCAGAAGAACTCTTAAAAAGTAAACCCCAGTGAGGCTGGCTGAGTCTTTCCAATGTTATATCGTGCCATCACCACATACTCTGTTGGCAGCAACTTTATGATATTAATCTCCATATTTGGAGACAACGTCTCCCACTCTACCACAGCACATATAATAATGCAAGACTATAATCACTACTTGCTTCATAGTCTCTAAAATTAAAATTCAAAATTACAGAAGGAAATTGCAGAAAGAAAAGGCTGCTTTCCACTGGGACAAAAATAGAATGAACTTTTCAACTTTACACATTTGAAAAATGAAAGCCTTTGCAGAAACAAAAGCTTCCATCCACATATCAAGAGAAATGCACTAATTGACCAGGCAAGATACATTGTCAAAGCTCTTTAAATGATGCAGCGGGAAAACCTAAAAATATTGCCGAAATCTAAAAGCAAATGAATTGATGTATAGAGGGCAAACCCTATGACTAAACCAAGTGAGCCATTGCCTCAGGCAGCAATTGCATATGAATAACCTATAACTATCCCAAAGATTTGGGAGAGAAGGGGCTGAAGAATTTGAAAGACTTGTTCTTTGAACCAATTATTAAACCAGATAAAAATGGAGAAAATGACATTTCTTCCTGCCCTCCCTTTCTTATGGTCCTGCTGTGGAGAAGTATTTTCTGGATTCACTATATATCCTTTCTGCCAGCTAAAAGAGCTGAAGAAGCCATACAATTTTTCCGGCCTCTGAATCCTGATCTGCTACTTCAGGCTTTTGAAGCACTTTATCCCATAATTAGCACTGAAGTACAATTAAACCGCCCTCTCTACCTGGTATAGTAAAAAAAAAGTGGGGGGTATTTTATCTTGCTTTTCTATTAACAAAATGCTCTGGGCTAAACAATGGTGGGTTTTTTCCAGTTATATAAATGCAAGATTGGAAAGAACAGGGATGCTATCTATCCGTGGCTATCTAGACTGTATTCCTTTGATTACTTTAATTCTTTCCAAGCCAAAAGAATGTTGGGAAGAAATTAGATTAATTTGCTTTGGTATTCTTTCAGCAAGATAACTTTCTGAAAACGAACTGGAAAAGGATTGAATTTGGGGTAGTGCAAGAAGCCAGAGTGCAAAATTGGGCTGGATCCAGCAAAAGGTTGTGGAGAAAAGAATTCTAGAAATTCTGATGGTTCCTCCATTCTAACCCCCTTTTTCTTTCTCCTCTTGAGCAAAAGTAGAATATATGTGCCTAATCCCCCATGGTGCACATACCTGGACATATATATGACAGCAGAAAGGAGAGAAAGGTATCTGTATACTTATTTTGTGGAATAAGAAAGGCCAAGAATCACTTAGGTGAGCTAGGCACTGTAAAAATTTGATAGATAGATAAATAAATAAATACACAAGATCAGCAAAAATTTCTGCAAATCAATATTTGTTTTCTCAAACTGGTATGTCAATCATAGCTAGGGTGTGTGTTTCAGAAAAGACAAATATTTTAACCTTTTCCCAGTTGCTAGAAATTTGTGTTGAGAAACTTGGCCTGTTGGCAGGGTTATACCAATGATAGCTCCTATTTGGTCTAAAGAAAATACAACGTGTGACAAAGTAGCAATGTTGAGGAAAGGGTAAGCAAAGCAAAAATTGAAAGAAAAGAAAAAACTACATGAAAGGAGAATCTCTCTTATCCACTACATTACCTTTCAGGAGCACTTGCCAACTTTTGGCCTGTGCAATTTTTGACCAATCAGTATATCAACTCCACATGATAGTCCAGCCAATTATTAAAAAATCTCCTTCTTCTCAGATAAAAAGCAGTATGGCACGTCTACCACAAGGACAGATAGTTTGCTGCATTCTACTGCGGTGTGCATGTCTTACTAGCCCCTACTTAAGATGTGTATCATGCAAAAGAGGCATCGTGTGAACAGCGGGGCTACAGAAATAACCTCAACCTCTCCAAGTTCATGGAAAGACTCAAATGGGAATGAGTCACCATGTTAAAATATTTTCATACCGCACTTTTCAATTTCAAATAATTTTCCATTGCTAATGCATCACTCCTCATTCTGACTTTTAGAGTCAAAGAGCCTTGGTGGCGCAGCAGACTGTTAAGTAACACCAGCTGCCTGCAATTACTGCAAATTCAAATCTCACCAGGCTCAAGGTTGACTCAGCCTTCCATCCTTTCGAGGTAGGTAAAATGAGGACCCGGTTTGTGGGGGCAATAAGCTGACTTTGTATAAAAAAAGAACACCGCTTAGGGGGAGGCCGAAAGCCCTACTAAGCAGGTATATACAAAGAGTATTAAGGCTATTGCTTAACGCATTGTAAGCCGCCCTGAGTCTCCGGAAAAGGGCGGCATATAAATCAAACAAACAAACAAACAAACAAACAAACAAACAAATAAATAAATAAATAAATAAATAAATAAATAAATAAATAAAGGCCTTTTATGGACTCTTACATGCTCCAGGTCCTTGATTCTATCAAAGGTTCTAATGAGCTTTTCCTATCATGGCCCTAATCTACTCTGCCTTGCTGTGTGAGGCAGTTTTCTGGATGTACCTTGGACCAACTAGTCTTCATACAAGCTTTTCTAATAGTACTAAGGTGAAGATGCAGGGAAGACAGACCATATCACTTTAGGAGAAAAGCCAGACGCATGGCCCTGAATCTCTCTGTATTTAATATCTATGCCTGTAATGTATATAAGAAGAAGGATTATTTTTTCCACAATCACCTGTTATTCCTGTATTTTAATTAAATTGCCAAATATGAGAAGTCTTTTATGCCCTGAGCTTTTAAATAGGCCTATTATGTCTATCTTCCTTCCTTTTGTGAATTGTTTTGTTGTGTTGTGTTGTGTTGTGTTTTCCAAGGCCTGGATACAACAGTGTAGTAGATAATGCTTTACTGTGACACATACCTTTCCAAACAATAGGCTGTTGCTCTGGGTTAACTACATCCTTCTAGGCCTTGCAAATTGATGTAATCACATAAATATGTCTTTAATACACAGTCCTTAAAACAACAAAAGTCACAAAGTATGGACTTCTATTTTACACTGATGTGATTCTTCATATATTTCAGTAAGTATTTCTTCACAAATATCCTTAGTCTATTGTAGTGTCTTAAGCATGTTGACTTTGGAACGTTCCTCTTCCAGAAAATTATGGGTCTCACTTAAGGACTATAACTAAAGGAGTTTGAAATCATTTAAAACACAATTACAGAAAACAACCTATAGAAGTGCTTAGTCCACTCTTCTGACCTTAAATCTTTCCATGTCACATACTACCATATTTTTCAGAGTATAAGAAGCACCTTTCCCCCCCTAAAAGGGGGTGAAAATTTAGGTGTGTCTTAGACACTGAATGTAGCCCCGCCCACCCATTGGCCCCCACCCTTTGGCCTCTGCCTCTCAGCAATTTTGCCTTGTTGCAGCGAACAGCAAATAGCAAATAGCCTGCTTTATTTTCATTTTTGTTTTCAGCATAGCTTAATTAGCACAAGGAAAAAAAAACAACCTGCTCCCAGCAATTTACTCCTTGCAGCAAGCAGCAGAAGTCCGAGCAACAATAGGCAATGGGCAATCCCTGCAGCCTGAAACGGCTGGGTATCAGGAGGCTGATCCAACGGACAATCAACTTGTGCTAATTAGGCTGTGCTGAAGCTGAAATGGGCTGTTTCTTCTTGCTGCTTGCTGCAAGGAGGTAAATTGCTGGGAGCAGGTTGTTTTTTTTTCCTTGTGCTAATCAAGCTATGCTGAAAACGAAAATGAAAGTAAAGCAGGCTATTTGCTGTTTGCTGCAACAAGGCAAAATTGCTGAGAAGCAGAGGCAGAGGCAGATTTCTTTGTCTTGTTTTCCTCACCAAAAAAGTTAGGTGTGTCTTATAGTCCAGAGCGTCTTATACTCCAAAAAATACGGTAGTTGATTCTATCTGGTCTTCCATGCTTCTCAATATATTCATGAAGATACTTGTTAAATCTTCTGATCTGAGAAAAGAATATATCAAGGAGATAACAAAGAACACATTTGAAAGAATAGACATCAGATTTCCTTTATTTGAGTTGTAAAAAAAATAGGGTTTACTGATGCATATGATTTGGTCTTGTGAAATAATTGCATTAAAAAAAGTAACACTTTATTTTGAAGGAAAGCACATTGGTGTTAGCATATAGATGTTTTTCTGTGGCTATGGAAAACAGAAAAAGGAACAAGGACATACAAAAATAAGGCTCTGAAGTGAGACCGTGAAGATGTGGTCAATGGAACTAAAACATAGAAAGCTTCACTAAAAGGTGAAGAATAATGAACTCCCCATATGGATTTGGAATAATCAACCGGCCTTGCCGCTTATAAATTTTTCAGTTTCATTTATTTTCACAACCAGATTATCTCTGTTTCCCAAATCACTATAGATGAGAAAGTATACATGTATATGTATGCATCTGTGTGTGTGTGTGTGTGTGCATCTGTGTGTGTGTGTGTGTGTGTGTGTGTGTGTGTGTGTGTGTCTGTGTGTAAAATGAACATACATACATATATACAGAGATTTTTAAAAGAAATTGCAATCTGGATACTAAGTCTTTTTGCTTCCAAACGATTCCAGCCCTCTTGGGATATGTGGGACATTCTTTTCATCTTCAGTCAGCTGATTAAGAAGAACTTGAGGGAAGGCAGCACATTCATAATTAATGCTTAATTTCTGCCTTTAGAAAATCAGCCTGATCCAGTATAATATATATTGAATAAGCTCTTGTATATATGTTAGAAATATACATTGCACATTCAGTACTGGGCTACATCTCCAAACACCGGCTTTCATGTTAGTGTGAATTATTCTTTTAATCACTGAAGTTGGATTTCTTTTCAAGACATCCTTCTCTGACATTGCTCCAAGAGAAAATGTGTCAGAATGGCTAATGAGTATTACCACAAGTCCCCAGGAAATTGTCTCAGTATCATTCCGTCTAAAGCATCAGAAGATATTAAATATACAAGCTCACTGGTCTACATGTATGAACAGATGCACAACTCCTTTTTTGTTTTTCTACACATAACAGTCAAATTCCACATGCATGCTTTAATGTTTGTACTTGTTTTAACATTGACAATGGTGAAATGCTGAGGCGATGATTCAGTCTGTCAATAAGAAATGATGCAAAGCTTTTCTTTAAATTCAGCTGGGAAACGTAAACTGGAAATTGAAGTTGTTCTACACAGATAGAATTTATCTGCAGTTTAGTTCACAGAAAATCGAAATGATTGTTTGGCTGAAGGGGCTGTTAAAAATAAAGCATCTTCAATTTGGTCAAATTGTAGAGAGTTTTATTTGTGGCATAATTTTCCAGTCCTTTCTAGTTCCTTTAAGCTTAGTGGTATATCATATTTTTAATGCAGTTATGAAAATTGGGAGATTTTTTTCCTCTTTGTAAAGTAATTATAAAAACAAATGTTTTCATGTAAAAATACAATGCTTTCAAGGCAACCTATTGATACCATGGTAGCATCAAGTTATGAATTGTAGTAGAAAATATATATATATATATATATATATATATATATATATATATATATATATATATATATATATATACACATATATATGCAAGTTTTGGTGTATTTGAGTCTTTTCCCATGTAAGATTGAGAGTATCTTGGCAACGTTTCAACGAGGTCCCACTCGTCATCTTCAGGCTGGTGTCTTCGGCTTTGTGCCTGTGCGAGCAAAGCATGTAATGTAATGTCCTGAGCAGATGGCTGTGATGCCACATCCCGGGCTTTGGTTTGGCTCCGAGTTTGAGGTCTTGCCATGTGTTCATGGCATGTGTCAGTTTGTTTTGTGTGGGGATCGGAGGGGGGTGTAGCAGCTGGTGATGCCGCTGTGGTCTGCCTTCTGGATGGTGGTTGTATTTCGTCTATGGGATGGGTTTGGGTTTGAATCTGGTGAGGATGATTGGTGGTGGTGTCATGTGTTATCTTGGATCCGGTGTTAATCTTGGTGGCTGGGACTCCTCTGTTGACTAGGGCTAGTTTCCAGATGTCCGGTAGGCGGGAGGTATCGTCGTGTTTATTCATGTTATGGGGGTGTTTCTCTATTTCATCAAAAAACTCAGGATATCACAACACTAGAACTCAGGATGTTAACACACAGCTTATTACCCAGGTCATTAAAACACAAAAGACTAATGAGCACACATCAAGGACCTCACCCACACAAGATGTTACGAAACAGCTGACTAATCTGCAAACATCAACTCATCAAGATGTAACAACACAGGCAACCAACCCTCTCACAGCAACAAAGCCAGCACCCCACACCTCCCCACCAGTATTTATAGAGAGACGGCAGCTCCGATCATGCTTTGCTCGCACAGGCACGAAGCCGAAGGCACCAGCTCAGCCGGGTATTTTCCTACGTAAACCAAGATTTTCAAAATGATTTTCTAAAGGCAGAAATTAAGCATTAATTATGAATGTGCTGCCTTCCCTCAAGTTCTTCTTAATCAGCTGACTGAAGATGAAAAGAACATCCCACATATCCCAAGAGATAAGAGCTGGAATCATTTGGAAGCAAAAAGACTTAGTATCCAGATTGCTATTTCTTTTAAAAATCATATGTGAATGTGATTTCACTGAGCTATGGCAGCATTTTGAAAATCTTGGTTTACGTAGGAAAATACCCGGCTGAGGAGAAATACACATAAAGGGCGTACGATAAGAGAAGAAAACAAATATACAGTATATATTTGCTTTCTTCTTTTACCGTAGGTTTTTGTGTGTATTTTTCTTCAACCAGGTATTTTCCTACGTAACCAAGTTTGCAGCCATAGCTCAGTGAAATCACATCCACTATCCTAGGCTTCTTCAGACAGCAAGCAAGCATTTTGCTGCCTATTGGGAGACTAATATAGATCATTTCGGACTGATTGGTCCTCATCAGTTAGCCACACCCTTACCATATATTCCCTCCCCATGGAGGCTAAGTATTTACTTTCTTCCTTTATCGTAGGTTTTTGTATGTATTTTTCATAGAAAATCCCCCAGCGCTGGTTAGGGGATTCTGGGAGTTGAAGTCCATCCATCTTCAAGCTTCCAAGGTTGAGAAACACTGATCTAGACACTTAAAAGCCAAGAAAATTAATACAGGTAGTTCTTCACTTACAACAATTCATTTAGTGACCATTCAAAGTTACGACAGCATTGAAAAGGTGACTTAAGACCATTTTTTCTCATTTACAACCGTTGCAGCATCCCATGATCAAAATTCAGATGCTTGGCAACTGGTTCATTTTTTTGATTGTTGCAGTGTCCCAGGATCATGTGATCTCCTTTTGTGACCTTCTGACAAGATATGTCAATGGAGAAGACAGATTTGCTTAACATCTATGTTACTAACTTAACAGCGTCAGAGATTCACTTTACAACCATAGCAAGAAATACCATAAAACGAATCAAAACTTACGTAACAACTATCTCACTTAGCATCAGAAATTTGGGGCTAAATTATGGTCGAGGACTACTTGTATGCAACAATTTACTAATGATTTTAAAAAACTGCTCTTCTCACTGATGTGTTTTTGGAGCTGAGTGGTGAGCTAATAAACAGGGAATACAAATACAACTGCATCCTTATGCTAATTCCAGTTATTTTAGTGAAATTTTTAGATGATGTTCTTCATAACAGATTGGATTCAGACACTCTCATGCTTAGTACAGGCCCACTGAACTCAATAAATTAAACTTAATCATGACTAATTTAATCACGACTAATCTTAATCTATTAAGTGGTTTGTTGTAATAAAAATAAAATCCAAAACCAATCCAGAATGTTGTTCTTAGGGAAGAAACCCGACATGCAAAATCTTGCACAAACTGAATTTCTGAAACTTGCTGGTTAGCTTTGTGAACATATAAACCCAACAGCAGTATTATGTCCCACGGCCAAAAAATCCACCCTATAGCATTTTGGGCCAGCCAAGTTGACCACAGATGGTATCAGCATGAAGTCAATAGGGCTGCCTTTTGTACACCTGGTTTGAATTTGACGCATGTTGTTCCAAATGGCTTTTTATGGAAATCTGGGGGTCATCTATTAACATCAAAAGGTAGTGAGATAGAAGATTGTGATATTTAAACATTTCTGGCAAGGATATTATTCAAGACTAGGAAAGCACCGTTAATTTAACTCTTAATCACAGACAGTTAAATAATCAAAGTATAGGAAGTCAATCTTGTACATTTATCTTTAACAACAATCTTTAACAACAATTTATATAACAATTTAGTTGACCTGGGTTTTTATTGTTTCATCCAGACTCCACATCTGAAAAACTAGTCTGTACATTTTATTATCAATTTTGTTTTTGTTTAATTATTTGGATGGATTGCATAGAAATGTTAGCTTGCCTGGAAAAAAAATGAAAACCTGTATATTCCTTGCTTTATATAAAAACTTCATGCAGGAAAAAAAACATCATGATTTTAATTGATTGGGACAAAGCTTACCAAAAATAATTAAAATATCTTAGAAAGTCAGAAGACATGCTGATTCAGAAGATAGGAGTTGGGAATGTTCCCCGTATGTAGTCAGTTCAGATCAGGTTACTGCACTCCAAATTAAAGGCAGATACCTAGCTTCAAAAGATATTTTGTTTCTGATTGCAAAACACATACGATATTGCATTTTGTCATTATATTTTATTTAATGTTACAGCATAAGCTAATGAAAAATGACAGTGGTGAAATCCAATGTTTTTTACTACCGGTTCTGTGGGTGTGGCTTGGTGGTATGGTATGGTTTGGTGGGCGTGTCAGGGGAAGGATACTGCAAAATCTCCATTCCCACCCCACTCTGGGGCCAGCCAAAGGTGGTATTTGCCGGTTCTCCGAACTGCTCAAAATTTCCGCTACCAGTTCCCAGAACCTGTCAGAATCTGCTGGATTCCACCCCTGACCTATGGTGCAGTCAGTTCAGCAAACATCCTTCCAATGTTCTCTTTTCTTCCTTTTATGATGAAAATCTGCTCCACTTTTGATTCTGTTGAGATCACCCAACCTAATATGATATGGGTGGTTTTACCACTTGGAGAATATCAAACAAAAACAATATGGTTAATAATGATTTCTAAAGACTGTTCAAGTTTTTACAGCTGAAATCAATACTGCTTATAATGATGTACAATGAATGGAAACATATTTTAAATAAGGTAGAACACAAAAACTGAGTATTAGTACTTTTACAAGACTTAAATATCAAACTTATTAAATTTGAACATAGATACACACATAATATGATCTTCATCACCTTTCATGTTAACTAATGTCAAGGTCTGAAATAATATAAGAATATAAGCAAAAAGATATTATCCAAATCAAAATCGTCCTTATTCTGTTCCTTCTCTCTCTCTTTGTTTCTGTTCTTCTCCTGTGAAAAATGTGCATGGACAACTCTAATTTGCAGAAAAGATACCAAGCAGAAGATAGTAAAGTAGTAGTAAGTGTGGGGGATGGTTGCTGATGGATATCAGAATCTCAGAGAGCTAGAAAACCTCATGTGACTTACTGGATTTTGCTCCTATGCTTTAAACTAGTGTTTCAGAACCTTGGCAATTTCCAGATGTGTAGACTTCAAGTCCCAGAATTCCACAAGAAGCATGGCACTGATGAGAATTCTGGGAGTTGCCAAGATTGAGAAACATTGCTTTAGGACTTCTGTGGAAGCAATGGTGGATTGAAGATAACTCTGCAGAGAGCGGGGCTGATGGCCACAATGGAAAGAGGAGATGGTCAATGGATCTGCTCCTCAGAATCCTTCTCCAGAGCAAGGAGGGAGGCAGGATTACCTCCAAGTGCTCCAGGATCCCCACAAAGAGACCATAAGATTGGAATCGGACAACTCACTCTGGCTGACTCACTCTGAACATCTCGCAATAACCGACTCACCACAGCCAACCTGACAAGGGACAACTTGCCATGGACAACTCCCCATGGGACAACTCACCATGAGACAATTCAATGTGGGATAACTCAAGAGAAGGGCAAGTGAATTGCACCAGGCCTTGTCTTGTTTTAGGTTTGGGTCTTCTCAAGTTAGAAGTCCATAAGGCTGGGGTGAGCCAGAGCATGAGGTCACACTGAATTGTCCCATGGCGAGTTGTCCTGTGCGAGTTGGCTGCAGTGAGTCAGCCATGGTGACTAGACCCCCATAACACAGTGTTCTCTGGTGGGTTTTAGGTCTCTGGGAACCAGGGTAAAACCATCTCACCTAAGCTGAGGTTCAGTGCCTTCTAACAGACACTGGGTTTGCATACTTCCTTTCTTGGCCATCTTAGGAAATTGTTTGTTAATGGCCTTTTGGATGTTAAGAATCTCCAGAACAGCAATTACGTTACATGTGTAAGGTTCCTTCTATCCTTGATGAAAGACATTTCATGCAAGTTTAAGGACTTTATGAAGAAAAAAAAATATTTTTGAATAAACAGTAAAAGGATGACAAGAACATTGGTCTGGGAGAATTAGAAATGGATTAAGGGGTCTGAAGGATTTGAAAGAATATTTTCTGTGAGTTTTAATTTTTACACACACACACATACATACATACATATATATATATATATATATATATATATATATATATATATTTGTGTAAAATATATAAATATATTGTATATTTATGAAAGTTTTCAAATAAACTATAAGAAAATCTCCTGTGGAAAATTGTTATTGATTGGAAGAAGAAAAAAGATAAGACAGGACTTTGAAGGTTGACTAGAGGCAACTAGAGACAACTAAAGATTACAATTAAAGAAGAAGATGCCCATGAATGCAGTGGAGCAATATTATTTGACTGTGGGAGAATTCAAAGATATATGGGAGCAGAGAACTCAGAAATTACTTTTAAGATTGCCTGCTAAAATAAAAATGGATTTAAAAGAAGCTACAGAAGAGGAAAAGATTATATTGGCAAAATAGAGACTAAGAATGATTTCAGTGTGGATCTGAAAGTGGATTTAAAATGCCAGATTACAAGAATGGTAAGGAAAAAGATGACACAATAGACTTACAAATGAAATTGGTTAATATCTTAATAATTAAAGGTGATGTAAAACAAATAGCAAATCAGAAAAGTGCCTTGAATAGCTTTTTATCTTGCTTGCCTTTATAAAAGAGACATGTTAAACTAATAAAGTTTCTAAGAGGAGACAAAGAAAAAATAATAATAAATAAATTTGTGGGACATTACTTGAAGGAATTAAAGCAGCGCAGTGGCCTAGAGAAGAAGACACTCGCCTCCCACTCGTAAATTTGAGAGTTGAATCCTAGGCCGGGTTAAATATTTCTCTATCAGGGCATAAACAGAAAACATCTGCCACAAACTCTGCATAGACATCAGGAAGGGCATCTGTCCAGTAAACGCTCAGCTCCATTCAGTCTCCCTGACTCCAATTCAATAAAAGCGATTACAGGGTCATAAAAAGAAAAAAAATTGAAGGGATTACAGGCCAAACTTTCTAAAAAAATAAACTGTAGGAATATAAAATGGATTTATTTGATCAAAATTAAAATATATGTGTTATTTCTGGTAGCTCTTAATGGACTTCCTTTTAACTAGGACCAAATGATTAGGCTTTAAAGATTTGTTTGTAGATAACAGATAAGCTAAGGGAAGAGATTTCTTCTGTTGTATTTTTTATAGAAAATTATTGTGTTAGAAGTAAAGAAAAATAATACCGGTATAAAACTAATTTGTTTTATTAAGGTTAAAATATACAGTATAAGTTATTGCTTCTGGCAGGCTTTATTGTTATTGTTGATTAGGACTGAATGAACAGATTTTATAATTTGTCTATTGATAAGAGAGGAAGTATGGGAATAAGAGATCTTTTAGTAATATCAAAGAAGGTTATAAATTACTCAAGATGTTTTTATTGGTCTGGAAGAAGGGGGGATTTCTTTATGTATCTTTTTTCTTTTTCTCTGCATTTTTTATTCTGTAGATTCTTTTTAGTTTGTATTAGGTTTTTTTACCATTGTGTTTCTAAACTTTAATAAAAATTATTACTACAAAAAGAGAGAAACACTACTTTAAAACCTCCCTTTGTAATCTTTATCACCTTCTCCTTCAGTGACTTCATTATACTTCTACTCTTCTCCCAAAAGCCCTTGGGACCAGAATATATTTTTAAAATATTGTTGTGTCTGTAGCTGAAAAAAGATTGCCGGCCCCTGTGATAAAAGGAGGGAGGATAAAGCAGCAGACACTGACTTTGGGGAATTGTGGCTAGAAGTGAACTTAATACGATATGAAGATATAGCATTTCCTTTGGGAAATAAGCAAAATTGCTTGTCTGTATGCCTGTTTCATTTCCACAAACTCAGATTTAAAGGAGAAGCGACAACAATTGGGGGTGATACAAGAATGGAAACATGATCTTTAAATGTTTTGTCTCTTCCCCTTTCTCCCATCAACTGATTGTTGGGTGAAGGATTTGGAGCATAAAAAAGAATCATCTCAGACTAATCCCTACAATTATAGTATGTTTTCCACAAATAAGCATTGTAGGGAATGATGGTGGGAAGCTTAATATTCTTTCTTTCTGCAATGCTCTTTCTTCTCTGTTGTTTCTGCTATTTATTTTTAGTAATACAAGAAATTTGATCATAAATCTTTCACATCAACATACAATTGTTATCTCATATAGTTAACTGGGAAAGTCTTAGTTATATAAAACACACAATAATTCTAGATTTAAGTACAGCTTTGTAGCAGCAGAGTATTTTCTTGGGTCTGCTTACCATCTTTGAGCTCCTTGGAACCTAGCCAAAGTTTAAAACACATTATCAGATTTAACCTATTCAAATTCATTTACTCTGTCATTCTTTCAAGCAGAAGAATGATAGGAAAAAAGAAGAAGTATGCTATAGAGTAGGGGTCCCCAACATTTCGGACCTCGGGGACCCCTAAATTCATAATTTTAAATCCCGCGGACCACTAATATGATCTGCCTAATGACCGGCTGGGTGGGTATGGATAGGTGGTCATGTGATTGGGTGGGTGTGGTCAACTTGATGTCACTCACATTGAGGGGCACCTCAATGGCCTCTACTTGCCCCTCCCCTCCCAGCCACTCCTTGCCAGCCCGCCTGGGCTCCTTAGGGCCCCAACAGGAAGCAGTTGTTGGAGCTAAGCAGCCACCACGAGAAAGAGTTGGCAAGACAGCTGGCTCAGTTCAAATTGGATCTAACCAAGAAGGAGGCTCAGCAGAAGCACCTCACTGAGGACTATGAGCATAGGCTTTCCAAGCAGAGGGAAGACCTGCCTGAATGCAAGACCAGGTACCGGCGCCAGGAGGCTCAGTGGGCTGAGATGGTCAGCCAGTTCCAGGCCATGAGGCAGTCCCACTGGAACGAGGCCCTCCAGCTCTTTGCTACCAGTGGCACTTCCCTCCAGCCTTCGCCCAAAGCTCCACACCAGAAAGCTGAAACAGACCCTAAGTCGCAATTTCGGCCTCCCTCCAACCCACACAAAAAGACCCCGAAGGGGGAGACTCTCTGCAGCAACACAAACACATATCCAGCCCAGGGGCCATAGTTTGAGTACCCCTGATTTAGTGCAATATAAAAAATGCAAATAATTTTTCTGCGGACCACCAAAATTTTCTCACGGACCATTAGTGCTCCACCAACCACCTGTTGGTGACTGCTGCTATAGAGCTAAGGAGGAGGAGGCTTATCAACTTCACTGCACCTTTTTTTTTCTTTTTTATCAGTATAATAATTGAACAAACTGGTGGAGTCTATACTTTTATTCTGAATACATATACACACACACACACATTTCTGGTGTGAGTCACGACTTAAAAATAAAAGACCAATGAGTAGACCACTTTCAAATCTCTTCAGAGAAGCTGAGTTCGGGAGATCATCCATGAGTGTTCTGAATGGCAGCTCCTTAGAAGGAGACCATAAAACAACACTCTACCATGGATTGAATTCAGGGAAATGACATCTTTGTTTTTAGCAGCGGTGGAGTCTTTCCACAACGATAAGAGTCTTTCCACCAGTCAAATTCATTGTCTAATCTAATTTGGAAACATTCAATTTAACCTCTTTATGAATAGTACAGACTTTTAAATGGCAAACTTAATTTTACACAATTTTACCTCTTTTTTTTTTTTTTTGGATTTAAGAAATTTTAAACAAAGATTTAATAACTTGAAATAATATACAATAGGCAAAACAAGGATTTTGATTTAAGAAAGTTTTAAACAGACTGGGAAAGCAGAGAGATTTGAATTATCGTTCTTTTTGAGGGATGCAACATTTGAAAAACTAGTATATAATTAAATAAAGATGGGAAATTATTGAAATGGAACTAAATCCATATTAGGAACTGTGCTTTGATGAAGGCTGTAAAGGGAACACTAGAGGGAACTAAAGAACCAGGCAGAAAAGAGTTAAAATGGCTATAACAGCTATACAGTAATTCTATCTTATCTTAGAGAGTTTCTTGACACATGGACTAAAATACTAATAACCAATTAACTCAAAAAGATTACAATGGATAAAGATGATGATGATGATTTTAGAAGATGATACAAAAAAACTTAAAAACTTTTACTTGTCATAGACATTATACTGTTTGAAGGCATGGACAACAACAAAATTGAAATTACCAAATCGAGAACATAAAAGATAAATCCAGAAAAAGATGTGTACATGGACAGTTGTGACAAAAAATTCAGGGCAATGACTTTTTATGCAAAGAAAAGGATGAGAACATGGAATAGCTAAAACACAAAATCCTGGACAATTTGTCTTTATGGGATTTACAATGTTGGATAGTGAAAGCTTTGAAGACTTCTTTTAAATGGGGGGAAAAACCCATTCCAATGAAAGACCAAAGCCATTGAAATGATTTAACCATCAAGACTGTGCAGAGTAAAATTATGGAAGATAAGGCTGAACTATTTGACCAGGGATAAACTATGTGTTTGATATTTATGAAAACTCATAATGGACAATTTGCAGAACTAGGATTGAAAAGATGATAATTTTTGGACTGCATATAGATAAAAGTTAGACAAGAAGCAGAAGAGCTTTTTTTTTTAACCTATAAGTTTAAAGAGGGTGAAAAGTTAGTATATTGGTTTATGTTCAGAGTGGTGGAAGTTGAAAGCCACTTCTATATCACTGTCTTGGTTGCCCTTTTTTCTCATCTATTTTTTCTTTTTTATTTCTATTTCTTTTTTTCTGCACCTTCTGAACTTTTACTTTTCTTTTTTCTTCTAGTTTTTTTTAGTTTGTATTGCTTTTTACCATGTTCATTAAAACATCAATAAACTTCAATAAAATTATTGACAAAAGTGTGTGTATATGTGTGTATATGTATATGCACACATGTACAACTATCAAGTGTATCATTGTAAATATAGGAAGGAAACAGAGAAAATAGAAGTAAAAATAGCAATAATAAACAGGAAAATATATAACACAGACATGTCTGCCCACTTTACCTCTCCTGAATTATTTTAAACTCCTTGTACAAGATGGATAATGTAAAAATGCAGAAAAGTACATAGCTGCAGAAATCTGAACTTTCCTTTTAACAAGTACTATTTGATGATGATGTCTATCTGGATGCCGTATTCCAGGTATTCAGTTTTCACCAAATTAAGTTTCAGTCCAAATTTGTTGAGCCATGTCTTCCACCAATCCCTCAATTCCATCCCAAGTCTCACAAGACAGCATAACATTTTCAGCAAAGAGTAAGGTCCCTGGATGCGGTGTTTGCAGGTTCACAGTCACTGTGCCCATGCATAAAATGAACAGGAGTAATGAGAGGATGGACCCTTAGTGGACATCCACTTGGGTGGAAAATGGTTCAGTGATGCCAATGGCGCAGTGGATGGAGCTGGTGGCATTGTTGTACAGGAACTGCACCACATCTCTGAACATTAAAAAATGTACCAGTATATCAGGAGAGCAAAAGATGCTGTTAGGAGAAAGGAATTAAATTAGGGACAATAGGTTGTGATCCTACCCCTCTTTCATAAATTTGGTGCACATACTGCCAAGCAGTAGAAAAAAGCCTGGGAAACAGCTCAGAAAAAAACTTTGCATCTATACCTAGTCAGATGTCATTGTTCTGAGAGACAGAATACTTTATAACTGAACAAAGTCAGAATTGAGATCTGGGTGCAAATGAAGTGATGACAGACACAAAATCTGAAGTCATAAAAAGTGTCAGGAATCAGAGATCAAGAGAAATGTTGGAAAATCAACTTGGAAGAGGCTTGAGGTTTTAAAATAATCTACTCTACTCTGGTGCTATGCACGTTTCCATTTGGTTAGCAGTTCAATAACAATTAAGAAAATACTTGGGCATATATTCTTCCATCCTTTCTCCAAGTCATGAGGTTTACTACATCCATATACCATGCACTCATCCTTTCCATCAGAACAACTTGTAGGACCTCTTTATAAAACTATATTCATAGAAACAAGGTATGCCCATAATTTTTTCCAATATCAAATAATAAAAAAACTTTCATGGGCAAGGGTTTTCATAATCTCAGTTAAAAATAGGAAAACTAGGGGGAATGTTATGTTATAGTATAAAACCATGTGAACAGTAGTGGATTTCAAAACCTGTTGCTACCAGTTCGCTTGTGGGCATGCGTGCATATGTGCATGCGTGCATGGTGGGGGGCAGAGCTTCCCGCCACTGCTGCTACCAGTTCGCCCGATCCAAGGCGAACCGGTAGCAACCCACCCCACTGCATGTGAATCAGTTTTCCCCATATTCTCCTCCAGAGTACCATGGTATTTCAAAGATATATTCTGACGTAATGGGTTGACATCATCAAACTGAAATCTTATCTCCATTGTCCAATATTTATTTCATGAGCAGAGAGGGAAAGAGGACAAAGGCCAAACAGCATGAAATGCAAAAACTTCATTCTGCACTGGTCCATGTAAAACTCAAGACATAACAATTATCATACATAACAATGTGTGCTAACACAACCCTTTCCACTTTTGTTATGCTAATTTACACCTACTGGAACAAGCAAAGTGTTCTTTATGTTCAAGAATAAATAAATAACATATTAATTTATTCTACACCAATAAGTGTATTATGACATTTCCCGATGGAATCTCCATTCTACACCAGACACCACCAGTCTAATCAGTAAATAGTCCAAATATTAAGGAATCACTCTATCCAACCAACACAAACCTGCTAAAGTAAGGCATAAAATGTAAGGAGGGGTAACTATAAGCTATGGTGGCACAGTGGTCAGAATGCAGTATTGCAGGCCAACTCTGCAGACTGCCAGCAGTTCGATCCTGACCTGTTCAAGGTTGACTCAGCCTTCCATCCTCCTGAGGTCAGTAAAACGAGGGTCCAAATCATTGGGGGCAATATGCTGACTTTGTAAAGCTGCTTAGAGAGGGCTGTAAAGCACTATGAAGTGGTATATAAATCTAAGCGCTATTGCTATTTTCTGCAGTGATTTAGTTACATATGGTTTGCATACTATTGTGCATTTAATTTAGATAATGCACAATATAGTGAAACTAAGAGCTCTGGTGGTAAATAATGGCATTATAAAAAGGAAGTTGTATTCCTATGTATGGGTTAACATTTATAAAATATCCTGAAGTTTTCACAAATTCATTACCGTAATTTTTGCTAGAGAAATGTCAAATGACCTGCAACTTACTACATTGACTGTACTTATTTTACAATTAACAGACTGAAAATGATTAAAGACCCATCTATATTTTTTTGCTGTCTTCTACATTTTCTACATCTACATGATTGATCACTCACAATAATAAAGATCGGGGCCCTGTGAAGAGAAGTTGTCTTGCATGTTGCTAAAATCCAAGGGAATTATATGTATCTTTGTCTACCCATTTGATCCCATTAAGTCCTTGAACCTGTTCATTTTAGGACAAAGTGCAATTGAAAAAACTTCCTTATTTAGTAAGCATGTCCTTGTAATTAATCTAGATGCAAGGAGCAGCACAATCATGCATTTACTGTATGTATTGACCCACTGACTATCTGTAGCTTGCTCCTGTTATAATAAATTGGATTGCTTTTTTTAAATGGCTGCATTGTGTGATTGTGCAAAGTTTTAAAGACAATACTGAACAACCCTAGAGCAACAACACATTTTTATAGCCTCTTGCTTCTTTTTTTTAAAAGCCTCCAATTTAATTCTGTTGAGGCTATGTGCTTTAGAAGAATTATTTTAAAAAAGCAATGGTGGAAAAGAAGTCTATCTTTATTCCTAGATGCAATGTTACATCCTATTATTTAAATAAGAGACAAATGGTCATCCCAATCTCTGTACGGTAGCTTTCCTCCCAATTGACAATCTCCAAATGGGTTGAAGCTGGAACTTCCAAAATCTGAAGACATTTTCATTAAAAGAACCTTAGTCATATGCTATATGGAAGACATCAGCTTGTTTGGCATTTAGTCTTAATTTAAAAGTTCTAAATTAGTTGAGAATTACAGTAACCACACTTGTCCTATTTCAGTCACAGTGGAGCTGAATTTAGCAAAAGGCCAACAATGTCTTAAAAATAAATAAATTATGATCAGTTCTTTAAATGGGATTTATACACTGCTTGAATTATGGTTTTCAGAGCAGAGAAATGCACCTAGTGCATTTGGAGGGAGGTATGATGACTTAATGATAAATTTTTCAGACTATAAAAGTGCCGCAAAACTGTATATTATATTCCACTGCTATTTACTAAAGTGGCAGCCCCCAATGAATGGTATAAGAAGACAACCATTTTTAACAGCCATTTAGAATTTGTTCATATTGATGAAGATTCTTTTTTGTTTAATTATTCTTTAACTGATGTGCCTGTAAATTATGTGACTAAAATAGCATACAAAGTTTGATCTTATAACATACATATTCTGAAGCAGATGGATCTTTTCCTGCTTTAGAGATTTAGGGAACTGGAAAAAAAATTGCAACTCCACTAAGATATTCAAAAGCACTGCAAAATGTCTAAAAAGGCAAAATGGACTAGTAACATTCAGGAAAAATGGAATAAAGAAACCCAATAATATGAATAGAAACAATTGAATGTTGGCAATGTTGATATATCATATAAAATCATATTTTGTTAAACCACTTTTGTTGAAATAGCCATCATAGTCTGGCTGTCATAATACTAAATGATGTTTTTTTTGATATACCACATCATACTAATATAGCTAAGTTCACATATCATGCTAAGGTAAACTCCAACAAGTCACACAATGACTTCAGTACCACATCTTGCCAACTTTTTCCTTCAAGTTTTTTTTGAACTTCCCCAGAATTCTCCAGTAGCATCATTAAACAAATAAGGAGCCAACATATATTTGCCTCGATTCAAATGTCATATGGGGAGGAAAGAAGTACAAATCCACACCTTACTGACCACATTTATACTTTATATTCTTGGCTGATGAATTGTCTAGATCAGATTCCTTATGATGGGGAAGAATCATGGATCAGTTTTATGTTTTGCCCCTACACTCCAAGAGCTGCATGAAATCAGAATTCTTCTTCATAAAATCTATAATAATGTTGCTGTCCTGACTTAAGAGGTAACCATTATTACATGCTTACCACCCTCCAAAAGGCAGAACAAGCAGCCCTGAACAAGTACATAACTTTATGCCAATCGTTTTAATTAAGTGCAGTGGAATCATAATATATTCTAATTATTTGTTTGCCAGTATTAAAGGCTGTAAATCTCTGCTTTCAATTTTTATAAAAGAAGAATTTAACAAAGTGTAATCCAATATCTGTCAATTTAACCAACAAAGACTTGGAACCGCTGAAAAGAACAAAGATAAATAAAGCAGATGAAGTTTACCAAGTCAGATTTGATAAGAGTACAGATCTCTTATTACACAGAAACCATTATAAAATATGAGTATATGTTTATCATTTGGCTTGGTTCATGAAATATTTTAATTCCAAATCCCTAAGCAGCAAAAAACTACCACTATGTTCACATGCTATGTCCAAACAAACCAACATTTTTTACTTAATTTGAAAGCTGCTGGAAAACTTCTATAAGTAATTTCCAGATTATTTTTGTACCCAGCAAATTCCCAATCAACTCCTAGTTCAGAGAAAACACATATTGAACTCACTTCAGCTAGGAAAAAAATATAGCTTCATATCTATTGATTGAACATCAGCAAAAAGCAGCATTTTGATTTGAAATAAATCTCTATCTCATTAAATCCCTATCTCATTAACGTGACCCTTTAATTTTCATCCTTAGTTTAACCTTAGTTGTGTAAAGTTTATTAACTATGAATTTTTAAGATTATTATTCAACTGAAGTCAAAACTTTTCTTGCTGGAATTAATGGACAACCAATTAATAAGGAGCCATAAAAGATTATTTTTGTGTAGGATTACTGTTGTGAGACTATTATATGCACAAAAATGGAAAGATTCTGAAATACCCACAATAAGGAATGGTTTTGAAAGTGACAGAACTAGTAGAGACAGCAAAATTAACTTGGGTGATATCAACAACTACATTTATCTGAGGCTGGAAACTTATCATTTTTTGCTTTAAAAAAAGAGAAATATGAGCTTGATTTATGGGTGTAAACTGAACGAGAGAGGGGGGGAGCAAAACATAAATGTATTTATAACCTTTATCAAAAAGAGTGAAAGCCGCTTCTTTATACAGCACTCTTTTCTTTGTTCTTTGTTCTTTTGTATTTCTTTTTCTATTTTCATTACTTATTCACTATTCCTTCTTATTTTCTTTGTTTCTTTTCTAATATCGGTGTTGGTTGCACCTTGTTAAAAAATCTCTTCAATAAATATATATATTAAAGAAGAGAAATAATTATTACTTAATGTCTACTTAAACATTACCTCAGCACAAATTATACACAGTATATGTTTCTTATTCCAATTATTAATTCCCTTGGTGTGTGTGTATATGTGTGACACCATCCACTAAAATATTTCAGTTTGTTTTTCAATTGAATTGTTTTAATAAAGGGTAGAAAAAATTCTGAGGTGATTAATTTGGTCTGATTTTTTTACATCTTAAAAATCTGGCATTTTAATAGAGGTGTGTACCAGGGGTGAAATTCACTTACCTTCGCTACCCGTTTGCCAATGGGAGTGCACGTGCCTCCTCCACACATGCGCAGACCCATGCATGGGCAGAGGGTCAAAAATGGGATGTGATGATCTCTGGGCAGTTGGGTGGAGCCTCCTGCCACCGGCTCTACTGGTTCGCCCAAGCCAGATAGAACCAGCTGAATTTCACCCTGATGTGTACACATTTTATATCCACTATACAGGTAGTCCACAACTTACAACAGTTCATTTAGTTCAAAGTTCAAAGTTACAATGGCACTGAAAAAAGTGACTTTTGACCATTTTTCATACTTACGACCACTGTAGCATCTTCATAGTCATGTGATCAAAATTCAGACACTTGACAACTGACTCATACTTATGATGATTGTGGTGCCCTAGGGTCATGTGGTCACCTTTTGTGAACTTCTGTCAAGCAAAGTCAATGGGGAAGGCAGATTCACTTAACAACCATGTTACTAACTTAATAACTGCAGTGATTCACTTAACAACTGTGGCAAGAAAGGTCATAAAATGGAATAAAATTCACTTAACAACTGTCTCACTTAGCACTAGAAATTTTGGGCTCAGTTGTGATTGTAAGTAGAGGACTACCTGTATATATCCCTCATGATACTTACGTAAAGACCTAAACAATGTATTCTTCCTATATATGGGAAATTGATGTTTGTAGATGAGGACATGTAGCCATATAGGCTTAAATATTATTTTCTTTGCCTGCTACATAATCCAAAGCATTTTCCAGCATATAAAAGGCCATTGTGATCATTTAGCCTATCAAGAATATAATGCACTGCATCCAAGTGTTCAATGACTGACCTGGACAGAGTAATCCATTAACAGAATATGTAGGGGCATTAGATTTCCGTTGGGGGAGGGGCAAAAATAATTTTAAATCTCTTTGTTACTATTTAATGATCACCTGAATGTTTGCAATTCAAATCTATTTTTCCCTCGTACTTAAATGGAGAAACATATTCATTGGCAGGGATTCCTAATCTGATTACTTCCCAAGAATTCCTCCAGAAAATTACTAGTAGCCACAACTTTCTGTTGTAAGTTTTCTCCAGCTTTTCAAATATAATTTGGTTCCTCACACCTGTTTGCACACAGAGGAGCTCCTGATCTCTACGTAATCCCCGACCCAAAGCCTAAATTTACTATGTTTCTGCACAACTGCATTGTTAAATTTCTGGTGACTATCTGAGCTAGAAGTCCTCAAGTATGTGCCTCTTGTTATTGTCAATCAAGAAATAAAAAAATTCACAAAATCATGCTATGCAGAGAAGCGTTGTACAGAAGCATAGCAATCTAGCCTTTTAATTTATCCTCATTTGCTTGATGGAATCTAGGTGCTGTTTTTAAATAAACATTGAATTATACCCAGGTTACCTGTACACAGAAACTAAGTTAAGCAACTTCTCAAAATCATAATCTTTAGCAGGTAAGTCTAAATTCCCCTCCTTTCAGGCTCTTTAGAATAATATGAGGAGTGCCAGATATTACTACAGGATGTGGTTATTTGAGGAAGATTATGTTTCCAGCGCACATACACACAAAACAAAAGAGAGAGAGAGAGAGATTATTTGAGATTTAACACTGCAACGTTTGCCCCTTTATATTATTTAATGATGGGAGAGGGAGGGAGGAAGAGACAGAGGGAGGGAGGGAGGGAGGGAGAGAGAAATATAAAATCACAAGTGTCTTTTCCATACAAAGGGAAATGTAATTGAGAACACAGGATATATATTAGAAAAAAAGGAACTGAGTTTAAGAAAGGCATCTTTCTCATAATGGAAAAAAACCCCTATAAAGATTCTGAAGAATGGTCAAGTAAATTCTTTCTGCAAATTCAGAAAAGTTTCACAGCAATTTACAGGCAGCTGAAGCCTTTCTTCTTAAAGGCTTATTTTAATCCATTCTATTAACATCTTTAGATAAATCAAACTTAAGCACCATGATATTAGACAAGTGCACTGTGTAGAGTGAGAGAATCCTGAAAGAGAAAATAAAATAGCATTAGATTATCTTGTAATGCCAGTTTGGCGTTGAACTTTTATGTCCTGCCATTTTTAAAACATGGGATGATTGTTGATCAAATTTTGAAGTAAACTAATTTCTTCTTTTAAAAATATGAACTCACCAAGAAGTGCCAAGTTGTTCTTTTTCTATTCAGTAACCCTATCATGAGAACCTGGTGGTTAGATTGACAGGACATCCAGACTCAAACTACTGCAAGGTGAATGCCAGACCTGCCTGTTCATTCATGAATTTTGGATGATTAAGCAAATCTAATGTATGCTACCAAAATCTGGCTGAATGAAAATAGGAATATTGATCTCCCAGAAATTTGTCTAGGCAGGTTTCAAGTACTGCATCACCCTTGATTTCAAGGCCAGGGAGGTGAAATATTATTTGTGACTTGGGCCTTTGTTTCTGGAGTGATAAGCTATGATTGCCTGTGTGTGAGGTTGTTGAGCTATAAAAAAAACTTTAGGGTCCGTGTGTGTGTGTGTGTGTGTGTGTGTGTGTGTGTGTGTGTGTGTGTCTGCTGCCCATTAGACAGATAAATATTTCTTACTTCTGGTCTATTATTTTTTGAGGGCTATCATACAGTGCCATTGTTCAGGTAATCAGTTCCTTTTTGGGTAATAGCCGACCTGTGGAGTTACCACAGAACTTTTCTAGTTTCCTAGGAATGTATATTTTCTGACCTCAAAGAGCAACATATCAAATGGCCTTTGTTCCATCATATTCTCTTTTTTCTTACTAATCCTGGAGAAAGTTTATCTTAGCTATTTTCCTTCTGAATTAACTCTCTTTGATGCCGGGCCTTCTTTTCATGGCATCAGCCTAGTAACAGAGCTTGAGGTATTTGCAAAACCAAGTCAGTTCTCCAAATGCCCTCCCACTGGCTGATGAGTAAAGAACCATGGTTACGTCATACTAAACTAATTTGTAGCTCAGTGTGGGATATAATATGTCATCTCAACCAAGTTAGTTTCTTAATTAACTGAATCATGTCTCAGGTATGTTAAACGTGTGATGCAACGACTGGAAGTGTACAGATCCTTGTCTCATGAAATGGACACATATTGATGACACAGATGCCTCCATGTTCAGGAACTGAAGGAAAGTCTTGTTCTCAGAAAATGGTTCCTTGGAGTAACAAATGGGATCTAAAAATAGCTGTAGAAAATAACTTGGAGGCAAAGTGTAAACAGGAAATGGAAAACAAATAACCACAAATTAAGCAGTCTAAAAGGACCTGTTTAGAAATGTTCTATATTAAACATTGATTGTGGAAAAAATAACCAGTCATTTGTGAATCTTTAACAAGCTTCTGCTTAAAAGTGATCTTTTGTATGTCAGTATAGTGATAAGCCACTATTTCTGGCCTCTTTATAACCAGAAATATCTCTAATATAAACCACTGGGTCCTTTTTAAAATCATATGTTCACAATAAGGCTTTTCAGAATTATAATTCCTTGTCTCCCTCATTCATACACATAAATATACCAACCCCAACAACCCATACTACTTCTGGCCTATTTAAAACGTTGTTGGAACATCAAAAGCCTTTCTGTCAAAGACCCAAATTAATATGCTTTCCCCCCCCCCATAACAGAATTAACTGCATATTTTTTCTCTCGATCTGTCATGCCCACCCCTCTCTTTTTGGCATACATATATAATAGAAGTGACAAGATGACAGAGTGTCTTGTCAAAGTTTAGTCTCCAGACCTCACATAGTTGAACTCCTTGGTCCATGACTTATAGCCCTCAACCCCAAATGTCTTTTACTTGTATACTTCCTTCCTATCAACGGAACATCAGAGTGGTTTATAAGCTTTGCAGATAAATCAATAAGCAAACAAACATCAGCCTAGCTTCCCTTAAATTCTGCCCTTCCAACTGTTTTCTTCTGAAAGAAAATTCCATTGCCAGTCTATTCTCTCAAGTACAGACTATTTTCCCCAACCTGCTTTGCTTGAGTTTCTTCAGACACACTCCCTGAATTTCTCTCCCTCATTAGCAGAAAATATCTTGAATGTAATTACCATGACATTTCTATCAAATGATAATTGGCCAAATTTTGCCACAGAGCACATTCCTTTCTTTCAAGCCTCATTTTCCATCTTTTTTCAGATTCCCCCTTTTCACTATATTGCGTACATTTTACCCACCCTTCAATCCTTGGCCTTCCTTTTTAAATTTTCCATGTTCTGGGGTCTCTTTCCAGCAGTTAGCCTAATCTACCCCCCCAAAAAAAAAATCCAACCCACCACCACCTTTAATTTCAAGCAAGCTGAATAACCATGTTTGAATTAAAAACAAAAAATACTGATTCATTATTAATGAGAATGAATTGGAAATGAACTGGATCAGCCTCTTGGGAAGCCAGTGCAGAAAATCCTTTAGTGAGGTAATTGTGAAGACAAAACATAATTCTATGGCTTATATAACCCCTTATCACTTGAATAGGGAACAGACCAGTAGGGTTGCCAAGTGTCCACTATTTGAGCGGACAGTCCGCTTTTTTCACATTATGTTCACTATTTTTTTTTTCACAAAATAGTGGACATTTTTTTTATTCAAAAGCTTTATGATGAAATGGTACGTAAGTTTTGCGAGTCAGAATTCCATGAAGTTTTGCGCCATGTTCCAACACGTTGGTTAAGTTTGTTTAAAGCGGTCGAAAGACTTCTTTTAAACTGAATACCTCTAAAATCGTATTTTATTTCTCTTGGATCTGATGAGTGCCATAAGGTTATCTGGAACCTTATTTCAGATCAGGAAAATGAACTCGCAAAGGACGATGAACCAACAATTTCAGAATTGTATTTATATTTCACGCACTTCTTCATGTCAATAATGCAAGACACCCTACTGAAGCTGGAAAGCAAGAAAATTCTTGCATATGATCTTCACATTATCATGTGTAAGAGCTGTGTGATTCTTTGCAAAAAAAAATACGATGAGCAGTTTTTTGGAATGAAAGTTTTATTTGCCTTACGTAAAAAACATTTGCCTGAGAATGCCATGCAAAAGTTCAAGAAAGAAGCCATCAACGTGTATCAAAGAGCCACTGCGTACCTAGAAAAGTGGTATAATTTCACCGATTCAGTATATGAGACGCTAAATTGTTTCAATCTAATTGATCGCAATAATCCTCCAACTTTAGAAGAAATGACGAACATCTGGTTATTATCACCATGGCAAGAAGAACTTCCACCCAACACTCTCTTCGATGAAATTTCTGCCTTAGAAGAAGTTTATGTTCATCTGCAGGGCGATTCATTGATAAGTGGATGTACTTTTTCAAGAAAGAGCCAGCTCTGAGTTTACTGAAACTGTTCCAGTATTGTGCATCAATTCTGGTATCAAATGCAAACGTTGAACGAATTTTCAGCGTCATGGGAAATTTGTGGACTGACAAACGTAACCGACTGCTTGTACCATCAGTTCGAAGTGAACTTTGTATATTTTTTAATATTTCTCAACGTTGTACTGAAATTAAAGAATTATTCCTTAAACACAAAGAATTGATCAAAGCTGCGCAGTCAAATAAAAAATACACACAACAGCAAAGTAAAATGTAATTTAATATTTTACATATTATTATAATATATTTGATGTTTTGAATTTTAAGTAAAGTTTTGAAGTGATTGTTTTAATACGTGTTAAAATGTTTGTAAGAAAATATATATTTTAATTGTAATTTTTTTTATTTTTTTACTACTTAAACCCCCCCCCCCCCCGCTTGTCCGCTATTTTTTGGAAGCAGACCTGGCAACCCTACAGACCAGAATGCCTTGTTAAACCCTTGTTTGCATGCCACAGAAACCCTATGTCACATTTTTTGTCATATTTTGACAAAGTTTTCCCTAATAAACTACTCCATTTTAAGTTCTGGAGATCCCAAAAGTTACTGTGGAAAGGAAATCCTGGGCCAATCATATTCCTTTTGCTTGTATTTTTTTATTGCCTTCCTGGGAGCCCCTCCCATTTTATTTCTATCCTCCACAAAGTTAATTCTCTTGGGTGCTTGAGATACTCTTCCCCCACTTCCAAAACTATTCTGAAAGATCAGATCATCAGTTGTTTCAAAGGTTTCTGTGTAAGTAACATCAATGAGCTTGCTCATTTGCTTGTACTTCCTTCCTGGAAGGAAGTACAAGCAAAATTCCTTCCATGGAATTTTGAAAACTAAAACTTAGTTATATGGTATTTATATTGCATCCAAATTTGACTCGGATTGTCCCTGTTTTGGGCATCTTAGTTGATTTACAAAAACAGACTTTGAAAGGAAGACTGAACAGACCCACAAAGGGGAAGCTAAGTGTTAGCCATTTGTCACAACTTGTTTCCCTTTTCCTGCCAAAATCAGCAGATTTATAGAGATCTATTTTCTCTGTGATCCATCCATAACAGAGCACCAATGACAGTGATAATGAACATGCACATGTTTTGGTTCATTCCCAAAGCAGTTTCATTTCATATTACCCTGGCTAAGGCTGGGCAGACTTAGAAATATTTGTTCAAAAAGTGGCCATACGTTTCCTCTGACAAAGAAACCTGCTCTCCTCATGAGCATAGGCTGAAAAGAAAGAAAAAATAAATACATGGTTTTCAGGAAAAATTCCCCTGAGATTCCAAGAAGGTAACAGGGCTTGTATTTAAGTGTTTGCATCCATAAGTGAGGAAGCATTCACCAATGTTTGAATTTATTTCTTTTTAAAATCTTTGTGCTAATAAGAGAAGCATACTTTCAATCATTACTCCTCAATATTTTGACTCTCTCTCCATTTTTCTCTCAGATAAACTCTCTTGAAGAAGGTCTGATGCAACTGGAATAGATTACATACAAACACAGCAGAAAAAGTTTTTAAAAGGTTAAAATCTGGGAAAAAACATTATGGGATGCAAGATTTATCCCTAGATATTAAGACCTAGAAAATCTACCTCAGAGGAATAATTTACTGTTTATCTCTGTATATTTTCTACTTGTAATAAACAATATAAAAAGGCACACTTGAGTAACTCGTTCATCTTAAAATAATGAAAATTTGAGCCATGCTATCCAGTAAAATGAATGACAATATAACAGTTATCTTAGTGAGTCACTTACTTTTGAAGTTCATTTATGAACCTAAATCCAATCTCATTAAAAATGAGACCCACATTTCTATTTATTTCCTCAAAATGATTTGGGGAAAGTCTCTGTTATAGGAACATTTCCAAATTCAACTCCATAAATATATTTCTTTCTCCCATTTCAGCAACAAAGCAAACTTATCATTGGTAACCAGGCATGTTAATTTGCTACTTTTTTTTTTTTTTGACTGATCCATATAAATAATTTTCATAAATATTAAGGTATTATTTTTTTCTTTTATTCTTTGATTTATGATAAAGTATTTCACAAGTTTGGAAAACAAAGCAGAAAAAGTGTCCCACATATTTATTTATTTGGTTCATGGATATAGGTCATATTTGAAATAAAAATCAAATGTCATATAACATCATTGTTTATGAACTAATCCATGACAGATACCAACAACTTTCATTGTTAACTGCAAAGGACATATGCATTGAGTTGCATCTTGGGATCCCCAGTTTACTCTTTTTATTCATCCTTGTGGAAACCAATAGGGAGGTAAAGATTAGTGATTATGATGAGGAAAGGAAATACCTCCTGCCACAAATAGACAATTATTGTGTCTCATGTTGGGGCTAATAATGTTTCAGGTTGTAAATCTATCCACTTCTGTATTTCTACCCTAAATGAAGGTGATGGCTGCTTTTGTAAGGGGTGTATGTATGTGGCCAGTGGTCAAGTTATAGAGTTTAAAACTGAGAAAACAGCATCAGTCATAGAACTCTAGGGCTTATGTTAGAGTTTTTGGTCAGCAAAATTGGCATGAGTCACAAACTGCCAAAAGATAGGCTCCTAACCAAACTGGATTGTCTTGTCTGGAAATGTAAGAAGGGAATGATTGACTATGGCTAGAATCACCTTTGATTTTTACAGTAACAGTGTCTACTAGAACATGCAGTAAGTATCTTTGGATAAACTCATGCCAGATGTATCTCTTCCACTATCTCTAGATTTTTTTTTTTTTTAAGAAAAATCCTCATCCAATCAGGCATAAAATTAAAGGCAAGATTAATAACAGTTTTCTGTACCTGGAGTGCTTGAATTAATCAAGTTGTTCTAAATTAGGGTAAGCAATTTTTGACCCATATATTCTATGCAGCTCTAGAATCTTCTGCTTGTGCTGCCAAAATTTAGGGGACCAAATTCTCAGAATTGTTTTTTTTAAACAAGAAGCACAATGTTTTATTTTAAAAGTACTCAGGTCTGTTTTCTAGTCCTCTCCCAAAAACCAAGCTAAAAATTCTGGCTTATTTTCCTGTGCCAAGATTATTGCTTCACTGGCTATCCCTCTCTAATTCTTTTCTAGAAAAAACAAACAAAGTACCCTGTGTGGGGGATATGTCTAGATTTAAAGGTAGTCGAATGTATCTAAAACAAGGATACAGACTAGTTTTTCAGTTGTTTTTGAGAAGTACATGTTGTGTTCCTTTTTTCAAAATGATTAGTACAGTGTAACTTCACATTTCAGATACTCAAACTCCTACATTTAGAAACTGGATAAAGGTCCTTGAAGGACTCAGCAAAATGAGATAAAAGGTTTACGTCAAGGAGAAGTAGCCTATCTATGCAAAAAATAAAACTTCACAATAAAGGAGAATCCAGATATATTTATGTGTTGGCATCAACCCCTAAGATTTAGATCCCTCTTCTCCAATTTTGGAGGTAACCCTGACTCTAATCCTCTACTGCTGTTTTACCCAACTGGAATGGTTAGAAGTTGCAACAGGTTTACAAAACCCTTTGTCTGTTCTGAGGCTCTTTACTTCCCACTTTGTTCCATACTCCCTAGAAGGTAGTACTTTGTTTTCATTATCTATCTATCTATCTATCTATCTATCTATCTATCTATCTATCTATCTATCTATCTATAAATTGCCTTAGGATACTTCTGGATGTGTTGGGGCATTGATGTGAGCGAAGCTAGATATCACTGCCATTTGACTTTGCCTCTTTCACAATGATCTCTTGTCACTGGCTATATTGTCAAAAAAAAAATCAAAAAAAATTTCTCCTGTTTTCTCTCAATTCATCTTTCTTTTATATATCAGTCCCATTGTAAGCCTTTCTTTAAAAAAAACCCCTACCTTAAGGAGGAAGAAAACTACCGAGCAACTTTTTAATGTGTAATTCTTTCCCTCCAGCTGCTGAGTGTTTCTAATAATTCAGTTAGATGCCTATTCAAGAAGCCACTTTTTGAAGATGTGAACATTTTCCATAAGCCAGAGGCCAACTTCATTCCACAGGGCAACTTTTCATAATCAAACATGGCTTGGGGGAGAGAATTTAACAACAGACAAGTTAAAGCAACGTGCTTTAGGCCTCTGTGGGTCACGTCTAATTTAAGAAAGTTCAGAGAGTCAGCCAACTCACATGAGTCAACTTCAGTGCTGTACATACAAAGGGAATTAACTATATGGGAGTCAGCATAAATTTTGCTTGGTCCTTATTTCTCTTCCGGCTTTTGGGCTTGAACACAAAGATAGAATATTTCAAACTAATCTTATTGTTTGAGAGGAGCACACACTATTTAGCTCTATCAAAATAATCCAAGCCATTGATATGGTATCGTGATTAAAGAACCAGCCTAAAACTAAAATACTCATTTTCAGATTCTCATGCCAATCTATGTATTTCACTTGGTGATTTTGAGCAATGTGCTATCTCTCAGCCTAACACCTCTCTCACAAACTGGCATTGAAGAAAGGGAGATAGAATTGCTGGAAATTGGCAGTTTAGACATTAACACTCTATAATTTTGGCTCCGGTTCAGCAAAATAGCTCACCCCAACTCATTTGGATGGATGAGAGGAACTAATTCTTGATATATAGCAATGGCAATAGTACTTAGACTTATATACCACTTTATAGTGCTTTACAGCCCTCTCTAATCAGTTTACAGAGTCAACATATTGCCCCCAACAATATGGGTCCTCATTTTACTGTCCTGGAAGACTGAATCAACCTTGAGCTGGTAAGGATTGAACTCCTGGCAGTCAGCAGAATTAGCTTGCAATACTGCATTCTAACCACTGCACCACCACAGCTCTTTTCTATATTCTAGGAAAAAAACATCAAGCGCTCATTTTCTGGAGAAAACGATAGGAAAAGTCACTTACATTTTTTAAATATGCTGCCAGATCAGGAAACACTCATTTAGCTACCATTATTGGGACTGGAAATTCCATCATTAAACAAAGTAATCACTACGTAAATCTGTGACTGATCTTACTTCAACTTTGTTTGCTTTATAAATAAGGTCAAAAATGGAAGGATTGGTTGTAAAGTTGCCTTTTCATCATTGTGCCTTGGTAGTACAGGGGTTTAAGGCACCCTGTTATTAAGCTGGTTATTAAGACCAGCTGCCTGCAATTACTGCAGGTTCGAATCTCGCCAAGGCTCAAGGTTGACTCAGCCTTCCATCCTTTCTAAGGTAGGTAAATTGAGGACCCAGTTGTGGGGGCAATAAGCTGACTTTGTATAAATATACAAAAGGATGAAGGCTATTGCTGAGCACATTGTAAGCCGCCCTGAGTCTTCGGAGAAGGGCGGCATATAAATCAAATTAAAAAAAAATTGTGAATGGTCACTGAAAAAAGGCAGTCACTATGGTACAGCAATCAAATGTACAAACCAGGCAATTTAAAACATAGCCGCTAAAATCAAACACCTCATGAACTGATCAAAGGTATTATTCAGGTTATTTTATGTGTGAAAACCTTCCTATTAATATGAATGTCCCTGTTTCAAATGGAGATGTATTTCTTATCCCTACACAAGCACTTACTACTCTATAATTTTCTTCCATCTAGAAATCAAATATCGACATCCTAAGTCATGTTTTTAATAATGAAAATTAAAAGATGTATATAATATTAATGCAATAGCCACTGTTGCAATCAGGTAGAACAAAACCTATTAGGAAAGGCTTTTCATATGGAATGGTCCCTTATGCATTTCCCTTCTCACTAAAAGAGACTCAGCAAACTCTTCTTCATGCCAAGCTTAGCACTTTGTGCACTTATTAATATTGTCTTCTGAAAAACCACATAGAAGTGGTTTGCTATTGCCTTCCTGTAGGACTTTTTTCTTCTAATTTTATCCAATTTAATTTTCTATATTAAAAAAAAACACCCAATATCCATATTTCTCAGCGCAGTTTACCATAAAGCATATTAAAAATGCGATTTGAACAAAGTCCTGTAAAACAACACCAAGTAGAATACAAAGTCAAAACTGCATGTAAACTAAACAGCAGCAAGGCAGTCATTCAAAATTTAGACTATGCAAATTAAAATATAAATAAAATATAATTAAGAGTCAAGTTAATAAAAAAAAGAACAGGGGAAAATAGAAAGGACTTCACCTGGTGTTGAAGTGATGCTAGTTTGGAAGTCGGTTAAATCTTTCTGGAGAAGAATTTCATAAACAGGGTGCCATCATGTAACATGCTCTCTCTTTGGAGACAGTTGCCTCACCTCTTTTGGTGGGGGACCTGGAAGAGAACTTTAGTGGAAGAGCTGGACTGGTACATACAGGAGAAAGTGTTCCCTCAGGTAACCTGTTTCTAAGTCATTTAAGCAGTGATGAAATGTAAAATTTGTTACTACCGGTTCTGTGGGCGTGGCTTGGTGGGCGTGACTGGGTGGGCGTGGCCAACTTTTTTTTTTTTACTTTTAAAACCATTTTTTCTACAACCTCTCCGGCCAAAGAGGTTGTAAAAAAATGCTTTTAAAAGGCTCTGACGATTCCAGTAGAGTTGCCTGATCGGCAGAGGCTTTTTTTCTTTTAAAAGCCTCTGACGATCCCAGCTGAGTTGCCTGATCGTCAGAGGCTTTTTTTTTCTTTTAAAAACATTTTTTCTATAACCTCTTCGGCTGAAGAGATTATAGAAAAAATGCTTTTAAAAGCCTCTGCTGATCCCAGCTGAGCCGCGTGATCATCAGAGGCCTTTTTTTTTTTTACTTTTAAAAGCATTTTTTTGGCTGAAGAGTATTATAAACTCAGTGAGGGTCTGAATGAATGAGGAGACAGCTTGTAACACGAACCATTTATTGACAACAAAAGCAACTCCTGAACAGAAAATCTATGTTATAAAGAGTTGACAGCTCTTATATACTGAGCTGTCAAAAACAACAACAAATAGGAAGCCTTAATTTTCCCGCCTGAAGGGATGCGGCAATAAACCAATCAGATCGTGTTTCGTCAGCATGCTCTACGCTCCTTCAGCAGCTCCGTGGACACAACAAAGAGGTTGTAGGAAAAAAATGCCTTTAAAAATTAAAAAAAGCCTCTGATGATTGCGCACCTCAACTGGATATGGGGGGGCAGGGATTTTTGCTACTGGTTCTCTGAACCACTCGCCGCCATCGCTACTGGATCGGGCAATCCAGTCTGAACTGGGAGCATTTCACCCCTGCATTTAAGTCATCCTAAGCCTTTAAAGATTAAAAACAACGCTCTGAATTGGATCCAGAGATGGATTTGGCAACTAGTATAGGTGGCAAAGTACTGGCATAAAATGTTTTTATTGGCCTATCTTAGTGAACCAACTGGATTTCCATATTGCCTTCAAAGGTAAATGTAGGAGAAGCTACTTGGTTAGTGATAAATTCCAGTCTGTTTTATTCTTACTGCTTTTCCCAAGAATTATACTTGATGGGTTTAAAAAGCCTGTGTAACTGTATTCCTGGAGCTTCTCTGATTAATAGGTCAGAGCTTTTTAGCTTACATCTTAAAGCTAGATATGAAGCAATGCTTTCTAAATCACTTAACCTTTCCTTTCAGTAACAGGAAAAGGAATAAAACACTGGTTTGCACTGCTACTCAAGGGTATTTTGTTTTGCCCTACGCTTAACCTCAAGGTCTTTTAATCTATCGGGCATTGCTCAAGATTTTTCAGCCCTCAATCCTCTCAGCCTTGATTAGTTCAGTAGGAGTCTCACACACGAAAGAAGAAAACTGTAACCAAACAAATTGTGCAGCTAGAATGAAGAGGGAGATGCTGGAAGGAAATATTAAATGCCTAATAAGATGTGGACTCTTTGTTATGGAAACAAAGCCAATCCCAGAATCCGTTGCAGGTTGGTGTGACTCAGAAACGGAACCCAGTGTGGGCCTCTGCAAATAAAAAGGGAGAGGAATGAAGAAAATGATTATTCTCAGCAATTTGAGAATTTGGCAAACAGTTTAGTCTGCCACCTTTGTGCCGCTCTCAGATGAATCTGTTAGATTCATTCCATTTGAATAAATGATTGCCATTTAGAGATTGCACTGAGGCAACTGAATCAGAACTACTCTGGACATAGTTTAGCTTAACACTCATGTTTCATGTTGTTGGGACCCATGAATTTTGGAAGAGAGACATATTGCATCCTGAAGGTCCTCCTGTATTAAAGCACTCTTATATTTATTTATTATTTATTTATTATTCAAACTTCTATACTGCCCTTCTCCTTTCGGACTCAGGGCGGTGAACAGCCAAAATAAAAACATTTATACATAACATTACAGTTAAAAATAGATTTAAAATAATTAAATAAATTTGGCCCATAATTTAAAACTTGTCAATTTAAAATCTGTATCAAATTTTAAAACCTACCATAAAATCAAGACAGACCGGCTAACTGAAAAAAGTAAGTTTTTAGGGCCCGACGAAAAGTCCGGAGGTCGGAGATCATTCGTATCTCTGGGAGTAGATTGTTCCAAAGGGTAGGTGCCACCACAGAGAAGGTTATCCTCCTGGGGGTCGCCAGCCGGCATTGTCTGGCCGACGGCACCCTGAGGAGGCCCTCTCTGTGGGAGCGAACCGGCCGGTGGGAGGCTATTGGTGGCAGAAGGCGGTCCCGTAAGTACCCCAGCCCTAAGCCATGGAGCGCTTTAAAGGTGATCACCAACACTTTGAAGCGCACCCGGAAGTCCACTGGAAGCCAATGCAGCTCGCGCAGGAGAGGAATCACATGGGAGTGCCCCGTTGCTCCCATAATCCCCCGCGCGGCCGCATTCTGCACCAGTTGGAGCCTCTGGGTGTACCCCAAGGGGAGCCCTATGTAGAGAGTGTTACAATAGTCCAGACAAGAGGTGACAAGTGCTTGAGTGACTGTGCGTAGGGAGTCCCGGTCCAGAAAGGGGTGCAAATGGCGTATCAGGCGAACCTGATAAAAAAACCTGATAAAAAGCCCCCCTGGCCACGGCTGTCATATGCCCTTCTAAAGACAGCCATGCGTCCAGGAGGACACCCAAGTTGCGGGCCCTCTCCGTGGGGGCCAATGATTCGCCCCCAATAACCAGCGATGGCATCAGCTGGCTATACCGGGACGCCGGCAGCCACAGCCACTCGGTCTTGGAAGGGTTGAATCGAAGCCTGTTTCTCCCCATCCAGATCCGCATGGCCTCCAGGCACTGGGACATCACTTCCAAGGCATCGTTGGGATGGTCTGGGGTGGAAATGTACAGCTGAGTATCATCAGCGTACTGATGGAACTCCACCCCAAAACCACGGATGATCTCACCCAGCGGCTTCACATAAATGTTGAACAGGAGGGGCGAGAGGACCGACCCTTGTGGCACCCCACAAACAAGGCGCCTTGGGGTCGACCGCTGCCCCCCTGTCAATATGGATTGCGACCGGTCGGAGAGATAGGAGGAGAACCACCGCAAAACGGTGCCCCCCACTCCCAGTCCCTCCAGCCGGTGCAACATGATACCATGGTCGATGGTATCAAAAGCCACTGAGAGGTCTAATAGGACCAGGATAGAGGAATAACCCCTATCCCGGGCCCTCCAGAGATCATCCACCAACGCGACCAATGCCGTTTCCGTGCTGTACCCAGGTCTGAAGCCGGCTGGAGTGGATCCAAATAGACAGCTTCATCCAGGTACTGGGGAAGCTGTCGCGCCACCACACTCTCCACAACCTTCGCAATATACATGAGCACACATCAGGGGTGAAATCCATCAGGTTCTGACAGGTTCTGGAGAACCGGTAATGGAATTTTGAGTAGTTCGGAGAACTGGTAATAGAAATTTTGAGTAGTTCGGAGAACCAGCAAATACCACCTCTGGCTGGCCCCAGAGTGGGGTAGGAATGGAGATTTTGCAATATCCTTCCTCAAGGAGTGGAGAGGGAATGGGGATTTTGCAGTATCCTTCCCCTGCCATGCCCACCAAGCCACACCCACCAAGCCACACCATGCCCACCAAGCCACGCCCACAGAACTGGTAGTAAAAAAATTTGGATTTCACCACTGGCACACAAGCAATTTTATATACATATGCACACACAGACATCCCTATGCTGATGAACCTAACAAAATATAAAGCGTAGATCAAGATTTGTAAATTCATTTTTCTGATTAGTGAGCAAAAGCCACTAGTTAAATCAAAATAATGGGGGCCCAAATGAGAAAAACAGCTAGATTTTGGGGAGATTGCAATGGTGTCAAAATTTCCATCTTAGCAAGCTTAGCAAGTTACACAATTCAACTCTAGTATGTAGGTTGAGGGGATGCAGCCCTATGGTAGACTGACATTTTGTAAACTCATCTAAGCCAAAAAGATTTCTTCTCTAGACTTCTGCCTAGCAGCTGAGCTGGAATTGCTCCCCTCTCTTTGGAGCATCTTCGCATGTTTAGCAGAGATCTCTTAACTAGATTTCTGAACAGCTCTTGTAATGTTAGGCAATTGCCATGCAGACTCTTCTTTTTTATTCTGAAAATAAAAATGGTTCTCCCTACTTCGCAAAGATTTCTGATCTAGTCTTCAGATTAGTATTTTCCCAAAGTTTTTGTTCAGCAGCAATGACCAGATACTAAACAGCCACTTCAGTCTGAGCATTTTGTTCTTTTGAAAGTCAGTATTGATAGAGTCTTATGACACACAAGAACTGAGTTCAGACAGTTCTCGCTTGCTCCTGGTTTATCCACTCCAATTATAACATATGGGTAACCATTTCCATTTCCTGCACAAAACATGGTGTCACATGACCATGCCACTTAGTGATGGAAATTCCAGCACTTCCAGTTGCCATTGTTAAGGGAATCAGTGCAGATCACAAACAGTTTTGAATGAGTGGTCATTAGGTGAGGACCACCTGTACCACCTGAAACAGCACCTTTTGTTTGGAGCTTCTCCATGGTTTTTGTATCTTGCCAAAATCTTCCATCTAAAATCTTACACTGAGTGGTAAGACAGAAGAGTTAGGAAAGAGAGCAAAATAAACTACTAACTGGCCAAGCAAGTTCTTAGTTCTTTGTTCATTTTCTAGACTGCTTGTTCAATTAACCACAGATTAGCATAATATATGAATGGTATACAGGTGTCCAGAAGTCTTATTTATATTGTAATGCCCTGAAGAGTGAATAATAGTCCTGTGTTTTGCTTCTGAAGATGATTACAATTTCTAACCCACCCCAATAAAATTCCTCTTGTCAGTGAAGTAGAATTTGAGGGAAAGACATTTTACAGGACCTCTGTCTACTCTCAGTGATCTTATTTAACTGATTCAGTCTGGTTTTTGTTTATTTTTCTTGATCCATCAGAGCTGCTAAGTAAAATCTTCCCATTTTCTTGCTTGTCTAGGCAGATCTGGACAAGTATTGGACTGTATGTAAATAAGCAAATCCAAAGCCTTGGCAGGATCATGCTCTGAGCTTTCTGGAGTCAACTTATGCAACCAGTTATCTTAGCTCTAATTTTATTGAAAATACTGGGACTTAAGCAGCAAATGAAGAATTGTATATATATATATATATATTCAAATAAAACTTGATGTGTATAATTGAGACTTATGAATTAACATTTTTTCCTTATTTTTATGCATACACAAACATAGTAGAGCCCTGGGCACAAAACAGTTTTACCTACCAAACTAGTAGTGCCTTGAACATTGTTTTAATTGTCTGTGTACCACATCAGCAATATTATAAAGAGAGGGCAGTTAAATGAGGAAAATTGTGTCTCTAAGCACTCTTTCATCCTCCATACTCAAGAGAGACAGCAGTCTATCTCTCCTTGTGTTTTCAGTTCTCTGATAGAATAACCCGGTTCAAAATGTTAATCTTTTATTATCAAGAAATTCCATGCAATTCAATGGGAATTCTTTACATGGAAGAATGCTAAATATGTTTTCTATAAGTCTTACATTCCAAAACCACTCCATTGCTCAATGTTTGAATTACCGAGACCCAATTCCTGGTTGTATGATGCTATGTTGATGAGAAATGTCAATCCTACTCTATGAAGTCACAGAATTGCAAGATTTGAGAACTTCTTCCTTATTGCTGTTGTGGCTTGCTAGAATGATGCAGCCTTTTAAAACGTGTATTGGCACATCATGATTATTAACTACTTTAATATTTCTCATTTTGAAGTTGCCTAGTTGCTACCGCTGTGGCAGCAGAGAATAAATGATTCTTTCTTCCCTTTCTCTTTGTCAGCATCAATGGCTTCAGCCTGGGGAAGAGGCTCCCTCACCACAAGAAGGTCCCAGCTGAGAAGTTTGCTCTAGAGGCCAGATAGTCGTACTTATGCCTTGGTACAAGAATAAATGAATAAATAATCAGTAATCAGTAAATGAAAAAATAAATAAATGAAAACTATTTGAAGAGACAGGCTAAAAAAATACTCAGGGGTAGCAATGAGATGTCTGCCAAGCTTCCTCAGGATCATGTTATGTCTGTCTGGAATGAGAAGTTTGTTCACTGCATTCTGGAATTGCCTCTGATTTTCACCTCCCACAAAAGACATGTCACTGGAAATCAGAGATCCCTTAGATAAGCTTGCATTTCCATACTCAAAATTCACAACCAGCATGGGAATAAGGAAGGCCACAGTACACTATTATTTAATTTAGGGAGAATCTAACCTCCTTTTTAAAGTTGTATTGACCAGTGGTGGGATTCAATTTTTTTTACTACTGGTTCTGTGGGTGTGGCTTGGTGGGCGTGGCAGGGGAAGGATTCTGTAAAATCTCCATTCTCTCCCCACTCCAGTGGAAGGATACTGTAAAATCTCCATTCCCTTCCCACTCCAGGGGAAGGTTACTGCAAAATCCCCATTTCCTCCCGATCAGCTGGGACTCGGGAGGCAGAGAATAGATGGGAGGAGGGCCAGTTAGAGGTGGTATTTACCAATTCTCCGAACTACTCAAAGTTTCCGCTACCGATTCTCCAGAACTGGTCAGAACCTGCTAAATACCACCTCTGGTATTGACATATATTTGAGTTTTTGGCTCAATATTTCTTTTTTAGGGAAAAGGACCTAAATTGAAGGGCAGCAGGAGTTTGCCTTGTCTTATTCTTTCTTGTGATTATTGTCTGGCAATCATCTTTTTTTTTTTTTCAACAAAACACTGACATCATCACAAGGGGCTTCCTAAAAGACAGCAAAAAGCAGGTCCTCCCTGCAAATGATATAACTACTACATACAACAATGATGTAACTACTCATTCTGCAGAATGCTGTCATACTACCAGGAAGGAGGATTATTGAGGGGGGGGGGGAATGCAGTCACTACTGCTGTGGAAAAGTTTAGGCATTTTGTGGTGTTCACAAAAAGACTCCACAATGTCCCTCCTAATTTGCCATCCTAGCAATGAAAAGGGGTGGGCTTATTTTAATAGAGAATATCTGTTCTCAAGAACCAGCCTAGCCAGATTTCAGAGGGGCAAAGGCAAATAAAGAGAGAAAAAATAATTAGCTGAAAGATTCAAAGCGTCTGAGGGTATAGAGAGCGAGCCAGATAATTTACAATTTATTGACAATTCTCTTTTTTGGTTTGAGTAATCAGCAAAATAGTCAGGAAACTCCTAAAGTCATTGACATTCTTTCCTCCAAATGAATTCAAGTACAATAAATGTCCTTCTGTGGGTTTTACTCTGCTAGTTGTAGCCAACTTTAGAGGGCAGTGCTCATCTCCATTTCTTTAAATCATTGAGCCAGCACTGTTCGAAGATGTTTCTATGGTCACGTGGCCCGCATGACAACACACCTCAGTGCAAAGCATGCAGCAAAACACAGAAAACCATCAGTAAAGTGGTACCTATTTATTTACTTGCATTTACCTGCTTTCAAACTGCTAGGTTGGCAGGAACTGAGGCAAGTGATGGGAGCTTACCCTGTCATGCGATGGTAGGACTTGAACCACTAACGCATAGACCTTCTCTGGCATCTTTTAAACCACTGAGCCACCGAGTTTGGGCAAGTACAGTACATGCCAAATATTTTTTAGCATTTAGGATATGAAAAGCAATACCCAAAGTATTGGAAAATTTCTAGTACCAGTATCATCTGTGAGATGTTAGAAGGTAAACTTTTAGATAACATTTATGTTCTTGCAGTTGGATTTCCTTTGTATAAGGCAAGTGTCCTATTGTGAAGACAAATGGCTCATGTATTTAAGGCTATTTCATACACAATCCATAATTCACTCCAAATTTTGAACTCAAGCTCTTATCTCTGACCCACAGACATATCTTTAGTTGTGCCTTCAACTACCTTTTTATTTATTTCTTGACTTTGTTCCCAAGTTTGATTTTTAATTAGAAAAGACCAAAGCTGGCTTGTAAGCACCCAGAGTTCATGTTCCTAACTGTCTCCTTGTCTCCCGTTTCTTTCCTATGACTATTGTTTCTTGCTTCAAATTTCCTGAAGAAGTGAATAGCTTGTCCCAACCTGCTGCAGTTAAATTATATGTCAGCCCTGGAGCCATCTTTTCTTTGGAGCTTCAGGGCTGCCACATTTAGTGCCTGGAAAAACAACATTAAACCGAATCTCCTCTAAAAATTCAACCCAGCTCCCCAATCGCTGGGGTGCTGTCTGGGGTCCCAAGCCCCGAGCGCCAACCCGACCCTCAGGTGGTGTAAAGACTCAGGGAAGATGGAGGAAAAGCAACAATGGAGGGATCCACCAGGACTGGCTCGAGGATTCTCCTCGAGACCATATACTCCCCTTCTGAATCTGTCTGGGAAAATGACACTATATTAAAATACAACTCCCACAATTCCCATTTCTCCAGATTGGAAAAGGTTAAAATAGAATATGAGAGCAATTTTTAAGGGACATACTCAGGAGTGGGTTCTAATTTTTTTTACTACCGGTTCTGTGGGCATGGCTTATTTTGTGGGTGTGGCTTGGAGGTCATGTGACTAGGTGGGTGTGCCTAGCTGGTCAGAGTCATTTCTGGAAGGTCCTCGCACTTACGACCAGTCCTCGCACTTACGACCCAACTCATTTGTTTGCTTTTAACACTGATCAGCTGTAGGAGGGCCCTTTGAAGCTCCGCGGCAAGAGTTTAAACAGTTTTTTTCCCCTCTAGTCATCAGCTGGGACTCAGGAGGCAGCAATAGATTGGGGGTGGGACCAAATAAAAGGTAAGAATAATGTGGGGGAGTGGGAGGGTGGGGGGGAGAACCAGTTCGGTGACGTCATATCGTCACCACTACCGGCTTGGCCAAACCGGACCGAACCGGGAGGAACCCACCACTGGACATACTGTATATATTACAAGACAATGAATAGGGAATCCTGTCTGACTCTAGGGGACAGTGCTCATCTTTATTTCTTAGCCAAGGAAGCCAGCATCATCCAAAGACATTTCCATGGTCATGTGGCCAGCATGACTATACACCAAGGCACACAAAATGTTCTTACCTTCCCATTGAAATGATACCTATTTAGCTACTCACATTTGCCTGTTTTGAACTGCTAGGTGGGCAGGAGCTAGGCAAGTAACTGGGACTCACCCTGTCATGCAGCGCTCAGGTTTCAAACCTGGGCTGCCAGCTTTACAACTTTACAGCTTTCACTGCTGAGTCATCAATCTCCATATATACATATATAATAAGAAAAATCACTCTACTCTCTACTCTCTACTTCTGGAAATTCATTCCTAATTCATCTACTTCATTTATTTACAGATAAATGAACTATTCTATTATGGAACTTAAAACCTACTGTTTTTTGTCTATTATGGAAAAACCTGCTGAAGGTTTTCTCTGGTATGTTCCCATCATGGAATGTCTTGATTTATTTCAGAATGTAGACAAACCATGTACTGGGCCTTGCTGGAATGAGGCTGAGATTACAATATTTGCAAGCACAAAGACTCAGAATGACCTTTGGAGGATGAAAATTACCCTGACAGCAAGTCTATGGGAGGACTGTATTATCTCCATTTTGCTTCCATCTCTAATTCAGTCAAAGTATACCATCACGAAAAGGACATAAGCATGCTGTCCAACCACAAGGCAAATCTCTCAGATAGGACCCACAATCCCAATACCAGCAATTAGTTAAAGAGCTAAGGGTGATAAGTCTAAGTGGTATTGCTACATTGAAGGGAACAGATGTCTTCACGTGCAATTGTTTGGGGGTACTCTTAAGATGTGCAGTGCTACAGTCTTCAGATCTGGACTTCAAAAATCCAGAAAACCACTAGATGACAGAAAGAGTGACCATGCTGCTGCATAAGGGTTGGTCCAGTCAGTAGCACCAAGATTTTTTGCACTGATCATCCCCATTCCATGTACCACCCTAAGCAAATATCAAGGATACCCCATTGACTCTGCAGCAAGCCACAGTCATATTTTCAAAAAGCTGGAACTTTTGTGCCTGCAATCTCTGACCTGATTGTATTTATGCCACAGGGTGACGAATCAATGAGACAGATCACTTTTCTGTCCTCTTTAGTCCAAACTGTAAATACAATGAGACTTGATTGTACTCAGCATTATCTTTAACAGGTTTGTGTTTGCCTCTTTTTTCCTAATTCCTAGCCCAGTTTCACCAAACTATTCATCCCTCAAAAAACTGGGATAATTTTTCATTAATTCTATTGTTGAATTTGTCTCTTAAAGGATAAAGGAATCATTTACTTACATTAGTTATAATGTAATTAATATAATGTAACCCTGTCCTAATATTCCTTTTCACTTACTCTTTTCATGTACATATTCAAATCATGTTTATACTTTTACCTGTTATCTTATATATGCTTGACAAATAAATTTATGATTATGAATAGTTATAAGAGTTCTGCAAGGGGCTCACATTGCTTTTAAACTTTAAAAGGAGTAAAAGCTTTGCTTCATTTGCTAACTCTACAGCTTCCCACTAGCTGTAGTCCAAAGAGTCCTGTTTAAGGTTGTGGCATGACTTTTTATCTTTTTCAAGCAATTCAAGAAAGCTTTAGAGATTACCTTCTCTAAGCTCCTGGACCTAAGTGTTGAGGCCTTGACCATGGTGGAGGGAGATTTAGTTGTAGTCACAAACATTTAGAGAGTATGAGAAATAGTAGTTTGTTGCTTTAGTGAAATGTGAATAAAAGTTAGTTGAGCACTTCTGCCTAAGGAAGATAGGGGACAAAGGTGTAGTATTTGGGTCCAAAGTAGGAATGGTGCATCCATGGATGTGCTCACTGTACCAAGGCACTAACAAGTGCAGCAACTGCATTCCCAAGAAATCCAAGGTACCTTTCCCTCTTTCAGTCTGGGTATTGCACACTTCTAGCAAAACGACTGAGAGAACTTGGAGAAAGAGATATGAACAAAGAGGACTGTAAACTGTAAACAAACAGTTACAGTTGCAATAAAAAAGAAGGAAAAAGAAAGGAAAGCAGACAAACGGTGTTGTAAAAAGAAGGGGCACTTGTGAAAAAGTATACTTTTATTTTGTAATGAAAAGAATAGATAGAATTATAGAAACAAGTTTAATTCTAAACAGAAAGCATGTATATTCCTTATCTGCTCAAAGAACATTATTGCTAAGCAAAGTTTTACTTGTCCCAAAAGTGCTTTTTCAGGAGGCAGCTGGACTTCCTTGTTTTTCCCTTCAAGACATTTCGCTTCTCATCCAAGAAGCTTCTTCAGCTCTGACAGAATTGTGGGGAATGGAAGGAGCTGAAGAAGCTTCTTGGATGAGAAGAGAAATGTCTTCAAAGAAAAAACAAGAAAGTCCAGTTGCCTCCTGAAAAAGCACCTTTGGGACAACCATGACCCTGATGACTGAGAATCTCTACAGACCCAAAGTCTTACTTGTTCATAAACCATTCTCATTGAGTAATTGAAACAAAACATGCCCACCCACCCCCATGCCATACTATACTCCTATGAAAATAACTTAAAATCAGAAGATAAGGTCAGAAGAAGAACATATGGTTAAGAGCCATGCTGGCACAGTGGTTAGAATGCAGTACTGCACTTCTGGCCAATTTTGTCACTGAACAAATAAACCCAGTTTGGCCACAGAGGACACTAGGTTGCAAAAGACTGGTGTAAGGGCTGCTTGCATGGTTTTCAAAAATTAAAGAAGACTCTGACTAGTATGTAAGGTTAAGTAGAGTAAGAAACAGCATTCACTGCAATATTAGATAATTAGTCCTTCTCCAAATTCAAATGGGATAGAAGAGAGAGTATTTTGCCTTCACCCATGCAACTCGTGGACAAAAAGAAATGTCTGAGTCCATCCTAACAGTTTACTAATCGTATAAAAATATGGCTACCATTCTGCAGAGATTTGCCTATCAAACCATTTAAATTTACACCAAGCTCAGAAGTGAGAATCTATCAACATTTTTCTCACTGCTACAGGCTTCTTAAAAAAAAAAAGTTGCTGTTTTCATAAAAGAAGCAAGAATTGCTGAAACAAAGAAATTTCAGCCTTTTGGTTCTTCCTTCTGTTTCATTTACATAAGGTTTTCAAGTGCACATTTAATGTCAGTCCAGTTTTAATTAAAGTTCTTTGGAGGATTAGCAAAGATTTGAAAGAGAGCCCAGTTGAATCACAGCAGAAGCTCAGGCTGCAAACAGCCACCCAGCAGATAAGATGTGGAGCTTGCTGGCAGGATTTTCTGGAGTCAAACAAGAAATAATGAGTTGTATTTTAGAGTCTTAGATTTTGTCTTGTACTGGATATGTTTTTCAAGCTGATTCTTTTAAATGACTTAATACTTTACATCAGTGGTTGTTCAACGTGGTCATTTTTCCAAGAAGTGCAAATAATGTTCAGAACATAGTGGACGTATCATTAGACTAGGAAAACATAAGCTTATTTCAATACATCTCATTAGGAGATCTTACATAATATATTACACTAAAATTAGTTCATATGTCATGAGATAATAAGGTAAGACAAAGCTTCATGCTAAATAATTCAAATGGCAATTCCATATCAATATTGTAATCATGTATTAGTGGTTAATTAGTAGCATTTACTGATAACTTCAAATTTACCCTTAATAGTGAAATTGGACCTAGATATTATACTGCTGAATTTACTTGGAAGAAGGATAGGAGTCATGTATTTCTGATCCAGATCAGTAAGTTCAAGGAGATGATAGAATGACCCATATCCTTTTAGCTGCCTTGCCCATCACAACATACATGCATATATTACATACATGTATACATATGCTTGTTTCTTTGTTTGTTTGTTTATGAAAATTTATATGGCTGCCCAACCACTCTCAGTGACTCCAGGAGGCTTACAGAGATCAACAAGTTGATCATCCTGAGCCCTACAACTCTATCAACATTGGCACAACAACTGGACTCAAAAGTCACTGATTCAAAAAGATGGTATAAATAGGAATTTTCAAGTTAAGAAGTGGAAATGAACACCCCTACTCCACACAATATAGTCAAAAAAACCTGAAGGCATCTTCTGCCTGTGATCAGTTTGGCTTAGAAAAGAGGTAATAGACAGTGCCCATCACCAACCTAGAATGGGAAACTTTGTCCCAATCTGATACCAAGGCACTGTTGCATCATAAATGATCCAACATCATCCCTTTTTTGTCTTTCACTCATATTTCATATAGATTTGGTATCTATGTTCCAGCCAAGACTGATCGCTTGATAAAATCCCCTCATCTGTGGTTTTTTATGGTTCTACCAGAAGTATTCTAGAAGGCTCCTCTTTGAGAAATCCAAATTCATCTCAAAGCAATTGATTCTGATTTTATTATTTTTAAAGGGGGGGGGAATCATGGTGTATCATAAAGTTATTCAAGGACAGCTCTAACACTATCTTGCAGCAAAAATCACAAAAAAAGTCTTCTGGCACCTGAACAGAATGCTAACAAAAATTATTGAGACATATACTTTTATGATTTAGACAGATATATGAAGTTTATGCCACAAGAATATCATTACTTTATGAAGCATTTCAAAAATATTTATTTTGTGTCTGAATGGTATTCTCTGAATGTGATCCTTTGCAATTCTAATTATTTGTTCCAGACTATTTTTATTACATTTTTTTAAAGTAGCGTTAGATTTTTTTAAAAAAAAAAGTAGTATTATTCTGTTGTTCTGTTGAGATAGATTTCTTTTCAATACTAAATGCTATTGTCATGCATGTTTTGACCTATAAAGTGAGAAACAACATATAGAGATACACATATCTGAAAATATGTATGTTCTTAACAATTTATTCATCTATAACAGAGTTTTTCAACTTTGGCAGATTTTAAGATATGTGGACATCTTCCAGAATTTCCCAGCCAGTATTTTATTTTATTTTTTTATTTTATATCCAATTTATATACCGCCCTTCTCCCTGAGGACTCGGGGAGGTGTACAGCTGAATAAAAACATAAATTACAAACATTAAAATAGTTTTAAAAGAATATATATAAATTTGGCCCCGTAATTTAAGAACAATAACAAACCCATTTAAAATATTTAAAAAATTAAGAAAAAAAAAAGTTAAGCCAGCCCAGCTTGCTGAAAAAAGAGGGTTTTAAGGGCACGGCGGAAGGCACCGAGGTCTTGGATTCTCCTAATCTCTGGGGGCAGTTGGTTCCAGAGGGTGGGTGCCCCCACAGAGAAGGCCCTCCCCCTGGGGGTCACCAGCCTACATTTTTTTTTTAATTTTGATTTATATGCCGCCCTTCTCCGGAGACTCAGGGTGACTTACAATGCGTTAAGCAATAGCCTTCATACTTTTGTATATTTTATACAAAGTCAGCTTATTGCCCCCACAAACTGGGTCCTCATTTCACCTACCTTAGAAAGGATGGAAGGCTGAGTCAACCTTGAGCCTTGGAGAGATTCGAACCAGCAGTAATTGCAGGCAGCTATGTTAATAACAGGGTGCTTAGACCACTGTACCATCAAGGCTCTTGTTTGGCTGATGGCACCCCGAGGAGGCCCTCTCTGTGGGACCGCACCGGTCGATGGGAGGCCGTCGGTAGCAGCAGGCGGTCTCGAAGATATCTAGGTCATGGAGCGCTTTAAAGGTGATAACCAACACCTTGAAGCGCACCCGGAAGACCACTGGGAGCCAGTGCAGCTCATGCAGGAGAGGTATTGTATGGGAGCGCCATGCAGCTCCCGTAACTACCCGCGCGGCCGCATTCTCTTCGCTTTCTATGATGCAGTTTATCCCTTGGACTGTGTCTGGTAGGGTCTCTTCTTAGGTAGCATTGGGTACATTTTCACTATTGGGTACATTTGGGTACTATTGGGTACATTTTCACTATTTCAAAATGAACTATGCCAGTGTTGTTCTATTTAGGATCCCTTCTATTCCTTCTGATGAATGGTGCTCTGGATATCAGTCTCCCAGTCCTGCTTTGATGATACTACTGGATTCACAATAGTGGTTGGCAAACAACAGCAGCAAATATATGAGAGCAATCATAGCTGATTTATCTCCACCTGCATGGAGATAATGTCTTTTATTTGTTTATTTGAAAACATTCTTAGCCACTCTTTGTTTACAGCTCTCAGAAGGGCTTACAACTAAAATAATAAATTTCCATCAACTGACATCTTGCATAAAAACAACCACAGAGCAAAAAAAAAAAAAAAGTCTAGCTAAATAAAAGGCTCTGCACAACGTTGAAAGGAAAATAAAATTGAACAATATTAGAGAAGGAAGGAAATGTTATATATTCCTTGGGTGTAATCATACATGCATAGAAGAGGAGGAGTGATTAGACAGCCTGCCTTTCCATAAGCCTGCAGAAGTGTCTTCACTTTCTCCCCCATCTGTAGAATGTCTGAAAATCTTGCAAATCCTTTTTATAGGCATTACTGCTAAACTAGGTCCCAGCATAAAGTTAAGAACAGTTGCAATTTGATCTGCTGGAATTCAGTGGAATTTCTTATCGTTATTATGTCTCATATTTCTGGAGGTTTCACTGCTGCAAGTGCTAAATAGCTTCAGAAGAGACAGAGATGAGAAATCTAAATAAATATCCTAGAAATATATAAACACTACAAAGTCTGGATCCAAACTTTCCCACAGTGTAGAGGAATGTATATCCTAGTTTTGTTGGGATAAACAACTGAATAGTAGAACGCCATAAACAACTGAATAGTAGAAGTGCAATTTCATAATTATTTTTCTTACCAGAGCATGGAATAGGCTGCCAGGGTTCCAAGTAATACTCCCAACAAAAAAAAATTCATCATTAAGTTTGTTACTTTCAATGTCCACTCTTCAATAGTAGGCAAAGAGTCCTTCTTCCAATATTGCGCTACCAACAGCCTAGCTGCTGATATCAAATTTAAAATCAATTTAGTCTCTAATGCTGTACAGTCCGTAGTTATACCCAATAAAAACAGTTGCAGAGTAAATGGCGAAAATTTCAATGTATTTGAAGGACTATACACAAGAAAGATATGTATCGGAATGGAGAAGATGGATTGATTATATTCAAAATAAGTATTAGACAAGAAAATATCAAATAGCTTAAGAATGAATGTTAAATTTTAGAAGTATTATGTTATCTATAGTGGAGTTAAGGTTTCAGGGGGGGGGGATTTGGTAGTTTAAGGATAGATAGGTTAATTTAGCTTATGATTGTTAACTTTTTTTCAGGCAGTCAGCAAGCACCCTGCTGCCCTTTGGGAGACTAAGCCTAGAAACTAGTGGATTGTGCTTTCACTGAACTAGGGCTGCATAAAAATCTTGGTTAATATAGGAAGAACCTGGCTAAAGAGAAATACACATAAAGGCCTACGAAAAGAAAAGAAAACAAATACTGTACCTTTACTGGGAGGATACATGGGATGAGGGTGTGGCTAACTGATGAGGACTAATAAGTCCAAAATAGATCTATTTTAGTCTCCTTAGTCTCCCAAAGGGCAGCAGGGTGTTTGCTGCCTGCCTGAAAAAAAGCCTAGAAACTAATGGATTGTGATTTCACTGAACTAGGGCTGCATAAAAATCTTGGTTCACGTAGGAAGAACCTGGCTAAAGAGAAATACACATAAAGGCCTACGAAAAGAAAAGAAAACATATATATATCCACTTCTCATTAGTGACTACCTTAGTTAGCAACCATTTGCAAATACAATAGTAATAAATGGTAATAAAAAATTCATTTTCTGACCAATATGCATTGACCAGATTTTGCATGCATGACAAACCCTAATCTTTCCATCATCTATCTCTCTCTCTCCCTCTCTCCCTCTCTCTCTCTCTCTCTCTCTCTCTCTCTCTCCCTTTCCCTCCCACTCTCTCCCTCTCTCTCTGAGAAAGAGTGATCATTTCAGTTAATGACTTGTTTGCTGGAACAAAATTTATCCTCAATTTTTTCACATTGTATATTTAGTTATAAATTAGTGAAGCCCATTTTGGTTTCCTGATTCCTGGAATATCAATATTTAATTTTAGCATTTTTGCTCTGAATAACATCAAGTATATTGATGTGTCACCCTGCCCCCGGCTAGATTATCGAAGATGTTCCCGGGGACCTCTCCGGTTTGCTGGAAATGCAACGCCGCTATGGGAACTTACTTTCATAGTTGGTGGACCTGTCCCCGAGCAAAAGAATATTGGGTTAGAATTCAAAAATGGATTTTAGAAATCATAGGATGTAGAATAGATTTGAACCCGGAAACGTTTTTACTAGGCATGAAACCAGAGAATTTAAACAAATCTAATTGGTATCTCGCTCTCCACATCATCATTGCAGCCAGGATCTCGTTTGCGCAAGAATGGAAATCTAAAAATATCCCATCGGAGGCTATGTTAATTGCAAAGATCATGGACTGTGCAGAAGCAGACAAGCTTACTGGACTTTTGCGAGATAGACAAGAATCGGGGTTATATAGGAGCTGGGACAGATGGTATGCTTGGCTGCAAAAAAAGAAATCTTAAGAAGAACGAAAATATTAACCTTAATGTGAACGTGGGTAAATACTTCCAGGAGTACTGCATGACGATTGAGAATTTTTTTTTCTGGTTAAACCTTCCTTTCTTTTGATGAGTTAGCTTAATGGAAGTTTGTACTTTCTCCAGGCGAAAATTGATACTTTAAAACTCTATATGTTTTATATTACTCTCTGCAATTCTATCCATATTATTATATTTTTTTCTGTATTTTTTAATAATTTTCAATAAAAAATTTAAAAAAAAAGTATATTGATGTGTCACAATGACATTAAGAACTATGAGTGGTACAGAATGGTGGTCTGTCTAAATATACTGGAGCAATAAATTGGAACCCATTCCAGGATTCTGTTAAGATAACCAAATAGACCTTGAGAAGCAGGATATTTTCAATATATTAATGGCAGTTAAACTCCCCAAGTCAGAAGCTATTCAGAAGGCTACCAGAGAAGAGCAGATGGTAAAAATGAATAGCCTAGGGCAGTGATGGCTAACCTTTTTGTCACCGGGTGCCAAAAGTGTGCGCATGCACACACAACAGCACGCACGCCTGCACCCATAATGCAATGCGTGCATGATCCCCCGGAATCCCACTCCCCCACCCCCATGGTCCGTTTTTGGTCCCAGGAGGCTGCAGGGAGGCATGCTAGGCCCAAAATGGGGCACCAGGGTGCGGCACAACTTCCTGCGCTCCCCCCAGCCCCCCATGCATGTGCGCGTGCACCACCACACCACCACCCCCGTGTATGCGTGGCATAGACCTGAAAATAGCTGGGAGGCAGGGTGGAGCTGAGCTGAGTGATGGCTCATGTGCCCACAGAGAGGGCTCCGCGTACCACCTGTGGCACACGTGCCATAGGTTCGCCATAAGGGACCTAGGGCTTATAAAATGACTTGATTAAAGCCCAAAGAAAGGAATGTCCAGTTGTTAATATGCACAGAAGCAAAAGTAATATTTGATGTTGGAAAGTTTAATATATAATTAATACTTGGAATGTTAGAACCATGATTTCTAGTTAGACTGACAATCTACCTAGAGTTCTCAGTAAAGGACTTTGTATTCCAAAATGAAAAAAAAACCAAACATTTTTTTGTCTTGTAAGCTAACCTGTAATGTGTGCAGGTGTGCAAACGTGTACATGCCTGTGTACATATACACTTTAATAAACATATTTGGATGTTTAGTCATTCTTTCTCTAGATCCCCAAAGCCAAAAGGAATGCACTGTAAAAAGGATTGTCTCTTAAATGAGCACAAATATAACAATATGCTTTTCTGATAAGGCTGTATCTTATTGGAAGACCGCACCACACCGCACCACACCCACCCACCCACCCACCCTGAAAAGAATCCCAGCTCTTCCCAGAAACATTATCTGCACACATTAAGGTCAAGAATGAGAAACTTCTAGGAAGGAAGTATCGTTCTTCCAACTCTTTCTTCCTAAAGAAGAAAGCAGCTGGGAACAGAGTCCTTCCCATTTCTGCATATGATCCCAGTCATCTCACATTTAAATTAAAATTAAGAACCAACAATATGCATTTACAATGAATGTACAATATAGTCTTTTATTATTTCATAGTCTTCCTGTTCCTCTGAAAAGTTCTAACCATGTTTGACTTTACATAATTACAGTCTTCAGATTTTCTAGCCTAGGAAAGTCATGGAATGGAAGGAACAGATGTTATGCACATAGCCTGTGTTCTCCTTGGCCTTACTTAGTTGAAATGAGTGAAGCATGAGACCATACCTTATCTGCTATGAAGCCCCTGAACAAATAGGAGGGGTGCTTTCTTGGTATAAAGCAAAAGAAAGCATCCCAAGTTAGACAAAAATTATGAAACACAAGAAGGAGAGTATCTGAAGATTGTTGCTAAGAGTGAATGGTGAACCAGGAAAAATTTAATGCCAGGCAGCTTAGTCTAGCACAGTGTTCCTCAGTAGAGAGAAACAGGAGGAATGCAGTACTGCAGGCTAACTCACTATTCACTCCAGGAGTTCGATTCTGACTGGCTCAAGGTTGACTCAGCCTTCCATCCTTCCGAGGTCAGTAAAATGAGGACCCAGATTGTTGGGGCAATATGTAAACCACTTAGAGAGGGCTGTGAAGTGGTATATAAGTCTAAGTGCTATTGCTATTGTTATTGCTATTGCTATTGTTGGAAAACAAGGAGTGATGGAATAGGGCTGGAAAGACATTACAATTGCTTAATTGTTTGGGTGGCTCTTTAATAAAGCTTTTGCAAAAATAATGCATTTTTTAAAAGTTATCAGTGTGCCATAACTGACTAAGATGGGTGTCTGTTGGCAAGATGGATACCTATCATTTGCAGTGGGAGTAACTTTCGTAATATATTCCTCGTTGCATTTTTCCTTAAACACGTTCTTCCTTAAATGGCTTATTCTAGTATCAAGCAGCGTTGGATATTTTCTTACTCATCTGGTTGATCTCAATTCCCTTTACTTAGAGGATTTTTAAATAGAATTTTTCCTTTTTAGTTGATTCCAGATCTAGAAAGGAACTGAAAGTAATTATTCAAAATTTCTTACATATATTATGAGAATTTGAAAATCAAAGAAGTAGGCAATTGCTCAGGAGCAGTTTTCCATGAACTTTTATCACATAAAAGGTAAAGATTTCCCCAGTCATGTCTGACTCTAGGGGGCAGTGCTCATCTCCATTTCTTAGCCGAGGGAAGCAGCAGTGTTCAAAGATGTTTCCATGGTCATGTGGCCAGCATGACTATGTGCCGAAAATACTGTTACCTTCACTCTGAAGTGGTACCTATTTATCTACTTGCATTTGCATGCTTTTGAAATGTCAATTGGGCAGAAGCTAGGGTAAGTAATGGGAACTCACCCCGTTGCACAGTGCTTGGGTCTCAAACCTGGTCTGTCAGTTTCCAGCTGACAAGCTCAATGTTTTTAGTCTCTTAGCCATCGTGCCCTCTTCTATCACTTAGTTCCTCATAGTTTAAAGTCATGGTTGCTTAGATTTAAATGGAACATTGTGTTTATATCCATACTGTGCAGTGCTAAACAAAAAGCAAACTTGCATGAAAGTTTTGGATTCCAAAGAGAAATAAAACAGACCTAGGCTGGATTTGATTGTAACAAGAGAAACAGCTTTGAATACTCAGAAACAGCTTGGCCCTTTTTATCTGACAAAATACCATTATGCAAAAGGAACCAGGCACACATGTGTCGCATATTTTTCCCCCAGAATTCTTTAAACATTTTAGTATATTATATGCTTTTACAGTCACTTTCTTATATATATATATATATATATATATATATATATATATATATATATATATTCATTTCAGTATTTTCATTTTCTTCGCAAGAGTTTTGTTTCAGCCTCCTATTTATTATTCATTCCAAATTTCAAATTTCATAAGGCCTTTACTTTAGCCGGCTAGGACGTTTTGCCCTTAGCAGTTCTCTTTTGATGTTTTAAAGATACTTCTATACAGTTTTAGTTATGTCCATGTAGCTCAATAGAAACTCCAAGCCATATGTGCCCTATATAAGAATTCTATACAGACCCTTGTAGTATCTGATGTTGAAGAAATATCCGGGTATTTCTATTTAATATTACTTCCTTTGGACAAGGGCTTGAAAATATCCTCTCAAGTAGACAAGTTTTATGCTACTGTCTATACCAGTGATGGCTAACCTTTTTGCCATCACATGCCAGGAGGGGGGGGTGGGGGGAGGGTCGCGCATGCACATGCCCACGCGCATTCGCATGCAACCCACCCACCCCCGCTCCTGGCACATGATGGCCTGGTAGGCCCATTTTTCTTTCTTACCTGATTCCAGATCCTTTCTATGCATCTGGGAAGGTCGAAAACAGCCTTTCCCACTCCCTTGGAGGCCCTATGGAGGCTGAAAGGGCCCATTTCCCAATTCTTGGTGGGACAGGAAGTGATGTTTTTTGCTGTCCCCAGCCTCCAGAACCTCTCTAGGAGTCTCTAGGAGCCTCTCTAGGAGTCTGTAGGAGCCTCTCTAGGAGTCTCTGGAGGCTGGGGACAGGAAAAAAACGTCACTTCCTGTCCCACCGGAAGTCGGGAAATGGGCCCTTTCAGCCTCCGTAGGGCCTCCGAGGGAGTGGGAAAGGCTGTTTTCGCCCTTCCCAGATCCATAGAAAGGATCTGAAGCCAGGTAAGAAAGAAAAATGGGCCTTCCCCATCCCCCACCAGGACCTCCAGAGACAGGAAACAGCCTGTTTCCCTACTTCTGGTGGGCCCAGAAGGCCCAAAAATCAGCTGTCAAGCATGCGCATGCGCCCCAGAGCTGAGCTGGCGTGCCCACTAATATGGCTTCGCGTGCCACCTGTGGCACACGTGCCATAGGTTCACCATCACGGGTCTATACAATACCCCATGCTGATACTTAGGTTTGGAGTTTCTTATTCACATTTTATTTTGATATGTTGTTACAAAATAACAAACAAACAAAAAAGACGCTTGCTCCTGAGGAGGAAAGCTCTAGATAGCAGGCAAATCTAGATAGCTTACTAAAAAGCAGAGACATCACCCTGCCAACAAAAATGTGCATAGTCAAGGCCATGGTTTTCCCAGTTGCAATGTATGGTTGTGAAAGTTGAACCATAAGAAAGGCTGAGCACCAAAGAATTGAGGCTTTTGAACTATGGTGCTGAAGAAGACTCCTGCAAGTAAGTCCCTTGGATTGCAAGGCGATCAAACCAGTCAGTCCTAGAGGAGATCAACCCTTACTGCTCTTTAGAAAGCCAGATCCTGAAGATGAAACTCAAATACTTTGGCCACCTAATGAGAAGGAAGGACTCACTGGAGAAGAGCCTAATGCTGGGAATGATTGAGGGCAAAAGAAGAAGGGAACAACAGAGAATGAGGTGGCTGGATGGAGTCACCGAAGCAGTAGGTGTGGACTCCAGAGGATGGTAGAGGACAGGAAGGCCTGGAGGAACATTGTCCGTGGGGCAGTGGTGGGTTGTCCCCAGTAAAACCAGTGGGAGGCTCCGCCCACTGACCCCAATATCATCAAAATGACGCATGTGCAGCAGCTCTTCTGCGCATGTGCAGAAGTTCTTGAACGCATGCGTAGAAGAGCGCGCGCACGGCCCCACTGCAAACCAGTAGTAAAGGTAAGTAGAACCACCCCTGCCATGGGGTCACGATAGGTCGGACACGACTTCGCAACTAACAACAACAAGTTCCTTTGCTCAAATACTTTGGCCACCAAATGAGAAGGACTCAATGGAAAAGATCCTGATGTTGGGAAAGATTGAAGACAAAAAAGAGAAGGGGACAGCAGAGAATGAGATGGTTAGAGTGTCATCAACGCAGAGGACATGAGTTGGGGCAGATTCAGAGAGACAGTGGTGGACGTTAGGGACTGGCATGCAATGGTTCATGGGATCACAAAGAGTCAGACATTACTTAGCAACTGAACCATAACAACGAGTTCCCTTGTTCTTAATCATTTTTAGAGTTTCATGCTGACATTATTTAAAGTTTCATTAACATTAACAATTAGGAGGTTGGAAGTTCTAGTGCTGCTTTACAGGTATGAAGCCAATTTTGGGCCAGTCACTTTCTCTCAGCCCTAAGAAGAAGGCAAGAGGAAGCTACGTCTGAAAATGTTGTCAAGAAAACTGCAGGGGCCTGTCCCGAGTCAAGAGTGACTTGAAGGCACATTTTGATTTTGATTTTAATGGGTATTCACTGCTTAATGAAGTCAGCTGGGAGTGGTTATCAGGAGCGTGGAGTGAGGTTTCTCAGAAGCATGCTGATGATGCTCATTTCTGATTCTCTATATTATCTGAATTAGGAGAATATAAACAGGCTTTGTCTGGGGTTATGGATGTGATAACGCATTGGATGAAGGTCAATAATTTAAGGCTGAATCTAACAAAACAAAGACATCGGGATAATCAGTTCTTTTATCCAGGAATTAGAAAAGCCTTTTGCTTTGACTGGCATTAAATTCATCCTGAAAGATCGATGTATAACCTGGGGGTATTCCTACAGACATAAAAGGTTCCCTGACACAAATGGTATTTTCCAACTGGTTCATTAGTTTAGTCATTCCAGATGGGATGCTATGGCAACAGTGATCCATACGCTGGTAACCTCATGACTGACTTGTTCCAATGTATTTGAAGTAGATATTTATTAGATTGTTTGTTTCCAGGGAAAGTACAGCTAGATTTAAAATAAAACAATACGAAGACCCAGTAAATAGTCCTGAAATTTTCAAATGGAATCAGAATTACTGCTGGTGAAGAGTTATAATATTTGGCGCTCTATGTGTTTATCATAACCTATAAAATCAGCACCTCTTAAATATCATAGCATTTGTGCAACCAGCAAAATAGCACATCTTGGCTGTGCGGGGAAAAAAAATCCATATTTGTGATTTATTAAACAGCTTTTCCCAGAAACAATTTGAAATTCATTGCAGATAAGTGTGTTTGTTATAATTTGCAGAGCCTGAATTTAGTGATTAAAACACTAGGCTCTTTCACCAGTTAAAATGCGTTCTTCTCTGAAAAGTGCTATTATTTAGGCTTCAGCAATGTGTTCTCATCTTTAAAAAAAAATGTAGAAATGATGTTGTGGCAACATAACATTAGCACACCAGATGAAGAAAATGTTTTAAGAAAATTTAGAAGGAGCTACATTTGGTAGCTTCCCAAACTTCAAAACTGTGTGCAGCAATTTTGACAGGTTCTAATATGAGACCAAGAAACAAAAGGGTAGTATGTTCATCACAAATTTAGCATGCATAATTTTGGTGGCGGTGGTATAGAAATACATTGCTGGTTGTTCAGACAACATGACATTTGGCTTAAAATTAAAGGAATCTTTAACAGGAAATGGCCAATGTAAATATATTATGTGTTGCCGTGCTGTGTTGCTAGGTTGTCCAACTCATCCTACTTGTCTTAAATAAAGTCTTCCAGTCCCCATTTTAAGATTTTTTGGCAGATTTCTGGCTCCTGTTTAACTTTTGGCATTTGTCAGTATATCTCTTTTCTGAAAGCCACACTTGCCTTCCTCATAACTCATGAAGGATTGGAAAATTCTCAGAATTACCACTCGACCATTAACAGAAATGATACATTACATGTAGTCCTCCATGTACGACCAAAAGTGACCCCAAAGTTTCTGTGGCTAAGTGATACATTTATTAAGTAAATTTTGGCCCAATTTACTTGCTACAATTGTTAAGTGAGTGAATCACTGTAATTGTTAATTAATTGTTAATTCCCACCCCACTCTGGGGCCAGCCATAGGTGGTATTTGCTGATTCTCTGAACTACTCAAAATTTCCGCTACCGGTTCTCCAGAACCTGTCAAAACCTGCTGAATAGCACCCCTGGGTTTAGGGATTAAGTATGAAAACAATGACTGTTGATCAATGGAACGACTGCATTACAATGCTCTGTGAATGGTTACCATGTTGGTGCCCTGCCTGTAAACCCATAAAGATATCCAAGCCACGTTATCTAAGCAACCAGGATGATCCCATGGCAATCCTTGAAAAAGGGACACTTGTCAGTAGCTTTATCTTTTTCTAGAACAGCAGCTCAGCCATGTCCAAAATCTAAAGAAGAACAACACCGTTTTTGTGTGCATGGGTTTCATTTTTCTCGGTTTTGTTTTAATCCAACCTTGGCAGGCAGGCATGTTGAGGTCAGGTGATTCATAAAGGCAGCCCAATCCAAGTCATGAGGCACATTTTTCTGTGGCTCAGCTTCCCAGCATTTGCCACACTTCCTGAACAAGGCAGAATCATCAGTTATTCATCACAGCTAAGAATGTCTCCATTTCAGCTTTTGTAGCAGAGCGTTTCATCTATTTGGACATCGAATTTCAGCCAGCCCTTCCTGGCAGAGAAGAAATTTGCATACTTTTTGCATATGACCCATTTCTGAAAGCAGCTCTCTAGAATGAAGGAAGGGAATCCTTTGGAGCCCTGAGGCTATATCATATACAACATCAAGGAATTCAAGGGCATACCTTCCACTCTGTGGGTAACCGTTCATTTAGAAACACACAAACACACACACACACACACACACACACACACACACACACACACACACACACATAAACATCACATCATCTATAGGAGAGAGAGAGAGAGAGAAATATCAAACTGTCCATTCATGCAGCACTTCTGCATCAGTGTTATTGACCACAGCAGGATCTTCTCTTGACCTGACTGATTTCATGATGTTTGTTTTGGAGAACTGAGCAGATTATTTCTGACTCTGCTCCAGTTTATTTGACAGTACAGCAAAGCTAGAAGTGGGCGGTGGGTGTGGGGGATTGCTATGACTCTGCAGAACACATTTTCCCATTGACAAGAACGTTGGCCTCATACTTCCTCCTTCCCAGCTCTCAGCTCAAGCCTACCATGGCTCATTCCCCACGCCCATCCCATACAAGGTAAATAGCCTGTCTATGAAACTTCCTGTTTTTGATATGTACTAATTAGAACTTACCTTCGCTCTCCTTCAATAGATAGAATCCTTTATTGGCCAAGTGTGATTGGACACACAAGGAATTTGTCTTTGGTGCATATGCTCTCAGTGTACATAAAAAGACAAGATGCACTCATCAAGAATCACAAGGCACAACACTCAGTGACAGTCATACAGTACAATACGCAATCAAGTCATACTAGGAAATGTAGCTGCTCTCGCAACATGCAATCCTAATCACAACTATTGGGGAAAGTACTCCATTGGAAAACTTCTATAGGTAGTCTTCGACTTACGACCACAATTAAGCCCAACATTTATGTTGCTACCGGAAACATCTGTTAAGTGAGTTTTCCTCCATTTTATGACCTTTCTTGCCAGAGTTGTTAAGTGGATCAGTGCAGTTGTTAAGTGAATCTGGCTTCCCCAGTGTCTCTGCTTGTCAAAAGGTTCGCAAAAGGTGATCACATGACCCCGTAATACTGCAACCGTCATAAATACGAATTTTGATCACACAACCATGGGGATGCTGCAACCGTTGTAAGTGTGAAAACGGTCAGAAGTCACTTTTTTCAGTGCCGTTGTAACTTTGAACGGTCACTAAACAAACTGTTGTAAATTGAGGACTACCTGTATCATGCTATCTCTCACAACTCACAGGAATTAGCAGAGGAGTAGCATCCTGACAGGTGGCTGAGAAGACATTGGAAGGTTTCAAAGGTTTTGTTTATTTTGATTTATTTTTTTCATCTTGATCTTCTCTCTTACAACTTCCCACCATAGCAACTTCTGTAAGTGTTGGGGGTTTTTTCAGAGAAATGCACGAAATATATTTCCTGAAAAACAAGGGTGGCAGGATTCTAGTGAGGTGACAGAACTGTTGTCCATTGTAACTGGATAGAACATTGATTTCATTATGCTCTTTGCACTTTCTTGTTAGTTAGCTGAAGGAAAAGAAAATAAACAATGAATGGGTCATGGTGTTCTCTCCATGTTCTCTATATTTTAAAGTTGACAGAAGTAAATATGATTATGAGTCTGTTTCAGACTTTGTGAAGCATGCAAATTAGAATGGTGAAATTTGGAACTACACATCCCCCTTTGAACATACATAGTATCTCTGTTAGACACACATATAAGCACCCCATATCCATCACCCATTCACTTATATGAGGGGTGTCAAACTGGTGGTCCGTGGGCTGGATGTGTACCGTACAGGCCACATCCACCCCAGCGCCACGAAGGGGGAAAATGTCATGAAACGTCACATGACAGCAATGTGACATGGCGAGTTTGACACTCGTGTTCTATATCCATACATAAACTTGCTGATTCATACTTACATGATTACTTTTCTATCTCATATCACTACTGTTCCATTAGTTTCCCTTCTTCCTGGAAGACAGTTGGTGAACAAAAGCCTTGAGAAGTCATGATGACCTGGATTTTTTTTTTTTATCTTTATCATCAGATGTGGGGTTGCTGTGGGATCTCATGAAATTACAACATAACCCTCTCAAACCTAGCCAGAATAGTCAGTAATGAATTATGGGATAAACTATACACAATAATATCTAGAAAACTGCACATTGGCAATTTATACTCCTAAATAAAGGCTCACATGCTAGTAACTCATCATAACTGGCTAACCATTACCTATTCGATTATCGTTCTTATAGTCAAAGTAAGCAACGCTAAAGTTTATTTTTGAGTTGGTCTGGTGGAATGTAGTCTAGATTCCCAGGAGACAGGGGCTGCATTCCAGAGCACTAAGAGACAGCAAAGTTTAGATAGTTTGGTTAAGAGAAAGAGTATTAAGATGGCTCCTCATTACCTATTCCCAGAATATATTTTTGATAATGTAAGTAATAGTTATAGTTTGGCAAGATGAGAAACTGCTTGGAAGTAACTTGATGTGTCTTTCTTGGTTCTTGGGGACCTGACAGTTGGCTTCCTGATTAAAAGATCTATGTTTCATCTTCAGTTCACATACTCTCAAGGAAACTTATTAATTACAAGTAATCTATAAACAACGAAAACTTGTGTTGTCATGACCTTTAAGTCGGCAAAACAATGCATCATACAGGAATGGTTCTTGAGCAAAGATACCTCAAATGGGCTAATTTACAGAATGTGTTCAGAATCCAGGAGCCACGTCTCCCAAGGGAATGAAATTTAGGGAAGTTGGGGCTGTCTCAGTGCTACTTGCTGCTGCTGCTATGCTGGTGGGTTGTTGCTGGGCCCCTATAATCTTCATTTTCAATGTTCTTTGACAGTTTCCTAGCAAGTTTCAGAACCACTTGTTCCATCCCCTATCCAGCAGCAGCTATTTACCTGTCTTTTGGAAAAGGAAGGGAAGGGATATTTTCAGTGATCCATACCAGATTTCCATAGGGAAGCTCAATGGGTCAGGGTCGGGGTGGGTTCTACTTACCTTTACTACCGGTTTGCAATGGGAGCGCACACACAGATAGTCCATTACGGCATCTGGGTGGGTGGGTGGGTGGGCGGAGCCTCCCGCTGCTTTTACTACTGGTTTGCAAGAACCAGACAGAACCGGGAGCAACCCACCACTGGTTAGGGTTAGGGTTACACTATTGCTTTTTTACCCACCCTAGAGGTGAAACAGTGGAATATGGGTTATTGAATTTAATAATAAAATCATCAAAAATATAGCAAAAGCAACCAGCGGATCAATTGAGTTTGAAAATAGCAGCAAGCAATATTTAGGAGATCAGGAGGGCATTACTTGTCTTAAAAAACTAGAAAGATCTTAGGAAGGATGCATCACAATTTGTGTGTCATTCCTTAGAAGGCCTATCTCTGAGTGATACCTCAGAAAACAGGGCACTCAGAGAAGTGTAAAGCAGTTTCACTGGGAGAAGACATCCTTAGAAAGGAACATGCCAGATCATCCAGTAAGCAATTTCTGAGATTTATAACATGTATTTGTAACTGAAAAACCATGTTTCAGATCTAATCTTGATCCATTCACAGGACACTGGGAGAGCTACTAGTGTTTTCTCCTTGTAATGAGATTAGCTTCGTTTTATTTTCATGGTTAGAACCAAGCAGTCTTCACTAACACTATCATCTTCCTTCTGCTGATTTTTTCCTGTCTCTTCCAGTTTTAGGCAGGTGGGTTTGATAACTGAAAAAAAAGTCAAGAAAAAAGAAATCTGCTGTAGAAAGGTCACTGGATTAAATAGGGAGATGATCTCCCTTCCTGAAAAGATTTAAGAAATTAATATTGAACTTAACCCAATGCTCTGATATGCCAGGCTCGAAGCGCATAATATGCCCTTTGTCCCAGATCGATTCAATCCGTTTCTCATTTTGTTTCTTCTCTCTCCAATTTTCACCTTTGCTTAGCCACTTAGAGAGCCAGTATTATTTAAACCTTTTAAACTGACCTAATTTTCATACACCATTTTGGGAAAACAACCATGTTCTTCCATGGCATAAGAGCAATGATCCTTAAGAAGGCCAATATGCATACACAGAGTTTGGCAGTTATATTTTACAGCATAGCCAATGGGTGGGAATTGAACACTAAATGAATCTACTTTTGTAGGTAATTATCACAACTGAAGTGTAAAGAATTTCACAAGGTTTAGGGAGTTAATGAAAAAAATGTACCTTTTCATAGCAGATTGCAATGAAATATGAGTCAGTCTTCCTCCTTTTTAAAAAAAGAAAAGAAAAATCTGTCTTGGTATCAGCATTCTAGAGTGGAGCAATGGCTTTGTATTGTAAATGTAGCCTCTGAAGTTGGCCGAAGTTTCAACTTTAATTGGAAGTGTTAGTTATGTCTTTTTGTTTAAGCATTCTGACAATGCTTGCAGAGGCTGACAGAATAATAATGCAGCTGAAAAGAAAATGACTGTGTCAGAAAGGAAAAAAAAGTTCAGTTTTTGCATCCGGCACAAATGAAGCAGAATAACTTAGCAGGAGTTTTGTTTTGTTTTTTTTTTAGTTTTCATTCAATCCTCTTGCAACTTTAACATTGGAATTATAATTATACCGATATGTACATTGGGCAATCAGACCCAAATTTTTAATTGAAACGTTTTGAGCGGAACTTGTTAGTTGGAATATTGTGAAACATATGGTAATTGTTTCCCTGAGTAAGTGGAATAGTTGCATCAAGTTTAAATTTGGCTCAGTGAGTTCACACTGATACGTTAGCAATTGAGACTGCCTCTGCCTAAGCTTTTGATAACATGTTAAAGCTAGAGAGTAATTTCTGGTCAGCCAAGCGAACGCTAAAACAGGAGAAATAAAAACCACACCAACATTTCCTAGAATTAGAACAACTTGGTTTGTTGCCACAGAGACTGCTATAAAGTTATTGCTTTCCAGTAGGAGAATGGATTTCAGCAGCCATGTAAATTTAGCAAATAACATCTTTTTTCTCCACAGAACGCTGTCTGCAGGCCAAGTGAGTGTTGTTCTAAGGCAGGCAGGAGCAATTCTTCACTGTAGCCTAAGCTGCATGGCTCCCATGACGTTTCCAGCTGTTTCTTAAACCAGCTTCAGAAATTCAATTCTGGCTTCCAGTGGATTGGCAGTCAGGCCAGGCTAGTGCTGAGTACAGATTATGACCACCACAAGATTTCTGAATCCTCTTCTGTAAAAAAAAGCATTGGGTCTTTTATCATAAGTATGTGAATAAGAGAATTAAACAATTAAGGTAAAGGGTTGAGGCTTGTTGCAGGACTAATGAATGGGATGGCAGAAAATGAAATCTAAATCTTTGGTATAGTTCATTGTCCAGGAAAGACGTTGCACAGAAGGAAAGACTGTTTAAAGGAATAGATAGAATCCTAATGGGATGTTTTTTCAGTGGTTTAGAGTTTGTTCTATAAATTGTGAATGATTTCTTCCAAATGGGTAAAGCTAGACTATTTATTTTTAGAGTGGTTTGTTTTTACCATTAGCTAATTCAAGCAATAGCACTAGTAATAGCACTTAGACTTATATACTGCTTCACAGTGCTTTACGGCCCTCTCTAAGTGATTTATAGAGTCAGCATATTGCCCCCAATAATCTGGCTCATCATTTTACCGACCTTAGAAGGATGGAAGACTGAATCAATCTTGAGCCAGTCAGGATTGAACTGCCAAACTGCAGGCAATCGGCAGTCAGCAATACTGCATTCTAACCACTGCGCCACCATGGCCATATTTATCGAATGATATTTTTATGCTTTAGGATTATATGAGACTTTTGGAAGTCTGTTCTTTCTCTTTAGTCACATCATATATGTTTAGTGAATAACTGAAAAACTACGATGAAATAGACACTTTCTTCTATCCCAGTGAGCCAAGGCCATATGGGCTGACATCAGTGGTGGGTTGCCCCCGGTTCACACTGGTTCTGTAGAACCGGTAGTAAAACCGGCGGGAGGCTCCACCCACTGACCCCGATGTCATCAAAACACTTCTGCGCATGCGCAGAAGAGCGCGCACGTGGCCCAGCTGCAAACCGGTAGTAAAGGTAAGTAGAACCCACCCCTGGTTGACTTGTTCAAAAACTGGTGCAGAAGAGCTTTATTTTTCTTTACTTGCATGTTTTATAAAGAGCACATATTCATACAGGTTTTCCTCGACTTACAATAGTTCATTTAGTGACCATTCAAAGTTACAACAGCACTTTAAAAAGTTACTTATGATCATTTTTCACACTTACGGTCGTTGTAGCATCTCCATGATCATGTGATTTATATTCAGATGCTGACAACTGACTCACATTTATGACGGTTGCATTGTCCTGAGGCCATGTGATCCCCTTTTGTGACCTTCTGAATTAACTAATATAATTGTGTGTGTGTGTGTGTGTGTGTGTGTGTGTGTGTGTGTGTAATAACAGCTTATCTATATACTACTAAAAATCTTGTTCCTATTATTGTTTACTAATATTTATTAATATTTATATAATATTAATAATTGTATAGAGATATTCTGACAAGCAAAGTCAATGGGGGAATCAGATTCACTTAACAACCTTGTTACGTTAATTTAACAGCTGCAGCGCTTCACTTAACAAATATGGCAAGAAAAGACGTAAAATGGGGCAAAACTCACTTAACTAATTTCTCAAGTAACAACATAAATTTTGGGGTCAAGTGTGGTCGTAAGTTGAGGACTACCTGCATTTAATTCCTTTGATGTCTTCCCAAAAGGTTTGGTGATATTTGATCACCGCTAACATTATTAGCTGTTAGTGGGAGAAAGCAGGAAAAGTGATAGCCTTTATTTGATGAATGTTTGTTGGAGAAATCAAGTTCCCTGTCAACATGCCCTGTCAACTCATGAATTAATTAGGGCATCTTTTGGAAACTTCACATTCCCTCTGTTTTCAACAACACCCACGGACAGCCATGGCCAGATATCAGATATCTAATATCGCCATATATTAATGGAGAGTCAGTTTTGCCTTAACGCTTTGTATTTCAACACCTTGGCAAAGTGATAAAAAGATGCTTATCGTTTTCTCACACACATCTGACTATGCATAGCCTGAGCTCTTGTGTCAAGTAATGGCATCGATCCCTTTGACCCAGGGATCAAGAAGCAGGCCATCGGGTTTAAATTGTGGCTGGTCACAGCTTTTAGAACTTGTTACATGAATTATATACTAATTCCCCACGATTGCACTGTGCTGCAATAATCCTGAAAAAAAGCTTCAATAAAACCTTGGAGGCCTTGTTTGCTTTCTTCCAAACCAGCCTAATCTTATACAGGTGGCATACGTGTAGACAGTTACACCAAACTGGGTCTCAAAGAATCTACTATCATACCTTTCAAATGGAGGGATTTCAATATATCATACACCGAGAACATATCTTGCTAATGTAAACAGGACATATTCTCTACAAGCTTGAGTTGAACCAACATAGACCATAGTCTGAAGAATTCAAACATTATCCTAAAGGTAAAGGTAAAGGTTTCCCTCGCACATATGTGCTAGTCGTTCCCAACTCTAGGGGGCGGTGCTCATTTCCGTTTCAAAGCTGAAGAGCCAGCGCTGTCCGAAGACGTCTCCGTGGTCATGTGGCCGGCATGACTAAACGGCAAAGGCGCATGGAACGCTGCTACCTTCCCACCAAAGGTGATCCCTTTTTTTCTATTTGCATTTTTTACGTGCTTTCGAAATGCTAGGTTGGCAGAAGCTGAGACAAGTAACAGGAGCTCACCCTGTTATGCGGCACTAGGGATTCAAACCACTGAACTGCCGACCTTTCGATCGATAAGCTCAGTGTCTTAGTCACTTATCCTATGCCATGATAAAAACAGTATTTAAAAATAATTGAAGCTTTTTAAGTTCATTAAAATTGTCTTTATATAGCTTCCATGAATCTATTGCATTGTTTGGTCCAATTTTAGGTCCTGTTCACTTCAGGGGAGCCTATAATGCACTTTTAAATTTTATTTGATACAAACTGTACAGAAAGAATCATCAGCAGAGTAGAGGCCCAGTAGGAAAATTAGTATTCAGGACAGATAGCTATTTAGACATAATTACAAGGTTTGGTATTGTACTATGTGCCACTGAAACTATGTACTGTCCTGAAAAGTATTGAGTCAAGTCCTATAGCAGCTTCTTCAAATGCCCCAAGTGCATAGGTGATCATTATTACCAATCCACATGAAGGAGATTAATCACCAAAGGCCATTTTCACTGCACTGCTGCGTCCCTTTCTCGGTTTCGCAAATTTACCTGGAAGAAAATTGCCATCATCTTCAAACTGAGGACAAACAACAAAGAATGACTGTCCTGCCCCAAGCAAAACCTTTTCACCTCTACTCCACACAAAAGAAAAACAATGTAACTATCATGGCTGACTCGCCACACACCCCTGCTCACAACCAGACCACAGAAACAGGGAGTGGGGAAGTATTGGGATGCAAGGGAGGTTTGGGAGGGAAATGAAGCATTCAAGTGAGCTGAAGCAGCCTGAGACAGTCCCAGAGATGGTATTCAGCAGGTTATGACCAGGTCTGGAGAACTGGTAGCAATTTTGAGTAGTTTGGACAACTGGTAAATACCACCTCTGACTGGCCCCGCCCCCATCTATTCTCTGCCTCCTGAGTCCCAGCTGATCAGGAGGATAAGGGGATTTTGCAGTAACCTTCCCCTGGAGTGGGGAGGGAATGGAGATTTTACAGTATCCTCTTTTTTATTATTATTAGTTTTTATTGTTTAAGAATTACAGTACAATTCCACCGTTTCCGGTTTCATGGTGTTAATATACACTTACAGATGTACCTTCATAATATTTACATTGTTATTTACATGGTGTTAATTCATTACCTTAATTTAAGAATACTGCCCGTAGGATTTCTTACTTTTGTAGTCCTTAATATATAATATTACATTTTATTTACATAAAATTGCATCTTTACTCCCTTTTATTTCCTACTACCGGTAGTATGACTCATATCCATATACTCATTTAATTAATCATCCATTTAAACTTTTAGCTCTCTCAAGTTTCACTTCGCTTTTCTTTTCTTCAACCACTCATACCACATATCCCAAACATTAAAACAGTAGTCAGTTTCCTCTCTATCATTAATTTCTAACGTCAGTTTGTTCATTTCGGCACATTCCAGTACTTTTCTGATTATGTGCTCTTCGGATGGCAACTTTTTCTCCTTCCAATGTTGAGCAAAGGAGATTCTCACTGCTGTTATTATACAGTCAGGTCCAGAAATATTGGGACATCAACACAATTCTAACATCTTTGGCTCTATACACCACCACAATGGAGTTGGAATGAAACAAACACAATGTGCGTTAACTGCAGACTGTCAGCTTTAATTTGAGGGTATGTACATCCAACTCAGGTGAACAGTGTAGGACTTACAGCAGTTTGTATATGTGCCTCCCACTTGTTAAGGGACCAAAAGTAATGGGACAATTGGCTTCTCAGCTGTTCCATGGCCTGGTGTGTGATATTCCCTCATTACCCCAATTACAATGTGCAGATAAAAGGCCCAGAGTTCATTTCAAGTGTGCTATTTGCATTTGGAATCTGTTGCTGTCAACTCTCAAGATGAGATCCAAAGAGCTGTCACTATCAGTGAAGCAAGCCATCATTAGGCTGAAGAAACAAAACAAACCCATCAGAGAGATAGCAAGAACATTAGGCGTGGACAAAACAACTGTTTGAAACATTCTCAAAAAGAAGGAATGCACCGGTGAGCTCAGCAACACCAAAAGACCTGGGAGACCATGGAAAACAAGTGTGGTGGATGACCGAAGAATTCTTTCCCTGGTGAAGAAAACACCCTTCACAACAGTTGGCCAGATCAAGAACACTCTCCAGGAGGTAGGTGTATGTGTGTCGAAGTCAACAATCAAGAGAAGACTTCACCAGAGTGAATACAGAGGGTTCACCACAAGATGTAAACCATTGGTGAGCCTCAAAAACAGGAAGGCCAGATTAGAGTGTGCCAAACAACATCTAACAAAGCCTTCACAATTCTGGAACAAGATCCTATGAACAGATGAGACCAAGATCAACTTGTACCAGAGTGATGGGAAGAGAAGAATATGGAGTAGGAAAGGAATTGCTCATGATCCTAAGCATACCACCTCATCAGTGAAGCATGGTGGTGGTAGTGTCATGGCGTGGGCATGTATGGCTGCCAATGGAACTGGTTCTCTTGTATTTATTGATGATGTGACTGCTGACAAAAGCAGCAGGATGAATTCTGAAGTGTTTTGGGCAATATTATCTGCTCACATTCAGCCAAACGCTGCAGAACTCATTGGACGGCACTTCACAGTGAAGATGGACAATGACCCAAAGCATACTGCAAAAGCAACCAAAGAGTTTTTGAAGGGACAGAAGTGGAGTGTTATGCAATGGCCAAGTCAATCACCTGACCTGAATCACATTGAGCATGCATTTTACTTGCTGAAGACAAAACTGAAGGGAAAATGCCCCAAGAACAAGCAGGAACTGAAGACAGTTGCAGTAGAGGCCTGGCAGAGCATCACCAGGGATGAAACCCAGCGTCTAGTGATGTCTATGCGTTCCAGACTTCAGGCTGTGATTGACTGCAAAGGATTTGCAACCAAGTATTAAGAAGGGAAAGTTTGATTTATGATTATTATTCTGTCCCATTACTTTTGGTCCCTTAACAAGTGGGAGGCACATATGCAAACTGCTGTAAGTCCTACACCATTCACCTGAGTTGGATGTACATACCCTCAAATTAAAGCTGACAGTCTGCAGTTAACGCACATTGTGTTTGTTTCATTCCAACTCCATTGTGGTAGTATATAGAGCCAAAGATGTTAGAATTGTGTTGATGTCCCAATATTTCTGGACCTGACTGTATGTGTAATGAGGTATTTCTTCTTTCTTGCATATTCTGTCTTCAAGATTCCCAGGAGAAATATTTTTGGTTCTAGTTCGATGGTATCTCCTATTATTTCTGACACCCATTTACGTATCATCCTCCAAAATTCTTTAGCTTGTGGACAAGTCCACCAACAATGATAATAAGTACCTTACTGATGGCCGCACTTCCATCAGTTTGGGGTCATATTTGGGTAAATTTTAGCAATCCTGGCCGGTGCTAAGTGCCACCTATATATCATCTTGTATTAGTTTTCCTTATAAATTGTTGCCCTGGTCATTTTAAGATTATTATTCCAAATTTGGTCCCACTCGTTCAAATTTATGGTTTGTCCAAAATTTTTGGCCCATGCTATCATTGGGTCCTTAACTACCTCCTCCATCAAATCATACTCTACCAGATAGTTATACAGTTTGGCCAGAATTTTATTGTCCGTGCCCATCCATACTTTGTCAAAACCATTAATGCCTATTTCTATACCTTGTTCTTCTTTATCTTTTTTATATCGTGATTTAATTTGTGCATATGTCCACCAATCTATATGTGTGCCCTGTTCTTTTAATTCTTCCATTGTTTTGAGGTTCCCTGCCCCATCTAATATCTCTTTGTATTTCACTGTTTTGCCCAATTCCAGTACGTTTGGATATATTATTACCTCCATCGTAGATAGCCATCTGGGAACTTGAGTATATTGTTTTCACCTTATTTCTCCCCATGTCAACATTAGCGTATCCCTTATTTTATGTTTGTGAAAATATGTTCTTGTTCTTTTCCCTGTTTCCCAGAGGTGAGCATGCCATCCCTTCTGGAGGTCATGCCCCTCCAATGTCAGGATTCTTTTGTTTCCCAAAGTTGCCCATTCTTTTAGCCATACTAGATTTGCTGCTTTTTGGTAAATTTCCCAAATTGGTAGTCCAAGGCCACCCCTGTCTTTTTTATCTTGTAAATTCCTAATTGCAATCCTAGGTTTCTTCCCTCCCCAAATAAATTTTCTGATAATAGAATTAAGTTCCCGAAAAAATTTCCTATCTAGTTTGACTGGGGCAGTTTGGAATAGATACAACAGCTTTGGTAGGACGCTCATTTTAATTGCCGCAATCCTCCCTAAAAAGGATATCTGGAGCTTCTCCCACTTTTCTAAGTCTTGTTTAATATTTTTAACCAGGGGTACATAATTATCCTCTTTAATGGCCAAACATTTTGTTGAGATCCATACTCCCAAATATTTTACTTTCTTTACAATTTGTATCCCCATTGACTCCTCCAACAGTTTCTTTTGATCTTTGGTCATGTTTTTAGTCAACATTTTAGTTTTGGATTTTACAGTATCCTTCCTCTGCCACACCCACCAAGCCATGCCACGCCCACCAAGCCACCCCCATAGAACCAGTAGTAAAAAAAATTGAATCCCACCACTGGACAGTCCCAACACCCCAAGGTCAAACAATGGGAAAACTCCAAGCTGCTCAGAATGTTCTCAAAACAAAACGAATACAACTGATTGGTGGACAACAAACTGCAGGGAGGTCCAGGGGAAAGAAGGAATTTTACCTATGCTGCTTCTCACACAAAAACTTTAGAACTTGCTTCTGTGCCTATGTGGAATTATCAAGTAAAGTTATACTCTTGGTAAAATAATGTCCCTGGAGTTTCTTTTGCTGCATTTACCAATGGGATGGTTGACAATAACTTACTTACATTCATGTCCATAAGATGTGCTATTTATCATTGTATGAAAATGCAAAACAAAACCAGTCTCTATGAAAGGGAGAGGAAAAGGTGCCAAGCTTTCTCTGACAACTTGACAAAGATGTCTTTACTGCCATACTGCAAAGTAAGCCAGGCTGCCAAACACCTTCTGTTTTGTATTTCCAAGTTTGTTTTACTTTTTACATGCCTCATATATTTTATTTTTAATAATAATTTTATTAAGCATTATAATAAAAAATGAAAACTAATGCAAACTAAAAAATAAAAGAGTAAAAAGTAAAAAGTAAAGAAAAGAAGAGAAATAGGAAAAATAATATAGTAGGAAAAAAAAAAGAAATATATATAGAAATACCTGCCCCTTCATCACAATTAAAAACAATTTTAGTAACTTATCACCTTATCTTAAAATACAACAAATGCTCTCTTCTTCCCGTAGGCTACCTTTTACCTACAGTATAAACAGATTCTTAAAGCATAGTCATTTCAGTCCTAATCAGCAAAAGTCTATTAAGGGTGACCTGAGATAATATGTCTATTTTAAACTTGATCAAATAAACCAATTTTACATTCCTTCCTTTTACTTTTAACAAGCATGAACAAGCATCCTTTCAAATAATGTCTTAAATTTGATTTGATTTCATTTTTTTCGTTGTTTTTTCTCACAAAATTCTTCTAAGCTTTGACAAATATCTCGAAACAACTTCAGCCATGCTTACTTTCGTTTTGTTTTTCAGGTGCCACTTTTGGGGGGAGGGGGGAATCAGAAAGTATTAGAATGTGATGCCTTAAACTGCTAGACAAAACATCAACCAGAATCAACCAGAGAGCCTGTAGTACAGTGGACTAAAGCACTGTTTTTTTTTTTTATTGAAAAAGTTTTCAAATACAAATTTTTCCCCCTTTTTCCCCCCCCCTCCCCCCCCCTCCCTAACCCCCCCTCCCCACCCTTCCCCCCCTGTGACTTCTTCGTAACAAAAAAAAAAACCCTAATTCATAACAGATTACTTACTCCCTCCTCAAAATACTGACCTTTACTTACTAAAAGTATTATAAATCCCCCTTTATCCATACATCTCAGAAAAGAAGAAGAGAAAAAAACAAAACAAAAAACAAACACATTATACTATAACTATTATAAAATAACTTCTAATTTAGCATAATAGTGTTTTATATCTATACATTATTGCAACAATTCAAAACCACCTTCCACTTTAAAACTATACGATAAGTCCTACTTTAATAACATTTCAAAGCGGGCTCCCCATAAAATCTAATTTAACATTTATTCCACTCTATCCATTTCCTCCACTCCCCTAAATGTATCACTTAAAAATCCCTTTTCTTAAACTAATCAATCTGTAGCTAGCTTATTCACCCACTGTCTTACAAATTTACCATACACAACAATTCTTGATATCTTTAATTCACTGCCCACACTACTTAAAAATATATATATATATATATTCCATTATATCTAAATAAAAAAAGAAAAGACAATAACTTTAAATTTATAGTCCATATAATATCTTCTTGAAGTCTTTCCACTGGATTGTTAGAACCAACATCCATAATAGGGTAACATAGCTTGCTGATGCAACAGTTTATTCAAGGTCTCCAATCATATCTGCCCCCATCAGTAGTAAACATCTTCTTATATATATAAAAGTAAAAACAACCACCCGAGTGACATTATAATTATATTCCATATAATAATAATTGTGGGTATCATCAGGATTATTAATTTCCATCATCGTATTGGGTAACAACCCGATCTTCTGCATGTCCCAATGTGATTCTCTTGCCTTATAATTCAAAATAATTATAATATATTTATCAACACAAAAAGAAGTTTCAAAGTAGATAATTCAAAACCATCAATTTGAGGCTCTTTCCATGTCCCAAAATTACGGCAATGCAGAGATCTGCCACTATCCTCAGGATGATATTGACCAATGTGTCGCCTCCTCTATGTTTTCACATAATCATTCATATTTTAAAATCACTGGCTTCACTGTTGCTTGGGTTAGAAATTTCTATTTTTGCACAACCTATTTCTTTTTTGTTTTCTTTTTGTGGGTTTGACTTCCATCCTAATTTTTTGTGTCTCGCGTTTCTTTTTTATCCCTTGTATATCCTCTAATTGGTTTCCATGCTTGTCCTTGCCTTGATAAGTCATCACATTAAAATCAGATGGCACTTCTCTCGAATTTGTAGATAATCCAGCTGGGGTATCCGATAAATCCAAAGGCAATTTATCTGGTACAGTCTCTGTCTTTAGTTCCAGCTCCTTCTGCTTATCCTGTATTATATCTGAAGACGTTAAATTCATTTTCAACCTATTTTGATAAAATTCTTCCGCTCTTTCAACAGTATTTAACTGGTATCTTTCTCCTTGGTATCTCAATATAATACCAACTGGGACGTCCCACCGGAATTGAATATTTCTCCTTTTTAACTCAGACACCAGAAAGCCAAATTTCTTCCTTTCCATTAATATCTTAGGTGGGAGTTCCTTGTAAATCCAAATCTTTCTTCCATACAATTGCAAATTAGAATTGAAGGAATTTTGCACAATTTTATTCCTAATTTCTTTATCTGAAAAATAGATTACCACATCTCTAGGCAATTGCCTTTGCTTGGCAGTCCAGGAGTTTATTCGATAAGCTCTGTCAATCCTACAAAACACTTCCTCAGGTTGAATCTTTAAAATCCCAGCTAGAAATTCAGAAGATATTTTCCTTAAGTCATCTCTGTTATTTTCCTGCAAACCTCTAAGTCTTATTGCATATTCTGTAAAATTATATTGTATCTTTAGAACCTCTTTTTCAATCCTCTGTTGCAGAGTTTCTACATTACCAGACTTTTGATCAGCATCCATTTTAAATTTTTCTTCTGAACTATAATCCTGAATATTTAACAAATCATTTTCAATTTTTTGAATTCTATTGTCCAATTTGTCTTGAATTTCATCCATTTTTGACTCTAGTAAATTAGCATTTGTTTCCAACCGAATCATGAATTCTGACATTTTTAAAATTTTTTGCTGCAAAAAGTCAAACTTGGATTTCACCAATTCCTTAGTTTCCTGCTTAAATTTTTCAAGTTGCTGATTCACAATCTCATCCCTTCTTTCAATCTCCTCTAAGAGAAATTCTATTATATTAAAATCAGGTTTCTGGGACTGAAGAGTTAAAACTTGTTCCTTTAAATTCTTAGTGGGGGAATCCCCCCCACCTATTTTTTTGTCTGACTTCACAAGCCTCAGTGCCATGTTTCCGCCTAAGCAGGCTTTGTTAGAAGAAAAAAAAAACAAGACAAAAGACTTCCAGCCAGCAACAATCAGGCCTCCAGGGGAAAAAGAGAAAAACAAAAACAGGAGCGGAGTTTTGTCTACAAATGTAGCCAGTGGTATTTATTCCGCTACATTGTAATAATAAAAAACGGAAGAACTTTCCCTCTCAAACTCTTCTCCAGCCGCGGCAGACGCCATTTTAAAAAAAACCTTTTTTCCTCTTTCTCTTCCTCTATTCTCTTAAGTAATTTTTAAAAGATAAGTAAAATACTTGCGCTTCAGTATTACAGGTCCAGCTCACATTTTCTTTGAGTAATCTGTCAAATTCGCAGGCTTGCTTTTGACGCCTAGCTCTGCATTAGCAGAGGTCTCCCAAAGCCCGGAGCAGCGGCTGGGGATATGGGGCATCTCATCCGCTCCATCCCAAAAGTAAAAGAAAAACTTTTGGGACTCTGCAGAGAGTTCTACCCACCCCTGCCGGCTCTATCTCCGTTTCCTCATGGGAACGGAGTTTTTTCGAGCCGCCGTTCCGTTGTGAAGGCGGCTCTGACAGGCTATGGAAGCTGACGATCCCAAAGGAACGTCTGGCGGCGGCCAGCAGCAAACAGGAAGTCGACTAAAGCACTGTTATTAACATCTGCTGCTTGCAATTACTGCAAGTTCAAATCTCACCAGGCTCAAGGTTGACTCAGCCTTCCATCCTTTCAAAGGTAGGTGAAATGAGGACCCAGATTGTGGGGGCAATAAGATGACTTTGTTTTACTTTTTACATGCCTCATATATTTTATTTTTAATAATAATTTTATTAAGCATTATAATAAAAAATGAAAACTAATGCAAACTAAAAAATAAAAGAGTAAAAAGTAAAAAGTAAAGAAAAGAAGAGAAATAGGAAAAATAATATAGTAGGAAAAAAAAAGAAATATATATAGAAATACCTGCCCCTTCATCACAATTAAAAACAATTTTAGTAACTTATCACCTTATCTTAAAATACAACAAATGCTCTCTTCTTCCCGTAGGCTACCTTTTACCTACAGTATAAACAGATTCTTAAAGCATAGTCATTTCAGTCCTAATCAGCAAAAGTCTATTAAGGGTGACCTGAGATAATATGTCTATTTTAAACTTGATCAAATAAACCAATTTTTACATTCCTTCCTTTTACTTTTAACAAGCATGAACAAGCATCCTTTCAAATAATGTCTTAAATTTGATTTGATTTCATTTTTTTCGTTGTTTTTTCTCACAAAATTCTTCTAAGCTTTGACAAATATCTCGAAACAACTTCAGCCATGCTTACTTTCGTTTTGTTTTTCAGGTGCCACTTTTGGGGGGAGGGGGGAATCAGAAAGTATTAGAATGTGATGCCTTAAACTGCTAGACAAAACATCAACCAGAATCAACCAGAGAGCCTGTAGTACAGTGGACTAAAGCACTGTTATTAACATCTGCTGCTTGCAATTACTGCAAGTTCAAATCTCACCAGGCTCAAGGTTGACTCAGCCTTCCATCCTTTCAAAGGTAGGTGAAATGAGGACCCAGATTGTGGGGGCAATAAGATGACTTTGTTTTACTTTTTACATGCCTCATATATTTTATTTTTAATAATAATTTTATTAAGCATTATAATAAAAAATGAAAACTAATGCAAACTAAAAAATAAAAGAGTAAAAAGTAAAAAGTAAAGAAAAGAAGAGAAATAGGAAAAATAATATAGTAGGAAAAAAAAAGAAATATATATAGAAATACCTGCCCCTTCATCACAATTAAAAACAATTTTAGTAACTTATCACCTTATCTTAAAATACAACAAATGCTCTCTTCTTCCCGTAGGCTACCTTTTACCTACAGTATAAACAGATTCTTAAAGCATAGTCATTTCAGTCCTAATCAGCAAAAGTCTATTAAGGGTGACCTGAGATAATATGTCTATTTTAAACTTGATCAAATAAACCAATTTTTACATTCCTTCCTTTTACTTTTAACAAGCATGAACAAGCATCCTTTCAAATAATGTCTTAAATTTGATTTGATTTCATTTTTTTCGTTGTTTTTTCTCACAAAATTCTTCTAAGCTTTGACAAATATCTCGAAACAACTTCAGCCATGCTTACTTTCGTTTTGTTTTTCAGGTGCCACTTTTGGGGGGAGGGGGGAATCAGAAAGTATTAGAATGTGATGCCTTAAACTGCTAGACAAAACATCAACCAGAATCAACCAGAGAGCCTGTAGTACAGTGGACTAAAGCACTGTTATTAACATCTGCTGCTTGCAATTACTGCAAGTTCAAATCTCACCAGGCTCAAGGTTGACTCAGCCTTCCATCCTTTCAAAGGTAGGTGAAATGAGGACCCAGATTGTGGGGGCAATAAGATGACTTTGTTTTACTTTTTACATGCCTCATATATTTTATTTTTAATAATAATTTTATTAAGCATTATAATAAAAAATGAAAACTAATGCAAACTAAAAAATAAAAGAGTAAAAAGTAAAAAGTAAAGAAAAGAAGAGAAATAGGAAAAATAATATAGTAGGAAAAAAAAAGAAATATATATAGAAATACCTGCCCCTTCATCACAATTAAAAACAATTTTAGTAACTTATCACCTTATCTTAAAATACAACAAATGCTCTCTTCTTCCCGTAGGCTACCTTTTACCTACAGTATAAACAGATTCTTAAAGCATAGTCATTTCAGTCCTAATCAGCAAAAGTCTATTAAGGGTGACCTGAGATAATATGTCTATTTTAAACTTGATCAAATAAACCAATTTTACATTCCTTCCTTTTACTTTTAACAAGCATGAACAAGCATCCTTTCAAATAATGTCTTAAATTTGATTTGATTTCATTTTTTTCGTTGTTTTTTCTCACAAAATTCTTCTAAGCTTTGACAAATATCTCGAAACAACTTCAGCCATGCTTACTTTCGTTTTGTTTTTCAGGTGCCACTTTTGGGGGGAGGGGGGAATCAGAAAGTATTAGAATGTGATGCCTTAAACTGCTAGACAAAACATCAACCAGAATCAACCAGAGAGCCTGTAGTACAGTGGACTAAAGCACTGTTATTAACATCTGCTGCTTGCAATTACTGCAAGTTCAAATCTCACCAGGCTCAAGGTTGACTCAGCCTTCCATCCTTTCAAAGGTAGGTGAAATGAGGACCCAGATTGTGGGGGCAATAAGATGACTTTGTTTTACTTTTTACATGCCTCATATATTTTATTTTTAATAATAATTTTATTAAGCATTATAATAAAAAATGAAAACTAATGCAAACTAAAAAATAAAAGAGTAAAAAGTAAAAAGTAAAGAAAAGAAGAGAAATAGGAAAAATAATATAGTAGGAAAAAAAAAGAAATATATATAGAAATACCTGCCCCTTCATCACAATTAAAAACAATTTTAGTAACTTATCACCTTATCTTAAAATACAACAAATGCTCTCTTCTTCCCGTAGGCTACCTTTTACCTACAGTATAAACAAATTCTTAAAGCATAGTCATTTCAGTCCTAATCAGCAAAAGTCTATTAAGGGTGACCTGAGATAATATGTCTATTTTAAACTTGATCAAATAAACCAATTTTACATTCCTTCCTTTTACTTTTAACAAGCATGAACAAGCATCCTTTCAAATAATGTCTTAAATTTGATTTGATTTCATTTTTTTCGTTGTTTTTTCTCACAAAATTCTTCTAAGCTTTGACAAATATCTCGAAACAACTTCAGCCATGCTTACTTTCGTTTTGTTTTTCAGGTGCCACTTTTGGGGGGAGGGGGGAATCAGAAAGTATTAGAATGTGATGCCTTAAACTGCTAGACAAAACATCAACCAGAATCAACCAGAGAGCCTGTAGTACAGTGGACTAAAGCACTGTTATTAACATCTGCTGCTTGCAATTACTGCAAGTTCAAATCTCACCAGGCTCAAGGTTGACTCAGCCTTCCATCCTTTCAAAGGTAGGTGAAATGAGGACCCAGATTGTGGGGGCAATAAGATGACTTTGTATAAATATACAAAAGTATGAAGGCTATTGCTTAACGCATTGTAAGCCACCCTGAGTCTCCGGAGAAGGGCGGCATATAAATTAAAAGCAAAAAAAAAAAAGAATCAGCATGAGAGTCAAGGTCATGGCAATGAATATCTGCTGAGACCGAGGAAGAAGCTGCTGCCAGACTGATTGGTTAACATGATCTCAGACACCTGAGGTGGTTGGGAAGCTTCTATTCTTTTAACTACCCTAAAATGCAGGAATTACTTAGAGCTAGCTTCATCTTTCTATGTGCCAATATGATATACTCAATAAAAGGTCTTTTGAGCCTGACTGAGTCCTGATTCGATTGGGTTCATTACTTGGAACCATGACATATCTTTTGTAAATCCAATATAGGAAAATTATTCAAATCATCCTTTTGGTTTGTTATTTGTTATCCTTTTTAATTATTAAGACATCCGCTGTTCCATTTATATATCCAGTGTAGCAGTTTTTCCCATATCATGGGATCAGTATGCAAACAGCAAACTCAACTGGCTGAAGAGGTTGTAGAAAAAATGCTTTTAAAAGCCTCTGATGATCCCAGCTGAGTTGCCTGATTGGCAGAGCCCTTTAAAAGCATTTTTTACAACCTCTTCGGCCGAAGAGGTTGTAGAAAAAATGGTTTTAAAAGTTTTTTTTTTAAAAGTTGGCCACACCTACCCAGTCACATTAACACCCCCCCCCCACAGAGCCACACCCACAGAATCATTAGTAACAAATTTTACATTTCACCACCGAGTTAGGTGCATCTACTTGCTACTATAAGCCTTCTTCCAGACCAGTGGTTCCCAATGTGGGGCCCATGCCCCACAGGGGGGCAGTTTGATTTTTAATGGGGGCAATTGGAACCTTGTTTAAACCAAGTTAATGGCCTTTTAGGCTCCACATGAGTAGGAGTTCACTTTTTGAATAGTAAGAATTATATGTCACCGGGGGGGGGGGGCGGGGGGGGGCATCAGGATTTTAGACATGCTTAGGTGGGGCATGGCCAAAAAAAGGTTGGGAACACTGTTCCAGACTAATTTGAGTAAGAGCTAATCCCTGGAGCTTCTCATGAGTTGAAGAAATAGATTGAGTTCTCTGTATTAGATCTTACAAACACTTTTCTTTGACTATAAAAATCATCCAGATATGAATAGCTTTCAGACCAGTGGTGAAATCCAATTTTTTTTTACTACCGGTACTGTAGGTGTGGCTTGGTGGGCATGGTGTGGCTTGGTGGGCGTGGCAGGGGAAGGATACTGCAAAATCTCCATTCCCACCCCACTCCAGGGGAAGGATACTACAAAATCTCCATTCCCTCCCCACTCCTGAGGAAAGGATATTGCAAAATCTCCATTCCCACCCCACTCTGGGGCCAGCCAGAGGTGGTATTTGCCAGTTCTCCGAATTACTCAAAATTTCCGCTACTGGTTCTCCGAACTGTTCAAAATTTCCGCTACCGGTTCTCCAGAATCTGTCAGAACCTGGTAGATTTCACCCCTGTTTCAAACCCATAATGTGGCCTGGAATTGGAGCAGATAGCCTGTACAACAATCACCTTCTGCAGCATGTCCCTGATAGATAGACAATCGTGGATGGATAAAACTTGTTAAAAACCAAAGTGGGTTTCTTCAAAAGCAGAAGCAATCCCAATTTATCTGTGGAGTCTGCGCCCAAATGAAATGCAGAACAATACAAATATGAAAGAGATAACAATAGCTAATATTGCTAATTCCATGTGCTGCATGGAGGGGATCTCTTTTTATTCACAGAGCATGCTTGCTCCACATTATTCAAGGATTATATAATTGGCTTGTTTAAGTCAATGAAAGAATGCAAACATCATGTAGAAAGGATGAAATGTTTTAGCTGGCATAAACAAGCCTAAGCCACTTTTTGTTATTTATAAAAGGAGTTCTTGACAACATCAATCAAGGAATATGTATAGGTCATACAAATTGCTAAATTTCCTTCACACCTTGCTAAATTTCTTCCCACAACATTTTTAAACATCCTCTCTCAGGCCTGCAAAAATAAATAAATATTGAACTCTAGGATTTTAATGTGACCTAGCCCTATTTACACATACACAAAAGATTGCAACAAAGATTACTCTAATTCATTTTTCCTCTCTCTCTCTCTCTTTGTCTTCATAGGTGAAAAGAGTGTATTGTATTTAAGCCACTTAAAACTGCAATGCTGGGTTAATACAGCACCAGGCTGCCTCTGAATGCAGCTGATTTTGGAATTTCTGTTAGATAAAAATCTGGAGGGAAGCAATTTAATAATTAACTTTGTTTTCAACTATGTGTCTTTTTATGACTGTATGGCTTTTATAAATTGAATGAACGAACGAACGAACGAACGAACGAATGAATGAATGAATGAATGAATGAATGAATGAATGAACAGCATTAATACATTCTACATTTTTTATTATGGTCTCCCAGACGCTCCCTCCTTTAATCTTTATTTAGAGCACAATGGAGTCTATTAGCTCAAATAATGATAATGGGTGGGAGATGACCATTTTTAAATGACTGAATTATTTTAAAATATCATCACAAGTATCGGAATAAATGAATAGTCTAAAAACCCTATTCTTTGCTGCTATATTTTTTAGGAAGAAAACACACACGCTCAAATCTATTCAAACTATGCTTAACATCAGAATTTGTCCAAAATATCAGCTATTATTTTTGTCCCCAGAAAGAGAGATCTAAAAATTCCAAAAACATAATATATAAACTGATTAATATATAATAATATAAACATAATCGTTCGAATGTTTACCTGACTTTATGAACTGCAGCTATTTCCATCAGATACAGTACAGAAGCAAAATCCTTTCTTAAATATTCTAAACTTTTGTCTATATCATTTATAAACTTTGCAATAGCAAGTGGTTGTATAATTTATTCAGCAACATAAACCATCCACAAATTTCATACATGTAAGACGTCTAAGCAATTCAAATGCCAAGCTGAGCTCCTTGTGTCGACCCAAAATAAAATGCTATATTTTAATGCTGAGCAGCATGACAATGTTTTCTCCAATCCAAAATATAGTGAAATACACTCATTCTCTGTATTAGAAACAGGCTTGGCCTTCAAATTTTTATGAAATAAACTTGTGGAAGAGAGAGAGAGAGAGAGAGAGAGAGAGAGAGAGAGAGAGAGGAGGGAGGGAGGGAAAGAAAGAAAGAAAGAAAGAAAGAAAGAAAGAAAGAAAGAAAGAAAGAAAGAAAGAAAGAAAGAAAGAAAGCTATGTTCAAGAAAAGTTTGACATGCCTCTGGATGTAAGTTTTCAAATGACACAACCACAGATATTACTCAACAGTGTCCAAATTGTGCAACCAAATCATGCTTCTTGTTTGAAAAAGATAACATTTGTGTGCTCTACAGAGGGGCGCAGCTGAAATGACTCCTTTCTTACGTCCTTGCCACAATCCTAGCCAAATATCTAGCATTGCTGATACTATTTTTGCTGATACCAAGAGAACTATCTTGTTCAACCATTGCAAAATTGATTTATGAATGAGGCCCAATGGGTATAAAAACCCACCCTCAGCACACAACGAAGGGAATGTGAGCCATGTGACAAAGCAAACTTCTAATCACTTGGTCATAAACAGTGATTTCAGGCATTCTGAAAGGTGAGGAAATTTCTTCTCAGTCTATTTGTAATCAGATCAGCATTCCAGAGACCAGCCCAATAACTCTTCCAGACCTCGCCTCGGCATTGCCAGGCATAAACAGTTTGAAAAAGCAGTATTTTAAATCAGCTTCTAACCCAGCCGGCTTGGAAAAATGAATACATGTAATTAAACAAAGACGTTCTTCTCAAAGTTCACAGGGGGAAAGGCTCAAAAATATGTAAGGCTGCTGTTGAAAAAGTTCTGTGTCACCTCAGCAGGGCTATCAACTCCAGGCCCATGGGCCAGATGCGTCACGTGCTGGCCATGCCCACGCCCGTTTGAGCGAAGGGGGGGAAAGTCCCAATACGTCACGTGATGCTGTCGTGACAACGTGAGTTTGACACCCTGATACTAGAGCTTTAGCTAAACTTGAACACTACTGGGAGGGATAGGCGGGAGTGGGATTGGCAGCCAATATCTCTGGTATCATATCGATCATCTGGCTGCTACCTAGATACAACATGAGCTGACATTTCAAAAGGCTACCTTATGTATTATAAGATAGAGGCAATGTATAAATAACGCAAGGTGAAGAACAATAGGCAAAACATTGTAAACAATACCTAATTATTGGTGCCACTAGCTTATTTAACAAGTCTAAGACATTGTTGCAATTTCCTTTTTGTCTTATTATAACACATATAGAAATTCTTTTCTACATAACAGGTTAAGTAACAATACAGTAGGGACCTCTAAAGGTATGCATTCAAATAAAAATTGAGCTAGGTAATACTGTACAGATAATAACCTCAGGAGATTCCCTTAAATAACCTCGTGCTTCCTCTGCACCAGATTGTAGCTGTGATCAATAAGTATGGAAAGAATTTGACAGAAACAGAATCTGTTCAAAAGCATCCATCATAATTACCTACCATATGAAAACATTCTGAAGCTGGCATTCTACAGTGCATTGCCAGTGGCAGCAGATGTAGCCTGAAGACTTGCCCTAGTTAAACAAAGCTTTTTTTTTTTTCCCCAAGGAAGACTTCTGCTATTTACAAGATAAGGTATTCCTTGCAATTATGTATTGGAGCAGATTTAAACATGTTGTGCTTCACATTACTTAATGCTTCAAACCCAGAGTTTTGGCTTACTCATATGGTACCAGGTAGTGAAATAAAAAGCCAGAGTAGTAATAGTTGGGTTATAATGGCAGCTTAATAAAATAGTAAACAGAATCCAGATAACCCTTGCAACTCTATTTTTTTTAATTGCATAAACTTAAGGAATAATAAGAAAAAAAATTAAAAGTAGAGTGAAAAAACAAGACATAAGTAAAAACATTATGAAGAGGAATTCTTGGTAGCAAATTCTTCCCTTCTTTTTTCCAGCCACTAATCACTACTTACATATTTGTGCTATGCTTTGAACATTAAACATTCATTTTAAAATAGAGATTTCTGCTTGTTATATATCTATTTGACTCATTTCATCTGTTGTTTTTAATTCACCTGTAAACTTTTCCTTGAAACTGTATTATAAATATATAAATTGTCTTGCCATATGATATCTCGTATATAAAAGAGCATTCCTGCTTAAATTTGGTTAAATTTCTATTATGAATATATACAGTTACTTTGGCCATTATTGTATATTCTCCAGTTTGGGTCTCCCCCAATCTTTTATCAACAGCTAGTTTGGAGTAGTGATTAAGCATCAGGCTCGATATAAGGACATCATGAAATCTAGTCCCATCTGGGGTAGAAGAACAGCTGGGTGACCTTGAGCCAGTCACTCTCACTCAGCCCTCAGAAGCAGGTAATGGCAAATCACTTCTGAAAAACTGCAGGGGCTTATCCAGAAACTCTAATAATCAGACACAATTGAAAGGAAGAAAAAAGCATTTTGTATCCAATATTGTGTCACATTCATTCTTATCATTGTCAGCATGTATCTTAATACATTGTGATACTTTTCATTTATGCTTCCTCAAATTGTTCCAAATAAAACTATTTGTCATGTTTTTCAAGATCCCTCCTTCTTTCTTAAGGTCTTCTTTTAATTCTTCAGCTCTTTGTCAATACATTAACCATGGTAAATTCCCGTCTTCATTAAGCAATTCTTGCAGGGTCTTTAAACTGTTTTTTGAATTGGAAAATCCTTGTAATATGAGTTTCAGCTATAGTTTGACCATATATATGTTGACCAAAGTTACAATCATTTAAAATAATGAAGAAATCTGATTTTTGGTCAAAAACTGCAACTCATTTACAAAGTAGACTTCAATGGACCAAGCCCTTGTTTATATTGCTATCTGGGGGCAGGGGGTGGGGGGTGGGAATCACCCAGCATGGTTGAGATGGATGGTTTCAAACACCAATTGCCCAATAGACAATATTCAGATATGTAGATCAGATCAAAGTAAGACAAGAGACCTTTTTCTGAAAAATACAATCCTTTCATCCTTATCATCATCACCATCATCTATGTTTTGTTTTGTTTTGTTTTGTTTTGTTTTGTTCTTTTGCGGCTTCTTTAAACAGTTTGGAAAACTGTGGGATGGTGACTTTATGATATAACTGAGATTCTTCCTTCTAGATGAGATACATTTTTCCTTTTCCTTGCATATTTTAGGAGGCCGAATAGGTCAGGAGAATCCTCATTAGAGCATCTACATTTTGTGAAGCACAATCATCACTCCATATTCTAGTCAGACACAAAGCAATAGCAATAGCACTTAGACTTATATAGTTGTTGTGGCCTGCCAGCGGCCTGCACGGATCGTGGCTGATCCCGATGAGGAGGAGGCTGGTGTGGTGTCACGCCAGCAGCCTGCACAGCCAGTGCTCGCGTCGGACAGCGAGGAGGCTGAAGAGGATGTGGTGCCAGAGGCAGAGATTCAGCCAGGGCCTTCAGAACCTCCAGAGGCTCCTTCCAGTGAAGAGAGCGAAGTGGAGGAGCCTCTCCTCAATGCTCAAGCACACAGGGCTGCCAAAAGGCAGGAGTGGCTACTCAGGAGGAGGAGGTCTCCTCGAGAATAAGGCTTGAGGATAATTGACCATCCCTTAGCCTATTTAAATCACATGCTGTTAGTAAGTTTCTTGCTAGAAACAACTTGTAATTACCATCAGAGCATTTTTGGGAAAAGTCTTATCGTATCTTGCTTTCTGGGCTGGTTGCCAACCTTTGCCAGACTTTGGTTTATTCTTGCTACTTAATAAACTTGATAAGGACCATTGGTGTGTGTCAATATCCTCGGGAATCTGGAGCTGGGGCAGAACAATAGTGCTCCATAGTGTTTTACAGCACTCTCTGAGGGATTTACAATGTCAGTTTATTGCCCCCAACAATCTGGGTCCCCATTTTACTAACCTTGGAAGGCTGGAAGGCTGAGTCAACCTTGAGCTGGTCAGGATCAAATTCCTGGCTGCAGGTAGAGTTAGCCTGCAATAGTACATTCTAACCACTATGCCACCAGCAGGAGCAAAATAAAGGCTTACAAAACACTGCCTGACCAGAAAAACCATCTACCAAGAAGGTATGAATAAGAAGCTCTCTGTAGTTAACATATATAAGCAAGCTATAGGGTTCTAGATATATTTTATTTTATTTTATTTTTGTATCAAATGTCTGTTCTAAAAAATGAGATTTGAGTGTGGCAGGAAAAACTTTAGAAAGGGACTCTATCACTATGACAAAAATCCAAATTCTAACTCTGTAAAAAAAAAAATGAAGCTGAGAAGGACAGGCAGAAGGAAGTTCTGGAAGCAATATTAAATCTGCAACAATAACATCAATAAAATAACTTGGCTTCTCCATCTGCCCTAAATTAAATTTTAAAAAAACTTGAGGTAAACAGGACTGAATTTATGTAGAAATAACTGGGAGCTCTGGTCTAATACTTTGAAGAAATTTTCTGACCTCCAGGGATATTGGTATTCTAGCAAAATATAAAATAGTTCTACATGCCTAAAATCTGGTCAGTATCCACCCCTATTTTAGAATGCAAAGTACCCTAGTTTCTTGGGAAGAATGAGGATTCAAAACTCATTCAGTCTATCTCTTGCCAAAGGTTCTCCATTATCTTTCAAGTTTCAGCAAATCAAGTACAATATTAAATCTGATTTATAACTAAATGTAGCTTCTAGCAGTTACTGTCCATTCCTAATCTGAAAGCAATTCCAGAGATTTGCATCTTCTTCTTATGGGCTTCTGCTTCTTGTGCTTTCTTTTTTCTTTCTTTGATACCCATCCTACACAGCATTAACTTCATATTTGATACCCATCCTACATAGCATTAACTTCATATCCAGAGACCTATTCATTTCATATATTTTAGTATGCAGTAAAGCCAGTTGGCTAAGAAATATAAAATATGCCAATCATAGCTAAAGAATGTAAAATATGCCCTAGGATAGGGGTCTTCAAACTTTTTCAGGCCATCCAAACTGTTGCTTAAAAAACAACAACTGATCAAGACACAGAACTCTAGTAACAGAAAATTGACGACATTTGAGTTCCTTTTTTGTTGTTTTGCCTTAGTCTCTCACAGATCCTCATCAAGATCTCATAAAACCCCAAGATGGTTTTAAAACATGGAAGATGTTTTTTTAAAAAAAATCACCACCCTTTCCTAGTGAGTTAGTAAACTTTTTCAGCATGATATTTTGAGAATAAGGAAGTTTTCTAGTGAAGGCAGTTGAATTGTCAGATGAAGACATTCTACCTTCACTGTTGTTAGATTATCAAGTTTGGATTTTACTTGTGGCATTCCTGGATCTCTATAGAAACTCTGAACCTTTTTTCATGCTAAACTCTTCCTCTTTTCCTTCAGAATAGTGTATGATACTTCACCTCAGCCAAGAACAACATGTTGGCAATCCCCTCTTTTTTTTAATTCTCACTCGAGGGTGGAAATTTCCTCCTCTCTCTGCTCCCATCAGCTTTGATTACAATAGCCTTAAGGCATTGCAAGTCCACTTTCCATTCCCAATGGCTCTCCTTAGAACCTACTTCAAATCAACACAGAACAGGATTTGCAGTTATAAGTGCTGACGTTCTTACCAGCAAAAGAGTTTGTCCTACTTTTACAGTAAACCACCTCTAACTGGTTAAAAAAATCAGGAGCAAAGCATTTAAAAAAAAAACAACTAGACTTTCACTAAGCCATTAATATTGCCACCAAGCACTTGGGACCACGTATTTTTCAAAGTGCAATATAACAAATTCTTGCTCCGGTAAGATATTAGCTCCCCAAGAGCTAACATCAATCAACTTGTATGAAAAGCTTCTCTTAAAAACATGCACTGTGAACAGCTTCATTTTGTTCCGTCCCATTGCTATTCTCATTCCCAAAACCTTGAGAAGCAGTTTAAAAGCCAAGCAGTAATTATCTCTATTCTACTAAAGCAAAATGCTGAGAACAAGGAGCAAAACTCCCTGCTCCACCCTGAACTGCGGCGAATTCTGCAGCAATAAAAAAAAATCCCCTCATCTCTGCTCCACACGAGGGAAAGGAAGGCAAAACAAGGAAAACAGCCAGCAGCATCTCACTTCTCACAGGCTGATCTTTCTTCAGAGAAAGTGAAAGTGACCAGACCCTTTGTCTCCAAATGTTCAGCACTGAACCTTCCCTCTGACTTACTGAAGTGGTATTGCAAAGCCCTCAAGAGAATATTTGCCTTCTGGGACATGCAGTCTAAGAATGGAGGAGGAAGTCTCAGTTCTCTTTAATGAGGAAGCAAAACCGTGGCATCTTTTCCCCTTCCCTCTAAGGGAAAAACAAAACAAAACCCCTATCGACAGCAATTTTGAGCGTCTGCAGCTGAGCCAGAAATAAACAAGCACAGTTTTCCCACTGTGCTGATGCTGTAGGAGCATAGAAATCCAGAAGTCATCTCAACTGGACCATTCTATGGAAATAACCCAGACTTCGTTTGTGATTCTCCCCCCCCCCCTTTTTTTTTTTTTAATCTCTCTAAGCAGTTTGGTTTTGTCTATTTTTTTTTCAATAATAAATTTATTTTCCTCTGATTTCTGGAAGAAGCATTATTATTACTAGGTACATAATACTGTGAAATCACAGCTTCCAGTTCTTCAGCTGGTGTTAGCTTTCATATGCATCAAATCCTTCTCAGGATTTGCAACCTAGGATGTTGCAATGTATTGGCATTGTACATATGTGGATATGCAGACAAAGCAATGTGGCTTTTGTAAAATGACAGGTGGACATTTTGTCAATGTGCAGATTTTCAAAAATGCCATCCAAGATTTTTGGTATGGTGATAATCCCTGGAACCACCACAGCCAGTTTATGCCATCACCATTTAGTTCTGATTTTCAGATCTTGACATATTGTGATCTACTCCAATTCTTTGTTTCCTATTTTACAATCCCTAATTTTGCCCCATCAATTACTTTCTTCTTTTCAATCACCGTTAAATCTGGTGTGTTTTGTGCCAAGATTTTATGTTCAGGAATCCCATAATATTTTAACCTGCTAATATTTTTTACTACTTTTTCAACTACATGTTTTCACCAATTTTTCATTATTGGTGATAATTTTGGCAGATGTTCCAGTGAATCATTTTGGTGACTATATTATGTTGTTCGTTATAATCAATTTGTGCAATTTTCTTACATGAGTATATGAGCTACTATTCCTTCTACTTCTTTGCAACAATCTGCACTTTGAATCATTTGATAATTCTGGTCGTGATTTCATTAGTTCAAAGAGCTTGCTCTTGAGCAGCCAAAATCAAGTCTTCAGTTTCTTTTTATAATGTTCCAGTTGTAAGCCATTGCCAGGTTTTATCTTTATTTACTTTGCCCCTCCATCTTTTGTAGAAATTGACAATGTAATGCTATTCCTTGCCAGCATTCTCTTTGTGTTTTTATTACATTATTTCAATATTCATATTTTATTTCCTGTACATTGATTAAATTCCAAGTTTTAATTTGCACCAATGCTTGTTCTTGGCTGTCTTTCACGTAATCAGCCAATCCATGCTGTGGAAGTTTTGCTTCCATTTCTGTGGGGCAAGTACAAATAGTCCTCAATTTACAACTGGTTGCTTAGCAGCCATTCAAAGTTACGATGGATGCCAAAGGTACTTAAGACCCCACCCACCCACCACCTCTGCACTCAGCAAGCAACCCTCATTTATAGTAATTGGCAGCATCGCACATTTGTATAACCGTGATTTATGACATTTTTGCCAGAAACCAGTGTTTATTTCTGGTTTCTGGCAAAAACAGCCCATTGTGGACAATGGAATTGTTTAACAAACATTGTGATTTGCTTACAGACTGCTGCAAAAAATGTAAAATTGATGACTCACTTAATGACACACCTGATTTACGATAATACTGGGCTCAGTTAACAATTGTAGGTCAAGGACTACCTGCATATCTATCAACATCGCAATGGAGAGGTAATGCATAGTGAATATTCATTAATTTTATTGGCTTTTGGTTCGAATTGCCCAGTTTAGTTTTGGTCCAAACTGTCCATTATTCTTATTATGCTTTTATTATTATTTGCCAAATGCTACTTTGTAAAGTTAAAAGTGGTAATCCTGAGCCAACTGCTTCCAAATAGCTGTTTAAGAAGACCTATCATCTTTGTATCTGGAACTTTAAGAGTTTCTTCTTTACCTGAATATAAGCTGGGAGCAGAGGAGTGAGACAAATGATACCTGAGAAAATTCTGTAATATGCAACAGGACCCAGACAATACAAATACAGTTTTCTTTTTAAAAAAATTGCTTATCTATATATATAAAAGCGAAAAGCACTCATGGATTAATCATGAAATCTCCAGAACCGTAAAGCCTACAAACTTGAAATTTGCCATGTATGTTCCTCTTGGCTTCTAGGTGCTCACTAAGAAAGGATTTTTCGAAATGACCTTCAGAGCATTAGTATTTCCTATATAATTATAACATGCTCTGATGCTAATTAGTTAGACATTCTACTCCCCCTCCCAACTTGAAAATAACTCTTGAGAGAATGGGATAGCATAGGACAGGCTTCTGTGGGACAAGCCTCATGGAGAGAAGGGGCTAGAAAGCCTGAGGGAGAGAAGGGCATAGGATAGGAGACATTTCTGTGAGGCAAGGCTGAGGGAGAGAAGGGGAGAGGAGAGGATCAATGGGGCCAGCCTGAGGGAGAGAAGGGGAGAGGAGAGGCTGATCGTAACTACTCATTAATTTTCAAACTCTAGTCGATTTATCAAGCCTGATCACATAGTTTCGTAACGGAGCACGGGTATTCAGCTAGTATATCATAAGCAGATAGTCAGACAATGCGAAGGTGGAGGAATTTTTTTTTCTTCAGAATCAATTTCAAAATTGCAAGGTGTCAGGGATAGTCATCCTGCCAATTTTGCTCAATGTTACTTGAGAAAGTTGCAATCCTATTCCGTTTTTCAGGAATTCCTGAACTGTTCATAGGCATAGGTTTGTTCATAGGCATATATAATATTGCACGATAAAAACAGATTTCAATCTGAATATTGTGTAACGGAAAAGATGCTTCTCTACATGGGTTTCTATTGCTGGAAAAACAGAAGAGAATATTTGTAGCTCAGGGTTGAACTACAGGGTCCTTGGTTCTCTCAGAGCTTGATAGTTTTCTTGCAAACATTTCATTACCAAACTAGATAACATCATCATCATGTTAGTAGGGAGTGGGGTTTGCTATCATTTTATATAGTGGCTTGCCCTGGCAGTGTTGGTGGGAGTGGTCTTGGTAGTTCCTTGACTGCACTGTTGTTTACTGTTAGCTTGTTTGTCTAAGTTGATAGTTCCCAGATTGGGGTATTGTATTTTTTGATTATTGGTCTAATGTTAATCTTGGTGTTGATCTTTGCTCATCTGGGTGTTGATTGCTGGTGAGGAGGGTTTTTTGGCCTTTTTTATTTTCTTTTTGGCTTTTTGATCATCTCTTTTGAATGGTATGTAGATGTTGTTTATCTCTATGTGCCTGTTGATAGCTGATTTTTTTTTTCTGAGCCTCTAACTGGGAATTACCAGCATTGAATTTAGGGAAACTTCTGAATAAGCATACTCCTTCCAAGTAGGAGATTTTGAATACATGTCCTGCTTGCTTCTAAATGAGCATGGATGAAGTTTGTAACGCATGCTTATTTGAAAAGGAATTTGCAGAGATGCTGTCTACTTTTAATTATGGCCCCATCAAATAGAAGATGTTCCTTGACATCTTTCACATAAATGGACTAGAAACACTTCTCTATTGCTGACATAAAGAAATGATTGTGTAGATGTCTTGTTTGGTTGGACCTGTACAAATACATTTAAATTTTGAGAGGCAGAATGTATGCCTGAGAACAGAAGGGGAAACAAAAAGATGGCTCCTTGATATACTGTAAGTTGTATTGAAATAGCTATGTCTGTTGTATTGAAATAACTATGTCTCTCTTTCTGAAGTGGCACTGGCAGATATGTACAACAGAGGCCCTTGATGTCAACATACAGTACATATCATATTTCCTAATCTGTCTGCTGACATTACTAACAACATTTGCAACTACCAGGCAGTGTAGCTATGACAACTCATTGCCAACACTCCTTTTTTTCACCAAGCAGTTTCTTGTCTTTTGTTTCATTGTTATGACGGAGAAAAAAATTTCCCTGGAAGTTGCTCTGACAAGATGGTGAGATTGTTTGCTGATATAGTCATGCACATCCACTCCAAGTTAGATACCACTCTGACAAAATCTAGTGAATTGTCTGGGTAATATCTTACAAAACTGTCTGAGGCTTTTTTCAGCTTGCAGAGGTTTAGGAAGTGGCTTTAGTTTTTCTGCAATATAGGGCCAGCTGTATGCAGGCTGATCTATGCCCTGTCTGGCTTCTTTGAGCTTCAAGGAAAGACAGGTGTAACTAGATTTGGGAGATGGTCAATGCTTCATTAGTGGAGAGGTGAACTGCTTCAGTAGCATAATACTTACCTGCTCGTTTGCAACATTTGTTACCAGTAGGTTTCTAAGATTGATTAAAGGACTGTCTTTAATAAAGCAGTGAGTGGTTTGGTATCTGAATCAGAGGTGGGTTTCTACCGGTTCGCCCCAGTTTGCAGAAACTGGTAGGGGTGGTGGGAGGCTCCACCCACCTGCCCAGATGTCATCAAAAATGCTCTGCACATGCACAGGAGCACCGCACACCCGCACACTACCGATAGTGAACTGGTAGCGCTGGGATTTGAATCCCATCACTGCTGTGAATCTCTGAGCTGAACCAACCATTCTATGCATTTATCCTGGGAGGCAATGCTGAAGGTCCCCTTCTTACATGAGGTTAAATGGAGGGGTCCCAAAGGTAGATTTCTTAGTGTTAGTCCCCATGTTATGGATTCACATATCCCCCAAAATTTCATTGGTATCCACCCAATCTATCCAAAGACATTAAAACTACCTTGTTCTAGCAGGCCTATTTGGGATTATGGGTTTGAAGCAGTGGTGGGATTCAGCCAGTTCGCACCACTTCGGGAGAACCGGTTGTTAACTTTCTGAGCAGTTTGGCAAACTGGTTGTTGGAAGAAATCATTAGGGCAGAGAACCGGTTGTTAAATTACTTGAATCCCACCACTGGTTTGAAGGCATCAGGCTGAGCTGTAACCTTACCAAATGGTAGTTATTTCCTGGGGTTCAGAAAGAGGTCTTTCTGAACTCTTATTAGGAGATGCAAAGAATTGAATTAGGAATTTTTGCTGGCAAAATATGTCTGCTTTCTTGCTCTGCATCTGATTTCCCACTTGCTGACCAAAATTTGGGATTATGAACATTGTCCAAATGAACTTTATTCCGGCCTTTTATAACCAGCTTGTGATACCACACTCTGTAAATTGGAAGTGTTGGCTCCAACTGACATCTAAGCACTTGCAACGGGTGATTTGTTCTGCATGAACCTGGACTGATGTATTCATTGAAACATGCACAAATAGCCCATCTTCATTTACATATGCCTTCATTATGTGCATCTTAATATGCATTGGGACCTGCTGTTCTCAGTTAAACAATTGAAACACATACAACATGGGCATCGATAGTTTAATAAGGTTGACGGGTTTTAGATGGATATTTTGCTTCTCCTCCCGCAAACATTCTATGCAAAATAACATTTCTATTATGTTGTTAATATTATAAGGTTTAGATGCTGTGTCACTAGTTTTGTCTGATATACAGTGCTGTAGATTGTTAAGGTCATAGTATATTGTGCTAACATGGTGAAACAGCTGGTGTCTTGGTGTAGAATCTGTATTTACAGTTGCCAACTTTTTGTGAAAGAAAGTCTGGGATTAAATTTTCATATAGGAACAGAACAGGTTTGAGAGGAAACGTTGGGTAGGAAAACCAGATCAGAGGAATTATTGAGGAAAGAAAATGGTAAATCAAAGGAATTTGCAAGCTTGGGAGTGAATTTAAATAAGGGAGCTTACACTTCCTTTTAATAATGGGATAGAAATAATACAATGAACAGATCCGTAGGTGAATGAGTCCTGCATTTTTACTAAAATTGTTCAGTGGATGATTGAAGTAACCTGTTGTGTTCAGTATTAAATCAAACCTAATATGAATATTTCTGCAGAAAGTAGTGAAAATTGTGGTACTTTGAAATTAGTGGCACAATTTCCAGGGACTACAGAAGTTTGTGACCACAAATCCACTCCCCAGTCTTAAATGTCAGGAGGAAATCTTCAAAATACAATCTAAAAAAACAACATACATCATTGATTTGAATTTACTAACCAACCCATTACAGGCTTCTTAGAAGAAGTTTATTCAGATGTTTTGAACATAAATGTGTTAAATGCTTCTGCACATAATGTCCTTTTGCTAAGCAGAAAGAAGTGGTTGCTTAGTTTTGAAAAATCATTAGAGGCACGATTTCTTTAAACATTGAAATTTGAATTGTGCAGAGTATTTTTTTTATATACACCAACTGCTTTGCCCAGAAGTGCATGAAACAAAAAGCACACGTAGCACAGATTGCTCAGCAGTCAGTGGTGTCCAGAAAGAAGGGATTTTCCATGGCATTTTTGCACTGTTCATCATAGCAAGTTGCCAAGTGTCTGCACTAGATCTGCCTAATCAGCATAGCTACTTCTTTAAAAAGAGTTTTAGCCATTATTGCACAGACTTGCTTTGTGATGATCACAGCTCCCTGCCAGTATGCATTATCCTAACAGTTGCTTTTTCCCTAGCAACTTGTAATGACTGAGTTAAAAATTCTAAACTAATTTGAAACAGTAATTATTTTAGAAAGACTTGAAAGTTAACTCCAACAGCACAGGTTTCTTATAGGGCATGATCAATAGACTGTGCCAAACAAAACAAAAACACCCAAACCAGAGTTTTTGATTTAATATAATGAAAATAGGGAAAAAAACCAACCCTAGTAATACCGTAATTGGAAAAAAAAGATTTTAGGAAAGACTTCATTACTAAGAAAGGGACAAAGTGTCTCATGTAGCTTTCCTGCACCAAAGATTGATCTTTCAACATCAAAAAATCAATATAAAAATAATTTCTAGTGGTACATCTATACATCAGTCCTATTGTGAGATGTGGTGGAAGCCGTGATTTGATATCTGTAGTCTGCCAGGGAAAAATAGACTCAGACTCAACCCAAAGCTGCTTGGTCCGCAAGTCTCTTTTGTTGCATCAGATTTCCTCTAAAGTGAAATCCATAAATTAATTTGAGTGAAAGTTGTCAGGGTATTTTCATGACTTGGTATTTTAAGTCATGTGTGAAAAATAAGTGATAGGGAAATTTAAGGAACAAGAATAGTCATCTGATAAATAAAATTGCAATTGGGAATCAAGATACTCTTACAATTTTTCCCAGGGGATTTGACTATTATAGAAGGCAACTATATAAGATTAGAAGTCTAGTTTCTGAATAGTAGTAACTTGAGAGCAGTTTAATAAAAGCAAACATTGTGCTTAACTCGTTGGCTTTATAAGCCCCTTTTCTAGCTATGACATGGCATTGCAGCTGTAACTATAACTACCAGCTATAACTTTAGGTCATCATAGATACAAAACCACATAATAGCTACTAAACCACATTTAATTGGGTTGGGTTTGGAGTTGGCAGGTTAAATATAGCCTTAAAGGAAACTGACACAGCTAAATATTGTAAGGCCCATGAGTTCAATGGGACTTACTCCCAGTCAGTCTCTATCAAACTGTAATCTGAATGTTTCATTTAATGGGAAAGGATGATTGTAAGTGAGTAGGAATGCTAAATGCATATTGAAAACACCGATACTTCTTTATAAACAAGCAAGTTTTGCCTTACCTTTCAAGTGTGTTGAATTACAGCTTCCACAATTCCCAGGCAGCATGTCTGCACACCTGGAATTCACTGGGCTTGAGAAGAATGAATTAGCACTATCTGAGAGCTTGCCTGTTGGCAATGAAGATGTTACTGTCATTTTTCAGTAAAGCAATCTTCCCATGTTTAGTCAGAAGGAACTCTTAGTGTGTTCAACTGATTTATTGTCTAGTTAGGACAGGAACAGTAATTTCTTCTGCTGTTTCTTCAAGTGGAAAATGGCCCGAAGTTTCAGAAAGCAGGGTATCAAGGGATTCTGGTTATTTAACATCTGTTCAAAATTTTATTCAAACACAGAGAAATGTAAATCTTTAAAACATTTCTTATCTAGGTTTATAAAATGTGTCTTTCCCCATGTATATTGTATATGTATAATTTTAATCAAAACCCTGAAATAATAACTTTGGAAGACAGAGCCCAGGGAAGATTGTTTGGGTTTAACATATGCTTACATTTCCCACTTTTTACCAACATGATTGGCAACTACATTGGTTTGTTTCTTTTTCAACCTGGAAAATGCTGACTCGGGGATATGAGCTTTTATTTCAGAAAGAAAGAAGTAGTGCAGCTGACAAAGTTTGGATAATAAATCAGATATTGCAATAGGACTTGAAACAACAATGTGTTTAACTCATAGACATGTGATACATTTTGAAATCTCTTTAGGGATTTGTCAGTTGTTATATGTTGCTTCAGAACCCAAGGTTATTAAGAATTTTTAAAAAACTGATAATTATCCGAAGCTCCTACTGCTTCTTGTTAGTATCTGGGTCTTTGACTTCTGCTTACATGTATCATAGCAACATTTGAGTAGCTTGGGTGCAACTTGTATCATATGACCATCATTGTGCCAAAATAACTGCAAAGTGGGGACAGGTTTTATATCTCCCAGTGGAGTTTGAGGAACGCTGTACAGTCACTGTAAGTTAATAGTAGGGAAATTCATTCGCTCTGGGTCCTCTCCCTAACAGCTTGGAAGTTTAGACTTTTTAAAGGTAGAAAGTAAAACAAAAGTAATAGAAAATATCTTTCCACAATTAGTATCATGTTTCCCCGAAAATAAGACCTTGTCTTATATTTTTTTTGAACCCTGAAGTAAGCACTTGGCCTTATTGCCATGTGCTCAAAAGTCCAATTGGGCTTATTATCAGGGGATGTCTTATTTTGGGGGAAACAGAGTAGCTAGAGAAAGCTTATATAACTGGGTCATCTGTCAGATATTTTGGAATTCAGCTCCAAAATTTCAGATAGCATAACCAATAGACAGGCTTCCTAGGAATTCTGAGATTTGTCCCAACCCAATTTTTAGAAAGCACAGGTGTAGGAGTAATTTTTCTAGCTGGAAGTGTCCTGTTCAGTACTGGAAAGATTATTGGAACTCACAGACATTTGTTGAATTTACATGTGCTAAGACTTAATGTGGCTTAATGTGATTTGCTCAAACCATGGTTAAAGACCCTTGGTTTATACACATGTGAGTTCAGAAGCTAAAAGTATCCATCAACAAACCATTTTAAGAAAAACTAATGTTGAGCAAACTTTCAAAGAAGTTCGTTAATCATGATGATGATTATTATTATTATTGGGAAAGAACTGATTAGCATCTTAGCAAGATAGTTTTCTGGAAATACACTTGAAAACCATCTGCTTGGTTCAAATTCTTGGTACAGTTTAACCACTAACCAGTCTATTAAAAAATGGTTCTATTTTCTATACATATTAGTCTATTTACATTTTGGGGGAGGTGGGAAATGGATATTTTTATTCTCTTGCCAGTGTTTTGGGTTCTTCCCTCTTTAATCTAATTTTAGAAATCATAGCAATAAAAGAGAAGCTTCCATCTTTTCGGAAGCTCAGAATAATTTACTATAGATACGTACTAAATTTAAATAACATTGCAATAAAACCTGTGCAGTAATAGAATAAAAATATCATGACTTTCTCCTGGGACTTATCCCCAGCATTTAGAATTGAGAGGTTTGGGTGCCTATGTATAAAGATGTTTAATAACCTGGATCCAAAGAATATATTGAGAATATCGATCTTGGCCATCCATGGGGGGAGGGGCAAACAATGAAGACTGCATCATGACATTGCAACACAAATTCCACCCCATTTGTATTTGTGATGCAGCAGTGCAGGCGAGTAGGTAAGGAGTGGAGCTCACATTGTAAATATCAAGATACGTGTTTTGTCATTTTGGCAAAATGTTGGCTTGTTATGGAAGCTCAGGTACTCATCACTGTTCTGTCTCAGGCGACAAATAGAAGTCTGCCAAAAAAATCCACTTACTGCTCTAATCTAAATACCTTAGAAACTATGGAATTTTCTATCCTTTTCTATTGGCTCCCTGGGAGAGCATCACATGCAGTAGTCATTACATTATGGTTTAATTTTTGTGATCGTGCTAAATTGATATTATGGGGAAATGCAAACTTGAAAATGCCAAAGTAATCTTTTTATCTAATAAGAGTGAAGACTGTGATTCATAGCTTAAGTAATTGAATTTAATTATAACTGTTAACTTGTAGAGCTACAGCACTGATGCCATTTGCCAAAATGTTCAAAATAGCAATTACCAAATAGTCCTCAGTTAATGACTAGTCATTCAGCAACTGTTACAATGACGAAGAACAAGTGATACTTATGATCGATCCTTGAAGCTGTAAAATATTGCAATATCGCATAGTCACATGATCCTGTTTTCAATCTTCCCTATCAGCTTCATACAAGCAAAATTGAGGGGGAAAGCAACAGGAGGATGCAAATCCTTGCTTAATGACCCACCATGATTCACTTAACAATGGTTACTGGAGACTAGTGGAACTGCTTTTGCTAGGTAGTGTGGCCATGTGATGCATTTTACAACCATATCACACAGCAACAGAAGTTCCAGTCCCAATTAACGTTGTTAAGAAAAGACTACCTGTGCTCAAACTTTTTAACATCTTCAAAACTCCCTGTAAAATTAGAAGAGTTCGCATGTTAAATAATAAACCTATTATACCAATTTATAATTGTTTGTAAGACAAACACTAAATGAGATGTTCAGATTTATAGAGAAGCATGGAATGTAAAATCAGTGGGTCTGATACTGTAATGGAATGTGGAAATGAGGAGGGAAAGGACGGAAGTGCTGCCTAGGAAACAATTAGACAAAAGAGGCCCCAGTGGCTTAATAGTTAGAGAAAGGGACTTAGAAGGGACTAACCCGAATGGATCAAGCAATTAAAAATGGCAGTGGGAAGTTTGTACTTATAGAGTTGCAAAATTCTGTTAATGTAGCCTTACAATAAAGTAGATTTAGCTCATCTAGTCATATCTCCTGTCTAGTTTACCCAGGAGAACTAACAGATACATGAATGTCAATGAGAAATTATATCGGCACCACTTAGCATTTCCATACATTTCCATACAATTTTATGGAGGTGGTCTTCCCAGATTAATTCCAGTTATTCCATTTTCCCATGTTGCTAAACAACACTGGCAAGCCAAGATCTCTCTACCTTCATTCCTTTTTCCACCCTATGGTTTCTTTCTCTAGCAAGGAAAAATAAAAGTAAAAATCGCAACCAACCACTATGGCAGCAGCAGTAATGAACCTACTCAATGTGACTGTCAAGGGTGGGAGGTAGTGGGAAAACACAAAGGGAAAGATGGATTGAGATAGAAATACCTATCAGTGAGAAACTCACAGCATTTCCATAATATCCATTTAAAGTGTTCGTAAACTGCGGTTTTACTGTTTCTTCTGTAGTAGGAGCTGAAATGATGATTAATGTAACTTAGTTTTGTGACTCTCCCAGAAGCCATATGGCCATTATGGCACATTTTTATACATTTTAAATTGTAATTAATCAACAAATTTATTATTTTGTATCTTTTGGACATTGTTTATTTTGAAGAAGAATTTGATAGGCACAGGTTATTGTTCAGATGGGGTGCCCAAAATGAAATATTTATTCACTTGGTATGTTGTATAGGGATGGGCAACTCACTGGTTCAAGATTCCATTGAAATCCGGAACATTCTGTTCTCCGCCAGACCATGCCAACCTTTACCAGATCTTTCCATTCAATGGTTTCCAGAAGCAAATGCTGAGAACTCAAATCATCTCAACATGGCTGGGGCAAAATATTTTAGTGTTAAGATGTTTCAGTGTTTCATGTTTCCAGTTCAGAGGATTTACTTCTGGAAACTAGAATGTCACAATCCAGCATTATCAGATAGGAGAACAGACTGTTCCAGAGTTCTCCAGAATGTTCCATTGCTGGACTGGTCAATTTTGTAAATCCCTAGTTTATATTTATAGTGGCTTGTTTTTGGACAAAAGTTATTTCATGCATATTCAGGAAGACCAATTGGCTTTTGTAAATGCCCACATTCATTTGAATTATATGCCAATAATTTAGAAATTACAGGAGCTCAGCAAACATTCCTTTACCAATTGTAAAAAGCTCAGTGCTGCAAGACTGGGAAAAATACCCATTCTTTGTCAGTTGTACAATTGGTTGGTGAAGCCTAGTACTGTTTCAGAATTTTGGATTGCATTTTATTAGTTTATGTGATAATGTTTTGATTTGTTTCACACTCTTAAATAAAATGACTTAAAAGTTAATTATTTCATAACAAGGTGCACACATACACAAACAAATACCTTACTTTATATATAAATAAAGGATACCAAACTTTCCCCTTTTTCTTGTTCTTTTTCCATATATAATTAAACCAAAATCCTGTGGAAGGTGTCTGCTCTGTTGTTATACTTAATGTTATTATAAATTATAAATTCAAGACCAGTGGAAGCAGCACGTCATTAATTTTGCAAGTAGGCACTTTCCCCCTATGATGGTAGGTGGAGTGGAAAGAATAACATCTTCTTTTGAGATATTTGTGAATTTTCCATCACCACATCAGTGGTGGACAAATGTCAAGTAAGCAAGACCTATCAAGTAAAGTGAAGTACAGAATAGTGTTAGAGCAGCAAGCACATATTGAGAATTAATGAACAACTTACCTCTAAATAATCACAGAGCCCTATATTAGCTTTCGGTGCTAGAAATTAGCTCACAGTCACCTCGATGAAAAATTCTGCCCGATTCTAGTTTTTTTTTTTAACCTTATCTTAATTTCAGTACAGAATTATGAAGATCAATCAGCTGCCTCCCATGTTGTTTTTTAAGAAAGGATGATTGTACTGTTGCATAGATCTCAGTAACTAGCACTTGAATAGTTTTGAAATCCAGATTTTGTAGGAGGTGATACTGTAGATCAAAAGGTGTCACTACATACAAATCATTTCTTTACCAAAGTTGTACAATCATTTCACAACCTAATAATTCATTAATTTCAATAAGACTCTGACAAAGCTAACTTTTCCAAGATCCGGTCTCTATCTTTGAACGAGAATCTCCAGGATTATGAAGTGAATAACTAAAACGTAATTATTCTATGAAACTATTTTTAGCTTGATTCATTTTTATCTGTTTCTCTTTCCTGAAACATGGTGAAAACTTTGGTTTTTATGGACTTCAGTTGAATGCACTTTATAAGAGAGAACACAAAGGACATAATTAGTATATTTGTGCTGCATGGTGGTATTGTTTTTGATTCAACAGATTTAGGAAACAAGAGACACCCTTCCTCCCAATTCATCTGTTAAATTGAGGCTTTCCTATATATTTTTTATTTTGAAATAAATTTAAAAAAAAATCATATTTTTGAATAAGAAGAAGAAATGTCTATGCAGAAATTGAAAGGGTGATCAGAGAGAAAGTACCTGGTTGCCAGAGATCCAGATTGGTCTGGAATGAAATTACCACAAGCTTTTCTTGCCTATATTTTCATTATTTTTCTGATCTGGGGGGCTTTTCTATTTGGGCTGGGGCATATTTGATGTATGAATTCTGTTTTTCACACTGTGGTGTGGTTAAGGCAGTTGGGTTTCTTCTGCGATGTGCCAGCTGTGGGCAACACAGAGAGTTCAACATGTAGTAAGTAACCTCTTCTTCCATTTTGACCAAATCTCTTCTGTATGTTCAGGTTTTGAGCTGCATAGTCACTGATCATGCAACTGGCCATTGCTCTTTGCCATAAAGTCACTTCATGCTCTTTTGAAGCAGAGCAGATAAGTAGAGCCCTGATATGAATAACTTAAGTGTATTTCATGCCTTGAGTAATTCTTCCTGCTAAAAACCTGGAATGTCAAATTATCTCCTAGTCCTTGCTGTCTTGGACTCTCTGTTTGTCCAGGCTTCATATATTTAATCTCAGGTGAAGGACTCACGGCATGTTAAAGTTAGTTTTCTGCCACACATAGCTGTTAACTTGGATGAATGATAGGGACACAATAGCTAATAGGGATCTTGAGATACTTGAACTATGGCATTTACTATCAGCTTTCCTGATCTGGCAAGGTTAGCCTAATTGGCCAATAGTAAAGTCAATGCTCATCACATTCTACCGCTCTCAATAATCATAAGCTAGTCCCAATGATTCCATATGTTATTATATTAATAGCATATATTTAAGACTAGTTTTACAGTAGGTCTGCTTTAAGAACAGAGTGTTTTTCCATAAGGCTGGTTAATTGGGATTAATTTTCCTGGGAAAAATTGAGAGGCTGACACTCTTCATTTTTATACCTGTCTTAATAACATTAACATAATTTTTTTCTTGGTCTCATTCTAGATCAAGAATGGGCATCATTGATCAACGCCAGGTCCTTTCTTGATGCATTGGTTCAGGTCCTAGTCATTGTTGACATGCCACAATTCTTTTTTTTTTTAATACTGTCCATAATTACTATGAGATCTACAAAATCCAGCTTTCTCTTTTTAATGTTTTAAAATCTACATTTAATTATTGGGCAAGGTCATCTGTTGGCATAAAACTATATATCATTGATATGGTAATTAGTACAGGTAGTTCTTGATTTATGACCACAATTGAGGCCAAAATTTCCATACGGTTAAGTGAGTTTTGCCCCATTTTATGACCTTTCTTGCTACAGTTGTTAAATGATTTGCTGCAGTTAAGTTAGTGACACAGTTAAGTGAATCTGGATTCCCCATTGACTTTACTTGTCAGAAGGTCACAAAAGGTGATCACATGACCCTGGAACACTGCATCTGTCATAAATGAGTCAGTTGCCAAGGGTCTGAATTTTGATCACATGACCATGGGGATGTTGCAATGGTCATGTGAAAAACAATTACAAGTCTCTTTTCTCAGTGCCATTGTAACTTTGAATGGTCACTAAACAAGCTGTTGTAAGTCAAGGACTACGTGTATCAGTTTTCTGTAGAACATATAGAATTGGAGATGCATTCAAGAGGATAAAAAGACAGGGAGTGTGAACCCAGAGTGTCCTGTATTATGATACCTGGGTACTCACTGGACTGATTAATTGGGCAGATATCCATTTGGAATTGAAATATTTTGCCATATGAAACAAGCTTGTCTTGGATTTCACTGTAATTCTTAGCTGCTGAATGGCAATTGCAACCCAGAATGATGTATGGGTTTCAGCTGATTTGCCACCTGCTGCCAATGCAAATAGATACCTGGCTTCTACCAGTTACACCCATGTAACATCTAGCAACTATAATGCAATCTCATGGAAATTTCTTTGAAAATGATCCAGACCTTTCAGTAGGCATAGAATGCCAATGAGGTAAGAAACATATTCCCATCCATGCTGAAATACTGGCACATTTACATTTTCAGAGGCTGTTGGAACTTGCTGGTTGTGATATTTAAAGGCTTGACTACATGGCTTGGATGTTGCCTTAGAAAGTTCTCTCCTGTATAGTCTTCAGGAGTTTCAATTTTGTTGACAAAGGCTGTAATAACTGTTGGGTTTCTGAAAACCAGGTTCAGCTTTTCCTAAGGATAGGTCTTGAAAAGTGAAATAGGATTCTTTTAAGAGAGTCTGCTTTTCACTGGTCTCATTTGGATGGCAAATACATCCTCATTTTACTAAAGATGGGGTGTAAATAGAAGTGTGCTTTTACTCCTCTTGCCTTTAAACCATGGGTGTCAAACTCGTGGCGTCACGTTGCTGTTTTGTGATGTTTTTTCCCTTCACGGAACTGGGGTGGGCATGCCCTGTGCATGTCGCATTCAGCCCATGGGCCGCCAGTTTGACACCCCTGCTTTAAACTATACTGTAATTTATTGAAACATTAGGTAGGGAACACTGATGTTAAACTATGGAAATAGTTAACACGTGCAAGGAATGTTGAGTATGTTGTATATCCTTGACTAAATGCCATTTAGATGCAATTCTCCTTTATCTTATTTATTCGAATTATCATACCTGGGCCACATAACTTCAGACAACCAGTAGATGATAGTGAAGAAAGACCTGTCTATATCTCTTTGTCATCTAGTGGCCCTCTGGAGTTCTGTAGCCCAGATCTAAACATTTATAGATACTTCCTGAACATAGAATGAGAGACCAGAGGCCACCTAGTCCAACCTCCTGCTCACGGTTTGAACCCCTGAAACAATTTGGAGAATTTATCTAGTCCTAGTCTCTGTTTAAATACCTTCATTTAGAAGGAACATACTTCATGAGGCTGCCTGTTTCACAGGTTTACCATCAGGAAATTCCTGTATCTACTGGAATCTACTTCTCTGTAGTTTCAGTCCTTTGATTCTGGGCCTGCCAACTAAGACAACAGAAACCAAATCCCTTGTGTTCTATATGCCAATCATTTAGATATTTGAAGATTACTTTCATGTTTCTCCCAGACTTATCTTCCACAGACTAAACGTACCCACTTTTATCCAGTATCTCAGCCCTGACTACTTGGAGATATGTGGATTTTAACTCCCAGAATTCCCCGACTGGGGAATTCTGGGAGTTTTGAAGTCCATACACCTTCAAGTGGCCAAAATTGAAAAACATTGCTTTAATAATTCCTCACAGGAGTTTAAGTCCTATCACCTTCTTGGGGTTCTCCTCTGAAGGCATCCACATTTTATTACAATATGTGGTTTTTCTTTTAGTTCATAAAATGTCTACCCAGAGCATGAAGCAGGTTGTACTTAAATAGTTTTGTCTTTGTTATGCACTATGTCTTCAGAATTAGTGGCTCTTTCTCAATTTGGTGCCCTTCAGGTGTGTTAGATTTTGACTCCCTAATTCTTTAGCTAACAAGACCAAGAGAAATAGGTCCACTATAACTTCAAAACATCAACTTTGGAAAAGCCATAGACAGCAATCTCCAAATATAGGTACATATAGATATAGATACACTGCGACATAATTTTCCATGCGATGAACAGATGGACTAATACTTGATGCTATTGAGTCATAATACTCACTAATGATAATGGCCACATTTGCTCTCGTGCAATGCCCATGCAGGGTTAAAGCAGTACCTTTGTGACCAGTCTTGCAGTCCTGCTGCTTGGTATCACTAAAGAAATAAAATATTTCAGAGTCCAAGAATACTGGGACAAACTAGCTACTGCACATCCCTCCTTCTATAGGAAACTTCTTTATTTCTTAGTTTTATCTGTGCAATGGATCATAAACAACTCCTAAAGCAGTCCCTCCTATAATTTTCAATTCTGACTGTACATGTGTTTTCTGATTCCCAACTACCCAAATCAATTTTCAATCCGTTTCTCTCCTGCTTTGCTTCGTCTTGATCTCAGCTTATCTCTCTTTCTTGGGGATCTGTCTCAATCTGGTCAACATTCTCAGTATCTTTGACTTTGCTAAATTTTGATTTGGAAAAGAGACACAAGGTCTCCTTTTAGAGGAAGGTACCAGAATTTGATAACCAGAAAGAAGGCAGGGGTCCATACCATGTCCACTAACAGTTTTATACTATGTACTCTTTAGTTTGGTGAAGTTATTGATGTATTATGGAGTGAGAAGGTTTGGTTTTTCTGCTGGCTTGTGACAGAACCTAATATTGATTTGGGCACAGAAAAAAAATGACTGGACAAATATCACCCAGTTGGTTGCTGTTCCTAATCTGGGCCTCCCTGCTTTGAGTCCAGCACTATACCACACTGGCTCGCTATTAGTGAGAGAAGTTAATCTAAATAAAATTGCAGCCGCTAACACCTGAAATGTTTTTTAAATTATTTAACTTTTATTACTGTTGCACCATTTATACAATTACATATAATTTCAATGCATCCATTGTACATTTTGCTTTTTCTTTTGTTTATTTCCAATGAGAGGTGACTTGGTGTCTGTGACACAGAATGGAAGAGAAACTGGAACTGCAATGAACGCAGATTTTTTTTTTTTTTTCATTTTCACTGACCAATAAACAGAACTACAGGTGCACTCAACCACAGACATGCATTAAACTTGTCATGAGAAATCTAGGTAGGCTAAGTAGGATGAGAATGCTTTTTTTAACTATTTTTTTTAAACTCCCAAAAATATTTGGGGAAGAAGAAGAAGAATTGCAGGATTGGCATTGAGAAAAAATGTTGACAGCTATGTGAGTTTTGTCTGAAAGTTGCCATTCATCCACTGCATAAAAAATACAAAATGATAAAGCCTGTAAATAAAATTTTTAAAGAACCCACAAGAAATACTGCTTTTATAAAGGTTTGATTGGTGTGGCACTGGCCCAGAAGGCAGAATTAATCCTATCATTGCTCCTCCATCCCTCCTAGGAAAAAGGAAGGAAAAGAATAAGTGGAGTGCATTTAGAGCAGGTCAGGAGGAAAAGGAAGAAAAGGAGTAGGAGAAGAGAAAGAGGCATACTGCACTTTCAGACAAACTGAGTTGTCTTCTTAATGAAATGCAGAGATTTTTTGGAAAGTTGGCAGAAACTATATTAGATATTTCCCCCACAAAAATACTATTTAGATTACCCCATGTCGACCATTCCCCCATCCCCCTTAACTTAATGGGACACTTCTTGCTTGCTTGCTTGCTTGTTTTCTTGGGCAATACAGTTCAGCTACGTAACAAGTTAGTAGAGCTGGGGAAAAAAAGATAATTAAAAAAAAAAGACACAGGTTGTTTTAAGTGGTTAATTTTGTTTTGTTTCGCAACAGGCTGTCCAATTTAATCCTTCACTGCTATGGTTTGATCCGAGTTTGCTGCGGGAGCTTCAGATGGTTTCGCTTCCTCTGGTGGGGCTGCAGGCTCTGAGGCCTTAGGAGTAGAACTAGGTGCTTCTGTTGTTGCTGGGGTCTCCTTGGAAGAAGGTGCAGCCTCGTTGCTGCTGCTGGGTTTTGAGTCTGAAGCTTGGGCCACATCACTTTTAGTTTCTGGGACTGCAGGAGCCTCAGTCTTTTTGGCTTCCCCTTCCTCCTTGCCCTTGTCATCTCCTTTACTAGTAGCTGTGACCTCTGAAGGCTGGGAAGCTTTTGCATCACCACTGGGCTCTGAGGATTTCGGGGTGTCACTGCTGGCTGGAGGAGCATCTGAGCTTGGCTCCTCCTTAGAGGTTTCAGTGCTCTTCGGAGGCTCTGCTTTTGTGTCACCCGGAGTGTCCGGCTTCTCTGGTTCTGGCTTCTTCGGTTCTTCTGGGCTTACACCTTTCTCCCCTTCCTTCTCTTCTGTCTTGTTGGCAGCTACCTGGGCATCCTTGTCTCCCATCTCCTCTTTGTTATTCTCCTTCACTTCTGCAGTCTCCGTGGTGGTCTGCTGGCTTGACTCATTCTCTTTTGGAGCCTCCCCTTCCTCAGCTGTTGTCCCCTCAGCCTTCTTGTCTTTATCTTTGGTCTTTTCATCATTCACATTATATCCCTTCTTCTTCTTGCTCAGTTTACCTCCCATGGTGGAGCTCTGGAAATGAGAAAAAGAAGAACGTCATCCTCCAAATAAGGTTACCAATAAAATGAACACTAAATTGCTTTGTTGTTCTCACACAATATGCAAGCAATAATACTAGAATAAATAGAGAAGAGTGGGCTGCATCCAGACTAAATTTCTCAATCGTGTTTTTGATCTCATTGAAATAAATGAAGTGAACTAGTTGTCAATAATTCAATCTCATTTCATAAAACAGGAGTAAACAAGACAGTTTCAGTCATGTTGTCCTATCAATGTAACCTGCTAAACTGTAAGTGGCTGTGTTCACCCATAAAGCTGAACCCAAAGCACATCATGCTCAGTAGGATATGCAAACTCATATTGTATTTGAATGCAATCCAGGCATTTTATAACTGCAAACTAAAGTAACATTTTCACTATGATCTTATGCTGTACCACTTGAGTTGCTAGTGGATTTAATTTTGCCAGAAAGGGGAAATTATTACATCTATTTATGACTATTAAAATCATAATTTCATAGAGTAAATAAATGCAGATCCCTGGGCCCAAAATATTGTAAATCTCCATTCTATAAGTCTTAAATCCAGATAGCAGTGGTGTTAGAAGACTATCTCTTATACACCTCTCTTCCTCTCCATAATAAACCTGGTCTAGTTTATTACTGAAGAAATAAACACCAATTCGGGATCCTGTCCAGGGGTGCTATTCAGTAGGTTCTGACAGGTTCTGGAGAACCAGTAGTGGAAATTATGAGTAGTTTGGAGAACCAGTAGTAAAAATTCTGACTGGCCCTGCCCCCATCCATTCTCTGCCTCCTGAGTCCCAGCTGATCAGAAAGATAATGGGATTTTGCAGTAACCTTCCCCTGAAGTGGGGAGGGAATGGAGATTTTACAGTATCCTTCCCCCAGGAGTGGGGAGGGAATGGGGATTTTGCAATATCCTTCCCTTGGAGTGGGGTGGGAATGGAAATTTTGCAGTATCCTTCCCCTGCCACGCCCACCAAGCCACACCACGCCCACAAAACCAATAGTAAAAAAAAACCGAATTCCACCACTGATCCTCTCCCTCTTCAAATGCCCTGATATACACATTTCCTATGTTACCTTCTTTCATATACCATTCACGCTATTTCACCTTAATATAACAAAGGAAAATTCCATGCATTGTATAAAAAAGAGCAATTGTTTACATTTTCTATGTATAAACATATACAATGACATCCAAATAGGAATGGGCAATCTTACCCAAATCCTGAAAAAAAATCCTGCTTAATTTATCTTCATTTAATTTTCCCTCAGCCTTCCTACAGATGTTTACTGGAGTGAAAATTTCCATGCATTGCAAACTGCATTCCAGGCAAATGAATTTCATTCTCTTGCTTTAGATGGACTGTTTTTCATCTGAAAAATATTGGATAATTTCCCAAAGCTTCATGCAATTCTCTACATTTTATTAAGTTGTGGCCACATGCCATGTGTAACATGCTCCTTTGCCTTGCTCCTCCAGGATACTAATCCTAACCTCCCATCTAACCTCTAACCTCCATTCTGATATGATCTTGGTTAATAAACCAGGAAGATAAGTTGGAGCACAGCAGAGAGGGAACATGTTGTAGCTATAAGCTTTGGATGATTGTCGGATCATAACTTCTGGGCACATTAGTTCATGCGTGTTTATTCTTCCCTATATTTTCTGTAATTTAGAAGAGGAAAGATTTGCTTGTGGTTTCCCCTTGCGTGTCTACCCATGTTTTAGAAAATAAATATTTTCTAGCCACTTGTATACTCACAAGCATTCATGACTATAATATAGCTACTTTAGAAAAAGAATTAAAAGGTAACAGCTTGCTAGGAAAGATTTTAAATAATGCACTGAATTTAAAATGGATCTCACATCAACCCTTCCAAAAAGACACCGAGCCCACTTTGGTCAGGAAAACAGTCGCTAAAACCTAACAACATTAGTGTCACTCCATTTCATCCATGTAGGTCACTGTGAGTTTATTGCATAAAGAAAACATGTTCACGCCCATCCAGTCACATTTCACTTCACCGGAGTTTTTGCAAATCAGCAAGAGCAATATATTAAACAAAAGCGAGTGTTATATTTGCTTCCAGATAGTCAATCCCCAATTAAGCCTCTATTTGTTTGCCTGGTAATGGCTAGATAACACAAACCAGCTTTTGTGCAAGGTGCCTATTTCTTCCCCCCTCTGCAGTTTCTCTCCCCAAAACAGGATGGACAATAGAAGCAGGTAGAGTGCGAGCTGCCAGAAGATACTCTGCAACCTGACCATAAGTTATGCCATTATATTTGAATGCTAGTATTTCTTCACAAGAATGAAGGGCAATCACACATTTAACTGAGATTAAAAACAATCAGCCATGGGAGATGGCTGCTGATGAGAGGGGCACTGAACATCTACCTGTTTGGGGTTTTTTTTATTTTTTGTTTTTGAATGACCATTGGATTAGACAGGGTCATTTTTGTCCTCATCCAAAATATATTTCATTTCTAGTCCATTGACATTTTGATTTCATCTATTGATTCTGCTAATTAGATCCTGTTCAATGAGCTCAAATGTCCTTCTTGTGCCAAGCTACAATAAACTCAATGTTTCTAGCAGAGAAAATCCAATGGCTGCATGTAAGATGCATTTGAATGGGGTGGGGGGAGATATTGAGTCGAAATAGAAAATGGAATAATATGGCAGTATAACACCAGTTCTCTAATAATTCTACAATGCTCTGAAGAGAATTCACTTCCTTCTGTACTTGAACAAATACATTTTCACCAAATGTGGATTGCAAACTTCCACTGAGAAATATTAGGAAGATGGAGAAAATAAAAAAAAATCTGGAAGAAGGTAGCGATAATACCCATGTATACATACATGCAAAACTAAGGGTGGTACCACACTTTCAGCATATCTCAATGCAAGCACAAGAAATGAACAATTGTGTGTGTGTGCATGTGCAGGATTGTTGTCATTGAATTTTTATCTTGTCATCAATTGTCGTCATTGAATTGTTGTCAACTCACCACCAACCAGCCAAATTCCAATTTTTTTTTTTTTCGTTCTTTTAAATGAAAGACCTTTTCATCTTATGTTGATTTACAAGCTCTGGTTTGCATGCCACACTTTAATGCCTTGTAAGCAACCATTCCACTCCACTCCATTCGGCTACTGCATCTATGGCATGAATACTCTCCCCTTTCCAGCCCCTCATTGCTGCCCTGACTTTTTTCTTACAAAATAACTTTTTTGTTTCATTTGGGATGAGGAAGAGGGGAAAAGTTCTTTGAGGAAACAGTGAAACAATGGACCTGACTTAATTTTATTTAACAAGCTGAATTAACAGGAATGTCGTTAATTTTCTTTCTAGCCCTAGTGAAAGCAAGCATGGTAGAAGTGTGGTACTTTTTTTTTCCTTTTAAAACAAACAAATTGATCCAGGAAGAGTAAACAAACAGGGCAATCCATTAATCAAGCTGTATAAACACCAAGAACACCAACCTCTCACTGAGGCAGAGGTGGATACAGATTTCAAAATGGCCACTGTGTACAGACAATTGAAGTCTCCCCTTTATGGGTATGTAGTGCACATTCAAAGGGACGTAGTGGCTCAGTGGCTAAGATGCTGAGCTTATTGATCGAAAGTTTGGTAGTTCAGCAGTTCGAATCTCTAGTGCCGCGTAATGGAGTGAGCTCCTGTTACTTGTCCCAGCTTCTGCCAATCTAGCAGTTTGAAAGCACATAAAAAATGCAAGTAGAAAAAATAGGGAGCACCTTTGGTGCGCCTTTGGCATTTAGTCACACCGGCCACATGACCATGGAGATGTCTTCGGACAGCGCTGGCTCTTCAGCTTTGAAACAGTGATGAGGACCGCCCCCTAGAGTCGGGAACGACTAGCACATACAGTATGTGCAAGGGGAACCTTTACCTTTACCTTTTAGTGCACATTCAACAGAGTTGGGGCTTTGATCTTCTAGTCTCACTCACCATGTTGAAACCAGTCACACTCACTATGTTGAAACCAGTCACACTCACATGTTGAAACCAGTCACATTCACTATGTTGAAACCAGTCACACTCACCATGTTGAAACAAATGACTGTCACCAACTGAGACTAAAGCAAAGGAAGGGTTTGAAATCTAGGAAGGATTCCTTATACTTCCCCCCCCCAGCTGATTTATCGAGGGAGGCAAATGGCTGCAGCATGGATAATGCCTGTTTTTGTTTAATATATAAAAATTAATGCTAGGATTTATTTATTTGTCCCTTTTTTCTGCATATGCAGAAATTAATTAGCTTATGTGTTAAGCTAATCAAGCAAAAAAACAAACAAACCCCCAGTTCAGAAGTATTCCTTTGTTACAGGTAGATATGAGGGGGTGGGGAAGCATAACAGGAAAGGATGAGTATTCTGGGGAAAGATGGAGTCTTCTGGTTTTATAACACTGTGATCACTGAAAAGAGGGGTTGACCCCTTTTCTCTCTTTAATGTTTGCAGCCAGTTCTTCTGTGGATTGAGGCTATCTCACTGAGCCTTTTAGTTTTAGTATTCCCAGTTAATTATTAGGAGGAGTTAAGGAAGATATGAGGATTTATACCATAATCTTACTCCATAAAAATTTCCAACAAAATATAAGGACAGTTATTCGGTCTTTGTTCCATGGCAAAATGGCATGAGGGAAGAGTTAAATCCTTTCAACCTGGCCATCATACCAGCCTGAATTAGGAGTGCCATGGTTGTATTAATTCCTTAAAATGCATTTTTATGTATGTGAATTATTGAAGTGAGGTTTTTAATAGATGTTGCATTACATTATGTACTAGGTGTTTAAAAAACACTATTAAGGAAAAAATGACTGCAGAACTTTAAAAAATATGAATGCCAGCTCATATAAACTCAGATTTCTATATAGCACTAATCAGTCTATAGGCATCCAATGAAGGATGCAGAACAGATTATCTTTTAAGTGCCTTTTAATTTACTGTTTAAAAATATATCCCATAATTGCCATTAAAAAGTGTAAAGCAAAAATGAATATTGCTGTTTTGTTTGTGCGTTAAATGCAGGAAATCAACCAGGGTAGTATTAACTCATTTATGAGATATATTACCTTCAACACCTGTAGGAATAGATACATAACAAACTAGTCCAATATGTCAACAGATGGTCTTCTTTCTGTGGAAGAATAATTGCAATAATCCCTAGTCAGCAGTATTTTTGCTCATGCTGATGAGGATCAGAAAAGTTGTAATGTCTTGACATTCAAAAGGCAACAGGTTAGAGATGGCTATGCCAATCACTTCCTTATATCAAGTGTTATGAAAAATAAAATCCATAGCCCAAACTGTGTTTCAAAATTGTCTTCAATCATTTAAGAATATGAACTAGCAAATTTTCTGCAATACTACCATCTTCACTACCACCACCGATTCACACTCACCAGGGTGGATAAAAATCAATGATTTTTTTAAAAAAATCAAAAAAATCAGATTTTTTTTATTTAAATCGGATTTTTTTTTTGATTTTTATCTAATTTATTTTAATAAAAAACTTTTGGGGTAAAAATCTATTGTAAGATAGTTTTCTATTTAAGATACATAAATAATTTAGTTTATTCAGCATGAAATGGAGCTTAGTTATGTAGCATGAGACTATATATTCTGCAACACTGGGACTATCGGTGAGTCAACAGTGGGTCAAAGGAGTAGCAGAGATGACAGTTGCTCTTTAAAAATTATGATTTAAATCGAGTTGATTTAAATCAAGCCTTTTTACTAGTGATTTAAATCATGATTTAAATTGTGATTTAAATCAACTCGATTTAAATCTAATCCACCCTGACACTCACTGAGACAAACCTGACATCATACAGTTAAGTGCACAGATACAAACAAATAAGTCTTTTCTATTTCTAATAGACTGGTAAAGGCAACATCTTGGCAAAGGCTAATAGTCACTATTTTAATCAAGAGCACAATAGGGACAGAAAAAGTTAAATCTGCCTCGTGTCCAGACCACAATCCTAATCTTGATTTAAGGTCCTGGGGCTACTACTAAAAAATCACCAGATCTAAAAAGCCCTTTTCCATTTTCCCTTTTCCTCATTTACTGCTTAACCTCTTGGAACTGAAAGGCAAGAAAAACACTGCTATTAAAAAGCGAAGCATGATTATATCCATACACTATTGACTAAGCTTTTGAGAAACTCACAGCTCCAACCCTCCACCACATTTCAATAAATTGTGAGCTCAATTGGGATAGATAAACTAGCCTAAGTATATACCGTATTTTTCACCCCATAAGACACACTCCCCCCCCAAAACTGGGTGGAAATGTCTGTGCATTTTATGGAGTGAATATTGTAGCTGGGCTGCGGGGTCCTTTTAGAGTGCTGAAACCTACCGGAGTGCAGGAGTCAATAGGCAGAGCTGGCACATGAGACGACACCTATTTGTGGTCCTCTCAGGTTCCGCCTCCTGCCCTCACTTCACTGCTGCTCCATATTCAGCGCTCCATATGCACAGTGAGTCGGTGCTCCAGATTCATATTTTTTTCTTCATTTCCTCCTCAAAACCTAGGTGCGTCTTATGGAGCAAAAAATACAGTAAGTAAAAGTAATTTGGTAAGCTAATTGGATGGTCATTCCTCCCACTTTGGCATGTATCATCTTTGTGGTTGAAATGTTTAGAACAGGGGTATCAAAGTCAATTTCATTGAGGGCTGCATCAGGGTTTGTATTTGACCTCAGGGGGACAGGTGGGCATGGCCAGCTCGACATCACTCATGTCAGGGGCGCTTGTGGTGGCCCAAGGCTGTCACTTCCGAAAATGGAGCACAAGAGGGCCACACGTGGCCCTCCCGAGTTCCACTTTCGCTGGCAGAGGCACCATGGGCCAGTCCTTCGCTATTTCCAGGGCAGCCCCGCGGGCCAGACACTGCGGGCCTTGAGTTTGACATCCCTGGTCTAGAAAAATCACTGAAACATTCCTTTTAAACAAAGGGAGCTTATCCTGCAAATCCTGCTAAGAGCTTCAACAATGTCCACATGGCAGCTTCTCCCATCATAGTGCTGTACTAAGAGGACAAGAGGCAGCTCTTGTAAACCCACTCCTAAAAGTAATTCTGTGCTTAGGATTTAGGATGGGACACTCACATACACTCAATACATCAGACAATTAATGGGAAGGGAGGCTTCAAAAAATATATTTGTAGGATTTTAGACCAGCTTCAGCAGATTCGGTAACGGCAGAAGAGCAGCTATAGATCAATGATGGGGTCAGAATTTACTGCAAAAAGTTGCTGGAGTCAGAATCCGCAGCCAAAGTGACAAGCGAGGAAGGCAGGGAAGTCGTTCAAATTACAGGCATGCCTATCTAGGAAAGAACTGCTGAGGCTCTTGGCGCTACATTTTTCTGGACTTTGGACCAGTGTGCTGGAGAAGAAAAAATGTTTTCTGCAGTTTTGCTGTTTTGCCTTTTCAAATCCCTTATGATAAGTAAGGAGAACAGAATACAGGCTACTGGGGGAAATTATAGATCCTGCCAATAAAACTGAGCAGTCATCTAAGCTTCGGGCCAGCTAGTAATCCTATCTGAAACATGAAAGTTAAGAAACGGTTCCTTTCCTGTGGCAATTTCCTGACTTCGTTTCTTCTTCTTCTGGTTTGCTTTCACTTGTGGCTTGAGAGGCCTACTCTTTTCACATATTCCTATCCCCACCACCACATTTAATGTCCTAACTTGTCACAGGGGCTCCTTTCCACACACCAAGCCTTCCTTATTTTCCAGTCTTTTCACTTGTGCTTCCTGTCCTTCAGAGAACAAAATCAGCTTGAAACTCCAACTTTGTTAAAGTCTAATTTCAGCAACTGCTGATGCAAAACTTTTGACAAAGGGAAGAGGGTTTACTACATCTGTCACGAGCCAACAGAAGATCCTCTGCGTGTTGTTACATGCACAGAGGCAGGCACTTCCTACCAAAGAATATATTTTTAATTATTAACTGCAGATCTCTGGTCAACATTCAAGTTATTCAATTAGAGGATCACTCTGAAGAGTGAGCAAAGGATCACTCTGCTGTGTTCTTACATTAGCTTCCAGAGCTATAAGGTCTAGTGGAAGGCTTGTTGGGGATTTATACAATTATCATTGCCTGAACAGAAAACATGGATGCTTCACCAGCTATCACAGTGAAGAGAGCTAATGCAACAGGGCAACAAATATCAAGATTTGTTGATTTGTTGACAAAGTTCTGTATATGGGCCCACATTGCATTAGACCAAATGATAACTATAAAATCAGTGTGACTGAAAGTATCACTTTTTTTACTTTGCACTCACTATTACACCATTACTTTTTTCAACACCAGCTTATTGAACTGGTGTCCAGTTCATGCATGGAAGCTGCATTAATACCCATGGCTATTTTGTCATCCCCCATGTTATCGGCTATTTTGTGATCTCCCATATTATGTCACAAAATACTAAATTATAGCGATACTTTTTCATGCATTTTAAAAACAAGCAGTAAAAGAGATGCCTGTGATCTTTTTTATATGGGCATATGAACATATGCACATATTTACACATCAAAAGTTAGGTTAGGAAACTCTGTTCCTGCCCCTTTTGGTGTTTTCATCATATCACTGGGATCACATCTTTTCTGACTCTCAGCAATTGAAACAAAAAAAAAAAAGAATACTGAAAGCAACCAGTTGCAAAATGTTGTCTACACATAAATCTCAATTAATCAGTAATGCTTCAATTCATACATCAAACTAAGCAGACCATAGTATAAGCTTAGTGCACACAGTGTAACCTGGATTTTTGCTTTTCTCGCTAACCACAATGTACCAATCTCCAGTGCCTTCATACACTTGTTATAACTCGGTTGACTTCACTGTTTATTTAATGAAAGTTTACTTTAATAATTCAATGTAAATGATTAAAGTAATTATTACTTTAATAATTCAATGTACTTATACTGTCCTGAAAAATTATTGTTGCCAACAGGTGAATGTATTATTTGTCTATATCAATGACTGAAGTAAAGACTCAGGAAATCTTCACTTTAAGCATTCACAATCTTCTTTTGTGAAAAGCATTTTGCAGCCCAAGCTGTGTGATCTGCAATTCTTAGCTTACTAGAGAAACGCACCAAGAAAATAACATTATTTTAAAGTCCATAGGACTCCATTATTAGGAAATCTTTTTCTCCCTGACTGACAGCTGATCACCTCAAAATCATATGGCTTTTAGTCATGTTACTCTAGGAAAGGATGCAAGCAAACAAACTGTTCTTTAAACACCCTTTCTGCAACCTAGTTTTGGCAGAGACTATCTGTTCTTAAATAATTGAACCCAGGATGGGAAGTGGCTGCAAAAACTAAGCTGACAATAGTTTCTACAAAAACCTTAACCCTTAATTTCTTGGGTGAATTATTTTCTGCCCACATTTTACCTTGCTTTGGAAACTACAGTGTATTCCATTAATTTTATAAATTTTACTCAATAGAAAGTTTCATTCCTTTCAAATATTACTTGTTAACTATGGAGTTCAACAGATAAATACAACCCCCGGAAGCAGAATCCTTTATTGGAATGTTCAATATTCTCTGGATACAAAGAGGGAGTTGTTCCACTATCTATAATTAAATCTGAGTTCCAGATTTAAAAATACTGAGATCTAGTTGTGTAGCCTTTATAGGCAAAGCATTCCATTTTCCATCATCCTTGAACCCGCACTTGTCTTCAGCTCAGACCACTGTCCCTCCTGCTTTTATCAGAAGTTGACCAGCTCACAACAGAATTCATAGGAGCAAAAGATGGAAGCATTTTTGTGCTGTCACAATTCAAACTCCAACCCTTTTGTATATCCATGCAATATCACAACAAACATATAAAAGAGTGAGAGGTCATTATGTGATGCTGCTCTTATCATCCGCCATCCTTCATAAATTGTTCCATTCAAACTGACCCATAGAATGGAAAATGATTGGAAGGGTATTCTTCCAGGGTAAGAATAGGGTAGGGTAAGAGGGTACTACCTCTTACAGATTATATCAACACATCATTGTGCAAAACAACTAATTATATTGTGCTACTTATATGTCTAATCCACATTTCTGACAAATGACAGTTTGCTGCATAATTTTCAACAACCAAATATGGTTTGCCACTAAAGTAGAAATAGAAGCTTCTAATCTGTTTCCCTGACATGAACAAAAAGGAGAAAGCAATACAAGGAATTACATCACTATTTATGCCTTCTCACTTTCATAATGGCTGTAAAAAAAAAAAAAAAAAAACCCACACAATTCCTACATCCTGGAATTAGCGTTCGAAGAATCTTCTCCATTATCATCAAGGTAAGTTTTGCTTCCCAGGATGTTGATGGTTCAATGGTAATTAAGCAATAACAGCAAATATGTGACACAGAAAGGAGTCTGTCCTGTTGCATGTTAAAATCATGTCATGATTGTAAATGTATTTTTCAATCATTTCTGATTTCTGCTCTAAAAGCCAGCTCATCTAGAACAAACCACTAATGTTCTTGAAATGCAACAGGGAAATATAGGTTATTACAAGAAAAGAAAAGAAGAAAAAAGCCCAATATTTCTAAGTACTTTCGTAATAAGAGTTTGGAGGAGGAGGAGGGGGAGGAGGAGGAGGAGGAGGAGGGGGAGGAGGAGGAGGAGGAGGAGGAAAACATTGAAGTGGAGAGACTGGAAAAGTCCACAGAACATACTAAAACACAGAGTTATAATCATATCTTAATCTAGTTTGTTGAGTAAAATCAAAATTACCCATCCATTTGGGTAATTTTGTCCTATCTGAGATACAAATTGGTTGCTTCAAATGTCACTATCAAGATATTTTATCTTTTAATCGCCTTTTCTTAATATAATCATGCTGGTATCAAGACTTCATGCTAACGTTATCGAGGAAGAATCTGAAATAAAGGCTCCTTCAAACTGTACTACAATAATGCTTAACTTTTACAGAAAATTATGCCAAGAGTCTGGACTTTTAACAGAGGAAGTTTACAATGACAGGATGTCCCCAGTGATTTCCTAACAAGATAAGGGATTGTTTTCTGTTAACTGACTAAAACATAGGTAACATTTCATATTCCAGATGCTAGGTGCTATAAAACCTCACGTCAATTTATACTGATTGGGTCTCCATATGTTTTAAAAATAGTTCTTGTTGTAATTTGCAGATGATTTAAAAACAAGATGATTACATGTAACTGGTAAAAAAGACAAAATGGAATAAAGGCATGTCTTTTTACGTATTCTCAGATTAATAATTATAATTATTAATCAGATTAATTATTATAATTAATAATTTATTAGTAATTAATAAATAGAAAAAACCTACTTCTAACTTTAAAAAGTTGATAAGCATAGGAGTTTTATACATCCTATTGGACCACCTGCCTGAAGGCCTAAAGCCCTGGTGGCACAGTGGTTAGAATGCAGTATTGCAGGCTAATTCTGCCGACTGCCAGCAGTTCGATCCTGACAGGGTCAAGGTTGACTCAGCCTCCCATACTTTCGAGGTGAGTAAAATGAGATTGTTGGGGGCAATATGGTGACTCTGTAAATCACTTAGAAAGGGCTGTAAAGCACTATGAAGTGGTATATAAGTTTACTGCTATTGCTAAATGTACAGGTAGTCCTTGACTTACAAGAGAAGTCACTTAGGAATCCATTCCTACTTGTGACCTAATTCCATAGTTCTGACACCTACACACTATCCCATAGTCACTTGGCTACAGTTATATGCTTGGCAACTGCCTCACCTTTGCAGCTGGTTGCAACATTTAATGGTCACATGACTGCAATTTACAATGTTTTTTTGCTGATTTCCAGCCTTCCTTTCCCAGCAAAAAATGACTATAGGAATATATTAATTCATTCACTTGATGGCCACAGTATCCAATGCAAAATAAAAATAAAAATAATAAAATCAAATCTGGTCGCAAGGATGCTTCAATTTATGACTTTCGTTATTTATGACAGAAATTCTGAGTTCCATTACTTGTAATTCAAGGATTACCTGAAATTTTATCTTGCAAGTGTATAAATCATGACTGGGACTAAATCCTATCTTTCAATATCTTCTTTTTTTAAGTAAAAGTAGGCTTCTATCCTTAACTTTGCATATGTTGGTCTCGAATATGCTAAATGAGCAATACCCAAATGAAATTTAAGGAAGAGCAGGATTTCCAGAGGATGACAATTATGCAATATATTTAAGACCCTTATAGTTTCCCATGGAATCAAGTACATATGTGTGAGGATAAATTACTCACTGTGGAAATTGGATCACCTTGGAACTTACTAACTTACTTACAAACAGCTTATAGTAGTGTTACTATTAGGTAATGGAAATAATTGATTTTAACCACAATCTAATGCAGCCTTATAAGGACACTGTTCAATGCTTTCTATTAATGTCCTTATACATAATTTTTGAATATTATCATTGGGATATTTTTAAAAATAGTGGATCTCTAATGCTTTGCCATCCAGTAGAAGCCATAATAACTTTTCTTATTACGGGAATTATATTACTTGTGTCATGTTCTCATGACATCATGCAAATGATTTACAGTATGTCATTCATAAAAGAGACATGGCGGCTCAGTGGCTAAGATACTGAGCTTGTCGATCGAAAGGTCGGCAGTTCAGTGGTTTGAATCCCTAGTGCCATGTAACGGGGTGAGCACTAGCTTCTGCCAACCTAGCAGTTCAAAAGTACATAAAAAATGCAAGTAGAAAAAATAGGGACCACCTTCAGTGGGAAGGTAACAGCATTCCGTGTCCCTTTGGCATTTAGTCATGCCAGCCACATGACCACAGGGACATCTTCGGACAGCGCTGGCTCTTCAGCTTTGAAACGGAGATGAGCACCGCCCCCTAGAGTCGGGAACGACTAGCACATATGTGCGAGGGAAACCTTTACCTATGTCATTCATGTCATTTGCCCAGAAAATTTATGATATCATTTCACACGCACATACACCATATTCATGCTAAATGGCAAAATTATGACTCAATGAGAAGTGCAAGGTAATGGAACAGTGACCAATGACATTAGTGAATTAACAATGGGACAAAGAGGAAGATCTAATGAATTATCCTGCATACCTATCAGTTATCCTTGCGTATATACAGAATAAGCATATTAGCAAACTGCCATCTAAAAACCTTGCAAATTTAAAAAGGTGGGAATAGAAATGGTCTAGGCAAAATCATCTTGCAGATTTCTAAAGAACATCAAGCACAACACAATTAATCTCTGTATTACAGAGTATCAGAGATGAACAAGATAGACAATCTCTCCTCAAAGAATTTGCAAACACTATTTAAATGAGGAAGAAGGAGATTAAAGAGGGAAGGCAAAGGATGAGGGACAAGATAACACAGTATGAACACGATTAGACACAATTACACAATCTAGGATTACATTAATTGGCTTCAAAACTTTGGCTAGACTTTTATTTAGATATTCTTTGTTGCTCTGTGACACTTATTTCCTATTATACATGCCTCATTTACTACTTCCTGTTTTACCTTTAAAAAATGTGAATGTACAGTTGGGAATAATATCCATATTGAGAGATGAATGAAAATTACAATTTAGTTTTGTTTAAGAAAGTAAATAAAAAAAATTGCCCCTCAACCTCTCCTCACATATATATATCCCTCTACTATGTGTGCCCTCCACCCAAGCTTGTATCTGTGTGTGTGTTTTCCTGAATATTGTGAAGTGCCAGGTAGGAGCTATAAAAAGGAAGAGAAGATGGGAAGGTTCTTTATATTGTCAATCTGAGCTTGCCTCCAGCCCCAGTCTATACCTATCCCATTAGACATTGTTCAGGAGATTCTCCAAAACTCTTTTCAAAAAGGCAAGGGGACTGTAGGGGCAATAAGCAGAAAGAAACTTTTCTTCCATTTGCTTTTTTAGAGTACAACTTGTCTTAGTCTCAAAACCATATACCAGAAGAAAGATGTCCATGCAGAATTAGGGGCATAAAATGTAGTACTTCCAGGATGTCTTAGTACATCAATACTATTTCCAAAAACACAATTCTCAAGTAAGCTGAGTCTGGCTTTTCTTCGGATCTATGCCATTATTTCATCATTGCTAACAATGACAGATTTTAAGCAATACTGCAAATGTTTCTAGACAAAAATACATTTTATCACTGAACGCTTTTGTTGAAGGTCCCCCTTTTTAAAATATATATACCTTATCCTTTCATTATCATATTCAAAAGAGACTAGAAGGCTCTACAATGAAACCCTAGCAAAAGTAACAAGCATGGTTTGGAGTGAAGCTACTATTGCATGCATGCCAACACATCACACTTTGCTCCAACGTTGAGGCAGAACACATTCCACCCACAGACTCTTCTATGTATAGAACGGGAAGCTAAACCTGTTTCAATGGTAGAGATGAAATGCATCCTCCAGTGCATCTTAAATCATCTAGAGTCCTGACAGGTGGCATTCAGAAATTACATGAAGCCTGCAAGTAATCATTTTGTGACCTCGAGAAGTTTTGCTTTGCTTTGTTTTTTTTTAAACCATCTGCATGGTTTAAGATTTGCCCATACTTTAAAAAACCAATCTTGTGGCTTAAAACTTCTGAAAAATCTGTACCCCAAATAGTTTGAGTCTTGTCTATTTTGGGGAGCTTGACACACGGCACAAATGTTGACGTCTTGACATCAAGCTGTTGGAAGTTGTACAATTTTGACGTCAAGCTAGTGGAAGTTGTACATATAAGGAGTACAGATCACTTCGCAGAGTGGATATTATTACCTCAACATTATTAGTTCAAAGGTTATTCCATGGTAACTGAAGGATAATGTGGTACCATCACTCCACATATAGAAACAGATTGGACTGCTACTAGAATCTCACTTCCAGATTAATTCATCTAAGGCTTAATGGATTTTTAGGATTCAGGATTCTCAGTAATTCAGGTCATGGTTGTCCCAAAGATGCTTTTTCAAGGGGCAACTGGACTTTCTGGTTTTTCTTTGAAGACATTTTGCTTCTCATCCAAGAAGCATCTTCAGCTCTGGCTGGATGGTGGGGAATGGAAGAATTTATACTCCTTGAAGACAGCTGGTCATTTGCACTCTTTTAGAGAGTCCTTGAGGTCAGCTGGAGATTTCTCTGTGTCGTCAGAGTCACCTGAGTAGTGCAAATGGGTGTGGGGCCTTCTTGGAACTATTGAAAGGATTGTGTTGTAGACTGGATGAGAAGCAAAATGTCTTCAAAGAAAAACCAGAAAGTCCAGTTGCCTCTAAGGCTTATGATCAGTTTAAAAACTACTGTACCTAAAAGACTAATATTTGCTGAAGCATTTGAATGGAAGGGGTTGAGCAAAAAGAAGTTGAAACCAGAGTTAGTGCAAAACCCAAGTTAGTAAATTCACAACTCAAGTTCCATAGTAAATAGGCACATTATATAGATTGCATGGAGATGCAATATCACATCTTTCCCTACATGGCATACTTGTTTTAAAGTGTTTGCTATCCAAAGCAATAGAGAGTTAAAGTTTCAACTTCACAGTCTGAGTTACTGGATTCTCAATACATCAAAGCAAGGCTGTTGTAAACATGCCATGAGGGATTTAGCTTTGTTTAATGTTCCATTCCACCACAGTTTCAAAACAAGAGTTTTCCTCTGTAGATTTAAGGATTACTGGATAATACCCATGCACAATTTCACACACTTTCCATTATATGATTTTTTATTTTTTTGGCCATTCTTATCCACAATCCATGTATTGATCCCTGATATTTGGAGTGATTCATACTGATGTTTTTATTTATTTCAATTTATTTTTCGATGACTTGAAATGGCTTATGACTCCCTAGTGAAGCTGTGGAAACATGACTTTCAGGATTAAACCCAGAAGTGTAATTTTGGTACAATTGTATCCTATACATGTTTATTCATCAGCAAGTTGATAAACGCTCATATGCATATATAAGTACACAGAAATGGGCTCTATCAACTTTATCCTGTCTTCTGATTCAATCCATGGGCAGACAATAATTGCTTTTACATTCCCTTGTATTCAACAGGCAAAACAGGCAGCAGGAAAAAATAACTGCACTAGATAGAAGAAAACGGTTCCCCGCATGTTGGATTCCCATCAATGCAAAATGTTTTTTAAAACATATTGCAATGCCTTAATGAGGTAAATATTACTTCATATTTCTAGACCTGATCCTGCTTCTCTATAGTCTGCATTACTGTTTAATCTGCCAGAGTTAAACTGAACCACCACTGCTAAAACTATTTCTTGCTGATGCTCTCCATTATTAATAATCACTCTTGTATTTTTGCTACCTAGTCAACAGCCACTGCTTCATACAAAAATATTCACCAATTTACTACATTGTATTCCAGCGTTCTTGGCTAGTGTATATAGTTCCCGTGCCCCATTTCATCTGCATAACAATTTTACAGGTAACCAAGTGAGCTTCATTAATGAATTAAATGTAGAATCCAGGTGACCTAATTAAATTATAATTAAATTAAATCACTATACTGATTTCCACATACAGAGGCAAGGAAGCTGTCCTTACTTCATGCCATACAAATAGTATGCAGAGATCAATGGAAGGCCTTCTGAGAAAAAAAAGAACATGGAAGCAGTGGCCTAAGTAGAGCCTTCCCAAAATATAAAGCATTGGGCAAAATTAGCATTTATTTACCAGGTGAAGGCTCTTGACAATTCAGTTTGGTTATGGCACTGTTTCACAGACATCAAATCTCCATTTTTCCCAGGGACACTAAAGCCAGAAATCTAACCAGTGGTGAAATGTAAAATTTGTTACTACCAGTTCTGTGGGCGTGGCTTGGGGGGGTAATGTGACTGGGTGGGCATGGCCAACTTTTAAAAAAAAAACTTTTTAAAAGCATTTTAAAGCATTTTTTTACAACCTATTCGAATAGATTGCAAAAAAAATGCTTTTAAAAGGTTAAAAAAAGGCTCTGACAATCACAGCTGTGGCGCGCAATCGTCAGAGCCTTTTTTTACCTTTTAAAAGCAGGAAGTAATGACAGTCGGGTGGATGAGCAGAGCCTTGCGCCGCCATCGCTACCGGTTCTCCAAACCATCTGCCACAATCACTACCAGATCGCCCAATCCGGTCTGAACCGGGAGCATTTTACCCCTGAATCCAACTTAGTGTTCTGCTATGTGAAGCTTTTGCACTCTATTGAAATATACTGAATTAATCTTATAGGGCAACAACATGTTGTTCCGTGACGTATCGCAACTTTCCCCCCCCCCTTTGCTAAACTGGGAGTGGGCATGGCCAGCATCTGACACAACCGCAGGCTGCGAGTTTGACACCCCTGTTATACGGCATCTCCTGTATGGACTATGGGGTTTAGCCAAATATCACAACAATTATTTAATGATCAACCTTCCCAATCAAAATAAAAAATTAAGCTTATTACTTGTACCAGCAAATGTATTCCAAACTTCTTTTAAGTTAAGTATTTTTTTTTCTAATTGAATATGCTTAGTCCAACTGTGTTGTGTATTAACCCCACAATGCAGCAATATCTGAAGGACCATCCTTGTCTTTGCTGAAACAACATCTTACAGCTGCATTTAGATCCGTTTCATTCTGCTGTCTGTGCAACAGAAATTTTTATGAGATCTTGTTTATCTTGTCTAGATTTGACCTACTTCATCCGACTTTGCCAGCTGTAACATAACCTTATCTATTTTTATTAGATGTTACCTTCCCTGACTTGAGACTGTGAGATATTACCAGCTTTCCAAGAGACAGTCTTAGATGCACACAAGGTAGGTTATTAAATCTTCTAGGACTGAAGCCTCTTATTCTCAGGAATTCATATAAGATTCTATAAAACTGGAATATTGGAACAGAGATTGGAAACAGAATGATTGCATAGATTTATTACTTCATAAACCCTTTGTGCTGTAGGACTCATTCTGTAGCCTAGAATGAGCTGAGAAATGATCATCTTCTTTTCCCCATGGCAGAAAACACTGGGTAAAAAAGTACTTAATTCATATCTGTAGGAGTGTATTATCTAAAACGTATGTTACTAACAGGACAAATTTTATAAGTTAACTAAGAATGTACAATCTCACATAATCCTTCCACAATATACAATAGATTCTTAAGGACAGATATTTCTTCTCAAAGAAAAAAATACTGTCCATTACTGTAAATGTTTTATGGGAGAATTGCTTATTATAGATCTGTGGCAGCTTCACAAATTCTAGGACCAGATGTGTTCTGATTGGCAGAATGTGTTTACATTTGCTTATGGTAGCTTCTCATTAACAGTAAAACAAGAGTGTAATAGATTCCTAAGAACTAAGCAGGAGGGAAAAGAAAAATTTACATTTCAAACTCAGAATGAATCACATACACTGACTGTCTGCCTATGTCAAACAAGGCATAACATCTGTCTCTGACTGATGTTTTATCTCATAGCTTGCATAGTGTGAGATAGGATCCCTATACTTTACAGATCAAAAGCTCCTTCCAGGACAGAACTGATGATAAGGTTTCTACATTCTCGAAATCACTGTAATCACATTCATCACAACTAACTTTCCAGGAATGGTACATCACTTTGATGAAAGGATGAGTTCATTACAATACTTCTCTTCATCCAAGACATCAGCAGTGTGGTATGGGTCACCCCACAATGAATCACCGTGGAGGGAAAGTAAAATTTTTTAGCCATGCTGGAGAGTAGGCCATAGAGCTAAGGAATCTTTAGCAAAATGAATGGCTTAACGATAAAGTTGACACTTTACCAGTGTTGTCACTTTGTTTCATATACATCTCCAGGATCATCTAGAGATAATCTTTGGGTACCTGCTCTTATTATACCTCATCATCTACTAATAGGTTTTTTTATTGATTAAATTAAGCTACTGAATGGACAATTTTTACAGCATCATTAAGGGTTATCTTATGATACTTTTGCGCCTTCATACCCTCTTACAAAATCCGTGAGAAATACAATTTGGTGAGGATGCTGAGCATTGTCACAGTTTCCCACTCTGATGTTAACTTCTAGTTGAGAGATTAACTATCATACTGGAAAAACTGTGGATACCTGTCTCATTTGTGTGTCGGGGGTGGGGGGAGAGAGAATGCAAAGGAAGTGTACCTACAGTTAAATTTCGTTGTTGTGCCAGTTTTCTTCATTCCTTACCCAAATTGGTATACCATCAAATCATCAGGCACTGAGCAGTTTACAGCAATACAATTCGATAAGACATAAATTCATCCCACAAACCCAAGCCATAAAATCCATCGCCTACTAAAACCAGTTAACATTCAAAACAAACTATAAAGGCTGCCCAGAACACCATCTGAATCAGTCATGCTAGCTAGCTTTCTTTATGCCACCTCAATCGCCAAAATAACTCTAGGCAGAGCTCCTACCTCATGAACCTCCCATAGAGCCTATACATTTCTACCTGGGATGCATGCAAAGGATAGAATTAGTCATAAAAGATGATCCTGGAGGTCCTTTTGTTCCAAAAATATGAAGGATATGGGTATTAATGACTACAGGTAGTCCTCGACTTACAACAATTCATTTAGTGACCGTTCAAAGTTACAACGGCACTTGTGATTTACGACCCACTTACGACCATTGCAGCATTCCCCAGGGCCACGTGATCAAAATTCAGATGCTTGACAACTGGTTCATATTTATGATGAGTGCAGCATCCCAGGATCAGCTGATCCGCTTTTGCAATCTTCCAACAAGCAAAGTCAATGGGGGAAGCCAGATTCATTTAACAACCATGCTATCAATTTAACAACTGCAATGGTTCACTTAACAACTGTGGCAAGAAAATGGGGGCAAAACTCGCTTAATAAATGTCTCACTTAGCAACATAAAATTTGGGCTCAATTATGGTCGTAAGTCGAAGACTACCTTATTTGTTACTTTCAGATTTAGCCACTAGCCTGCAACTAGTTGCCAAGCCAGACAAAGAGAATGCTGGGAAGATTGTAGTTTGATTTAATGCAGCAGAGCTCTTGGGACACAGCACGCAACAGCTCAGACAACCCAAATCCATAACCCATGACAGCCAAAAGCACTCTTAACCATTTTCTTTACATTTTTTTTCAGAGCAAAAACCAATTAAAAGAATATATACACTTAGGCAGTCAAATAGAAGTGGGTTTTTTTCCCCCGTTACAAAAAACATATTTTTAAAAAATAAGACTAAAATCACTAATACTCAAAAATCAAACATTTTTACAATTGGTGAGAAGAATCCTCTTTATACATTTAAGCCACTTTTCCTCAAATGGGGAATCATTTCCAGATGTACTGGGACTAGAGCTTCCATCATTCACAGCCAACATTTTTATTCATGTTTCTGGTCCATCTGTTTAGTTTGCTTGCTTTGCGTTCTCCCTCATTAAAATAACCCATTTTAAAATAATCTTCCTCACATACAAAACAGTGTAAATTGTTAACCCATTGCTTTAAGAATAACAAAAATAACAGGGTTGGAAGGGACCTTGGAGGTCTTCTAATTCAATCACCTGCTGAAGCAGGAGGCCCTATACCAGTGATGGCTAACCTTTTTTTCCTCGGGTGCCAAAAGCGTGCGCGCACGCACGTGCCCACACCCATAATGCAATGCCCCCCACATGCCCTTCCCCTCTGCACGTGCGTGCGACCCCCCCCATGCACATGCGCCCCCATACGTGCACCCCTGCTCTCACCGCGCATGTGTGCACGACCCCCCCTTTTTGGCCTCACACCCCAAAACAGCACTGGGGGGTGGAAGCCTTTGCCTCCCAAAACGGCTGGGGGGAAGGGAAAAAAGCCTCGCCTCCCAAAACAGTGCTGGGAGGGGAATCTCCGGAGATCTGGGAAGGCACAGGCAGCAGAAAGTGAGGAGAAAGGTAGGTCTCCCCCAACCGCGTGCATCTCCCGCTTGCAAGGCAGACTCGAAATCAGCTGGCCAGCGGGAAGCGTGCACGCATGCGCAGTGGAGCTGAGCTGGGTGAAGGCTGGCGTGCCCACAGAGAGGGCTCCACGTGCCACCTGTGGCATGCGTGCCATAGGTTCGCCATTACATCCCTATACTATTTCAGACAAATGGTTGCCCAGTCTCTTCTTACAACGCTCCATAGATGAAGTTTCACAATATTTTGTTATATTCTTACTCTTTTCACTTAGAATAAATGAATCCCAAATACTCTTCTTTATTATTTTTTCTTAGAGATGAGTAAAAAGAGTAATTCCTTGATAGAAGAGCTTAGAAGGTACTTTAGCAGGCGAGCAGGCTAGAATCTGTCAGGAAGCCAATAAACTAACAGCAGCCATTCCTAATTCATTTTCAGAGGATCTCTGGGAAGAAGGGGATCTGTCATGGAGGAAAGTACTCCTCTCTTCAAATCTGTAACAAGTCTATTTCTGGAGGTTTGCCATTCATGCTGAGTTCTTGTATATACTGGAAACCAACATAATCCACAGCTTTCTTTTGCATTCAAGGATTCACTTATGCATGATATCCCATTATAGCTAAATTTTTAATGCCAGATTTTCTTCCAGGCTATGATTGAAACCATGAATTTTGCTTACATCAACAGAAGAAAAGAACACACTCCTCTTAAGGCTAAGAAACCCAGCCAGAGTTTCTTGCTTGTTTTGAAATGAGTTAATTTGAGAGTTGGGTATTCAACTGCAACCAATTGAATATAAATTCTATTCTATTCTATTCTATTCTATTCTATTCTATTCTATTCTATTCTATTCTATTCTATTCTATTCAACATTGGCTCAGTCTTTGTTATTTTAAGCACTAGGTATTGAATGCCGAAGGAACGCGGTGGCTCAGTGGCTAAGATACTGTGCTTGTTGATCGAAAGTTTGGCAATTCAGTGGTTTGAATCCCTAGTGCTGCATAACGGGGTGAGCTCCCATTATTTGTCCCAGCTTCTGCCAACCTAGCAGTTCGAAAGCATGTAAAAAATACAAGTAGAAAAATAGGGACCACCTTTGGTGGGAAGGTAACAGTGTTCTGTGCACTTTTGGCATTCAGTCATGCTGGTCACATGACCACGGAGATGTCTTCATTCTACCATATTATTATAATGTTCTTCTAAAATGCTGTGCTTAATAAGTCTCTTGGAGGAATAAAAATATTATTACATATTAACAAATACCTGTGGTTACAGTGATATAATAAATCATGGACTAGCCAGGAATGAGAGGGCCTGGAATAGTAAAATGGGTAACAGACCAAATAGTATTCTAACCAAGCTCAATATAGACTAATATTTGATAAATCTCTACTTATTTGGGGCACTAATAGTCTGACAAGGCAGGCTGAATGAGAGTGGAAGAAAAGGGAGATAGATCAGATTAAATCAGAAGATGGTTTGCTACACATCCATTTGTGACACACAGATACTATATTATTGCTTGTCTAGGTGTAATGTTGCCAAGGGGTGAAATGATGATTAAACAAAGGAGTCTGGCCTGTTCTAGCCAACTAGACCAATAGAAAGCAGATTTTCAATAGCCGAGGTATAGAGATCCCAGGGAAGCTTGTAACAGGCAAACTGAAGATTCTAACAAGTATTATATGCCAGTAATATCAACTCTTAGCAACCACACACAGAGATTTTGTCCATGATCATCTAGCCCTAAATCAGTCCTTCTTCCATTGGTACACCCATCATTAGTGGAACTGATTCTGGTCTTCTCCTTTTCCTCTTTCCTTCCATCTTTCCCAGCATGACGGCATTCTCTAAACAGCTAGATCTTCTCATAATGCGCACCAAATAAGATAATTTCAACCTGGTCATTTTGTCTCAAGTGAGAACATTGGTTTGGTTTGTTTGATGATCCATTGTTTGTTTCCTTGGCTGTCCTTTTATTCTCAAGTGCTTTCTCCAACACCAAATTTCAAAAGCGTCAATACTCATTTTATCCTGCTTCCTCAAAGTCCAACTTTCACTTCCATAGCATGGAAGTGAAAATACCATTCATGCACTATTCTTAATTTTGTTGTTATAAAACCATCATGGGGTATAGCTGGGTAGTATGTGTCTCTAATTAAAACAATAGCATATCCAAACTCAGAATCTGGCACAGGACAAGCAGTCAGTGAGAAGGAGTTCCCGCAGCATTAAACAACAGTATAAAAAGTATGAGTATGCATTTACATTTTTTTTTCTTCTGAAACTCCAAATGCTCAGAGGTATTTATCCTGAAAACATGTGTTTCAAATGTTGCCTTCTCTATATGGGAAGTAATTAGATGGAATATTAAAATTTCAGCCAAGTCATATAGGGAATCCAGCAATGTCTATAGAGATTCTTAAGTCTTTCTGAAGTAAAAAAGTCCAGTTGCCTTTTAAAAAAGAGTCTTTGTGAGAATCCAACAATGATATGAACTGTAAAAATAAAGTGATTCTGACTGCATCTGTTTTATCAGAGCTGACAATAATAAAAGGATATGAAATGTAATAATCATATAGTGAATAAATCTGGTGGAATAAAGTTAAGTATCAGAGCGTGGGCAATTGATACATCCTTCCAGAGCATGGAATGGTATGAGTATTACTGATGCAAATACAACTCCCCTATTAGTAATGCCTAAAAACTCACTCATAATTTTAAATGTATGCTTTTTTAAACTGAAGTTAACTTATTAGACACAGCTCATATTTCACTTTTCAGGTCACCTGAATCTCATGTATTCATTTCTGCTTAGTTTTCAATTGGCATTATCAGCAGTTCATGAATCATAAAAAATCAAATGTGAATACCAGCTGGAGGGGATATGATATTGTGAGGTTTTCAGTGGTTCAGGTTTCCTTGATTTTTCAGTGGGTTACAATTTCCTTAAGGCACTTTAAGTCTGATGTGCTTGAAGAACTAATTCCATTGAGCTTGGATACCATGAAACATCTGGATAATAATTACAAAAATACAGAAATAGAAACAAATGATTATGTGTACTTAACCACAAAGCAAAGTATACAATGAATTCTTGTATTTTTCAGTTATCCTCTGAGCTGAGATCCTTATGAAAAGAGATCATCTAAAGTGACCACACACTGACTCATATTAGGAATTTAAAAAATGGCTCTGCTGAATTCTTTCAAGCCTGTGATTTGGTCATTTACTAGCCAAGAAATAAATAAATAAATTCCCTTCAATCTGTATCATGTGGAACAGGATTTTGAATGCTGTATTCTCCAACTGTGGACTAGAATATTTTTCCTACTTATGACATAATATTTCGATTTAGTTTCCTGCATTTTATAGAAGGCAGGAAACTAACACTCCCACACTTTTACAAAAAAGAACACACGATCGCATGTATAGTTTTGTGTCTCACTGCTGATGTGCATTTTGGTTACATTCCTCCAGCAGCTGCATGTTTAGCAACATATATTAAAGATATGTTGTAGGAAGATGACCATGGAGAGGCCACACGTAGGACATGAGACGAGCAGCTCGTAACTAGAACATGCCACGAGCCAGTGTTGATGAGCAGTCATTGTTGGTAATTGAATGTTGATAAGTCTGCTTTTTCATAATTTATGTAATCACCTTTTAATGCTTTGTCAGCTTCCGAAGATCTTGAGCAAAGAATCCACTTCCAGTCTTGTTATCTGAGTGGCATTTAAATAAAAGTACTATATCTTCTAGGTCCTTCTATATGCAGAGAACTCCTCACTAGTATCTGACCTGGTTTAGAAATCTTTCTTTCCTTATTCTTTGCATGCCATTAAGGACACCGAAGCCCTAAACAGAAGGAGACATCGCTTACTCTACCCTCTACTAGATTCATAGGATGGCCTTGGGCTAATTAATACTATTGATTCCATTCTGAATCTGAAAACGAGAAACATATGGACCTGCCTCATAGTTTTGCTGAGGAGATGAATGAGATTAAGGATTATAAATTGAAAAGACACAGGAAATATACATCATAATTTCTTTGTAGTCTGAAACACTGCTCAACTCTGCATCTCATGAACTCCAGTTATGAATTTGTTGAAGTCTCTGAGAGAATGAAATGAAAGCAGAATTAGGCCAAAAAGTAAATCTAACAATTTCTTCTGTATGCTTAAATCTGTTCTGAGTTTCTAAATTTAAAGTTAATCCTCTTTCAAACAAAGTATTTTTTAAAAAAAAAGAAAAAGAAAAAAAAGTAGGACTGCATGAACTTTCTAATCTTGCAAAGGCACCATGGACTGCATTTTTCAAAGTCTATAGAAAAACTGTACTAATACCAATCCAAGATTTATATTTCCCTTTCACAAATGGCAGTAAACTGCATTAAAGTAAGCCCACGAAGATCAGATAAGGAAGTGGGAAGGGAAGCACTAAGAGTGGAATGACATTCTTGTGGTTTCTGAACATGATAGATTGGAGCATAGTGTTGGCCTACTTCAGAGGAAGAGGAAGGCTGGGATGGAATGAGATTTTGATTGGTTCATTTCTTTCCTATCTCCATCTTCTCCTCCAACTCAGGATGCAAGAGGAAAAAGTAGAGATATGGGTTCTGCTGGTTAATTTGCCACAGGAAAATGCTTTCAGTGATTTCGGAAAGCTATTTTTAATGTGAAGGGAAAGGTGCCAAGAGCTAGGCAAAACAAGATGGTTATACCTTAGCTGAACAGCATGTGGCTTCATTTGGCTATGGACACTTTGGTTCAAGAATCAATTATATTCCACAACAAGTGGCTGAGCCAGAAGTCGAAACAACTATAATGCCTAGCACAATATAGAAGATGACACTCTAAGGATGAAGATACATATGAGACATTAGGGAAGACTTAAGAGCTGTCAATCACTGAAATAGGCTACTATATGAAGTGGCTTCTTCCCCTTCATTGGAGACTTTCAAAGAGAGGATGGATAGTCATCTACCAGAGATGATGCAATGAATCCTACAGTGTGCAGGGGGTTTAGTCTTGAAAACCTCTTATGTCAATTACATCTCTATGATTCTATGAGTATGACTTGTGCAATTTATATATGTTGGTTAAATTAAAGAAAACTGCTCCCAAACCCCTGCCAATATCTACAGTACTTGATTGTCAAATCATTACCTGCCTTACATGATTACCTGAACATTGGCTAATTTAAAGCATTGGTGGACTATAGCATACACCAGGACAGGGGTGAAATGCTCCCGGTTTGGACCGGATTGCCTGATCCGGTAGCAATGGAGGCGGGTGGTTCGCAGAACCGGTAGCAAAAATCCCTGCCCGCCCCCCCACCATGCCCAGCTGAGCCACACAATCATCAGAGGCTTTTTTTAAAAAAAAATTAAAAGCATTTTTTCTACAACCTCTTCGGCCAAAAAAATGCTTTTAAAAGTAAAAAAAAAAAGGCCTCTGATGATCGCGCGGCTCAGCTGGGATCATCAAATGCTTTTAAAAGCCTCTGATGATCCCAGCTGAGTTGCCTGATCAGCAGAGACTTTTTTTCTTTTAAATGCCTCTGATGATCCAAGCTGAGTTGTCTGATTGGCAGAGGCTTTTTTTCTTTTAAAGCCTCTGACGATCCAAGCTGAGTTGCCTAATCAGCAGAGGCTATTTTTCTTTTAAATGCCTCTGACGATCCAAGCTGAGTTGCCTGATCGGCAGAGGCTTTTAAAAGAAAAAAAGCCTCTGCCGATCAGGCAACTCAGCTGGGATTGTCAGAGCCTTTTGAAAGCATTTTTTACAACCTCTTCGCCGAATAGGTTGTAGAAAAAATGGTTTTAAAAGTAAAAAAAAAAAATGGCCACGCCCACCCAGTCAGATTACCCACATACACACACACACCAAGCCACGCCAACAGAACCGGGAGTAACAAATTTTAGATTTCACCACTGCACCAGGAGTGTCAAACTCACGTCGTCACGGCAGCATCATGTGATGTATGGATTTTTTCCCCTTCGCTAAAGCGGACGTGGGCATGGCCAATGCATGACACACCCAGCTCAGAGGCTGGGAGTTTGATATCCCTGGCATATACCAAAGAATACCTTCTTCTAGCACAAACCATGTGAGCACCTCTAGTATCTGTGAGATTGTCTAATTTATCTCTACTTGGTACAGAGATCTTGGTACCTCTCTTAACATCCTTGATGTTTCTCTTCATATCTTGAAATTAAATGGCAATTTCTTTTGTCTGGTCACAGCTTCAAAGCTACACTATCCTTTGAATTCTTTGTTTTGAATCCTATAACAACCCTTGAGGCAAGGTACTAGTTGTTCTGTTTTTCTTCTTGGCACCAGCATCTTTGTGAATTTTATTCGGCTTCAATATTGCTTGGTCTTCAAAATAATTCTGTTGACCCCTATTTTATACAGAGAAAAGCTCTGTGTGCTTTTCTCATATTTCCAGTGCAATGGCCCACCTTTTTTATCCTGACTTTTCTGCATGGTTTGCATATAGAGATCCACTAATACACAAACATAAAGCTCTGCCTTTTGGCACAAAATCCAGTTCCATGCATAATGTGACGGAGGTTGCCTGCTTTTAATTCTAGTGCTCTGGAGGGACTTAAATCTAAGCCTGAACAAAAAATTGCAGAGATTGTGCAGGATATTTAGAGCACCTCAGAAAAGTGCTATCAAGGACGCTTCAGCAACTACAGCTCTTTAGCAACCTCCAAGTCTGCTTAAACCAACCTGTTGGAAACCCCAATGAGTCTTCAGTCAAATCTTCCAACTCTATGCAAATATCTTTAGTGTCAGTACGGCACATGGATATGTTCAGCCAAAGACTCTGTACAACAGTATTCTCCAGGTTATCTAAATGTCTGGAGGCCTTTTTTTCTACTCTTTGAAAAACGTGACTAAAGATTGAGAAATTATAGGGTAGGCTCTATTTGTGGCAAATGTCTGAATTTTCATGTCTGTCAGTAAGTGTGTTCTTTTATATTCCGTTTAGTCTAAATCAATATTTTTCTCCTTTTCTATTTTACGCCTTTGTTTTCTGCCTTGCCACTTTCTTCTACTGATTATCTGACAAGTGCTAACTTTTCCAATCTTTTTTTATTAAATGCTTACACACACACACACACACGCCACCTGGACTCTGGGAGGGTTACATTTTAAAAGTAGAAATAATAAAGTGAAAAGAAGAAAAAATGCACATTGTGTATCTAGTAAAAAGCAAAACCAGCACATCACCAGAAAAAAAGGCAACAGATGGTGGACAAGGTTCCTTAAGCCCAGCTGTGGCAGCAAAACTAGAAGCTTTTGGAACTGCTGCAGCGTGGAAGCCATATGGGATGGTCCTGTTTAACATCTGTTTGGATAAGTGGCATGACACTGGGAGAGGCTCTCCCCAGCCTCCAACCCCAATCCAAGTAAAAGTTAATCATCCATGCCATGGAGGAGATAAGAAGCTATCACTTTCTGTGTCATCCTACATGGAGAAAAACCCCTCCATGCAGATCAAGCATTGCCAGATCTTCCTGAATAGGACCTGTTGGCCAATACAATAGGAAGCACTCCTATCTGACTTACTTGGAGAAACTTCAATTGTCAAGCAAGGTGCCAGGCATGTTCATGGAATCATCCACACAAAAGAAACAAAATTTCACAGGTGCTACAAGAGAAAAGTAATCCTAGTTGCCTATCATTATCCCCTTTAAAGTAATTTCATAGCATAGTAACCCAATAAATATCTAATTGTTAAATGTCTGCTTATTGGCCAATTTTTATAAAGCTTTTGTACTCCGATACAAAGGCAGGAAGCTTAAGTCTGTAGTCCATTTAAGGAGAAGAACTCTGAATTCCTATCTGAAAAGTCCAGGCCTGTACTCTGGTTGTCACTGCGATGAAATGGAATCAATTCAAAATTTGTCTTAGCGGAAACAAAGGTGAACTAATAGGGTTGTCCAAAGATTAATAGGATCATTTTAACAAAAAACGAAGACAAACAATACCTGCTGAGACATCCTTTTTGTATTGTCAAAATAAAAACGGAACTGTGCTAATCCAGACTCCCTGCCTTACGTGCATACTGGAAGGCAACTGCATGCAGATGTCTACGCTTGTATTTATTTTGCAATACAGATCGCTATTAAAAAAGAAACAAAAATGTGTATATGGGGCAGATATGCACAAAGTGTATCACAACTGTAAAAATTCATAGCCAAATTGTGAGAACAATTGTGTGTGTAAAAAGTTTTGCTCATTAGATTTAAGCACCTTCCAAATTGCAAGCAGATGGAGAAATTAAATCATACAAATATAAGCCTGAACAGGGGAAAAAAGAGGAACATGTAACATCAGACTTGACAAAGCCAGCTAACATGAAAAGCTACTGTAGTTCTATTTTATATCTGGTCTTAAGCAGCAACCAGGTCAGTTTTTCAGCATCGGTTCCAACTACAAACAGCTTGTATTTTTCCTCTTTGGAGACGAATGGCTCCTTGATAGTCATCAACACAGGCAGCTTCCTTGCTTAAGGGGACTGCCATCCCATCTCCTTGTCCATATTTTGAGCCCCCACCAGGGAAGGGAAAAAACCATCAACAGTTTCAGTATATCGATGGTGTAAGATAAAGGCATATTTTGCAACAACAACAACACAGCAATCAAGAGATTTGAGCTGCCTCAGGGCAGAAGAAGACTGGTAAGACACAATCTGATAGGCTCTTTTCTTATGGCATGGTTTGCTGTGAATAGCTTTGGAAGAAAAGGAACATTTCTCGAATGCTGACCTTTCACCTTAATTCGGAAATTATATCATGAGGACAATCACAGTTTTCCTGTTCTGGTCATAAAATTATGGCCAGAGGACTGGAATGTGTGGAATGCATTCTAAAGTAGAGCACCCTAAGGAGAAATCCTAAATGTAACTATTACTGCTAGTGGATAGCTGGGAGCAAAGAGTAGCCTTACCTACATTCCAAGCATTCTGATGCCAGAACATTAATTGATTGCCACATTAGCTGACACAGGATCAGCCTAAGGCCAAGGGCCTTTTAAATGGAAAATTTAATAGGAGGGAGAAAAGAGATTTTAAAAAGAGTGATAAGTGCAAAATGGGATTTATTGACAATAAAGTAAAACTCTACACCTTTTGAGCTACAATAAGCTCAGTCAGAAAATCTTTTACAGGAGCTGTGCTTTTGAGCATAAGCTTCTTTGAATTAAATATCCCTCCATAAAGAGCTTATCCGAGCTTTGAATGAGTTGGGTTCCTGCTTTGTGAATAAATTCCAGTTTGCACCAATTTTCTTTTGATCTGTACTGATTGGGTGTTACGTCCATACAATGCTACAGATCAAAGCAAAACATCTTCACAATGAAATATTACTAAATTATTTCAGCTTGATCATTGTAAGTTTTTTCAGGCCATTTCAGCCGCCCTGAGTCTCCAGAGAAAGGTGGCATATAAATTGAATAAATAAATAAATAAATAAATAAATAAATAAATAAATAAATAAATAAATAAATTAATTAATTAATTAATTAATTAATTAATTAATTAATTTCCTGGCATACAAACTAAATAATTTGCTCAAATCTCTTCTTGGTTTTACTTTTTTTTTGGGGGGGGGGGTATCTAAGCAAAAAAGACTTCTGGAACAATAACATTCATTTTCCATTTTACTTTTAAATGGTGCAAAGGCACAACCCACTTAAAAATGATTGCCTGATTAATTTATAAAGTAGGGATGAGATTTATGTTTTGCATCGAAAAGTGAATCAAGAAGGGGGGGGAGAGCAAACTGACTCCATTCCTCGCTTCTTCTAATTGCATTTGACCACTTTGAAAGTCTTTTATTTCTCTTGAAAAGGAGTCTGGCTAGAGAAACAAGATAGCAAAGTGAACCTCACACCAAAGCTATGACTAAAATGACAGCCATATGAAGCACATATCACAAAATGCTATCTTTGTTCCAAATCTGATGTGATACATGCCATTTTGCTTGGTGTTAAATAAACATCGTTAAACAAATAACGGTTAAGGGATAGAGGAAAGACAACATGTCATTCAGATCACAGGAAAAGGGGGCCGTTAAACCTTTATTCCAAATCAGGTCCCAATTAGAATCAAGACTCATACAAAAAAAACCTCCACTAGTTATTTTTTTTTCCCTTCCACCATATTCTTGTTCACATTGTGGTGCAGGATTATTTAAACCCCTAATCCCTCACTCCACAAACATTTATGTATGTATTGCCGTCTCTTAGAATTCAGCGCTGAACATTGTTCTGCGTATTAGCATTGGTTAATTGGTTTAAGCAAGACAGGATGCCAGTGAACTAAAATTAAGCATTTAAAGTTTCGGCTATACTGATTTAAGATCATGAAACTGCAACTACCAAACAAAACTGCAGCTGAAGCTTACACTTGACAGAAAAAGAGGAACTTAAAAAAAATGAAAGTGTCCATAAAAGGGAATTTGGTCACCACTTGCCTGCCTGCACAAATTTGACCCTAGCTCTTTAATTCATATAGCTAAAACAAGTAACTGCAGAGTGTATGTGGCAGTTCTTATACTTCTACTGAACAAAGGGCTGATCCAACTATTCGCTGTACCTGCTTACAGAAGAACAGACATTAGCCATCTGGCCCCCTGACCTTCCATGCCCTAGTCTCACCCAAATGTTTAAACATTTGAAAACAAAAGCTGACAAACCATATTGCAGCTGCTTGTGGTTTTCTGAGCTGTCTGAGAGAAAATGCATTTCAAATGCACTGTGGGAATTCTGGGAACCTAGTCTAGGGGTAACAGCAGGAACATGGTCAGAGATTTTGGAATAGAACATCTGGCAGTAATTAGAAGAGACCCAAAGGTATACATTTAGGGTTTGGGAGGCACAGCCGGGCAGGGGGGTTGTCTCTTTTTATAAAACAGACTGGGTGTCTGAAATTGAGCCCGTTCTCCACGGTTTGTCTTATATCCAGGGTTGTATAAAGGACTTCATTGCAAAAATGTGTAAGAATCCTCCATCTTCATCCAAATAAACTTTATTTGTATAATACAAAAATGACTGTACTATATGATTTTATGCATGTATAGATATTTTTGGTACCACTGTTTCTCTCAAGCCCACAGAAGCAGCTGTGTGTGTCTGTCTGTCTGTCTGTGTGTATCTACCAAGTCCATTTTCACAAATCCTATATATCAAGTCAATCAGAAGAGAGCTGGAAAGTCTTCTAGTCCAACCTCTTCAAAGAGGAAATCCTATACAATTTGAGGCAAGTGGCTGTCCAGTCTCTTCTTAAAAATCTCCAGTGATGAAGCACTCACAACTTCTGAAGGAAAGCCATTCCACTCTTAATTGTCCTCACTGTTAGGAAGTTTCTTCTTAATTCCAGGTTGCTTCTCTCCTTGATTAGTTTCCATCCACTGTTTCTTGTCTTGCCTTCTGGTGCTTTGGAAAATAAGTTGACCACCTCTTCTTTGTGGCAGTTCCTCAAATACTGGAATACTCCTATCATGTCACCCCCCTAGCTCTTCTTTTCTCTAGACTCACCATACCCAGGTTCCTGCAACCATTCTTCATGTTTTAATCTCCAAGCCTTTAATCATTCTGGTTGCTCTTCCCCGCAAACATAATTTATTGATACAATTATGAGCTAAGTATTGTTTTCCATATTAAAGTTTTGTTTGATGTAAACTGTAATTTAACCTGGTTGCAATTTTGACTATAAAGAATAAATGGAAATGCTTGCCAGAGGCAAGGCAAGACTGTCCCATCCCCAAACCTGAGCATTTACAAAGTAATAGAAGTGTCAGGATACTTGAGAACTTCCTTTACTTCCCTTCCCTTCCCTTTTCTCCCCCCTCCTCTCTTTCTCACAGATAAACCCCCCCCCCATATCCAGATGTCTACAATTGCTTGAAAGACTTTGAGGCCAAGACAGTGAGTAACCAAAGCAAGCCTACCCCTTTTCTAGTTTATATTTCTTATAGACTACTAGGCAGATAACTGAATCTAATTTTTCAGAAATAAAAAAAATGGAAACTTTAAAAGATATTCCAACTCTTCCAAAGGCAATACAGTATGTTGCGGTGTGAATACTGATCTAAAACATAGTTAGCTTGCCATACATAGAATTGTCATAAATAATCTTGTAGGACAGCACACTCTGTTTAGGACCAACCCTGTCCTTTCCTGGAACATTTCGAAACATTTCTCCCCGTAATGTGCTACTTGGTAACCAACTTAAAATACCCAAAACAATAGTGAATCGGATCATAGACATGTGGTACAAGTCATACCATTAAAATGTGCCAGTCATAAATTCAAGGTGCCAGCGACCTGAATTATTACTTGCACTATGTAAAATAACCTAAGTACATAATTTGTATTGTCTGTGTAATAAATGATACATGCAATGTCACTTTCCCCCACTCTCACTCCTCCCTCCCAGAAATGCCAGTGAATGGGATGAAAGCTAATACTATGCAACCAATATGAGATATAATAGCTCCTGAAGAAAAAATTATGAAAATAGCATATGGGAGCTCTCTGAGTAAGTACATGGACTATTCATAAGACACAGTTTTATGGCAGAACCCTTGGATGCTAAGTGTTGTGGTCCACCAGCAGCCTGCGGAGCTGGCAGCGGAGTCGGACAGTGAGGAGGCTGGGGAGGACAATGGGCCAGTCCTGGAGTCATGGGAAAGCCCAGACAAGGGCTCTGCATTGGAGGCAGAGATGGGGTCAGGGCCATCTGGGAGCGATGTGCAGACTCCGGAGCCTCCAGAGGTGGATAGCAGAGAGGCAGAGGAACAGGAGTAGCCTGTTCCTAGTGCACACATGCAAAGAGCTGCCAGAAGGCAAGAGCAGCTAAAGCAAAAAGGACGACTTGGGAGTAAGGCAAGGAGATGATTGGCTCCTCCCAGAATGCTTAAAAGAGTAGCAATGGCTCTTGGGATCTTTGTAGGAAAGCAACGTTGTTACATTTATTCTTGTCAGTCTCTTGCTTCTGAACTTTTGCCAAGAAAAGCCTTTGGCAGGGTGCCAAAGTAGACAAAGGTTGGCGATAAGGCCGAAGGATTATTTACGAAGAATTTGTTTTGGACTTAATTTGGACTAAGCTGAGAATGAAGCAATTCTCAGCTGTTCTAATAAAATATGTTTGTTTAGGACTGATTGTGTCAGATAATAACTACTTGGGCCTAGGTCACAACACTAAGAAGATACCAGTGAGGATTGGGTTCCCCCTCCCCCCAAATTAAGGTACAACCCACCTCACTCTCAGAATGTCTCCGGGCAGTTTATAGCATACAAGATGATTTGCTAGGTAAGATGAACTATGTTCAACATAGTTAGTCAAAAGCTATCTAGCATATTTTGAGCATTGGAAACCCAAGCCTACGGATTTACCTTTCACTAATGTATATTGATGTATATTATATTACCAAATATATTATTCTGTATATTGAATGACAGCTTCAATTCCTTCTTTTTCTTGTGACAAAAGGATCATTGGAAAGCAAGTAAATAATTTTTTGAAAAAACATTGACCTTTTGATATAAATATACTGAGTTTCAGATCCTGGCATGCGGATATACTTGGCCACCATAAAAATGGTAGACAGCAGCTGATACATTTAAAAATGCACAAGGTGGTATGTAACATAAAACAGATCTCTACTGTTTGAAAAATATGGGTTGCTTATTACTACATTTGCAGAACAGGATAATGCCCTGCAAGTGTTAGAACTAAATGATCCATATGAAGTGTCACATAGCTTTAGCTAAACTATCCACTTCGAAAATGCCTGAACTGGTTGGACATGTACGTATTTGCACTTTTATCTTAAAAATAATCCCACAGATTTTGGTTTAAAAAAAAAAACAAGGCTTGAAAAATTTCACCATTGTTCAAGGTGCCAACAAAACCACAATTAAGGCTGATGAAAATAATGAGATGGCAAAGGCTGGAAACAAACATATTTGAACTTATAGCACATTCCAGATCAGAATTGCTAATTGTAAGTCCACTAGCCCTCAGAATTATTCATTATAAGAAAAGAGATTCCACAGCTGCATTTGTGATACAAGATTTAAGAAAAGTGGCTTCATCATTCATCCATTGGTTAAGGCAGCATCTGGCTTAATTCCACCGTAATATTTTATCCAAACACATCACTGCTAATGCTGAAAACTGGTCAGACGAGGTGATGTTGCAACACTTTTTTCCACAGGAATAATCTCTTCTCCTATTTTTGAGAGTTGATTATTAATATTGCAAGAGGTTTTTTTTCTTTTTTCTTTTTAAAAAGAGCAGCCAGCCAACCTCAATGATTGAAATAAATTTCCTGGAAGGAACTGGTAGATTCATCAGCATTAAAGCACCTCACTGAATCGTATGTTTTCACTGGAAGATGTCACTAGTTTTATAACTATATAAATTAGTTTATAACTAATTTATATAGCTGACTGAGCAGCACACAAAAATATGTGTTTTCTATACCACTATGGTTTCTAAAGCCCCTTTTCCCACTGAAATCAAGAAGGAAGCTGCTTTTAACAAATTTATTTGGGGGGGCGGCGGGGTTGAGGAATATTACGAATCCATTTTAGATGTCTGTTTAACTGAGGATAGTTTGTTTTTCCTTCTAGAAAATTCAAGATTAAAATAATATCTGCCCATTTCTTATTTACTCCAGAAATATATTTCAATTCAGCTTATTTTAGGCTGCTTTTTCTTTTTCTTTTTCTTTTTCTTTTAAATGGGTCTTTAATGGCAGCTGAACTGCGGATTTTGGCAGGCAGAAGTTCTGCCCATACAATCCTGTCTTTTGAAATGTTTTCAGAATGTGATTCTTATTACAGGCCCTGAATCAAACAGAGAAAGTACTTCTTAGGACTATTGTTATCAGTTTCTAGCAGGTTGTGAAGAAATACTCTATGTGATTAGAGTTGTCAATCATTGTGAAAGAGGGGGGGTTACAAGACCAGGTATTGAGTGTGCCAGATTAGTGATGTATAAAGGTTAAAAATTTGGATTAATCCCCAGAATATTTTGAATAGACATTTACAAGGTCATAGTGAACATGCTTGACTATCATGTGCATATGCTCATTAAGAAGCTCAAAAACAGCAGACTCTATATTGATGTATCTCTGCATAATTCAGATGTACCTCTGTTCCATAAACTCTACGGAGCTGGAATAAATAGTGACTGTTTTTTTAAATAAAGAAAAAAAATGAAAATGGAAGTGAAGTCGCTTCCAAACAACAGCTTGTTAAGACATAGGAATCACTATCTTTTCAATATGACACCATTGCACACTATTATTCAATGGACTTCTCATACAAAACACTAACTGAAAATTTCTGTGTTGTTTAGCTGAGATCTCTCATGATGATACCAAAATTCCTAAGGTTTTACATTAAGATTTCTGCATTCCTTCAAAAGATTACAAGAGATTTTGTACAGTACTCTAATCCAAGGTTCTGGTGAAATTGCCAGTGTCTTAGAAAATCTGACAATCTTGCAAGATGTCAACAGTTTTACTCTTTTTTAATAGGCTTGCGTGGTTAGGATGCTAGGTTAACAAGCAACAAGCCTGCATTCGAGACTCGAGTGCTGTGGGGCGGAGTAAGCTTCTGTCCTTCGCTCCAGCTCCTGCCGGGGACATTATAGGAGCCCCCAACTGGGCGTCCCCTGGGCAACAGTGATGTCACCAGCTAATCCTTTCAACCCACACTCATGCTGCTTCCAACATGAGTGCAATGTGATTTTTAAATATATTTATTTTGCATTACAGTTTAATTTGCAGGTTACAAATGTTATTTTGAGAACAATATAAATCCCAGAGATTTTTAGGATATTTGCTCAAAGTATACTAGCAGAAAAGTGATGTCTTCCATTGGAAAAGCAGTAACACCTCCTATGTAAATAGTCTATGTTGCATGGAGAATGAGTATGAGGAAGACTGGCAGCCAGAAAGGCTTTGGCCAGACCACTGCAGGACCATCCCTCCCAACTGGCCAAGGGGTTCTGTTCCTCCATCCAGCACCTGTTGTTGTTGTTTTTTTTTTGGTTTATCTGAGGGAATACAGCTAGTCCTCAACTTACAACAGTTCATTTAGTGGCCATTCGAAGTTACAAAAGCACTGAAGAAAGTGACTTATGACTGCTTTTCACATGACCATTGCAGTACCTCACTAATGATGTTACCTGCTTTGATAATGAAACATCTGCAAGAGAACAACTAAGTTCAGAAAGCATCAGGGACCAGACAGTTCAACCTTGAGCTACAAATATTCTATTGGCATGCCAACTCTGCTAGATTGGATCATCTGGGCAGACAGGCAGTCTCTCAAGGCATCTTAAATGACCAGCTTCTTGAATCACATCAAGAAGCAAACTGGCAACCAACGAAACTCCCAAAGCAGAGGTGTTGCATGACAGAGGTGTTGCCAGCTCTTATGTCTCTCATGGAAGCCAAGATCTCTTTTGGCAGGATGCCCCCAAGGTGCAGGATACTTCAGGAAACTGCAACATTTGGCAAAAAACACTGCCTGATCAAAAAAAAAAACCAAAAAAACAAAAAACAGAGAGGGCTTCATTTTTGGGAAGTGACAAAACGAACATCTCAAGAGCAGCGGCTTTCAATTTGACATATTTTCAGCCCATCTCAGGAGCAACAATATTAAAATGAAAAAGAATGTTTGTACTAGCCATCCACTAGCCATACAAACACTACTTCATCCTCTGCAATTTGTGTATTCTTGGTATAGAATATATGGAATCTGATCCATCATGAAAAAGCTTTCTAAGTTATTTAATAACATAATCCACCAGAATTTATTAATTCTGCATTTTATTTCCTGGGTTTTGTCTGCATACCAAAATTTGTGAAATCAAGGGGTGTTAGTTTAATGATTGGTTATGCAATTTAGATTATTGTTAAAGATCAATAGAAATACCTTGTGTTCTGCTCTGGGAAGTCGGGGAGGGGGGGTTGGGAGGGGGGGTTGTGGGGAAAATGTGTTTGTTTTAAAACTTTTTCAATAAAAAAAAAAAAAGAGAACTGGTTATCCTAACAATCATTTGCATGCTGCAATGTTCAACCTGCTAGTGAACACTTAGTCATGACCTCAGAGAGTACAAAATTAGTTTTTCAGTAGGATTTTTTTTACATATAATGAAAAAATGATACATTTCTCAAAGACAAAGCTAAACATTTCAAATAAGCCAGCAAACAATGAAAAATACTTCGTTTTTTACTAGTTGCTTCTCTGAAATCACAGATTCCTTGTACCCAAATATCATTGGCAGTTTGTATACACACATTCAATTCATATAAAAACTGAAACTGCTCCAAAATTTAATACAAATACAATTATTTCCCCCCAAAATCAAGTTTATCGTTTGTAGTTCTCTTATTTCAATTGGACTATAAGAACAAATTAAGAGAATTTGTGGACTTCCATCTCAATCACTGGATTTGATTACATTTGCATGGATATGAAATATTTTTCACTGAAGCCAGGATTACCCCCAAAAAATATTATGATGTAAAATGGAGTTTCGTTGCTTACAGAGAATTATGAATGTGGTTGGTTGATGTTTAATACTGTGAAATTACCTTTCATGAGGGAAGGGATCACAATGACAGATGACAGTCATTCCGCAACTAGCTTTCTAGAGATCCAGTAGACACAATGAATGCAGGGGTGAAATACTACCAGTTCGTTCTGGTTCGGGCAAACCGGTAGTAAAAAAATGCTTTAAAAAGTAAAAAAAAAAAAAAAAAAAGTTCCGATGATCACAGCTGTGCCGCGCAATCGTCGGAACCTTTTTCTTACTTTTTTAAAGCATTTTTTTACTCCCATTTTGGGCAAATAGGTAGTAAAAAATGCTTTTAAAAGTTTTTTTTAAGTTGGCCACACCCACCCAGTCACATGACCCACCCACCCCCAAGCCACATTTACCAAGCCATGCCCACAGAACCGGTAGCAACAAATTTTACATTTCACCACTGAATGAATGCATATACTTATTCTAATAACCAGAGACAATATGCAGTTGACAGTAAACATCAATAGTTCTATAAAAAAGATTTGGTGCATATCAGCTAGTTGTCATACTTCATTGAAATTACTCTACTTAATTTATAAAACTTGACAAGTAAAGGGGCAGGATGAAATTTGAGATATCATGAAGAAAGATTAGATCTACATAGTAAAGTTACTGTATCCAGTAACTCACTGTTTACAAACTTTACAGAATATTTTGCAGATGAAAATGAACTACAGAAGTGGTATTTATCCTTAATGAGGCACCTTCTAGATTGATATAAATAGAAGAATGCAGAATTTAGACAGATAACAAGTTTATTAGGTGCCATATATCATAGTGCCTATGACCAACAATGTTTTTGTCATTCCTTTTAACCATTTAAAAAAAATATTCACAAACATTTGAATCAAGAAGAAACTCCTAAC